>NC_035173.2:2160250-3360250 GCF_001659605.2 Manihot esculenta
AGTATCAGCAGAGGGTATTGAGGTAGACCCCAAGAAGATAGAGGCTGAGCTACTGGCCCAGACCCACGACAGTGACTGAGATTAAAAGCTTTCTGGACTGGCAGGTTACTACAAGGGAGGTTCGCTTCAGAACTTTCCTCAGAGATAGCAGCTCCTATGACCAAATTGACTCAGAAGAACCAGAAGTTTATCTGGTCACAGACCAATGTGAGAGAGCTTTGAGAGCTCAAGAGAGATTAACTACAGCACCAGTGTTAGCTCTGCCTGTCAGTCCATGAAGAGTTCACAGTGTTTCTGTGATGCATCCGAGTGGATTGGGTTGTGTATTGATGCAGAGGATAGAGTATAGCTTATGCTTCTAGACAGTGAAGAAGCACGAGTTGAATTACCCTACCCATGACCTAGAGATGCAGCAGTTACTTTTGCACTTAAGATTATGGCGGCATTACCTCTACGGGTTAAATGCGCAGTAATCTCACTGATCACAAAGAAGTTACAGTACATCTTAAGTCAGAGAGAAGCTGAATTTGCGACAAAGAAGGTGGGTCGAATCTGCTCAGTGATTATGATTGTAAGACTCAGTATCAATCCGGGTAAGGCGAATGTTGTTGCAGACGCCCTAAAGCCGGAAGGCACTAGGCCATTTATTCCATTATGTAGCAACAGAGCGGAGACCAGTTGTGCTGGAGCTTTATAAAACTCTTGATGAGGGCTTACAGCTAGAGTGTCTGGTACAGGTGCGTTGATAGCACAGATGCGGTGACACCTGTGTTCTGGAGCAGATAGCTCAGAGACAGCATGAGGACCCTGATTGAGAAAAATTGCCAGGACTGTTTCAGTCAGGCAACAGTGCAGAGTTTCAGATTTGACAGCAAAGGGTTCTTCGCTTTGGGAGTCGACTTTGTGTACCAGATGGGGCAGTGTGAAGGAAGACATTATGAGGGAAGCTCATAATGCGGATATAAGTGTTCACCCAGGAGCCACTAAGATGTATCAGGATCGAAAAAGGGTCTATTGGTGGCCAGCCATGAAGAAAGAAGTGGCGCAGTTTGTGACAGCCTGTGAGGTGTGTCAGAGGGTGAAATTAGAACATCAGAAACCAGCCGGAATGCTTAACCCATTACCGATTCCAGAATGGAAATGGGAGAACATAGCCATGGATTTTGTAGTGGGTTTACCAGTAGCACCCAACAAGATAGACTCGATATGGGTGATTGTGGACAGACTCACGAAATCTGCTCATTTTCTTCCAGTACGGAGTAACTATTCTGTGGATAAGTTGGCACAGGTCTATCTGGATGAGATAGTGAGATTACATGGAGTTCCAGTGTCTATAGTTTCAGACAGAGGACCTCAGTTTACCTCCCGCTTTTGGCGGAGTCTGCAAAGTGCGATGGGCACGAGATTGGATTTTAGTACTGCTTTCCACCCACAGACTGATGGACAGTCAGAAAGGACCATCCAGACCATAGAGGATATGCTTCGCTTATGTGTGTTAGACTTTGGCGGTTCTTGGAGGCAGCATCTACCTTTGGTGGAGTTTGCCTACAATAACAGTCATCATGCTAGCATTGGGATGGCTCCTTATGAAGCATTATATGGGAGGAAGTGCAGATCCCCTGTTTGCTGGGAAGAGGTAGGAGAGAAGGCTCTTGCAGGGCCAGAGTTAGTAGACATTACTAGTAGAATGGTGCCCATGATCAGAGAAAGAATCAGAACAGCTCAGAGTAGACAGAAAAGTTATGCAGACGTTCGCAGAAAGCAGTTGGAGTTTCAAGAGGGTAATTGGGTATTGCTGAAAGTGTCTCCAATGAAAGGAGTGGTTCGTTTTGGGAAGAAAGGTAAATTAGCTCCACGGTACATTGGACCCTTTGAGGTATTGCAGAGGATCGGAAATGTGTCGTATAAGCTGGATTTACCTGCTTCTATGGAGAGGATTCACCCGGTATTTCATGTTTCTATGCTACGACAGTTTGTGTCAGATCCGAATCAGGTTCTGAGTGAGCCTGAGGTGGAGATTCATACAGATCTCACCTATATAGAGCAGCCAGTGCGGATTCTGGACACGCAGATCAGACAACTAAGGAACAAGGAGATTCCGATGGTGAAAGTTTTATGGAACCACCATAATCTCGAAGAGTGCACATGGGAGACGCGGGAGTCTATGCTCCAGCAGTATCCATATTTGTTTTGAGGTTCGTTTTCTCCTTGTGTTTTGTTTTTGTGTGTTTTAGGAACATTCGAGGACGAATGTTCTTAAGGAGGGGAGAATGTAACACCCGGCTAGAATCCGGCACCGGAATTCCTAATGTCTGGTGGAATCCGGGGTGTTGGGATTCTATATAAGGGTAGGTGTTGTGTTTTCTAAGGGTTATGAGAGGTTTTAAGGTTAAGGGAAGTGAGTTTTGAGTTGAAATGACCTAATGCAGTTGAGCCAAGTTCGGCCGCCGAAAGTAAGTTCGGCCGCCGAAAGTGTTTGGCTTCCGAAGGGAAGTTCGGCCTCCGAATGTTGCATGGTCTTGCCTATGATTGGGCAGCCGACGATGAGTTGGCTAGTGAGCTGAGTCATGGCTTTTGCCAGATGTTGGCCTCAGATTCTTGCCATGAATGAGCCACGTCTTCTATGACGCATCTGCAAGTGTTTTGAGCAGCTCATGCAGGACTTTGCTCATTTACCAAGTTGTGAAGGTTTTGAAGCAAAAAGAGTGAGCTTTGGAGAGTTAGTGAGGGTGAAGAGAGTTGATCCGTTTTCCTTTGTTGAGATCACTCACCAGGAGGTAAGTGATGTGTTGCCTATGGTTTTATATGTTTTCTGAAGGTTTTATGGGAGTTGTGAAGAGAACGATGCATGTTTAGGTTTTCAACGGGAGGTTTGCGGATATATGCATGAATATATGTTTTTGTGGTATGTTTGATTTGTTGTTTGGGGTATTAGATAGTTTTGGACCCCTGTGAGCATATACATGAGTATATGTATGTTGAGTAGATGAGATATGCATGTTTTGAGAGCTTGAGGGGAAGGAGAAGATGGTTTGCCGTTGAAACTGAGTTCTGGATGAACTCAGGTTCGGCAGCCGAAAGTTCATTCGGCCGCCGAACCTCCTGCATGGTGACTTGGTTGCCACAGCTTGCCCCCGAGTGTTTTTGCATGTTCGGCTCTGTTTGGGGGATTCGGCCGCCGAAGGTGCCGCCGAAGGTGCTTGAGTTTCGTCTCTGGAGAGGACATTCGGCCGCCGAACCTGCCGCCGAAAGTGTTCTGTCCAGCTTTCTTTTGCATGCTTTGCATGGCTGTTAAGTGAGTTTCAGGGGATTCTTGGGGAGTGTAATAGAGGTATTGATAAGTTAGTTTGGTCCCTCATTTGACTCTTTATGTGTTACAGACCAGAGGAACCAGAGAGAGCAGCAGTGAGTACTGCTCCAGAGGTAAACCTGCAGAGTCAGTCAGTCCAGTTAGCCAGAGGTGAGTGGAACTAAACTTAATCTTTTAATTGGAACATGAAATGCTTTTAGCATATCTCATGCATCATGATTATGCCATAGGTTGATTGCATTAGTATTCACGACTATGTTGCATTGCATTGTGATTTGGTGATGTGAGTGAATGCTGAATGATCCAATAGTCTCAGACAGGAAGTCCAGGAGCCTTTGACTACGCCCTGGCACGTATAGCAAAGACCAGGAGCCTTTGACTACGCCCTGGCAGGTATATAGTAAAGTCCAGGAGCCTTTGACTACGCCCTGGCAATGGTAAGTTCACAGGTGTTATATACACATATACATATATGACAGGAAGACCAGGTGCTCGATTCTACGCCCTGGCACAGAGTTACTGGGACTATGTGGTGACAGGTTTACTCTTGATGTGGCTTGTTTGTGATATGACGCATTCCATGAGATCATATTTTACTGAGATGTTTTACTGTTCTACTCACTGGGCTATAGAGCTCATCCCACTCCTTTAACCCCAATTTTGCAGGTTCAGTGTACAGTGTACAGGGACAGTCCAGCAGAGTATAGGAAAAGTGAAGAGATCTGTAATAGCTTAGAGTGGACATGTAATATTAAAGAGATGTAATAGTTGTTGCTTGACCTAGACCTAGTGATGTATGTTTTGTACATGATCTGTATATGTCTATATGTTTTTCTGTATGTTTTATAACCAGGCTTAACAGGTATGAGATAACCCATCTAGAGCAAGCTCTAGTCAGGGGTACAGATGTACAGAGTACAGAGTACAGAGTACAGAGTTAGTGCATGCACAGGTTAAGCCTTGGTTCAGCACAGAGTTGTTATTTGTACAGAAACTGTTTGATCATGTATGAGTTGTACAGGTACACAGAGAGTATAGCAGGCTTGCTACGGGTTCTGGCGGCCTTAAGCCGACCTGAATCCTAGCGCCGGTGACGGTCCTTTTTGGGGTCGTTACACCTAATCTGAATTATCATAGTATAGAGTACATGCACTAAGGTCATCCTCTCCTTTCCTTGTTTCCTTTCACCTACCATGGTCAAGAGAAAGGTTTTTGACTCAGTCATGCTTATTCCTTTATGTTAGGTTTAATGCAACCCCTAGGAGTGACTTGCCACCTTCTCTCTTTCTCCTTTTAATTTTTATTTTTATTTTCAGCAGCACTTATTCTTATCCTTGCCTGAAAAAGTCACTAACCTTTTTACGCGATTGTGTACATGGGTGATACACCCCCGGTTACTCAGTTAGTCACTTGTTCAAGTGGCTACTAGCTCTGTTCATAGTCTAAACCATCGAAACTTATTTGCTTGAAAAAGTTACTGACCTTTTTACGCGATTGTGTACATGGGTGATACACCCCCGGTTACTCAGTCAGTCACTTCTCCAAGTGGCTATTAGGCTCAGTTCATAGTCTTAGACCATTGGAACAGGTTTACGATTTGTGCTTTATGCTGGTTTTTCATGATAGTTTGGGCAAATCAGCTCTTAGGGGGTTACACTAACTTTGTGTTTGCATGTATTTGTATTTTTATTTCCCTTGACCTTAGCAAATTTGAGGATTCAATTTAAGAGAAAAACTCCCTAAGTGAAGGTAACATACTGTGAATGATTCAATTTAGGCTTAAAGGGGTGGCAGATCAATGGGGTCATGAGATAAGGAAACTCTTTTAACCTTGTTATCTATGTTGAGTAAAGCAAAAGCTAAGACAAAATTCTGTGTGTGTGTGCAAAAAGTGAAAAAAAATTCTGGTGTGTGCAAAAAGGGGTAAGAATAATGCAAAAAGAAAAAACAAAAAGAAACAAAAAGAAATAAAAAAGAAATCAAAAGATGGTGTGATCAGTGAATAAATACTCTCCAGTACCCCCACACCTATCCCAAATATTATCCTCAATGTTTGAATATATGTATAAAGAAATGAAGGAGAAAAGGGAAAGGGACTTCCTGGCCTGTGGGTGATTTGACCAGTGACTTGGGCAAGCACTGGGCAAATCGTTATCTGTCACGGTGCTGGGGCAGAAAATGGTCCATCAGCAGGTTCAACAAGTGCTCCATCCTTTGCATTCGATCCTCAATCCTACTGAGACGAGCCTCTACTGTCTGGTTGGGGGCTTCGTCTTCAGGTGGCTGAGGAGCATCCTGCTGGGGGGCTGCTGGAGGTGGCTCATTTGCTGGTTCCTGCCCTATTGCCTGTGTTGACCCATCTACTGGTTCTGCTGTGGAGGCTAGCTGCTGGGTGCTGATGCTTTTGGCTTTCTTCCTCCTGAAAACGCGCTCATGGCGTGGTGTTACTGGACCTGCAGGTGAAATTGAAAAAATGTCCCCCACTTTGCAAAGCAACCCCATGTCATCTAATGTGCGTAGGTCCAAGGGGGTTGTCTTGGAAGTGGGGGAAAGATCAGTATGTGCTGGGTGCAATAATTTGAGATTCACTGCAATGGCAGTGATCAAGGGGCCAAAAATCAGTGGCCTGTTATACTGAATGATGCTGGATAGTTGGGTGGCAACCCAGTATCCAAGATGTATTTTCCTGTGTGTGTTCATGCACCAAAGGATGTATAACTCAGTCCTGGTCAGGATGTTGGAAGCATCCTCCTCCTAGAAAATGTATAAGCCAGGAATCTGTGGAGGTATTTCAGGCTGGGGTTTCTGAGGTATAGGTCCTTGGACCTAGTGGGTGAGTATGAGTCTAGTGGATTATCGCTTAATTCCAAGTACACAGAGCTTGGATCAAACTCAGCAGGGAAGTCCCAGGTGGACTGAGGGCATTCACAGCCCATGGCAATGCCGAATTCCTGCAGGGATAAGCGAAATCGCTTCCCCAATAACCTAAATCCAATAGTGCCTGGTGTGTGTAGGTTATGCATGGCAGGTTTATCAAAATAAAATGTGGTGAAGAACTCATGTGTGAGTTCAAGGAAAGAGGGCATGCGCAGGAAGAAAAAGGTGTCCCAGCCAATAGCAGATATGAGGGAACGTACCTGGGAATGGAGTCTCAATGCTCCAAGTGTGCCATGGTGGATATACTTGCCTGGGTGATATGGTAGAGATGAAACTTTGATCAGCCTGGTGCGCTCAGAAATTTTGTTGAATGTCAATGCTTGAACGATGTGATCAGGGTATGCTGGCCTGGGCAAATCGCTGGGCAGATTACTGGGCATATCACTGAGTGTGTCGCTGGGCACATCGCTGGGCATATCACTTGGTAAGTCCATGGGCGCATCAGCGGGCACATCGCTGGGCATAGCGCTTGGCACATTGCTGGGTGCATCAGTGGGCGCATCGCCTTCCTCATGACCTGCGAGATGTGTGGTAATGGTGGTTTCTGGTTCTGATCTCGACGGTGGAGGTGGCGATTGTGTTCTTGGCCGTTTCTGGCCGTGGCCGGAGGAAGTGGTGGCTTCAGGTAGCATTTCACCGGCAGGGTTTGCCGTTGGGGCTATTGTGGATGGTGGTGGCGGCGTTCTTTGCCATTTCTTTTGCTGGCGATATGTCTGGACGTCCAGTGAGTCAGTGCGTCCGGTCGCTGGTTCAGTAGCCGGTGGCGTTTCGGTGCTGGTGGTGGCTGGTGGAGTGGTGTCCCACGCTTCATCGTCACTGTCGGAGGGGATGGGTCTCGGCAGCCCTAGTTTCCTCCACATGAACGGTCCGCCGTTGGCCTTCATCTTAATTCGGACCATGGTGGTCTTGAGTTTGCCGGTGGTTGAGTGGTGGTCGGAGGAGAGAAATCTTGAAGAAGAAGAAGAGATAAAAGCAGTAAATTGCGTAGAAAGTAAAAAATAAAAGAAAAGACTACTTAAAGTGATTTGGGTATGTAAACTGCCCTGATCATTTAATGCTGGCCCTCTGGAATCTTGACAGGGTAATTTGACCAATGATTTGGGCAAATCACTTGGCCAGATCACTACTCCTTTGCAGTTGCTGTGCTGGTACTGTTCACGCCCTTTGCTGGTGATGTGCTTGATTTTGCGATTGGACCGGTGATCTGGTCAAATTATCTGGGCAATTGGGCACATCACTGCCCCGATCACTTGTGACTATGGTACATTCAGTCGATTTGCCCGGCGATTTGGGCAAGCAGTGGGCAAATCACTGGGCAAATCACTGCCTCTGGGCTGCCTCCCAGTAGCGCCCTGTTTTCTGTCGTGGGCTGGACTTCAGTGTCTTGCTCAGCAGTCTTGGAAAGGGGGATCCAAGGGAACCTCCTCCACAACATGGACAGTAAAACCTTCATAGAATCTCTTCAAACGATGCCCATTAACTTTGAAAACTTTGCTTGTTTGTGGACTCCGTATGTCAACAGCTCCATGTGGAAAGACATGTTCAACCAAGAATGGTCCAATCCACCTAGACCGAAGCTTTCCAGGGAATAATTTGAACCTGGAATCAAAAAGCAAAACCTTATCACCAACCTGGAAGTGTTTTCTGGAGATGTTTTTGTCATGGAAGGCTTTGGTCCTTGCTTTATAATCCCATGAAGCTTCATATGCATCACGCCGAATCTCCTCAAGCTCTTGGATTTGCAATTTTCTGTGAACTCCAGCCTCTTTTTCATCAAGATTGTAGCTCTTCACAGCCCAATAGGCTTTGTGTTCAAGTTCCACAGGTAGATGGCATGCTTTCCCATAAATCAGCCTATATGGAGACATCCCAATTGGAGTTTTATATGCTGTTCTATATGCCCATAAGGCATCATTGAGGCGTGTACTCCAGTCCTTGCGATTTGGGCAGACCGTTTTCTCCAAGATGGACTTGATCTCCCTATTTGACACTTCAGCCAGCCTATTTGTTTGAGGGTGATAGGCTGTAGAGGTTCTATGGATGACATGGTGCTTCTTGAGGAGAATTTCTACTACCTTGTTGCAAAAATGGGTGCCTCTGTCACTGATTATGGCCTTGGGCAAGCCAAATCTTGAGAAAATGTGGGATTTTACAAATTCACACACTGTTTTTGCATCATCAGCCCTTGTTGCTTTGGCCTCAATCCACTTGGACACATAATCCACAGCTAGAAGTATGTAGGTGTTGCCAAAGGAAGGTGGGAATGGTCCCATGAAGTCAATGCCCCATATGTCAAAGATTTCACACACCATGATGGGTGCTTGTGGCATTTCACCTCTATTGCCAAGGTTTCCTGTTTGTTGGCATCTTGCACATGACCTACAAAATAAATAAGCATCTCTAAATATGTTAGGCCAAAATAACCCACTTTCAAGAACTTTCAAGGCTGTCTTGCGTGGCCCAAAGTGACCTCCACAGCTGTAAGAGTGGCAGAAAGTTAGGACAGAAGAAATCTCATGATTTGGGATGCATCTTCGGATCACTTGGTCTGCACAATGCTTCCATAGGTAAGGTTCATCCCACACATAATACCTTGCATCTTTCTTGATCTTGTCTCTCATGTGTTTGGGCAAATCAGTGGGCAAATCACCTGTGGTAAGGAAATTAACAATATCAGCATACCATGGTTCCTCTTCTTGGACAGCAAAGAGGTGCTCATCAGGGAAGGTCTCATTGATGGGGCATGGCTCCATTTCTGAAAAAATTCTGCTGAGGTGGTCAGCCACAAGATTCTCTTTTCCCTTCTTGTCATGAATCTCCAAGTCAAACTCTTATAGCAACAATATCCAACGTACTAGCCTTGGTTTGGACTCTTTTTTCTTGATTAAATACCTCAATGCAGCATGGTCTGAGTATATGATCACCTTGGTCCCAAGTAGATAGGACCGAAACTTCTCCAATGCAAAGACAACAGCCATCAACTCTTTTTCCGTGGTTGAATAATTGCATTGTGTAGCATCTAGGGTGCGTGAGGCATAGTGAATGACATGAGGAGAGTTACCCTTACGCTGACCTAATACTGCTCCTACAGCAAAGTTGCTGGCATCACACATGATCTCAAATGGAAGGGTCCAATCAGGTGGCTGGATGACTGGGGCAGAAATTAGCAGTGATTTGATCAAATCAAAGGCTGTTTTGCAGCTGTCATCAAATTCAAATGGGATATCCTGCTGTAATAACCTGCACAAAGGCTGAGTTATCTTTGAAAAATCCTTGATGAACCTCCTATAAAAACCAGCATGTCCAAGGAATGATCTAATCTCCCTAATGCTGGTTGGATAGGGCAGATTTTTGATGGTGTCAATTTTGGCTTTGTCTACCTCAATCCCTTTTGCTGAAACAATATGGCCCAAGATTAAGCCATGGCTGACCATGAAGTGGCACTTCTCATAATTGAGAACCAAGTTTGTCTCCAAACACCTTTGAAGTATCTTCTCCAAGTTGGCTAGGCATTCATGGAATGAGTTGCCATACACCATAAAGTCATCCATGAAGACTTCAATGATCTTCTCCACATAGTCAGAAAAAATGCTCATCATGCACCTTTGGAAAGTGGCTGGTGCATTGCAAAGGCCGAAGGGCATCCTCCTAAATGCGAAGGTGCCAAATGGGCATGTGAAAGTGGTCTTCTCTTGATCTTCAGGTGCAACGGGAATTTGATAAAATCCCGAATATCCATCTAGGAGGCAGTAATGACTTTTTTCCAGCAAGTCTTTCAAGCATTTGATCCATAAATGGCAAGGGAAAGTGGTCCTTCCTTGTGGCTGTGTTGAGCTTCCTGTAGTCCATGCAAACTCTCCACCCATTTTGCACACGAGTTGGTACTAGCTCTCCTTCAGAATTAGGGATAACGGTAATCCCAGTCTTCTTTGGTACCACATGAATGGGACTCACCCATTTATTGTCAGAAATGGGGTAGATGACCCCAATATCTAGGAGTTTCACTATCTCCTTCTTCACGACCTCCATCATTGGTGGATTCAGCCTTCTTTGTGCCTCACGAACAGGTTTGCACTCATCCTCCATGAGAATCCTATGCATGCATGTTGATGGTGAGATACCCTTTATGTCCTCCAAGGTCCACCCAATTGCCTTCTTGTGCCTCCTCAACACATCTAAGAGCTTACCCTCTTCTTCTTGGCTGAGCTGGTTGGAAATAATTACTGGAAGTGTATTTCCAGCTCCCAAGTAGGCATATTTGAGGTGGCTAGGCAAGGGTTTCAGTTCTGGTGCTTCCTCTGTCTGCTGGTTTTCTGTCTGATTGCTGTCTGATTTGGGCTGTGATTTGGGCAGGTTATCTGGTGATGTGGGCAAATCACTCCCTGTCAAGTCTGTCTGCTCCAGTGATTTGATCTGTGATTTGAGCAGATTATCTGGCGATGTGGGCAAATCACTGGGCAAATCACCCATATCCAGCAAGTTACAGCAGTCTGCTGTTTTTTCTGCTTCAGTGATGTTGCTGTCCACTTCTCCTCTCCTGCAAAGACCATCATAAAGTAAATTTTCTTGATCAAAATCAAAAATTTCTTGACTTAAATCATCAATAACATCAAGGCCATAAACAAGAGAAACATCATTGGGGAATTTCATGGCATCATAAACATTAAATTTGATAACTTCCCCTTCAAACTCCATAGTCAATGTGCCATCATGCACATCAATTTTTGTTCTTGCTGTACTCAAGAATGGTCTTCCAAGTAGGATATCAGAGGTGGTGTTGCTTTTGTCTTCCTCCATGTCAATAACATAAAAATCTGCTAGAAAGACTAATTGGTCCACTTGCACCAACACATCTTCAAGCACTCCTTTAGGGTAGACAACGGACCAGTCAGCTAATTGGATCATAATGCTGGTGCCCTTGAGTGTACCTACATTCAACAAGTTAAAAATGGAAAGAGGCATGACATTTATTGAAGCTCCAAGGTCACACATGGCCTTCTTTATTCCCACATTGCCTATTTTGCATGAAACCACGAACATTCCTCTATCCTTGCATTTGGTTGGAAGTTTCCTTTGGATGACAGCTGAAACACACTCCCCCACACTTACCTTTTCACGTTCAGCAAGTTTCCTTCGGTTGGTACATAGCTCTTTCAGAAACTTGGCATACCTTGGAATTTGCTTCACAGCATCAAGTAGGGGAATGTTGATTTCCACCTTGCGGAGTGTCTCAAGTATCTCTTTTTATTTCTTTTTGCATTTTTTTTGCCCCATAAACACACACCAAAATTTTTTCACACATTTTTTTCACTTTTTGCACACACACACACAGAATTTTGACTTAGCTTTTGCTCTACTCAGCTTATTTGTTGTGGGGGTATTTGATCAAGCATAATTTAGCCACATTTTTATGATCTTTATTATTGTTTATTTACACATTATTTAGCTTAATTTATGGTTTTTACCTTGTTTTTACAGAAAAGGAAGAAATTGGAAAAATGGAGAAAAAGTGCAGAAAATGACAGAAAAGTGATTGGGTCAGTGATTTGCCCAAATCAAGCTGAAGCAGAAACCTGGAGGCAATAGACAGAAGTAATTGGACCAGTGATTTGCCCAAATCACTCGCAGAAACTGCCCAGATCACTAGCAGAGATAGCACAGACTTGTAGAAAGTGATTGGACCAGTGATTTGCCCAAATCACTGCCCCGATCACAATGACAGCAGAAAATACAGCAGAGCGGGAAATTGTTCAAGAAACCGAATTTTGAGTTTTCAGAAGTCCAAATCCAACTCAATCACTACCAAAACAATTCCAAGAGCCACAAAAGAGTTTCTCACTTAAGGAATTCCAGTTGCAATTAAATTCAACATCAAAAGAGGAATCACAAGCCAAATTAAAAAGGGATTTCAAAACCCTAGAAGGATGGAATTCTTCAGCTATAAAAGAGCAACCTCCAAACCAGCAAGGGGCATCTTCTGATCAGCTACTCAGCATCTTCTCACCTCGCCAGAAACTCTGCCGCCTTTTTTCTTCTTTCTTTTCTTCTCTTTTCATCTTTTTGTGTATTTAGTCCACCATGAGTGGCTAAATTCCTTCTTTTCTAGTTGAAGTTAGTGAATTTCAGATTTTTGTGATGAATTGGGAGATTTAAATCTCCATTGTTAAACTTCTATTTATTTTCAATATTTATGCAATTTGATCTTTCCATAATTGTTGCTTTGCTTTTAGAATCAATAAGAGCCCATTGATTTTAAATTGCTTAAGTAACAAATTATTTGAATGATTTAAGTCCATAATTGCTTATATTATTTGAACACAAATTTAATCAAGTTGCATGATCTAAACTTGGCCACGCGGTTGGCAAGGTTAGAATTAGGTTTCTCTAAGTCTTAATGCAGTTAACAGTTGTTCGATGCTAAAGGCCCCAAGGACATTCCTTGGCAACTTGTTAACTAGTGTTTGATTAGCGAACGTTTCCTAATCAAACTAGAACTAAGGAGGAATTTGGATTGTGAGAAGCGTCTTCCACATCCTAAACTAATTTATTGAGATAAATAGGAGTATTAAAGAATCAATGATCAATTCTAAACAATCTGAAATAGATCCATACTTCAACTAGAAGCTTTTCTCTTATTGATTTACTCATCTTTAAATTATTGCTTTCTTTTGTTATTTAGTGTTAATCCATCAACTCAAAACCCCCCTCTTTTAATTACTTGTTATTTACTTGACCTAGTCATTATTAGGAAAATCATTGGTGTCAATTCCCTGTGGTTCGACCCTATTGCCACTATCTGCAAATTTATTTGTTGATTGATAATAGGTTTATTTTTGACGGCTTCGACAACCGCTTATCAAAAATTGGCGCCGTTGCCGGGGAATTGATCTAACTAACGTATTTTTCTTTTGTGACCAGGGCTGATCGTAAAGAAGCTCTTCTTTACGATCCTGAAATTGAACGCACTGCCAAGACCTTACAAGCATGGCTACGGTAAGTATGTCTTTTCTCTCTTCTCAAATTTCTGAACTAACCTCTATGGTGAGAAATTATGGTATAGGTCAAGCCCAACAACTTGAACAAGTACATGCAGGATTCTATGGACAGCGAAGACATAATCCCTACCTTGACACATACAATTCAGGTTGGGGAGACAATATGAGCTATGGCTATACAAGGACAGACCACTACCATGACTACCAAAGAGATCTGCAATACAATCCATGTTGGGGGGACAATCCGAATTATGGCTATGCAAGGGCTGACTACTACCAAAACTATCAAGCCCAAATAACACCTCAAAACTCCAATATGGAACTTGAAGAGATGGTAAGGAATTTGGAAATTTCGGGGAAAATTCTCCAACAGCAAGTGGATCAAGCGGTCAATTCAATGAACGCGCACATATTAAGGAGAGAGGAAGAGCTTCAAGATCTATGGGACGATAACGAAGAAACAGACCAAGTTGCTGAGTCTGCTGCACAAATCACCACTACACTTGAAGCTGAACCAGATACCCGATTCCAGGTTACTGCAAAATTTTCTGCACCAGCAAATTCACCCAATGCCATACCTGCCACTGCTGAAATTGCACCAGCAATTGCTGAACCTGCTGTCCAAAAATCAGCAAGTGCTGAATCTGCCACCATTGCATCCCTTGTTGCTGTCCAAACACCAGCAACCTCAAAGATTGATACAACTGAACCAGAAGATGTTGCACTTACTGAACCAGCAACATACACCACTGAATCAGCCACTATTGCATCCCCTGCTGTTGTCCAAAATCTTGAGCAACAAGTGAGCCAAATGGCCGCTTCAATGAGCAAATTTGAGTCTCAAGGGAAGCTACCATCCCAAACTGAGATAAATTCAAGATAAAATGCTAGTGCCATCACATTGAGGAGTGGAAAAGAGCTACAAGACAGCAAGGCTAAAAAATTGCAAAAACAGGCCATGGAAGAAATTCTGCCAGAAAGTGATCAGGGCAGTGATTTGCCCAATTCACTAGTAGAAACTGACCCGATCGCTGGGCAAACTGAGCTGTCCAGCAGTGATTTGCCCAAATCACCAGAGAAGGCAGAGAGTGATCTGCCCAAATCAACAGACCAGGCAGAATCCAGTCAAAGGCAGAAACAGCAACTTATGGAGAAATTCAAGGTACCTCCTCCCTTCCCAAAGAGATTTGCAAGATCCCAAAAGGAGAAAGAGGAAAAAGAGATATTGGAGACACTTCGCAAAGTGGAAATCAACATACCCCTACTTGATGCTATCAAACAAATACCAAGGTATGCTAAATTTCTCAAAGAGCTATGCACCAATAGAAGGAAACTTGTTGAACATAAAAAGGTAAGTGTGGGGAAGTGTGTCTCAGCTGTCATTCAAAGGAAACTTCCCACCAAATGCAAGGATAGAGGAATGTTTGCCATTTCATGCAAAATAGGCAACATAGAAATAAAGAAGGCCATGTGTGACCTTGGAGCTTCAATAAATGTCATGCCTCTTTCTATTTTTAACTTGTTGAATGCAGGTACACTCAAGGGCACCAGCATTATGATCCAATTGGCTGATCGATCTGTTGTCTACCCCAAGGGAGTGCTAGAAGATGTGTTGGTGCAAGTGGACCAATTAGTCTTTCCAGCAGATTTTTATGTTATTGACATGGAGGAAGACAAGGGCAAAATCACCTCTGATATCCTACTTGGAAGACCATTTTTAAGTACAGCAAGAACTAAAATTGATGTGCATGATGGCACATTGACTATGGAGTTTGAAGGGGAAGTTATCAAATTTAATGTTTATGATGCCATGAAATTCCCCAATGATGTTTCTCCTGTTTATGGCCTTGATGTTATTGATGATTTAAGTCAAGAAATTTTTTATTTTGATCAAGAAAATTTACTTCATGATGGTCTTTGCAGGAAAGGAGAAGTGGACAGCAACATCACTGAAGCAGAAAAAACAGCAGACTGCTGTAACTTGCTGGATGTGGGTGATTTGCCCAGTGATTTGCCTAGATCACCAGATAATCTGCTCAAATCATAGACCAAATCACTGGAGCAGACAGACTTGACAGACAGTGATTTGCCCAGATCACCAGATAATTTGCCCAAATCACAGCCCAAATCAAACAGCAAACATCAGAAATCAGCACAAACAGCAACTGCACCAGAACTGAAACCATTGCCCAGCCACCTCAAATATGCCTACTTGGGAGCTAGAAATTCACTTCCAGCAATTATTTCTAACCAGCTTAGCCAAGAAGAAGAGGAAAAGCTCCTTGATCTGTTGAGGAAGCACAAGAAAGCAATTGGGTGGACCTTGGAGGGCATAAAAGGCACCTCAAGACCATTCGGTGGAGGCTCAAGACAGGATGCATGTAATACCCGGCTAGACTCCGGTATCGGAATTCCTACCGTCCGATGGAATCTCGGATGTCGGAGATCTCTAGAAGGGTAGAATCATGTTTTTGTAAAATGTTTTCATGTTTTTAATGGTTTTAAGTATGAAATAAAATGAGTTTTTGCATGAAAAGTCTTTGGAGGAAAACCCAGGTTCGGCCGCCGAAAGTCAAGTTCGGCCGCCGAACATGCATACGATTTGGAGGCACGTTAGGCCCCCGAAAGCATGAGTTAGGGAGGTCCAGGTTCGGCCGCCGAAAGTCAAGTTCGGCCGCCGAACATTGCATGGATGCGGAGGCACATTCGGCCCCCGAACGTGGCCTGGCCAGCCACCTATAAATGGGGCACTTAGCCGAAATGGGCGAGCTTTCTCCCATTTTCGGCCACAGCAAGCTTCCGACCTTCCCTTTGCAACTCTTGTGTTCTTCTTCCAAATCTCTTCCATTTTTCTTGAGTTTTAAACTCACATTGCAAGTTTTGAGCATTTAAACCAAGTTTTGGAGCTTTGGGAACTCAGGAGCTCATTTTCGTGGATCTCCAAGTTTAGGTCGTCTCCCTCTCGATCTTCAAGAGGTAAGAGCCGATCTTAAGCTCCTTATGTGTTTTAAATAAGTTTTATGCAAGATCTATGAGTAGAAATGCATGTTAGGGTATATGTTGAGTTATGGGTTAATGTTGATGTTATGAACAATGTGTGTTGATTGTGTGTGTTTGAAGTGTTGTAGTTGGGGTATATGACTGTTTGAGACCCCTAGGAACTTGTATGCATGATTTGGGTGAGATATATGCTTGATTTGAAGTTTTGGGAGGCAAGGGGTTCATGTGAACCAAGTTTCTGCCCTTCTGGCAGAAACCAGGTTCGGCCGCCGAAGGGAGTTTCGGCCGCCGAACCCCCTTTGTGGAGGCAGCATTCGGCTGCCGAAGTTGCCCCCGAAAAGAGACTTTCGTCTCTGTCTGGGACTTTCAGCCGCCGAAGGTGCCGCCGAAAGTGCCTGACTTTCGGATCTGTCCAGGACTTTCGGCCGCCGAAGGTGCCGCCGAAAGTGCCCTGTTCAGCCATCTCATGCATATCTCTATGTGATATTTTCAGGATGTTTTAGGGGGTTTTTGGGGAGTAGTTTATAGTTATGTTCAGGTATGTTTGGTCCCTCATTTGAGTCCACCTGTGTAGGTTCGGACCCGAGGAACCGAGGACCCCAGCAGTGAGTTCAGCTGCTTCGGTGTTGTCAGAGTCAGCCAGAGGTGAGTGGAACTAAAACTTAATCTTTTAAATTAAATATTTTATCATGTTTCATGCATCATGATTATGCAATAGGATGATTGCATTAGTTTCACGAATATGCCGCATTGCATAAATTATTGTTGTTGTGGGTGAATGTCGGATGACCCAGTTAGTCCATGACAGGAAGACCAGGCCCCATGCTACAGGCCTGGCACAGAGCAAGAAAGACCAGGCCCCATTCTACAGGCCTGGCACAGAGTAAGGAAGGACCAGGATCCCATCCTATGGTCTAGCACGGTTATGGGACTTGAAGACCAGGAGCCCAGAGGAGGCCCTGGGAAAATGGTAAGTAATGTATGTTCTGACAGGAAAGACCAGGACCCCATTCTACAGGCCTGGCACAGAGTTAACTTGGACTAATTGGTGACGGGTTCACCCAACCCTTATGTGAATTGTTTGTGTTATGATGCATTTCATAGAGCATAGTATTAAAGTGTTTTAATAGTTCAGCTCACTGGGCTTTTAGCTCACCCCTCTCCCTTTACCCCCAGGCTTGCAGGTACAGGATATAGCAGGAGTCCGGATAGTGTAAAAAAGTCTTGTTTATGTAATAGCTAGCAATGGACATGATCAAATTGTAATGTAAAAGTACAGTACAGTTATGTAATGAGTTTTATGGATGTTAGTGTGTGCTTGACCATAGAATGTTGTATCCCTTTTTATACATGATCTTAGAGATTTTTATGATGTCTATGTAAACCAGCTCAACACAGGTTATGTTACCCTTTGAGGGCACAGATGAGATCCCACAGAGGGATCAAAGTTATGTTTATATTTATGCACAGGTTGAGTTTGGTTGATGTTTATGAAAAGAAAAGTTTTAATTTTTATGCATGTTGTTGATCATGTATGGGATTATACAGGTTCACAGGTTTTATGTCAGGCTTGCTACGGGTCCCGGCGGCCTTAAGTCGACCCGGATCCTAGCGCCGGTAGCGGTCCGATTTTCGGGTCGTTACAGAATGGTATCAGAGCCCTAGGTTCATATGGTCGGACCTAGAGTGTCGGGCTCATAGAGATTATAGAAGGTCAAGCACAATAGGAAAAGATCATGTCCACTAGGATAGGATGTGGAGTCCTGTCTTGCATGATGATGTGAAATGCCATGATTATATGCATGTGCATTAATGATATGCTATGATATGTGATGTATGGGATGCGGGTTCATGTGTGCCCACATGAACCATATGATGTTAATGTTTGTGCTATGTGTACTGTTTTTCAGAAAACAGGATGAGGGGAACTCGTCGATCAGCAAGATTGACTGGAGTACCACCTGAGGATGAGGGCATGAGCGCCCGTCCTCCAGCATTGCCTAGGGCAATGTCTAGCAGGTCCAACAGGGACAGAGTAGCAAGAGACCCTAGAAGGTCTCTGGATCTGGGTAGGAGCAGATCAGTCAGAGGAACAGTTCAGGGAGGAGCGTCAGAGGATATGGGGGATGATATGGACGTAGAACAGAGGAGGGATGGCAGTTTGGGAGTCAATATGTCAGAAGAAGGAATGGGAGAGTCCCAAGGAGGCACTCAGGCCTCGGGATTTGTACAGCCACCTCACTACCCACATCTCTCACAACATCCCGGGTATTCGATGGGAGGTACATCGGATTACCCTAGTTTCACCCCTTATCCCACACAGATGCCATACCCACCATACTACCCACCGTACTCTCAGTACCCAATGTATCCACCTCCACCCTACTATCCAAATCCAGAAAACCCTACCTCAGAAAATATTGCACCACCTCCACCACCTGCAGAACCAGTAGCCCCAGTTGCTCAACCTCCTAGATCTAGCTCAGCCAGTGGAAGCAAGGTCAAGATGACAGACTATATGAAGCTGGGTGCTCCCCAGTTCGAAACCGGTGATGATCCGTTCGTGTACTTGGAGCGGGTCAAGGCAATTACAGATGAGATTGGGGCTGATGACAGTAGAGCCATTCAAATGGCCGGGTTCACGCTCAAGTGCAAGAAGGCACGGGAGTGGTTCAAAAATTATGTGAACCCGAGAGTGGACAGCATGACTTGGGAGGAGTTTGCTAATGAATTTGCAGGGTGGGCTTTCCCTGATAGTTCAAGGGAATTGAAAATGATAGAATTCGAGCAGTTGAGGCAAACTGATGACATGAGTGTAGACGAATATACTGACAGGTTTATGGAGTTGCTGCCATTTGCTGGGCAGGACCTTAGCACAGACCAGAAGAAGTCGAGGAGGTATATCATGAAGCTCCATTCCAGGTATTCCTCCTTGGTGCAGTCAGCAGATAGAGAGAGTTTTCATGCCATAGTAGACATGGCTAGGAGAATGGAGGCTAGTGCCATCATTCAGGGGACAGTTAAGCAGACGGTGGCACAAGCTTCTGGTTCTAAAACTCCGGGTGGGGGATGGTTAGATCCCTCTACCTTGAGTGCAACAGCTTCAGGCAGTAAGAGATGGAGTAAGCCCAAGGGTAAAAAGAACAAGTTCTGGAATAAAGTCAAGTCTAGTCTGGGATTTGGGAGTGGCTCAAGCTCTGGTGCGGATATTCCAAATTGTGCAAGGTGTGGTAGACCACACAAGGGAGTATGTCGGTTTGGGATGAACGCCTGTTTCAGATGTGGTCAGGAGGGGCATATAGCTCGAGACTGTCCAAGAGCGGCCCCGATGGCTCAGTCCCAGCAGACAGCTTCAGGCAGTGTAGCGCAGCCAGCAGCTCCAGCCATGACTCAGGCCAGTGGCAGAGGCAGAGGGAGAGAGGCAGCCTCTTCTTCAGCGGGTTTCAGAGGTGAAGGTCCGTCAGCCCCAGCACGGATCTTCACAATGACACAGCAGGAGGCAGACGCATCTAACACCGTGGTGGCAGGTAACTTAATTATTGGTTGTTCAGATGTGTATGCCTTGATGGACCCTGGTGCATCTCATTCTTTTATAGCTCCGAGAGCCGTGGGGAGGTTAGGTCTGATGACTTCTGGGTTAGAGTGTCCTCTCTGGGTCAGTGGACCCAAGTGTGATCCATCAGTGGCAGAGTCAGTCTGCCAGTGTAGTCCTGTGTTCGTGGAGGGAAGATGCTTGTCCGCCGACCTAGTGGTTCTAGATTTGATAGATTTTGACGTCATTCTAGGGATGGACTGGTTATCTACCCATGGTGCTACCTTGGACTGCAGGGACAAGGTAGTCAGGTTCAGAGGTCAGGATGGGTCTGAGGTTGTCTTCAGAGGAGACAGGAGGGGTACACCTAGAGGTCTGATATCAGCTCTTCAGGCTCGTAGGTTGCTTAGGAAGGGATGTCAGGGGTATTTGGCTCATGTGAGAGAGCTAAATAGTCAGGTTAGAGAGCCCGCCTCGGTGCCAGTGGTTAGAGAGTTCTTAGATGTGTTCCCAGACGAACTGCCAGGTTTACCACCTGCTAGGGAGATAGAGTTCGAGATAGAACTGATGCCTGGAACCCGACCGATCTCTATCCCTCCCTACAGGATGGCGCCAGCAGAATTGAAAGAGTTGAAGGAGCAGTTGCAGGAGCTGGTAGACAAGGGCTTCATCCGATCGAGTACCTCACCCTGGGGTGCTCCAGTTTTGTTTGTGAGAAAGAAGGATGGATCCCTTAGACTTTGTATCGACTACAGACAGTTGAACAAAGTCACTACTAAGAACAAGTACCCATTGCCAAGGATCGACGATCTATTCGACCAGCTAGCAGGAGCGGGTTGTTTCTCCAAAATAGATCTGAGGTCCGGGTATCATCAGTTGAGGATCAGGGAAGAGGATGTGCCAAAGACGGCTTTCAGGACCAGATATGGGCATTTTGAGTTCCTTGTAATGCCGTTCGGGTTAACTAACGCCCCTGCAGCATTCATGGATCTCATGAACAGAGTGTTTAGCCAGTACCTGGATCACTTTGTTATTGTCTTCATAGATGATATCTTAGTGTATTCCAGGAATGCAGAGGAGCATGCCCATCATCTACGGTTGGTTTTGCAGACCTTGAGGGAACATGGCTTGTATGCCAAGTTCTCCAAGTGTGAGTTCTGGCTAAGGAGCATTTCGTTCTTGGGGCATGTAGTGTCAGAGAATGGTATAGAGGTAGACCCCAAGAAGACAAAGACTGTGGCTAACTGGCCTAGACCCACTTCAGTGACAGAGATCAGGAGTTTCTTGGGTTTGGCGGGTTACTACAGGAGGTTCGTTCAGGACTTCTCAAAGATAGCAGCTCCTCTGACCAGACTAACCAGGAAGAATCAGAAGTTTCTGTGGACCGACCAGTGCGAGGAGAGTTTTGAAGAGCTTAAGAAGAGGTTGACTTCAGCACCAGTTTTAGCTCTGCCATCTAGTGGAGAGGACTTTACAGTCTTTTGTGATGCGTCCCGTGTGGGACTGGGTTGTGTGCTTATGCAGAATGAGAGGGTGATTGCTTATGCTTCTAGGCAGCTAAAGAAGCATGAGTTGAATTACCCCACACATGACCTTGAGATGGCAGCAGTAATCTTTGCACTCAAGATGTGGAGGCATTACCTCTATGGGGTAAAATGTGAGATCTTCACAGATCATAAAAGCCTACAGTACATCCTGAGTCAAAGAGATTTGAATTTGAGACAGAGGAGATGGGTAGAGTTGCTGAGTGACTATGATTGCAAGATTCAGTATCATCCGGGTAAGGCGAATGTTGTGGCTGACGCCCTAAGCCGGAAGTCACTAGGCAGTCTATCCCACATCACGGCAGAGAGAAGACCAGTGGTGAAGGAGTTTTACAAGCTCATTGAGGAAGGTTTACAGTTGGAGTTGTCTGGTACAGGTGCCTTGGTCGCTCAGATGAAAGTGACACCCGTGTTTCTGGAGCAGGTGGCTCAGAAACAGCATGAGGACCCAGAGTTAGTGAAGATTGCCAGGACTGTTCAGTCAGGCAAGGACAGTGAGTTCCGATTCGACAATAAGGGGATCCTCCGCTATGGGAGCCGTTTATGTGTACCGGATGACATAGGGCTAAAAGGAGACATTATGAGGGAGGCTCATAATGCAAGATACAGCATTCACCCCGGAGCCACCAAGATGTATCAGGATCTGAAAAAGGTTTATTGGTGGCCAGCTATGAAGAAAGAAGTGGCACAGTTTGTGTCAGCCTGCGAAGTGTGTCAGAGGGTGAAGCTGGAACATCAGAAGCCGGCTGGAATGCTTAACCCGCTACCTATTCCAGAGTGGAAATGGGAGAATATAGCTATGGACTTCGTAGTGGGGTTACCGGCGACGTCCAACAGATTGGACTCCATATGGGTGATTGTGGACAGACTCACCAAATCTGCTCACTTCATCCCTGTCAGGAGTGGCTATTCTGTGGACAAGTTGGCGCAGGTGTACGTTGATGAGATAGTCAGACTGCATGGGGTTCCTGTTTCTATAGTGTCAGATAGAGGGCCCCAGTTCACCTCTAGGTTTTGGCGGAGTCTGCAGAATGCTATGGGTACTAGGTTGGATTTCAGCACTGCCTTCCATCCACAGACAGACGGACAGTCAGAGAGGACCATCCAGACCATAGAAGATATGCTGAGAATGTGTGTGCTGGACTTTGGCGGTTCTTGGAGGCAACATCTACCTTTGGTGGAGTTTGCCTACAATAACAGCCATCATGCTAGCATTGGGATGGCTCCATATGAAGCTTTATATGGAAGAAAGTGCAGGTCACCTGTTTGCTGGGAGGAAGTTGGAGAAAAGGCCTTGGCAGGGCCTGAACTAGTAGAGATCACCAGCAGGGTGGTACCCTTAATCAGAGAAAGAATCAAGACAGCTGCAAGCAGACAGAAGAGTTATGCAGACATCCGCAGAAGACTTGTAGAGTTTCAGGAGGGGGATCTGGTATTGCTTAAGGTGTCTCCAATGAAAGGAGTGGTTCGATTCGGGAAGAAAGGTAAGCTGGCTCCGCGGTACATTGGACCCTTTGAAGTCTTGCAAAAGATTGGGAGTGTATCGTACAAGCTGGATTTACCTGCTTCAATGGAGAGAATCCATCCGGTTTTCCATGTTTCTATGTTGAGAAAATTCGTGTCAGATCCGGGCAAGGTTCTTAGTGAACCTGATGTGGAGATCCAAGAGGCTCTCACCTATATTGAGCAGCCAGTACGGATCCTAGACACCCAGATCAGAAAGCTAAGGAACAAGGAAATCCCGATGGTGAAAGTCCTGTGGAACCACCACAATATAGAAGAATGCACCTGGGAGACACGGGAGTCTATGCTCCGGCAATATCCTCATCTCTTTTAAGGTTAGTCTCTATGTGTTTATGTGTGTATGTTATGTGGTTTGCTATGCATGTGCTAGTTGAGGAACATTCGGGGACGAATGTTCTTAAGGGGGGGAGAATGTAATACCCGGCTAGACTCCGGTATCGGAATTCCTACCGTCCGATGGAATCTCGGATGTCGGAGATCTCTAGAAGGGTAGAATCATGTTTTTGTAAAATGTTTTCATGTTTTTAATGGTTTTAAGTATGAAATAAAATGAGTTTTTGCATGAAAAGTCTTTGGAGGAAAACCCAGGTTCGGCCGCCGAAAGTCAAGTTCGGCCGCCGAAAGTCAAGTTCGGCCGCCGAACATGCATGCGTTTTGGAGGCACGTTAGGCCCCCGAAAGCATGAGTTAGGGAGGTCCAGGTTCGGCCGCCGAAAGTCAAGTTCGGCCGCCGAACATTGCATGGATGCGGAGGCACATTCGGCCCCCGAACGTGGCCTGGCCAGCCACCTATAAATGGGGCACTTAGCCGAAATGGGCGAGCTTTCTCCCATTTTCGGCCACAGCAAGCTTCCGACCTTCCCTTTGCAACTCTTGTGTTCTTCTTCCAAATCTCTTCCATTTTTCTTGAGTTTTAAACTCACATTGCAAGTTTTGAGCATTTAAACCAAGTTTTGGAGCTTTGGGAACTCAGGAGCTCATTTTCGTGGATCTCCAAGTTTAGGTCGTCTCCCTCTCGATCTTCAAGAGGTAAGAGCCGATCTTAAGCTCCTTATGTGTTTTAAATAAGTTTTATGCAAGATCTATGAGTAGAAATGCATGTTAGGGTATATGTTGAGTTATGGGTTAATGTTGATGTTATGAACAATGTGTGTTGATTGTGTGTGTTTGAAGTGTTGTAGTTGGGGTATATGACTGTTTGAGACCCCTAGGAACTTGTATGCATGATTTGGGTGAGATATATGCTTGATTTGAAGTTTTGGGAGGCAAGGGGTTCATGTGAACCAAGTTTCTGCCCTTCTGGCAGAAACCAGGTTCGGCCGCCGAAGGGAGTTTCGGCCGCCGAACCCCCTTTGTGGAGGCAGCATTCGGCTGCCGAAGTTGCCCCTGAAAAGAGACTTTCATCTCTGTCTGGGACTTTCGGCCGCCGAAGGTGCCGCCGAAAGTGCCTGACTTTCGGATCTGTCCAGGACTTTCGGCCGCCGAAGGTGCCGCCGAAAGTGCCCTGTTCAGCCATCTCATGCATATCTCTATGTGATATTTTCAGGATGTTTTAGGGGGTTTTTGGGGAGTAGTTTATAGTTATGTTCAGGTATGTTTGGTCCCTCATTTGAGTCCACCTGTGTAGGTTCGGACCCGAGGAACCGAGGACCCCAGCAGTGAGTTCAGCTGCTTCGGTGTTGTCAGAGTCAGCCAGAGGTGAGTGGAACTAAAACTTAATCTTTTAAATTAAATATTTTATCATGTTTCATGCATCATGATTATGCAATAGGATGATTGCATTAGTTTCACGAATATGCCGCATTGCATAAATTATTGTTGTTGTGGGTGAATGTCGGATGACCCAGTTAGTCCATGACAGGAAGACCAGGCCCCATGCTACAGGCCTGGCACAGAGCAAGAAAGACCAGGCCCCATTCTACAGGCCTGGCACAGAGTAAGGAAGGACCAGGATCCCATCCTATGGTCTAGCACGGTTATGGGACTTGAAGACCAGGAGCCCAGAGGAGGCCCTGGGAAAATGGTAAGTAATGTATGTTCTGACAGGAAAGACCAGGACCCCATTCTACAGGCCTGGCACAGAGTTAACTTGGACTAATTGGTGACGGGTTCACCCAACCCTTATGTGAATTGTTTGTGTTATGATGCATTTCATAGAGCATAGTATTAAAGTGTTTTAATAGTTCAGCTCACTGGACTTTTAGCTCACCCCTCTCCCTTTACCCCCAGGCTTGTAGGTACAGGATATAGCAGGAGTCCGGATAGTGTAAAGAAGTCTTGTTTATGTAATAGCTAGCAATGGACATGATCAAATTGTAATGTAAAAGTACAGTACAGTTATGTAATGAGTTTTATGGATGTTAGTGTGTGCTTGACCATAGAATGTTGTATCCCTTTTTATACATGATCTTAGAGATTTTTATGATGTCTATGTAAACCAGCTCAATACAGGTTATGTTACCCTTTGAGGGCACAGATGAGATCCCACAGAGGGATCAAAGTTATGTTTATATTTATGCACAGGTTGAGTTTGGTTGATGTTTATGAAAAGAAAAGTTTTAATTTTTATGCATGTTGTTGATCATGTATGGGATTATACAGGTTCACAGGTTTTATGTCAGGCTTGCTACGGGTCCCGGCGGCCTTAAGTCGACCCGGATCCTAGCGCTGGTAGCGGTCCGATTTTCGGGTCGTTACAATGCAGCACATGGAAAGCATGTTGCAGCTGCTGGTTCAACATTTTCTGCCCACAGACCAGCCACGACAGTGATTTGACCAGTGATTTGCCTAAATCACCTGCTCAAATCACCCACATCCCAGGCAGTCCCTTTCCTTCTCCTTATTAATTTTTTCATATTTATGTTTAAACATTGAGGACAATGTTTGGGATAGGTGTGGGGGTATTTGCTATTAGGTTTAGGTTTTTTCCGTTTACATTATCTTTTTGCTTTCTTTTTGTTTCTTTTTGCATCTTTTTGCCCCATAAACACACACCAAAATTTTTTCACACATTTTTTCACTTTTTGCACACACACACACAGAATTTTGACTTAGCTTTTGCTCTACTCAGCATAGATAACAAGGTTAAAAGAGCTTCCTATCTCATGACCCCATTGATTTTCCACCCCTTTAAGCCTAAATTTAATCAATTATAGTGTGCTACCTTCACTTTGGAAGTTCTTTTCTTGAATTGAATCTCTAAATTTGCATTGGTCAAGGGAAATAAAAATATAAATACATGCAAATAAAAAGTTAGTGTAACTCCCTATGAGGTGATTTGCCCAAACTGTCATGAAAAGAAAAGAAAAAGAAAAACTAGCACAAAGTACAAATCATAAAACCTGTTCCTATGGCCAAATAAGCTATGAACAGAGCTAGTAGCCACTTGAAGAAGTGACTAACTGAGTAACCGGGGGTGGGTATCACCAATATGCACCTTCGCGTAAAAAGGTTAGTGACTTTTTCAGGCAAGAATAAAAAAGTGCTGCTGAATAAAATAAAATAAAATGCTCAAAGAAGGGCAACTCACTCTTAGAGGTTGCATTGAGCTTATACAAAGAGAATAAGCATGAATGAATCAAAAACCTTTCCTTCGACCATGATAGGTAAGGGGAAACAAGGAAAAGAGAAGAACAACCTTGGTGCATGTATTCTATACTGTGATACTTCAATTTAGGAGTCTAGGGGGGCTGATTAAGTGGTACTTAGGCTCAAAAGAAAAAGGAGCTTGATTGACTAAGTTATTTGTTGCTTGAGGACAAGCAAAAAGCTAGGTGTGGGGGTATTTGATCAAGCATAATTTAGCCACATTTTTATGATCTTTATTATTGTTTATTTATACATTATTTAGCTTAATTTATGGTTTTTACCTTGTTTTTACAGAAAAGGAAGAAATTGGAAAAATGGAGAAAAAGTGTAGAAAATGACAGAAAAGTGATTGGGTCAGTGATTTGCCCAAATCACTGCCCAAATCAAGCTGAAGCAGAAACCTGGAGGCAATAGACAGAAGTAATTGGACCAGTGATTTGCCCAAATCACTCACAGAAACTGCCCAGATCACTAGCAGAGATAGCACAGACTTGCAGAAAGTGATTGGACCAGTGATTTGCCCAAATCACTGCCCCGATCACAATGACAGCAGAAAATACAGCAGAGCGGGAAATTGTTCAGGAAACCGAATTTTGAGTTTTCACAAGTCCAAATCCAACTCAATCACTACCAAAACAATTCCAAGAGCCACAAAAGAGTTTCTCACTTAAGGAATTCCAGTTGCAATTAAATTCAACATCAAAAGAGGAATCACAAGCCAAATTAAAAAGGGATTTCAAAACCCTAGAAGGATGGAATTCTTCAGCTATAAAAGAGCAACCTCCAAACCAGCAAGGGGCATCTTCTGATCAGCTACTCAGCATCTTCTCACCTCGCCAGAAACTCTGCCGCCTTTTTTCTTCTTTCTTTTCTTCTCTTTTCATCTTTTTGTGTATTTAGTCCACCATGAGTGGCTAAATTCCTTCTTTTCTAGTTGAAGTTAGTGAATTTCAGATTTTTGTGATGAATTGGGAGATTTAAATCTCCATTGTTAAACTTCTATTTATTTTCAATATTTATGCAATTTGATCTTTCCATAATTGTTGCTTTGCTTTTAGAATCAATAAGGGCCCATTGCTTTTAAATTGCTTAAGTAACAAATTATTTGAATGATTTAAGTCCGTAATTGCTTATATTATTTGAACACAAATTTAATCAAGTTGCATGATCTAAACTTGGCCACGCGGTTGGCAAGGTTAGAATTAGGTTTCTCTAAGTCTTAATGCAGTTAACAGTTGTTCGATGCCAAAGGCCCCAAGGACGTTCCTTGGCAACTTGTTAACTAGTGTTTGATTAGCGAACGTTTCCTAATCAAACTAGAACTAAGGAGGAATTTGGATTGTGAGAAGCGTCTTCCACATCCTAAACTAATTTATTGAGATAAATAGGAGTATTAAAGAATCAATGATCAATTCTAAACAATCTGAAATAGATCCATACTTCAACTAGAAGCTTTTCTCTTATTGATTTACTCATCTTTAAATTATTGCTTTCTTTTGTTATTTAGTGTTAATCCATCAACTCAAAACCCCCCTCTTTTAATTACTTGTTATTTACTTGACCTAGTCATTATTAGGAAAATCATTGGTGTCAATTCCCTGTGGTTCGACCCTATTGCCACTATCTACAAGTTTATTGTTGATTGTTTAATAGGTTTATTTTTGACGGCTTCGACAACCGCTTATCAAAAATTTATTTGATCAAGCATAAATTAGCCGCATTTTTATTATCCTTTTTATTGCTTATTTACACATTTTTTAGTTTAATTTATGATTTTTATCTTGTTTTTACAGAAAAGGAAGAAATTAGAAAATTGGAGAAAAAGTGCAGAAAATTGACAGAAAAGTGATTGGGTCAGTGATTTGCCCAAAACACTCAAATCACCGGGAAAATCACTTTGACAGCAGAAACCTGGAGGCAATAGGCAGAAGTGATATGGGCAGTGATTTGCCCAAGACACTCGAAGACACTGGCCAAATCACTCGCAGAAGATAGAGAGCAGAAAACTGGACTGACTCACAGAAAAGTGATTGGGTCAGTGATTTGCCCAATCACTTAAAGAAACTGGTCAAATCACCGGGCAAATCACTTTGACAGCAGAGCGGGAAATTGGGCAGAAAACAGAAATCCGAATTTTCAGATGTCCAAATCCAACCCAATCACTACCAACATAAAACCAAGAGCCACCAAAGAGCTTCTCATCCAAGGAATTCCAATTGCAATTAAATTCAACATCAAAAGAGGAGTCAAACACCAAATCAAAAAGGGATTTCAAAACCCTAGATAGATAGAATTCTTCAGCTATAAAAGGAGAGCCTCCAAACTAGCAAAGGCATCTTCTGATCAGCTACTCAGCATCTTCTCCCCTCACCAGAAATTCTGCAGCTGTTTTCTTTTCTTTTCTTTTCATCTTTTGTGTATTTTAGTCACCATGAGTGGCTAAATTCATTCTTTTCTAGTTGAAGTTGAGAATATTCAGATTTGTGATGATTTGGGAGGTTTAATACTCCATTGTTGAACTCTTGTTTGTTTCAATATTTATGCAATCTGATCTTTTCCATAATTATTACTTGGTTTTTAGAATCAATAAGGGCCCATTGCTTTTAAATTGCTTAAGTGATAAATTGTTTGAATGAATTAGGTCCGTAATTGCTTAAATTGTTTGAACATAAATATAATCAGTTGCATAACCTAGCCTTGACCACGCGGTTGGCAAGGATAGAATTGGGTTTCTCTAAGTCTTAATGCGATCAACGGTTGTTCGATGCTAAATGCCCCAAGGACGTTCCTTGGCAACTTGTTGATCAGTGTTTGATTAGCGAACGTTTCCTAATCCAACTAGAACTAAGGAGGAATTTGGATTGTGAGAAGCGTCTTCCACAACCAAAACTGATTTATTGAAATCAAATAGGAGTCTTTAGTAATCAATGATCAAATCTGAACAAACTGAATTAGACTCACACTTCGGCTAGAATCTCTTTCTCATTGAAATTCCTTTTCAATTAAATTATTGCTTTCTTTTGCTATTTAATTTTAATCATCAAATCAAAACCCCCCTCTTTTATTTATTTGTTATTTATTTGTCCAAGTCATTATTAGGAAAGTCCATAGTGTCAATTCCCTGTGGTTCGACCCTATTGCCACTATCTGCAAATTTATTTGTTGATTGATAATAGGTTTATTTTTGACGGCTTCGACAATCGCTTATAAAAAATTGGTGCCGTTGCCGGGGAATTGATTTAAACTAACGTATTTTCCTTTTATGATCAGGGCTGATCGTAAAGAAGCTCTTCTTTATGATCCAAAAATTGAACACACTGCCAAGACCTTACAAGCATGGCTACGGTAAGTATGTCTTTTCTCTCTTCTCAAATTTCTGAACTAACCTCTATTGTGAGAAATTATGGTCAAGCTCGACAAGTTCAACAACTTCAACAAGCACATGCATTTGAAGGATTCTATGGATAGCCAAGACATAATCCCTACCTTGACACATACAATACAGGTTGGGGAGACAATCTGAACTATGGCTATGCTAGGACAGACCACTACCATGACTACCAAAGAGATCTGCAATATAATCCAGGTTGGAGGGACCATCCAAATTTCAGCTATGCAAGGGGAAATCAATATCCAAGCTACCAGCAAAGGAATCAAGCTCAAGCTGCACCTCAGAACCCCAATGCACCTCTTGAAGAGATTGTTAAGAATTTAGCAAATACTGTGCAAAGTCTTGAGAAACAAGTGAGCCAAGTGGCCACTTCAATGAGCAAATTTGAGTCTCAAGGGAAGCTACCCTCCCAAACTGAGATAAATCCAAAACAAAATGTTAGTGCCATCACATTGAGGAGTGGAAAAGAGTTGCAAGACAATGGGGTTGAAAAATTGCAAAAACAGGCCATGGAAGAAATTCTGCCAGAAAGTGCTCAGGGCAGTGATTTGCCCAATTCACTAGTAGAAACTGACCCGATCGCTGGGCAAACTGAGCTGTCCAGCAGTGATTTTCCCAAATCACCAGAGAAGGCAGAGAGTGATCTGCCCAAATCAACAGACCAGGCAGAATCCAGTCAAAGGCAGAAACAACAACTTATGGAGAAATTCAAGGTACCTCCTCCCTTCCCAAAGAGATTTGCAAGATCCCAAAAGGAGAAAGAGGAAAAAGAGATATTGGAGACACTTCGCAAAGTGGAAATCAACATACCCCTACTTGATGCTATCAAACAAATACCAAGGTATGCTAAATTTCTCAAAGAGCTATGCACCAATAGGAGGAAACTTGCTGAACATAAAAAGGTAAGTGTGGGGGAGTGTGTCTCAGCTGTCATTCAAAGGAAACTTCCCACCAAATGCAAGGATAGAGGAATGTTTGCCATTTCATGCAAAATAGGCAACATAGGAATAAAGAAGGCCATGTGTGACCTTGGAGCTTCAATAAATGTCATGCCTCTTTCTATTTTTAACTTGTTGAATGCAGGTACACTCAAGGGCACCAGCATTATGATCCAATTGGCTGATCGATCTGTTGTCTACCCCAAGGGAGTGCTTGAAGATGTGTTGGTGCAAGTGGACCAATTAGTCTTTCCAGCAGATTTTTATGTTATTGACATGGAGGAAGACAAGAGCAACACCATCTCTGATATCCTACTTGGAAGACCATTCTTAAGTACAGCAAGAACTAAAATTGATGTGCATGATGGCACATTGACCATGGAGTTTGAAGGGGAAGTTATCAAATTTAATGTTTATGATGCCATGAAATTCCCCAATGATGTTTCTCCTGTTTATGGCCTTGATGTTATTGATGATTTAAGTCAAGAATTTTTTGATTTTGATCAAGAAAATTTACTTTATAATGGTCTTTGCAGGAAAGGGGAAGTGGACAGCAACATCACTGAAGCAGAAAAAACAGCAGACTGCTGTAACTTGCTGGATGTGGGTGATTTGCCCAGTGATTTGCCCACATCACCAGACAATCTGCTCAAATCACAGACCAAATCACTGGAGCAGACAGACTTGACAGAGAGTGATTTGCCCAGATCACTAGATAATCTGCCCAAATCACAGCCCAAATCAGACAGCAAGCAGACAGAAAACCAGCAGACAGAGGAAGCACCAGATCTGAAACCCTTGCCTAGCCACCTCAAATATGCCTACTTGGGAGCTGGAAATACACTTCCAGTAATTATTTCTAACCAGCTAAGCCAAGAAGAAGAGGAAAAGCTCCTTGATGTGTTGAGGAAGCATAAAGAAGCAATTGGGTGGACCTTGGAGGACATAAAAGGCACCTCAAGACCATTCGGTGGAGGCTCATCTCACCAGAATCAAAGACAGAATGCAAAGGATGGAGCACCTATTGGACCTGCTGGTGGACCATTTTCTGCCCCAGCACCGTGACAGATAGCGATTTGCCCAGTGATTTGCCCAGTGCTTGCTCAAATCACTGGCCAAATCACCCACAGGCCAGGAAGTCCCTTTCCCTTTCTTTCCTTAATTTTTTTTTTTATATATATGCTTACACATTGAGGACAATGTTTGTCATAGGTGTGGGGGTATTACTAGGTTATTTTTTGCATTGATTTACATTGATTCCATCATCTTTTGCTTTCTACTTGTGTCTTTTTGTTTCTTTTTGCATCTTTTTGCCCCATGACATACACCACACATTTTTTTTTTCTTGGCACACATTTTTTCTTGCACACACACACAGAATTTTGTCTTAGCTTTTGCTCTACTCAACATAGATAACAAGGTTAAAAGAGTTTCCTTATCTCATGACCCCATTGATTTGCCACCCCTTTAAGCTTAAATTGAATCATTCACAGTATGTTACCTTCACTTAGGGAGTTTTTCTCTTGAATTGAATCCTCAAATTTGCTAAGGTCAAGGGAAATAAAAATACAAATACATGCAAATACAAAGTTAGTGTAACTCCCTATGAGCTTATTTGCCCAAACTATCATAAAAAACCAGCATAAAGCACAAATCATAAACTTGTTCCAATGGTTTAAGACTATGAACTGAGCCTAATAGCCACTTGGAGAAGTGACTGACTGAGTAACCGGGGGTGTATCACCCATGTACACAATCGCATAAAAAGGTCAGTGACTTTTCCAAGCAAATAAGTTTCGATGGTCTAGACTATGAACAGAGCTAGTAGCCACTTGAACAAGTGACTAACTGAGTAACCGGGGGTGTATCACCCATGTACACAATCGCGTAAAAAGGTTAGTGACTTTTTCAGGCAAGGATAAGAATAAGTGCTACTGAAAATAAAAATAAAAATAAAAAGGAAGAAAGTAGAAAAGGGGCAAGTCACTCCTAGGGGCTGCACTAAACCTAACATAAAAGAATAAGCATGATTGAGTTAAAAACCTTTCTCTTCTCCATGGTAGGTGAAAGGAAACAAGGAAAGGAGAGGACGACCTTGGTGCATGTACTCTATACTGTGATACTTCAGCTTAGGAGTCTAGGGGGGGCTGATTAAGTGGTACTTAGGCTCAAAGGAAAAAGGAACTTGATTAACTAAGTTATTTGTTGCTTGAGGACAAGCAAAAAGCTAGGTGTGGGGGTATTTGATCAAGCATAAATTAGCCGCATTTTTATTATCCTTTTTATTGCTTATTTACACATTTTTTAGTTTAATTTATGATTTTTATCTTGTTTTTACAGAAAAGGAAGAAATTAGAAAATTGGAGAAAAAGTGCAGAAAATTGACAGAAAAGTGATTGGGTCAGTGATTTGCCCAAAACACTCAAATCACCGGGCAAATCACTTTGACAGCAGAAACCTGGAGGCAATAGGCAGAAGTGATATGGGCAGTGATTTGCCCAAGACACTCGAAGACACTGGCCAAATCACTCGCAGAAGACAGAGAGCAGAAAACTGGACTGACTCACAGAAAAGTGATTGGGTCAGTGATTTGCCCAATCACTTGAAGAAACTGGTCAAATCACCGGGCAAATCACTTTGACAGCAGAAACTGACAGCAAAGCGGGAAATTGGGCAGAAAATAGAAATCTGAATTTTCAGATGTCCAAATCCAACCCAATCACTACCAACATAAAACCAAGAGCCACGAAAGAGCTTCTCATCCAAGGAATTCCAATTGCAATTAAATTCAACATCAAAAGAGGAGTCAAACACCAAATCAAAAAGGGATTTCAAAACCCTAGATAGATAGAATTCTTCAGCTATAAAAGGAGAGCCTCCAAACCAGCAAAGGCATCTTCTGATCATCTCTCAGCTTCAGAAACTCTCCAGAAATGCAGCAATCTCTTCTTTCTTTTTTTCTTTTGTGATTTTGTCCACCATGAGTGGCTAAACACTTTCCTTTCTAGTTGAAGTTGGAAAATTCAGATTTGTGATGAATTGGGAGATTTAAATCTCCATTGTTAAACTTCTATTTATTTTCAATATTTATGCAATTTGATCTTTCTATAATTGTTGCTTTGCTTTTAGAATCAATTTAGGCCTATTGCTTTTAATTGCTTGAGTAACAATTGTTTGAATAATTTAAGTCCGTAATTGCTTATATTATTTGAACACAAATTTAATCAAGTTGCATGATCTAAACTTGACCACGCGGTTGGCAAGGTTAGAATTAGGTTTCTCTAAGTCTTAATGCAGTTAATAGTTGTTCGATGCCAAAGGCCCCAAGGACGTTCCTTGGCAACTTGTTAACTAGTGTTTGATTAGCGAACGTTTCCTAATCAAACTAGAACTAAGGAGGAATTTGGATTGTGAGAAGCGTCTTCCACATCCTAAACTAATTTATTGAGATAAATAGGAGTATTAAAGAATCAATGATCAATTCTAAACAATCTGAAATAGATCCATACTTCAACTAGAAGCTTTTCTCTTATTGATTTACTCATCTTTAAATTATTGCTTTCTTTTGTTATTTAGTGTTAATCCATCAACTCAAAACCCCCCTCTTTTAATTACTTGTTATTTACTTGACCTAGTCATTATTAGGAAAATCATTGGTGTCAATTCCCTGTGGTTCGACCCTATTGCCACTATCTACAAGTTTATTGTTGATTGTTTAATAGGTTTATTTTTGACGGCTTCGACAACCGCCTATCAATTGCTAAAGGCTATAACCAAATAGAACGACTAGACTATAAGGATAGATTTTCTCCGGTTGCTAAACTTACAACTGTGAGAATTTTTATTGCCTTAGCCACCATCAAACAATAGCCTATTTTTCAATTGGACATTAATAATGCTTTCTTGCATGGTTACTTGGATGAAGAATATATATTCTTTCTCCCCAGGACTATCAAAAGGCCCAGCTAGGGTAAGTATGCTTGTTGAAAAGGTCCTTGTATGGCCTAAAGCAAGCCTCAAGACAATAGAACGTTGAATTTACTGTTTTTATTAAGTCTCTAGGCTTTACCCAATCTTCATATGACCATTGCCTTTTCGTGAAACATGGTGCAGACACCTTCATAGCTTTAATGATTTATGTGGATGATGTGACCTTGATTGGAAATTCTATTAATGGTTCGAATCAATATAAAACTGCTTTGCATTCTAAATTTATCATTATGGATATAGGGCCTTTGAAGTATTTTCTTAGTCTTAAAGTGGTAAGGTCTTTTAAAGCCACTATCATTAGTGAAACTAAGTTTATTTCAGATGTCTTAAAGGATATTGGTATGATGCATTGTAAACCAACACTCTTTCTTCTCCCACAGTGGTTGCATCTTACCCTAAACACTGGGGATCCTTTTTTCTGAACCTAAAATTTATAGAAGGTTTCTTGGGAGGTTGTTTTATGCTAATCTGACCAGACCTGAGATTAGCTATAGAGTGCAACATCTTAGTTAATTATTAATGTATATAGAAATCCCCATTAGGAGGCTATCTTACATGTTCTCAGGTATTTAAAAATGATGGGTGTTGAAACCACTAAAAATAACTTATCCAAAATCAACCAATATAAATTGCATATAGGGTGAATAGGATCGAATCCAAAATGAATTGATACTAAGAATTTCCAATCAATGACTAGAAAAATAAATAATGAAAATAAAAAATGGGATTTTGATGAAGAATGAAACCAACATAAAAATCAAAATAATTAAAGAAAGCAATAATCAAGAGAAAATCAAATCGGTACAAATAAATTTTTGTTAAAGATTAGGATTTATTTCAGTTGTGAGAATTAGTCATAGAAACAAAAATATCTTGATTCATATTAATAAATTAGTTCTAGTTATGGGAGCTGCTCCACATAATCAATCCCTCTTTAGGTGTAAATTAATTAGACAACATTCGCTAATTAATCTTAGTTAACAAACAACCCAAAGAACGTCTATTAGATTTAATTTATCAACCGCTTTAAGAATAAGAGAGACCTAATTCTAACCAACAAACCAAACCACGTGGTGAGTTCAAGCTAGATCATGCAATTTCTTAATTGTTACTTGTTGTTGAATATTTTAAACAATTACAGACTTCAAGCATCCAAACTAATAATATATCACTTTGAAAATATGAACAATGGGCTCTACTGATCAAATAACAAAGCAATAATGATAATAAGAACTGAAATTGCATAAATATTGAAAGAATAAAAGATGAACAATAATGTTTAGGTCTCACAATTCATGAAGAAACTGAAATTTCAACCTATGTTCAACTAGAAATAAATAGTTTAGCCACACATGGCTTGAGAGAAAATACAAAAGAAAAGAAAAGAAAACGGCTAAAGAAGAAGAGATGTCGCGGTTGTTCACTCAAGCAGGATTATATAGAGACTCAACTCTAACAAAATCCCCCATTAAATTTTCCTCAAAATATGAGATTTGAATTGGTTTGATTGGGGATCCCCTTTTTAATTTGTTTCTTTTGAGAGGAGATTCCATGATTCATGGAAGGTATCACACCGCACTTAAGGAGGAAAGGTTGTGTGAGCTCCAATGGCTTTAAATGAGATTTAGTCTTTTATTTCAAATCTTAAATCAAGTTTTCGCTCTCTGTCGAGTCTTTGCGCAGATTGTGGATTTGCCTAAAGGTTTGGGTAAATCTCTATTCCAATATTTTAACTGGAATATTATTAGTTCAGCTAGAGAATCTGGGCAAATTTTGGTTCCACGAGGTAGGATCAGCTAGCAAGTTTGCTCAAATCGTTGGTCATGTCATGTTCAACAATTTTTCATCATTTTCATCTGCCACTCCTATGCCATTCTGTGAAAGAACACCAAGAAAACACAAAATTAATTAGAAGATACTTAAATCAATGCTAAGAATAGAGTAAAATGTGTGCTAAAATTGTGTTCTATCAGAAAGGGACCTTCCATCAGGCCTCTATTATCCTGTGTCTAACACTTTTAGTCTCACAACCTACTGTGATTCAGATTAGGCCTCGTGTTCCCACTCCAAGAAGTGTATTTGTAGATTTTGTATCTTTTTGGGCTCATCTCTCCTTTTCTGGAAGATAAAGAAATAAACTATTATTTCTAAATCCTCTACTGAGGCTAAGTACAAGACTATGGTTAACATAGTTTGTGAAATTCTTTGGATAACTTACATCCTTCGAGATTTGCAAGTACTAGTTGTTTTGCCTATTCAACTACACTATGGCAACAATGTTGCCATCCACATTGTTTTAAGCCCAGTCTTCTATAAGCACACTAAGCACATTGACATTGATTATCACATAATTAAAGAATGGCTCCAGCAAGGATTCATCAATACTAAACACCTCTCAACTCAAGATCAGTTGGCAGACCTCTTTACAAGTCCTTGTCTACATAAAGACATCAATTTCTATCTCGCAAGTTGAATTTAATTGCTTTACTAGCTACAACTTGAGAAGGGGTGTTGAGAATTAAAATTATTTTTAAATTCCATTGTAATTATTTTTAAATTCCATTGTAATTATTTTTTTTAACTGTCTCCTTTACTCTCTTTACTATTGCTTAATTACTCAACAAAAATAATAGATTTGCATGTCCTTTGTATCCTTTCAAAAGGACTATTCTTGAACTTTACTTTTGACATTATAAAAAGGCTTTACCTCTATACACCTCATTATAACGTTGATATTTTTTACTAGATCAATAAATATTTTTTTTCTCCGTTTTCTCATATAATTAATCAAAAAAAATTTTCAAATAAATAAACTAAAATTTTAGCCAATCTGAATTAAGCATAGTATATAATTATCAAAATTAACAATATCTCTTTTGAAAAATTTCATTATTTCTCTTATTTCCATTGATTCAAGAGTAATTTTGCTTTTTAGTTAATTTTTTAAAGTTTTAAATTTGATTATCCATCACGTTCAAAAAAACAACAAATTTAATCAGTAAATGAGAATTTAAAAAAAAATTAGAGTAAATAAACGACTTGTCGTCCCTCACAAATAATAAAAGCGCTATTATTTGTACTCGCAGTCAAATGAAGTCATCTCGATTTCCTCTTTCTCAATTTTTAGGCTTTTGACCTTTACAAAAAAATAAAAAATAAAAAAACTTTTGCTTTCAAGTAAAACTACAAAACAAACATATGGCGTGGAGGATGGACTCGCAAATCCAAGCGTCCAAAGACTTTTCCTTTTCGCTTCAGAAACAATGGCGAACAATCAGTCTTTCGATATAGATCATCTGGGTACAAGGGTTTCTCTTAATTTTGATTGCCTGGTAACCCAAAAAGGTTTGATCACTGTACATGCGAGACCATGGCAAGCTGTGCAGTGGAAGAAGGCTGCGCTACCGACTACATTGCTATTTCCATAGCCATCCTCTCCATGATTTTGTGCGCTTCCTTCACTACAAGATTTTTTCGGATTAGTAACGGATTTTTCCGTTACTAATCAATGAAAAATCCGTTACTAACCAGTTTAGTAACGGATTAGTAACGGATTTACATCCGTTACTATGAACCTCGTTGCTAATGCAATAGTAACCGATTAGCAATCCGTTACTGATTTAGTAACGGATTTAGTAACGGATTTGTAATGAAATTTAGTAACGGATTTGAAATCCGTTACTAATTTAATAAAAATTAAAAATATATAAATAAATTACATCCGTTACTAAATTTAGTAACGGATAGAAATCCGTTACTAATCCGTTACTAATTTGATAAAAAAAATAAAAAAAAATATTTTAAATTTATATTCCGTTATTAAATCTATTGTTAATTTTAAAAATTATATTAAATTATTAATTTATTTCATTTTTTTAAATGGAATTAATTTATTTCATTATTTTTTACATTAGATAATAATTTAATTATGGTAAACTATTAATTTTTTCATTGTATTTTATATTAAATATTAGCTTTAATATTTTAAATTTTATTAATTTTATGAGAAAATTATTATAAAATTACATGAGAAAATTTAAAAAAAGAAAAAATGTGAGAGAATAGAAAAAAATGAGATATAAAAGAGAAAATAACAAAAGAAAGAAAATAAAAGAAAATAATGATAAAAATGAAGAGCAAATAAGAAAAAAGGGAAAATTAAAGGAAATGAGAAAAAAGGAAGAAAAAATAGAAAAAAGAAAGAAAATGAGAGAAAGATGAAGAAAAAATGAAGAAAAATAAAGAGAAAATGAAGATATACAAAAGAATGTAAAAAAAAAAAAGGTTAGAGTATATATATGAGAGAAAAGAAAGTAAATGAATGAATAATGAAAGAAAAAGGAAGGGAAAATGATAGAAAGTGGAAGAGAAAATGAAAGAAAATAAAAGAAAATGAAAGAAAATATAAGAAAATGAAAGAAAAAAATATGAGAGAAAATAAAATAAAAATCAAGTGATAAAAGAAAGATCAATAATGAAAGAAAATTGAAGAGAAAATTGAAGGAAATGAAAGAAAATTGAAGAGAAAATTGAAGGAAATGAAAGAAAATGAAAAAAAATTGGAGTTAATAATTAAGAAAAAAAAAGATAAGGGAGAAATGAAGAAATGAGGAAAGAAGAGGAGAAAGAAAATGAATGAAATGAAAGGGAAATAAAATGGGGAGAAAGAAAATGAATGAAGTGGAGGGAGATAAAATGGGTGATTGTATAAATACGCGAATTAGTAACGGATTTAGTAACGGATTTAATCCGTTACTAAATTTAAAAAAAAAAACGCGGGCGAACTAAAATTAAAAGGCGGTATTATTCTCCAAATTTTAGTAACGGATTTCTTAATCCGTTACTAATTTTTAGATTAGTAACGGATTTAGTAACGGATTAAATCCGTTACTAAATTTTTTTAAAAAAACGCGGGTGAACTAAAATAAAAAGACGGTATTATTTTCCAAATTTTAGTAACGGATTTCTTAATCCGTTACTAATTTTTAGATTAGTAACGGATTTAGTAACAGACTAAATCTGTTACTAAATTTAAAAAGAAAATTTGAAATTTTAAAAAATAAAAAATTAATTTTTTATTAAAAAAATAGTAACGGATTAAATCCGTTACTAAATCCGTTACTAATTATATAATATATTGTATTCCGTTATTAAATCCGTTACTATTTTATTTATTTAATTTATTTATTTAGTAACCGATTTAATAACAAATTTATTAACGGATTGAAATCCGTTACTAATTTTTAGCTAATTTAGTAACGGATTTATAACGGATCTCAAAATCCGTTATTAAATTTATAAATAATTTTATTAAGTAACAGATTTAGTAACGGATTGTTAATCCGTTACTAAATAATAAAAATTAATAACGGAATATAAAATCCGTTACTAATCCGTTACAAATTTGTAACGGATTTAAATCCGTTACTAATATCCGTTACTATTTCGACAGATTTTTGTAGTGCTTCTGTTCTCCCTTTAAAAAGAATTGGTTCTATTATTTTTTTTCTTTTCCTTCAGTGATTTTGCCTTGTAGCTTTCTGCGTGCATAGTTTAGTTTAGTAGTTTTCCCAGCTTAATCTGGATTCGCATTTATAGTACAGTGATGAATTTGTTGCTTGAATATCTTAATTATTTTTTTTTTCCTTTTGAAGAATTTTGAGATTCTACTGTTTTGTTGGTTTGGGATGTTTTCTTTTTTGACGATTGACAGTTTGATGCTATGCCTTAATGAAATATCAAAGCTTTTAAAATAAGCAGTTTCCGGTTTTGCAAGAGTATTTTTTGAGTCTCTAAATTGTTTAAGTTATAAACTTTTGTTGGCGATATGAATTTCTTCAAATTGTGCCCGCTGTTCTTTAGTGATATTAAGCTTACTCTATTCCTATAGATTCATCTACTGAAACAGTTATGAACGTTTAGAAAGATTGGCTTCTCTAAGCAAATTTTTTTTCCTGCTTGCTGTGCTTAATTAAGAAAGCATCATTATTTAACACAAATTCCTTGGTGATAAGGAGCCCGAGTTCTTGATAGCATTGAAGTCGAAGTGGCCCAATCCTAAAGACACTTATGAGCTAGCAGGATACATGGACAACCTCCTGTTTGCGCCTTGCGTTCGGTGCAGGCTCACAGATTAGATGCCTTGCTGACATCACCTGCGTTGCTTCTTGAAGCCCCGAGGCATGCCTTAATTTGGCAATACTGGACTCGTTTTCCTTTGGTTTTGGCCTTTAAAGAAATCCCTTGATTGAGAGTGAGAAAAAGAATAGTGCTTAGGAAGCTGAGATAGGATTCTTCATGACAACTTAAAGTTTAAACACGCATGCTAAGAGTTTTGAATCTTTGATGTAAGGGTGAATTGGCACACCAGTCTAGCGGTTGTAGAAGACACTATAAGACTATGGAGATGAGAAATTTTAATATCAACCCCTCTCTCTCATTCAATGCTTTACATTCGAAGATATCATGTGCAATTTCAATAGTTTATTTCAATGTTATTATGGTTGGATGACTTTAACTTTGAAGATTCATTATTGACATTCTAACATTGTAGCACATCATTTTCTTCTTATTGTCTTCCGTGTAGATATCCATCAATTTCCTGAAATTCAAAAAGAGGCATTGGTGGCCATCTTGCTATGTTTGGGCAGGTTATCCACGGCTTGCAATTTCCTTTAAGTTACATTTTGAGTATATTGCTGGTATTCAATTTTCTACATTCATATTTCTTTTGAAAAAACGTCTTTATGATTTTGCCCTTAACTTTTCCCCTTTCAATTTGGTTTGATGGTCCACTTAGATTTGGATTACTGCTTTGCTGTCGCATAACACAAGCTTACCAACTGTGTTACATATTTTTCAAGTGAGTACAAATTGTACACATTAAATGAGTTAAATTTAAGAGCAGAACTTGCCATTAATTGTTATACATTGCTGACTTTGTATAACAGCTTAGTCTTTGTTCTCAATCTAACCTGTTCAATGATTTATTTATTTTTTAATTCATGTAAATTTATAATATTAAATTAATACATGAATCTTTGCACTAACATTTTTATAATTATATTATTCGAATCGGTTACCCATTCTCTCTAATTCTATCATATATTTATGACTGAATATAACTTAATTCTTACTGGATGTAGCGGTACATGTAAGAATATTGCAAACACGAAAGTTTTATTTATTTGGAAATACACTAATTAGCATTTTTCTAATCTTATTTTGCACTGTATACAGTTACTAGTGACTGTATAGAAGAATCTTGCAAACATTAATTTTTAAATTATTTAGAAATTTACTTTTTAGTTTTTTTCTCAGCGGATGCAGAGGCTTCCTTCCCGCCGGGAGCTGAGGCTTCTGCACTGCCGGGAGCTAAGGCTTTTGCACCGCCGGGAGCAGAGGCTTCTGCACCACCGGGAGCAGAGGCTCCTGCACCATCTTGTAACTCAACTAGTTTCTCGGTCAGAGGATCGGCTTCTACCTCGCCTTTTACCTCGTTGGCAGCAGCAAGTTTCTCCTCTTCTGCAACGGCACCTTTTGCCTGAGCGTTTGAAACAGTAATGAAGGAAAACATAATCAATAGTGAAATACAACAGATGAAAAGCTCAAATTTCTTCATCTTGATTTTTCTTATTTTACTTTTTCCTTTTGTTGTATCTTTTTTAGGTTTTGAAAATATTTGTTTTTTTCTTTGTTTTTGAATTGATGAATAAACATGCTGAGCTCTATACCTTTTATACTTCTTTTGATACTAAGATTTAGAAGTTAAGTTGCACCATTTGAGGAGGCTCAATGAGCTAAATTAGGGAGAAAATCTTACTTCTTTATTGTTCATACGACTCGGTATTTGCTTTTAAAATCTTAATTAAAATGATCAATAATGCATAATTCTACAATTTCTAGTCATTCGCCCTTCAATGTAGTAACAAGATTTAAATATTCAAACTAGGTTGATTTATTTATTTTAACCTATATGTGCTCTTTATGATTTATAATTTTTAATAATGTAAATAATTTCTATTAAAAAAAATACAAGCGATTCCTAATCATTTTTTCATGTCCGGGAAACGAGTTAATATGAAAATTTTAGCTAATTGTACACTAAACAATTATATTATGACTAATATTGTAGTGTCATTTGTCCAAAACAATAATATGGTTGACACAAAAAAATACGTGCAGTGTATTGATAAAGAGAGATGGACTAAAATGGTCCATTCTTTAGTTTAAATAGCAATGAGAATTTTAGATTCTTTTGTAATCTAATGAATTAACATATATTTATTTGTGACGCCGTTTCAACTTAAATTCAATAAAATTAAACAAAATTATAACCTTCATAAAAAAAAAAAGTTTATTTCTTAATATTTTTCATAGACTAATTATAACTCAGGCAATATTATATATATCTTTTTTTTTAAAAAATATAAAACTTGCTCTGATTTTGTTTTTGAATTACTAAATGGTTTGTTTTGTGTTAGTATTCAAAAATAAATTTACAAAATTCTATTTATAAGACTAATAAATTTAAAATCACTTTAAATCATTTTATTCCAAAAAAAAACCAACACAAACATTATTACTTAAAATTAATCCACGGCTTCATATTGGTTGTTATTTATAAATGCATATTATATATTGAACAATCAGTCGCTATTTGTAAAATTTATTATTTTAATAAAATTTTAAAATTTATATTATAATAATAACAATGTAATTTACTCAAAACAATTTATGTTAATTACTGATTGATAAGCGGTTGTTGAAACCGTAAAAAATAAACCTATTATCAATCAACAAATAAATTTGTAGATAGTGGCAATAGGGTCGAACTACAGGGATTTGACACCAAATATCTTCCTAATAATGACTAAGGCAAGTAAATAGCAAAAATAAAAAGGGGGTTTTGTTTTGAAGATGTACTAAAGCTAATTAACAATAGAAAGCAAATAATTTAAAGATGAGTAAATCAATAAGAGAAAAGCTTCTAGTTGAAGTATGGATCTATTTTAGATTGTTTAGAATTGATCATTGATTCTTTAACACTCCTATTTATTTCAATAAATTAGTTTAGGATGTGGAAGACGCTTCTCACAATCCAAATTCCTCCTTAGTTCTAGTTTGATTAGGAAACGTTCGATAATCAAACACTAGTTAACAAGTTGCCAAAGAACATCCTCGAGGCTTTTAGCATCGAACAACTGTTAACTGCATTAAGACTTAGAGAAACCTAATTCTAACCTTGCCAACCGCGTGGTCAAGTTTAGATTATGCAACTTGATTAAATGTGTGTTCAAATAATCTAAGCAATTACGGACCTAAATTATTTAAACAATTGTTACTCAAGCAATTTAAAAGCAACAGGCCTTAATTGATTCTAAAAGCAAAGTAATAATTATAGAAAGATCAAGTTGCATAAATATTAAAGGTAAATAAGAGTTTAATAATTAACTGCATTAAGACTTAGAGAAACCTAATTCTAACCTTGCCAACCGTGTGGTCAAGTTTAGATTATGCAACTTGATTAAATGTGTGTTCAAATAATCTAAGCAATTACGGACCTAAATTATTTAAACAATTGTTACTCAAGCAATTTAAAAGCAACAGGCCTTAATTGATTCTAAAAGCAAAGTAATAATTATAGAAAGATCAAGTTGCATAAATATTAAAGGTAAATAAGAGTTTAATAATGGAGATTTAAATCTCCTAATTCATCACAAATCTGAAATGCACCAACTTCAACTAGAAAAGAAAGTGTTTAGCCACTCATGGTGGACAAAATCACAAAAGAAAAGAAGAAGAAAAGAAGGAGACAAGCTGCTGTATTTTTCTGCAGAATTGCTGAAGATGAGATGCTGGTTTGGGTTGCCTCCTTTTATAGGTGAAGAGTCCAAGTTCAATTAGGGTTTGGAGTCCCTATTTTGATTTGGTCTTTGTAGTCTTTAATTCCTCTCTTGATGTTGAATTTAATTGCAATTGGAATTCCTTAGGTGAGAAACTCTTTCGTGGCTCTTGGAACTGTGATGGCAGTGTTTGAAGTGGATTTGGACTTCTCAAAATTTGAATTTCTATTTTCTGCACAATTTCCCGCTCTGCTGTCAATTTCTGCTGTCAATGTGATTAGGGCGGGTGATTTGGGCAGATCACTTGCTCGATCTGCCCCAATCGCTTTCTGTGAGTCAGTCCAGTTTTTAGCTTTCTGTCTCTGCGAGTGATTTGGCCAGTCTCTGCGAGTGATTTGGGCAGATCACTTGCCCATATCACTTCTGCCTGTTGCCTCCAGGTTTCTGCTTCAGCTTGATCTTGGCAGTGATTTGCCCAGATCGTTGCCCCAATCACTGTCTGTGAGTTAATCCCAGTTTTCTACTCCAGTTTGATTTGGGCAGTGATTTGCCCAGATCGTTGCCCCAATCATTTTCCAGCTTTTTCTGCACTTTTTCTCCAATTTTTCATTTTCTTCCTTTTCTTCAAAAGCGAGATAAAAATCATAAATTAAGCTAGAAAATGTGTAAATAAGCAATAATAAATATAATAAAAATATGGCTAAATTATGCTTGATCAAATGCCCCCACACCTAGCTTTTTGCTTGTCCTCAAGCAACAAATAACTTAGTCAATCAAGCTCCTTTTTCTTTTGAGCCTAAGTACCACTTAATCAGCCCCCCAGACTCCTAAATTAAAGTATCACAGTATAGAGTACATGCACCAAGGTTGTTCTTCTCTTTTCCTTGTTTCCCCTTACCTATCATGGTCAAAGGAAAGGTTTTTGATTCAATCATGCTTATTCTCTTTGTATAAGCTCAATGCAACCTCTAAGAGTGACTTGCCCTTCTTTGAGCATTTTATTTTATTTTATTCAGCAACACTTTTTTATTCTTGCCTGAAAAAGTCACTAACCTTTTTACGCGAAGGTGCATATTGGTGATACCCACCCCCGGTTACTCAGTTAGTCACTTGTTCAAGTGGCTACTAGCTCTGTTCATAGCTTATTTGGCCTGCTTTTGTGCTGATTTTTCTTTTTCTTTTCTTTTCATGATAGTTTGGGCAATTCACCTCATAAGGAGTTACACTAACTTTTTATTTGCATGTATTTATATTTTTATTTCCCTTGACCAATGTAAATTTAGAGATTCAATTCAAGAAAAGAACTTCCAAAGTGAAGGTAGCACACTATAATTGATTCAATTTAGGCCTAAAGGGGTGGAAAATCAATGGGGTCATGAGATAGGAAGCTCTTTTAACCTTGTTATCTATGCTGAGTAGAGCAAAAGCTAAGTCAAAATTCTGTGTGTGTGTGTGTGCAAAAAGTGGAAAATGTGTGAAAAAATTTTGGTGTGTGTTTATGGGGCAAAAAAAATGCAAAAAGAAACAAAAAGAAAGCAAAAAGATAATGTAAATGAAAAAAAAAATATAACCTAATGATCAAGCATAATTTAGCCACATTTTTGATATCTTTATTATTGTTTATTTACACATTTTTTAGCTTAACTTATGGCTTTTATCTTGTTTTTACATAAAAGGAAGAAATTGGAAAAATGGAGAAAAAGTGCAGAAAATGACAGAAAAAGTGATTGGGTCAGTGACTTGCCCAAATTACTGCCCTGATCAAGCTTGAGCATAAACCTAAACTACCTCACAGGAGACTGATTGGGTCAATGACTTGGCCAGATCACCCGCAGAAACAGAAGCTCGGAGCCAAACACACAGAGAAGTGATTGGGCCAGTAACTTGCCCATATCACTCGCAGAAACTGGCCAAATCACTCGCAGAGACAAACTGGATAGATTCACAGAAAGCGATCGGGGCAGATAGGCCAAGCGATCTGCCCAAATCACTGCCCCTATCACTTTGACAGCAGAAGCGGGAAAAGTACAGAAAGTCAGATTTTAATTTGGAGAAGTCCAAATCCATCTCAAATACCACCAGATCAGTCCCAAGAGCCACGCCCTTCACTTAGAGAGTTCCATTCTCAATCAAACACAAAATCCAAGGAGGAATCAAAGACTACAAAGAAGACCAAATCAACTTGGGATTTGAAAATCCTAATCAAATTGGAATTGGGAAAAAACTCCAGCTATAAAAAGGGCAGCATCTACATCATCCCGGGGGGGCATCTCTCAGCTTCAGAAATTCTCCAGCACATACAGCAGCTTTCTTTCTTCTTTATTTTGTGTATTTTAGTCACCATGAGTGGCTAAATTAATTCTTTTCTAGTTGAAGTTGAGAATATTCAGATTTGTGATGAATTGGGAGGTTTAATACTCCATTGTTGAACTCTTGTTGGTTTCAATATTTATGCAATTTGATCTTTTCTATAATTATTACTTTGCTTTTAGAATCAATTAAGGCCTATTGCTTTTAAATTGCTTGAGTGATAAATTGTTTGAATGATTTAGGTCCGTAATTGCTTAAATTATTTGAACATAAATATAATCAGTTGCATAGCCTAGCCTTGACCACGCGGTTGGCAAGGATAGAATTGGGTTTCTCTAAGTCTTAATGCGGTCAACGGTTGTTCGATGCTAAATGCTCCAAGGACGTTCATTGGCAACTTGTTGATTAGTGTTTGATTAGCGAACGTTTCCTAATCAAACTAGAACTAAGGAGGAATTTGGATTGTGAGAAGCATCTTCCACAACCAAAACTAATTTATTGAATTCAAATAGGAGTCTTTAATAATCAATGATCAATTCTAAACAAACTGAATTAGACTCACACTTCGACTAGAATCTCTTTCTCATTGAAATTCCCTTTTAATTAAATTATTGTTCTCTTTTGCTTTTTAGATTTACAGAAATCAAAACAAACCCCCCTCTTTTACTTATTTGTTAGTACTTGCCTTAGTCATTATTAGGAAAATATTTGGTGTCAATTCCCTGTGGTTCGACCCTATTGCCACTATCTGCGAATCTATTTGTTGATTGATCATAGGTTATTTTTTACGGCTTCGACAACCGTTTATCACCTAACAGTAAATACCCCCATACCTATCCCAAACATTGTCCTCAATGGTTAAACATTTATATAAAAAATTTAAGAAGGAAAGGGAAAGGGACTTCCTGGCCTGGGGGTGATTTGGCCAGTGATTTGGGCAAATCACTCACCAAATCACTGTCTGTCATGGTGGTGGGGCAGAAAATGGTTCCCCAGCAGCTACAGCAAGTGCTCTATATGCTGCATTCTGTCCTTGATTCTTGTAACGACCCCAAAATGGACCGTCACCGGCGCTAGGATTCAGGTCAGCTTAAGGCTGCCAGAACCCGTAGCAAGCCTACTATACTCTCTGTGTACCTGTAAATCTCATACATGATCATACATTATCTGTGAAAATAACAACGCTTATCTGAACCAAGGCGTAACCTGTGCATGCACTATCACTGTACTCTCTGTACTCTGTACCCCTGGCTAGAGCTTGCTCTAGATGGGTCAACTCATACCTGTTAAGCCTGGTTTTCACATACAAGAAAACATATACAGATCATGTACAACACATACAGCACTAGGTCAAGCACATTTCTAACTGTATACACAACTAGTACATCTCTTTAATATTACATGTCCATTCTAAGCTATTACAATTCTCTTTACTCTTCCTGTACTCTGCTGAACTGTCCCTGTACACTGTACACTGAACCTGCAAAACTGGGGTTAATGGAGTGGGATGAGCTCTATAGCCCAGTGAGTAGACTAGTAAAACAACTCAGTAAATAATGAGCTCATGGAATGCACCACAGCACAGATAAGCCACATCAAGAGTAAACCTGTCACCACATAGTCCCAGTAGCTCTGTGCCAGGGCGTAGAATCGAGCACCTGGTCTTCCTGTCATATATGGATATGTGTATATAACACCTCTGTACTTACCATTGCCAGGGCGTAGTCAAAGGCTCCTGGACTTGCTATACCTGCCAGGGCGTAGTCAAAGGCTCCTGGACTTCCTGTCTGAGACTATTGGATCATTCAGCATTTACTCACATCACCAAATAACGATGCAATGCAATATATTCGTGGATACTAATGCAATCAACCTATGGCATAATCATGATGCGTGAGATATGCTAAAACATTTCATTGTGCAAGTGAAGAGTTAAGTTTAGTGCCACTCACCTCTGGCTATCTGTACTGACTGACTCTGCAGGCTCTGAAACTCTGGAGCAGTACTCACTGCTGCTCTCTCTGGTTCCTCTGGTCTGTACCTATACAAATGGACTCAAATGAGGGACCAAACCAGCTGATGAATAACTCTCTTACACTCCCCAAGAATCCCCTTAAACTCACTCAACTATCCCTGCAAAGCATGCAAAAGAAAGCTGGACAAGACACTTTCGGCGGCAGGTTCGGCGGCCGAAAGTCCTCTCCAGAGACGAAACTCAAGCACCTTCGGCGGCCGAATCTCAAGCTTCGACGGCCGAACCCTTTCGGGGGCAAGTTTCGGGGGCCAAAAGGCACTCCAGAGACGAAAGTCCCTACCCTTCGGCGGCACCTTCGGCGACCGAATCCCCCAAACAGAGCCGAACATGCACAACTCGCGGGGGCAAGCTGTGGCAGCCTAAGCCACCATGCAAGAGGTTCGGCGGCCGAATGAACCTTCGGCTGCCGAACCTGAGTTCCTCCAGAACTCAGCCCCGATGGCAAACAAGCTCCTCCATCCCTTCAAGCTCTCAAAACATGCATACCTCAACTCCTCAACACACATATACTCATGTATATGTACAAAGGGGTCCAAAACTACCTAAAAACCCCAACAACCACATCACACAAAACACATAATCATGCGTACAAGCTAAACCATCAAATACACCCTTGGCACCTAAGCATGCATCTCTACCCAAACCTTCATAAAACTGCTGTAAAACAGGAAAACATGTGCAAGATCTTCACTTACCTCCTGTAGTCAAGAAGATGAACGATCTGAACAAGAAAATGAATCAACTCTCTTCACACACATAAACTCTCAAACCTAAGCTTTTTGCTTGACACCAAACAAAACAACACACTTGCAGGAGCTGTACCATATAGGAGACGTGGCCAAGCTTCTGGATAGGGTGTGGAGCCAACACCTGTCCAAAATGCTGACTCAGGAATGCTCATTAGTTGGCTGAGCAACTCAGCTTCGGCTGCCGAATCGCATGCAAAACCATGCAACATTCGGGGGCTGAATCTAAACTGCGGAAGCCGAACATTGGGCACTTTCGGCGGCCGAACTTACCTTCGGCGGCCGAACTTGGCAAAAGTCTCCATAGCCTTTTCTCTTCCAACCTCAAACCCATTCAACAAATCAATTCAACTAAAAACCTTACAATTCAGCATAACACTGGAGTAAAACATAAATCCTACCCGTCTAGAGGCTTCCGACATTCCGAAGTCCACCGGAAAGTAGAATTCCGATGCCGATCTCCAGCCGGGTATTACATTCTCCTCAACAACTCTTATCTGAACCAAGGCGTAACCTGTGCATGCACTATCACTGTACTCTCTGTACTCTGTACCCCTGGCTAGAGCTTGCTCTAGATGGGTTAACTCATACCTGTTAAGCCTGGTTTTCACATACAAGAAAACATATACAGATCATGTACAACACATACAGCACTAGGTCAAGCACATTTCTAACTGTATACACAACTAGTACATCTCTTTCATATTACATGTCCATTCTAAGCTATTACAATTCTCTTTACTCTTCCTATACTCTGCTGAACTGTCCCTGTACACTGTACACTGAACCTGCAAAACTGGGGTTAAGGGAGTGGGATGAGCTCTATAGCCCAGTGAGTAGACTAGTAAAATAGCTCAGTAAATAATGAGCTCATGGAATGCACCACAGCACAGACAAGCCACATCAAGAGTAAACCTGTCACCACATAGTCCCAGTATCTCTGTGCCAGGGCGTAGAATCGAGCACCTGGTCTTCCTGTCATATATGGATATGTGTATATAACACCTCTGTACTTACCATTGCCAGGGCGTAGTCAAAGGCTCCTGGACTTGCTATACCTGCCAGGGCGTAGTCAAAGGCTCCTGGACTTCCTGTCTGAGACTATTGGATCATTCAGCATTTACTCACATCACCAAATAACGATGCAATGCAACATATTCGTGGATACTAATGCAATCAACCTATGGCATAATCATGATGCGTGATATATGCTAAAACATTTCATTGTGCAAGTGAAAGAGTTAAGTTTAGTTCCACTCACCTCTGGCTATCTGGACTGACTGACTCTGCAGGCTCTGAAACTCTGGAGCAGTACTCACTGCTGCTCTCTCTGGTTCCTCTGGTCTGTACCTATACAGATGGACTCAAATGAGGGACCAAACCAGCTGATGAATAACTCTCTTACACTCCCCAAGAATCCCCTTAAACTCACTCAACTATCCCTGCAAAGCATGCAAAAGAAAGCTGGACAAGACACTTTCGGCGGCAGGTTCGGCGGCCGAAAGTCCTCTCCAGAGACGAAACTCAAGCACCTTCGGCGGCCGAATCTCAAGCTTCGGCGGCCGAACCCTTTCGGGGGCAAGTTTCGGGGGCCAAAAGGCACTCCAGAGACGAAAGTCCCTACCCTTCGGCGGCACCTTCGGCGGCCGAATCCCCCAAACAGAGCCGAACATGCACAACTCGCGGGGGCAAGCTGTGGCAGCCTAAGCCACCATGCAAGAGGTTCGGCGGCCGAATGAACCTTCGGCTGCCGAACCTGAGTTCCTCCAGATTTCAGCCCCGACGGCAAACAAGCTCCTCCATCCCTTCAAGCTCTCAAAACATGCATACCTCAACTCCTCAACACACATATACTCATGTATATGTACAAAGGGGTCCAAAACTACCTAAAAACCCCAACAACCACATCACACAAAACACATAATCATGCGTACAAGCTAAACCATCAAATACACCCTTTGTCACCTAAGCATGCATCTCTACCCAAACCTTCATAAAACTGCTGTAAAACAGGAAAACATGTGCAAGATCTTCACTTACCTCCTGTAGTCAAGAAGATGAACGATCTGAACAAGAAAATGAATCAACTCTCTTCACACACATAAACTCTCAAACCTAAGCTTTTTGCTTCACACTCTCAAACCTTGTGACACCAAACAAAACAACACACTTGCAGGAGCTGTACCATATAGGAGACGTGGCCAAGCTTCTGGACAGGGTGTGGAGCCAACACCTGTCCAACATGCTGACTCAGGAATGCTCATTAGTTGGCTGAGCAACTCAGCTTCGGCTGCCGAATCGCATGCAAAACCATGCAACATTCGGGGGCCGAATCGAAACTGCAGAAGCCGAACATTGGGCACTTTCGGCGGTCGAACTTACCTTCGGCGACTGAACTTGGCAAAAGTCTCCATAGCCTTTTCTCTTCCAACCTCAAACCCATTCAACAAATCAATTCAACTCAAAACCTTACAATTCAGCATAACACTGGAGTAAAACATAAATCCTACCCGTCTAGAGGCTTCCGACATCCCGAAGTCCACCGGAAAGTAGAATTCCGATGCCGGTCTCCAGCCGGGTATTACATTTAGCTGTCTGATCTGTGTGTCCAGAATCCGCACTGGCTGCTCTATATAGGTGAGATCCGTATGAATCTCCACCTCAGGCTCACTCAACACCTGATTCGGCTCTGACACACTCCTGTAGTCAAGAAGATGAACGATCTGAACAAGAAAATGAATCAACTCTCTTCACACATATAAACTCTCAAACCTAAGCTTTTTGCTTCACACTCTCAAACCTTGTGACACCAAACAAAACAACACACTTGCAGGAGCTGTACCATATAGGAGACGTGGCCAAGCTTCTGGACAGGGTGTGGAGCCAACACCTGTCCAAAATGCTGACTCAGAAATGCTCATTAGTTGGCTGAGCAACTCAGCTTCGGCTGCCGAATCGCATGCAAAACCATGCAACATTCGGGGGCCGAATCTAAACTGCGGAAGCCGAACATTGGGCACTTTCGGCGGCCGAACTTACCTTCGGCGGCCGAACTTGGCAAAAGTCTCCATAGCCTTTTCTCTTCCAACCTCAAACCCATTCAACAAATCAATTCAACTCAAAACCTTACAATTCAGCATAACACTGGAGTAAAACATAAATCCTACCCGTCTAGAGGCTTCCGACATCCCGAAGTCCACCGGAAAGTAGAATTCTGATGCCGGTCTCCAGCCGGGTATTACAATTCTGGTGAGATGAGCCTCCACCAAATGATCTTGAGGTGCCTTTTATGTCCTCCAAGGTCCACCCAATTGCTTCTTTGTGCTTCCTCAACACCTTTAGGAGTTTTTCCTCTTCTCCTTGGCTGAGCTGGTTAGAAATAATTACTGGAAGTGTATTTCCAGCTCCCAAGTAGGCATATTTGAGGTGTTCTGGTAAGGGCTTCAGATCTGGTGCATTTTCTGTCTGCTGGTTTGCTTGTTGTCTGCTTGCTGATGGGGGCAGATTTGGTGTTGATTTGGGCAAATCATCTGGTGATTTGGGCAAATCACTATCTGTCAAGTCTGTCTGCTCCAGTGACTTGGGCGAGACGGGGTCTGTTTGCTTAGGTAATTTGGGCAAATCACTCGTAGAAACTGCCCAAATCACTGTCTGGTCTGTGTCTTTTTCGGTGCTGGTGCTGGTGCTGTCCATTTTTTCAGATCTGCATAAATAAGCATTAAGTGAGTTATCTAGATCAAAATCAAAGATTTCTTGACTTAAATCATCAATAACATCAAGGCCATAAACAGGAGAAACATCATTGGGGAATTTCATAGTATCATAAACATTAAATTTGATAATCTCCCCTTCAAACTCCATGGTTAATGTGCCATCATGCACATCAATTTTTGTTCTAGCCGTGCTCAAGAATGGTCTTCCAAGTAGGATGTCAGAGGTGATGTTGCCCTTATCCTCCTCCATGTCAATCACATAAAAATCTGCTAGGAAGACTAGTTGGTCAACTTGTACCAACACATCTTCTAGGACTCCCTTGGGGTAAATAACCGATCGGTCGGCCAATTGGATTACTATGCTGGTGCCTTTGAGTGTACCTGCATTCAATAAGTTAAAGATGGAAAGTAGCATAACATTGATTGATGCCCCAAGGTCGCACATGGCCTTCTTTATCCCAACATTGCCTATTTTGCATGAAACAGCGAACATTCCTCTATCCTTGCATGTGGTGGGAAGTTTCCTTTGAATGACAGCTGAGACACACTCCCCCACACTTACCTTTTCATGTTCAGCAAGTTTCCTCCTATTGGTGCATAGCTCTTTGAGAAATTTAGCATACCTTGGTATTTGTTTGATAGCATCAAGTAGAGGTATATTGATTTCCACCTTGCGGAGTGTCTCAAGTATCTCTTTCTCCTCTTTTTCTTTTTGAGATCTTGCAAATATTTTGGGAAAGGGGGGAGGTACCTTGAATTTTTCTGCTGGTTGCTGTTTCTGCCTTTGACTAGACTCTGCCTGATCTGTTGATTTGGGCAGATCACTGCTGGGCAGCTCAGTCTGCCTGGCGATTGGGTCAGTGATTTGGGCAGATCGACTGCCCTGATCACTTTCTGGTAGATTCTCCTCCATGGCCTGTTTCTTCAATTTCTCAGCCTTGCTGTCTTGCAGCTCTTTTCCACTTCTCAATGTGATGGCACTAGTATTTTGCCTTGGATTTATCTCAGTTTGGGAAGGTAGTTTTCCTTGTGATTTAAGCTTACTCAAGGATGAAGCCATTTGTCCCATTTGTTGCTTCTTTGCTGGCTGTTCAGGAGCTGTTTCAGTGGTGTATGTTGTTGGTTCAGCAAGTGCAACAACTTCTGGTTCAGTTGTGTCAATTTCTGAGGTTGCTGGTGTTTGGACAGCAATAAGGGATGCAATGGTGGCAGATTCAGCACTTGCTGATTTTTGGACAGCAGGTTCAGCAATTGCTGGTGCAATTTCAGCAGTGGCAGGCGTGGCAGTGGGTGAATTTGCTGGTGCAGAAACTTCTGCAGCAGGTGCAGCAGCAAAATCTGCTGGTGCAGAAAAATCTGCAGCAGGGGCTTCGGCATGTTCGACAGCAGTTGCTGTCTTTGCTTCGGCAGTTTGGACAGTACGTGTAGAAAGTGTTACAGCAATAAATTCAATATTTTTGATAGCAGGAGCTATCTCTTGGGAGGCAGAAGCTTCAACAAGTGTTGTTTGGGCAGTAGCTGGTTCAGCTTCAAGTGTAGTGGTGATTTGTGCAGCAGACTCAACAGCTCGGTCTGTCTCTTGGGAACCTTCGTCATCGTCCCATAGATCTTGAAGCTCTTCCTCTCTTCTTAATATGTGCGCGTTCACTGAGTTGACCGCTTGATCTACTTACTGTTGGAGAATTTTTCCAGAAATTTCCAATTTCCTCACCATCTCTTCAAGTTCCATATTGGAGTTTTGAGGTGTTTCTTGGGCTTGATAGTTTTGGTAGTAGTCAGCCCTTGCATAGCCATAATTCGGATGGTCCCATGGATTGTAGGTATCAAGATAGGGATCATGTCTTGGCTGCCTATTGAATCCTCCAAAGGCATGTATTTGCTGGTAATCCTCATAAAGTGTAGGACATTGATCAGTTAGATGTCCTACATGTGCGCAAATCCCACATGGTCTGATTCGCTGAAGTTGTTGAACTTGTCAAGCTTGACCTATACCATAATTTCTCACAATAAAGGTTAGTTCAGAAATTTGAGAAGAGAGAAAAGACATACTTACCGTAGCCATGCTTGTAAGGTCTTGGCAGTGCGTTCAATTTCTGGATCGTAAAGAAGAGCTTCTTTACGATCAGCCCTGGTCATAAAAGGAAAATACGTTAGTTAGATCAAATCTCCGGCAACGGCGCCAATTTTTGATAAGCGGTTGTCGAAGCCGTCAAAAATAAACCTATTATCAATCAACAAATAAATTTGTAGATAGTGGCAATAGGGTCGAACCACAGGGATTTGATACCAAATATCTTCCTAATAATGACTAAGGCAAGTAAATAGCAAAAATAAAAAGGGAGTTTTGTTTTGAAGATATACTAAACCTAATTAATAATAGAAAGCAAATAATTTAAAGATGAGTAAATCAATAAGAGAAAAGCTTCTAGTTGAAGTATGGATCTATTTTAGATTGTTTAGAATTGATCATTGATTCTTTAACACTCCTATTTATTTCAATAAATTAGTTTAGGTTGTGGAAGACGCTTCTCACAATCCAAATTCCTCCTTAGTTCTAGTTTGATTAGGAAACGTTCGCTAATCAAACACTAGTTAACAAGTTGCCAAGGAACGTCCTTGGGGCTTTTAGCATCGAACAACTGTTAACTGCATTAAGACTTAGAGAAACCTAATTCTAACCTTGCCAACCGCGTGGTCAAGTTTAGATTATGCAACTTGATTAAATGTGTGTTCAAATAATCTAAGCAATTACGGACCTAAATTATTCAAACAATTATTACTCAAGCAATTTAAAAGCAACAGGCCTTAATTGATTCTAAAAGCAAAGTAATAATTATAGAAAGATCAAGTTGCATAAATATTGAAGGTAAATAAGAGTTTAATAATGGAGATTTAAATCTCCCAATTCATCACAAATCTGAAATGCACCAACTTCAACTAGAAAAGAAAGTATTTAGCCACTCATGGTGGACAAAATCACAAAAGAAAAGAAGAAGAAAAGAAGGAGACAAGCTGTTGTATTTTTCTGCAGAATTGCTGAAGATGAGATGCTGGTTTGGGTTGCCTCCTTTTATAGGTGAAGAGTCCAAGTTCAATTAGGGTTTGGAGTCCCTATTTTGATTTGGTCTTTGTAGTCTTTAATTCCTCTCTTGATGTTGAATTTAATTGCAATTGGAATTCCTTAGGTGAGAAACTCTTTCGTGGCTCTTGGAACTGTGATGGCAGTGTTTGAAGTGGATTTGGACTTCTCAAAATTCGAATTTCTATTTTCTGCACAATTTCCCGCTCTGCTGTCAATTTCTACTATCAATGTGATTGGGGCGGGTGATTTGGGCAGATCACTTGCTTGATCTGCCCCAATCGCTTTCTGTGAGTCAGTCCAATTTTTAGCTTTCTGTCTCTGCGAGTGATTTGGCCAGTCTCTGCGAGTGATTTGGCCAGATCACTTGCCCATATCACTTCTGCCTGTTGTCTCTAGGTTTCTATTTCAGCTTGATCTGGGCAGTGATTTGCCCAGATCGTTGCCCCAATCACTGTCTGTGAGTTAATCCCAGTTTTCTGCTCCAGTTTGATTTGGGCAGTGATTTGCCCAGATCGTTGCCCCAATCATTTTCCAGCTTTTTCTGCACTTTTTCTCCAATTTTTCATTTTCTTCCTTTTCTTCAAAAACGAGATAAAAATCAAAAATTAAGCTAAAAAATGTGTAAATATGCAATAATAAATATAATAAAAATGTGGCTAAATTATGCTTATCACTGATTTAGTGCTATGATATCCGATTTCAACTAAATATTTTATTAGACTTTGAGTTTTTTTTTTCTCTTTTTTTTTTTTTTTTAATGTGTTTGAGAGAAAGGAGGCAAACTATCTCCATTATATGCCTTTATCAACCCAATCAAAAAATGGCAAAAATTAGAGTTTTTAGTTTAATTCACCTGATTTAAATGGAAAAATTATTAAATTTATATGAGTTAAAAATGTTTATTTTTATTTTTTAAACTAAATTTACTTCTAAATTATTATTAAAATATTAATCAAATAAAATAAAACTGAACAAATCAAATAAATTCTAGCTTTTACTATTTCTTTCTTTAACTTTTTCATCATAACTATTTTTGTACAATGTACAATATTTATACTCGTAATTTGTTATTTTATATCTAATATAATATTATGATGATATATCTATTTTAATAATTAATTAAATTTAATTATTATTTATTATAATTGTTATTTACTTGATTTTTTTCATTCTAAATAAAATTAGAATATCATAAACCAATTAAACTTAATTTTTTTTGCTGTCATAAACTATATATATATATTTTATCAATTTCAATATTTCTCATATATATATATATAAACAAGTTTTTCTACCTAATTTATTCTGAAATTAATTTAAAAAATAAATAAACACATGTTAATTTTTCTTTTTAATTTTTAATAGCTTTTCTATTTTTTTAAATTTTTTAATTAATGAAATTCATATTTTCACACTATATAAAACTTTCGAGCAAACTTTTATTTATTTATATTTTTTAATTGGATTAATTAAGTTATTTTTTAATAAAATTATATTCATTGAGTTTAAATATAAAACACATCTAACTAATCACAATAAAGATTTTTTAATTCATGATTTTTAAATAGATATTTAATAATTAAAATTATATTCATTAATAGATAGAGTTTAAATTGAAAAAACTCATCTAACCTGTTGAGAACTGTTGAATTGTACTGTTCCTTTACTCTCTTTACTATTGTACTGTTCCTTTACTCTCTTTGCTTTTGCTTAATTACTGAATAAAGGTAATTAAATTTGCATGTCCTTTGTATCCTTTTAGAAGTACTGCTCTTAAACTTTGCCTTTGACACCAAGGCTTTAACTCTGTACAATCCATTGTAATGTTTATATTTTTTTACAAGATCAATAAATGATTATTTTCTTTTGTATCTAGTTTCTCATATTGTATGAGAGTCTAAGGTTTGACCTCGATGATCTATCTTTGCTTAAGACAAGAATGCTGGAGCATGGCAATAGCAGCAAGGATCAGACATCTATAGTGGTTGTTGATAAAGGACAGACTATCGTTCAAAGAATCCCAGATATACTTAGCCTACAGTCATCGATCATCCAAGTATAGTCTTAGTCTCTACACCTCTAGTGGGAACTAATTTAAGATTTTGGAGTAGGACTATTAAAATAACCTTAGAAGGTGATAGCGATTGTTGAAACCGTAAAAAATAAACATATTATCAATCAACAAAATAATTTGTAGATAGTGGCAATAGGGTCGAATCACAGGGATTTGACACTACGGATCTTCCTAATAATGACTTGGACAAATAAATAACAAAAATAAAAAGAGGGGGGTTTGTTTAAGATGATAGTAGACTAGAATTAAAACTGAGTAAAAGAAAGCAATAATTAAAAAGATGAGTAAATCAATGGGAGAAAAACTCTAGTTGAAGTATGAATCTATTTCAGTTGTTTAGAATTGATCATTGATTTTTTGATACTCCTAATTATTTCAATAAATTAGTTTAGGTTGTGGAAGACGCTTCTCACAACCAAATTCTTCCTTAATTTTAGTTCGACTAGGAAACGTTCACTAATAGAACACTAGTCAATGAGTTTCCAAGGAACGTCATTGGAGTTTTTTACTTTTCAACTGTTAACTGCATTAAGATTTAGAGAAACCTAATTCTAACTTTGCCAACCGTGTATTTAAGTTTAGATTATGCAACCAAATGTGCTAGTGTTCAAACAATCTAAGCAATTACGGACCCAAATTATTTAAACTAACAATATATTACTTATGCAATTAAAAGCAACAGGCCTTAATTGATTCTAATAGCAAAGCAATAATAGCATGAAGATCAAGTTGCATAAATATTGAAAAATATAAGCTTAACAATGGAGTTTTAAATCTCCCAATTCATCACAAACTGAAAATTCAGCAACTTCAATTAGATAAAAAGATGTTTAGCCACTCATGGTGGACAAAAATACACAAAAAGAAGGAAGAAAAGTGGAGAGAGAGAGCTGCCAAAATTTTGGAGAAATTCTGATGATTTTCTACTGGTTGGTTGTTGTCCATTTTTATAAGTGAAGAGTCCTAATCCAATTAGGATTTGAAATCCTAATTTGACTTAGTCTTTTATAGTCTTTTATAGTCTTTTATTCCTTCTATGCCTTTAATCATGAATAAATCTTCTTTGGAGAGAGTCTTCCTTTGGAGTGGCTCTTGGAGATATCATAGGATTGGTCTTGTGATGTTTGAAGTAGGATAGGACTCTTGTAATTTTAGAATTCTGAAATTCTTTCTCTTCCCGCACTACTGAGTTTTGCCAGCGTCAGTTTGATTTGGGCAGTTGATTTGCCCAAATCACTTGCCCAGATCATTTCTGCAAGTCAGTCCCAGATTTCTGCTTCAACTTCCTGTGAGTGATTTGGCCAGATCACTTTGACCCAATCAATTTTTTAGCTTTTTCTGCAATTTTTCTCGAAGTTTTTAATTTTCTCCTTTTCTGTAAAAACATCATAAAAACATGAATTAAACTAGAAAAATGTGTAATTAAATAGTAATAAAGATAATAAAAATGTGGCTAAATTAGACTTGATCAGAAGGTAAGCAGAAGTTAGGATTTATCAAAGGAACAGTTTTGACACCTAATAAAAACTATGAGTCATATGAGCAGCGAAAAAGATGTGATTTCATGGTCACATCGTGAATCTTAAACTCGATATTTAAAGATTTAGTGGATGGCTTTATATATACTGCCTCTGCCATAGATCTTTGGCTAGAAATGAGCTTATCTACATGTACCTGTGGTGCTTCCAAAGCTATAGTTGAGGTAGTAAATATAAACAGACTTATGTAGTTTATGATAGGATTGAACGATGTGTTTGGATCTGTAAGGGACCAAGTCCTTGGGATGGACTCACCACCATCTTTGAACAAGGCCTACTCCATGGTTGTCAAGTTTGACTCACATAGAGAGGTCTTAGGCACTATGAATGAAAATGTGAATTCTCTTGTGCTTCTTAACAAGACTCAAGGGAATCCAAAAGGGAAATAGAAGTTTGATACCAAAAAGGGTCATTGCAACTACTGTAACATTGATGGACATACAAAGGAAGGTTGTTTTAAACTGATAGTCTATCCTGAGTTATATAAGTGATAGCGGTTGTCGAAACCGTAAAAAATAATCCTATTAACAATCAATAACAATAACTTGTAGATAATGGCAATAGGGTCGAACCACAGGGATTTGACACTAAAAACTCTCCTAATTATGACTTGGGCAAATAAAAGTAAAATAAAAAAAGGGGGGTTTGTTTTAGATGATAGTAGACAAAAATTAAAACTGAGTAAAAGAAAGCAATAATTAAAAAGATGAGTAAATTAATGGTAGAAGGACTCTAGTTGAAGCATAGGATCCATTTCAGTTTTAGAATTGATCATTGATTCTTTGATACTCCTATTTATTTCAATAAATTAGTTTAGGATGTGGAAAACACTTCTCACAACCAAATTCTTCCTTAGTTTTAGTTCGATTAGGAAAAGTTTGCTAATCAAACACTAGTTAACAAGTTGCCAAGGAACGTCCTTGGGGTTTTTTACTTTTCAAATGTTAACTGCATTAAGACTTAGAGAAATCTAATTCTAACCTTGCCAACCACGTGGTCAAGTTTAGATCATGCAACCAATTGTACTTGTGTTCAAATAATCTAAGCAATTACAGACCAAAATTATTCAAACTAACAATATATTACTCATGCAATTAAAAGCAACAGGCCTTAATTGATTCTAATAGCAAGGCAATAATAGCATGAAGAACAAGTTGCATAAATATTGAAAAATAGAAGTTTAACAATGGAGTTTTAAATCTCCCAATTCATCACAAACTGAAATTTCTCCAACTTCAACTAGAGACAAAAGTGTTTAGCCACTCATGGTGGACAAAGAATACAAAAAAGAAAGAAGAAAAGTAGAGAGAAATTGCTATCGAAAATCTGAAGTGATTGTGAAGATATATTGTTGTCCCTTTTTATAGTTGAGAAGTCCTAATCCCTCTTGGATTTGGAATCCTACTTTGACTTTGTCTCTTAATGGTCTTTTAATTCCTCATTTGCCTTTGTATTTTATCATGAATAAAACTTTTTTAGTGAAGGACTTTCTTTGGTGTGGCTCTTGGAGTTGTCATAGGATTGGTGTTGTAGTGTTTAAAGTAGGATAGGACTCTAACACTTTTAGAATTTTGGATTTTCTGCTTTTCCCGCGCTGCTATAATTTCCTACTGGGGACAATCGATTGGGGCAGTTGATTTGGAAAAATCACTTGCCCAAATCATTTCTGCGAGTCATTTTCAGGTTTCTGCTTCAACTTTCTACAGGTGATTTGGCCAAATCATTTCGGCCAAATCGATTTTTCAGCTTTTTTTGCAAAATTTCTCCAAGTTTCCATTTTCTTCCTTTTTTGCAAAAATATCATAAAAACATAAATTAAACTAGAAAAATGCATATTTAAACAGTAATAATGATAATAAAAATGTGGCTAAATTATACTTGATCAATAAGCCTAAAACTAAGGTTGGTGGACAATCCATAAAATTACACAAAAATACAAGAATGGTGATTGCAGTGGAAGGGATTACCATTGAAGAGGATAATCCTCTAGATTTTGCTGATACAACCACCGTGATAGATGAGCTTACTGCCATGCTAAACTCTTTACAACATGAGGTTACCAAATTGAAGAAAAGGAAAAAAAACCCTTTATTACTAGCATTACAATACATTTTGGTTCACATTTTGAGCATGATTCTTATTTTTATTTCATAGATTTTACTGCTAAGTCTAATTCAATAAATGCTTATGCTGTGAATATGTGTGATGATACTAGTTGGATCTTACACACTAGCGCCACTAATCACATATCCTCCAATAAGTCCTTATTCATTTCCTTTCAATGCATGCACAAATATGTATCTGCTCCATTCCTTGATGGGACTGCAGTCTAAATTTTTTATTCTGGCCATGTCAATCTGTTTGACTACATTACTCTTGATAATGTTCTTTATGTTCCTAAATTTCCTTACAAACTCTTATTTGCTACCAAGCTTATCAGTAGCTTTAGTTACAATATAATAATTTGCAATGATTACTGCATTATCCAGGACCCTCTGATTAAGAGAATGGTTATTGTGAGAAAGGAACAGGGAGGCCTATACATGCTTATTCAGCTGAGTTTCTTTCTCATTGAAATCAATAATTGTCTACATAAGATCATGAAGTCTATCCCTATTTTTAGGTCCTTTATAAATACAATGCTTTCTATGGATTGATATTAATAAAGAAAGCCTGCATTCTAATTATGTCATACATCAATATGCTATGTTTGTTGTTGACATGCTTGATAGACTAGGACATTTTTCCATTGGAACTTTAGAACACATTAGAGGTATTGTTATTAAGAATACCTCTGCCATTGACTGTAAAGCCTGTCCCTTGGCTAAACAATCAAGACTTGCTTTCCCTATTGATAGCGGTTGTCGAAGCCGTAAAAAATAAACCTATTATCAATCAATAAATAAATTTGCAGATAGTGGCAATAGGGTCGAACCACAGGGATTTGACACTACGGATTTTCCTAATAATGACTTGGACAAGTAAATAACAAGAAATTAAAAGAGGGGGGTTTTGTTTTGATGATTAAAACTAAATAGTAAGAGAAAGCAATAATTTAAATAGATGAGAATTTCAATAGGAGAAGAATTCTAGTTGAAGAATGGATCTATTTCAGTTTATTTAGAATTGATCATTGATCTTTTCGATACTCTTATTTATTTCAATAAGTTGGTTTAGGATGTGGAAGACGCTTCTCACAATCCAAATTCCTCCTTAGTTTTAGTTTGATTAGGAAACGTTCGCTAATCAAACTCTAGTTAACAAGTTGCCAAGGAACGTCCTTGGGGCTTTTAGCATCGAACAACTGTTAACTGCATTAGGACTTAGAGAAACCCAACTCTAACCTTGCCAACCGCGTGGTCAAGTTTAGATTATGCAACTGATTATACTTGTGTTTAAACAATCTAAGCAATTACGGACCTAAATTATTCAAACAATATATTACTCAAGCAATTAAAAGCAATAGGCCTTAATTGATTCTAAAAGCAAAGCAATAATTATAGAAAGATCAAGTTGCATAAATATTGAAAGCAAATAAGAGTTTAATAATGGAGTTTTAAATCTCCCAATTCATCACAAATTTGAATTTCCCCAATTTCAACTAGAAAAGGTGGAATTTAGCCACTCATAGTAGACAAAATCACAAAAGAAAAGAAGAAGAAAAGAAGGAGACAAGCTGCTGTATTTTTCTGCAGAATTGCTGAAGATGAGATGCCCCTTTGCTGGTTTGGATGCTGCCCTTATATAGCTGGAGAATCCCAATTCCAATTTGATTAGGATTTTGAAATCTCAATTTGATTTGGTCTTCTTTGTAGTCTTTGATTCCTCTTTGGATTTTATATTTGATTGAGAATGGAACTCTCTAAGTGAAGAGCGCGGCTCTTGGGACTGATCTTGTGGTGTTTGAAGTGGATTTGGACTTCTTTTCTTTGAATTTGAATTTTCTGCTCTTTTCCCGCTTCTGCTGTCAATTCCTGCTGTCAGTGTGATCGGGGCGGTGATTTGGGCAGATCGTTGCCCCCGATCGCTTCCTGTGAATCAGTCCAGTTTTCAGCTTTCTGTTTCTGCTTGATTTGGGCAGTGATTTGGGCAAATCACTGACCCAATCACTTTTCTGTCATTTTCTGCACTTTTTTCTTCAGTTTTCCAATTTCTTTCTTTTCTGTAAAAACAAAGTAAAAACCATAAATTAAGCTAAAAATTGTGTAAATAAGCAATAATAAATATAATAAAAATGTGGCTAAATTATGCTTGATCACCTATTAGCAATACCATTGCCCAAAATCCTTTTGACTTAATTCACGTAGACATATCGGGTCTTGATAATATGCACAATTATATAGTTTTAATATTCTAAAATACTTAGATATTGAGTTTGATTTCATTTAAAATATGTTGATTCATTTAAATTTTATTATCTTGGTAGGATTGGAGAATAATAAGAGAAAAATTCAATTTGGACTCTACATTCTGAGATCAAACGTAGTCACAATCAAATTCATATAAGGATAAGGAACAGAGACATACTTGAACTCTAATTTTCAAACACGCTGTGTTATGGACTATGTTGTGGGCATAAACATGCTTGACAAACAGAGTCTAGTTTTAAATCCGAGAACCAAACAGATAACTCTCATCTGTACTCGATTTTGATTTTAGCAACTTGTATTTAGGTTAAATTAGGACTCTTAGCACTATAAAAAGGGGGCAGTTTGATGTATCTGATATCTCATCTCATCTTTCGTCTCCCATTCTTAGCCATGAACATGTGTGGCTAAGTTTCTTCTTTTTAGTTAAAAGATAATTAACGTTTCAGTTCAATTGGTTGTGAGATTTATGTGATTCTATTATTTTCTCAATTATTCTTGTTATTTATATTATTCATGTATTTATTGCTTAATAATATTTTGTTGGTTGTTGCATTAAGACGTCATTGCTCAATTGATAAAATGGTATACTGCTATTTAGATTAATTAAATCCTTAATGTAACGACCCGAAAATCGGACCGCTACCGGCGCTAGGATCCAGATCGGCTTAAGGCCGCCGGGACCCGTAGCAAGCCTGACATATAACCTGTAAACCTGTATAATCCCATACATGATCAACAACATGCATAAAAATTTAAACTTTTCTTTCATTCATTTCTCATACACCAAACTCAACCTGTGCATGCACTAAAACATAATCATAAACTTGACCCCTCTATGGGATCTCATCAATGCCCCAATGGGCGATATACATGTGTTGAGTTGGCTAACATTTGTATCATCAAATATCTAAGATCATGCATCAACAAGGGATTACAATGAACTATGGTCTAGCACAATTCTAAACCTCAATATCATTACACATAGCATAACTATTCAGTTATACATCATCTTACAATTTATCATAGTACAATTGTCATGTCCACAATCTAACTATTACATAAACATACTTCAAAACTCTGGCTAACCTCCTGGTCTACCCTGTACCTGCACATCTGGGGTTAGGGGAGAGGGGTGAGCTACAAAGCCCAGTGAGCAGAATAATAGAAAACAATATTTAAAATCTCATGCCATTATGTAATGCAACACATCACAACTAATCACATCTTGGATGGTATTGTCACCTATAGTCCTCTACATAGTCCAACTGTGCCGGGACGTAGAATGGGTACAACCGGTCTTTCTCTTAACATAACATATCATACATACCAATGTGCCAGGGACGTAGAATGGGTACAACCTGGACTTTCTCTTACATCGTGCCAGGGACGTAGAATGGGTACAACCTGGACTTCCATACCATATCATGCCGTAACATCATCATACCATATGAGGACTAAAGGATCATCCAATAACCAATCCACATCAACATCATAAATGCAATGCAACATATTCGTGAATACTAATGCAAACAACCTACTACATCTCATGGCATTCATGATGCATGGATCATGCTCAAAATTTATATTTCATTTATTTAAAACTTAAGGTTTATTCCACTCACCTCTGGCTAGCTCTGACAAACTCTGTAGCAGCTGGCTCACTGCTGGGGTCCTCGGTTCCTCGGGTCCGAACCTACACAGGTGGACTCCAATGAGGGACCAAACATACATAAACATAACTCTAATATACTCCCCAAAAACCCCTAAAACATCATAAAACAACTATATAAAAACATGCAAGAAATGGCTGGACAGGGCACTTTCGGCGGCAGGTTCGGCGGCCGAAAGTCCCTCCAGAGCCAAAAGTCAGGCAGGTTCGGCGGCACCTTCGGCGGCCGAAACTCCCAGACAGAGGCGAAACTCATGCATGTTCGGCGGCACCTTCGGCGGCCGAAAGTCCCAGACAGAGACGAAAGTCTCTTTTCGGGGGCAACTTCGGCAGCCAAAAGGCCTGCCTCCCCAGCCATGTTCGGCAGCCGAAAGCTCCTTCGGCTGCCGAACCTGGTTTCTGCCAAAGGGCAGAAACTTGGCTCCCTTATGCATTTATGCCTCCAAAACTAACAAATCATGCATAAACCTATTCTAAAACATGCATACACATCATACATCACACCTGGGGGTCTCAAACTATCAAATACCCCAACTACAACACTTCAAACATGCCACATTGTTCAAAAACATAACATTTGCTTAAAAACTCATACAACCCTATACATGCCATTCTATCCCATAAAACAACTTAAAACTTACTTAAAGCATACAATGAGCTTAAGATCGGCTCTTACATCTTGAAGATCGAGAGAGAGACGACCTAAACTCGGAGATCCAAGCAAATGAGCTCTTGAGTTCCCAAAGCTCCAAAACTTGTATTAAATGCTCAAAACTTGCAATGAGAGGTGAAAACTCAAGAAAAATGGAGGAGATCTGGAGAAAGAACACAAGATCTGGAGAGAGGGAGGTCGGAAGCTAGCTGTGGCCGAAAATGGGAGAAAGCTCGCCCATTTCGGCTAAGTGACCCTTTTATAGCTGGCTGGCCAGGCCACGTTCGGGGGCCGAAAGTGCTTCCGCATGCATGCCATGTTCGGCGGCCGAACTTGACTTTCGGCGGCCGAACCTGGACTTCCCTCACTCATGCTTTCGAGGGCCTAACGTGCCTCCAAAACGCATGCACGTTCGGCGGCCGAACTTGACTTTCGGCGGCCGAACCTGGGTTTTCCTCCAAAGACTTTTCATGCAAAAACTCATTTAATTTTCATACTTAAAACCATGAAATACCTTAAAACATTTTATGAAAACATGTTTCTACCCTACTAGAGGCTTCCGACATCCGAGATTCCACCGGACGGTAGGAATTCCGATACCGGAGTCTAGCCGGGTATTACATTCTCCCCCCTTAAGAACATTCGTCCCCGAATGTACCTCAACTAGCACACATAGCATGGCATAAAACATAACATACATACATAGCACATAAACACATAGAGATCTAACCTTAAAAGAGATGAGGGTACTGCTGGAGCATAGACTCCCATGTCTCCCAAGTGCATTCCTCCAAATTGTGGTGGTTCCACAGGACTTTCACCATTGGGATTTCCTTGTTCCTTAACTTTCTGATCTGGGTGTCTAGGATCCGCACTGGCTGCTCAACATAGGTGAGATCCTCTTGGACCTCCACATCAGGCTCACTAAGAACCTTGCTCGGATCTGACACAAACTTCCTCAACATTGAAACATGGAAAACCGGATGGATTCTTTCCATTGAAGCAGGTAAATCCAGCTTGTACGACACATTCCCAATCTTTTGTAAGATTTCAAAGGGTTCGATGTATCGTGGGGCTAGTTTACCTTTCTTCCCAAAGCGAACCACTCCTTTCATTGGAGACACCTTGAGCAATACCAGATCCCCCTCCTGAAACTCTAACTGTCTTCTGCGGACGTCTGCATAGCTCTTCTGTCTGCTGGCAGCAGTCTTGATTCTCTCTCTGATTATGGGTACTACCCTGCTGGTGATCTCTACTAGCTCAGGCCCTGCCAAGGCCTTTTCTCCAACTTCCTCCCAGCAAACAGGTGATCTGCACTTCCTTCCGTACAAAGCTTCATATGGAGCCATCCCGATGCTAGCATGATGGCTGTTGTTGTAGGCAAACTCCACCAAAGGTAGATGCTGCCTTCAAGAACCGCCAAAGTCCAGCACACACATTCTGAGCATATCCTCGATAGTCTGGATGGTCCTTTCTGACTGTCCATCAGTCTGGGGGTGGAAGGCAGTATTGAAATCCAACCTAGTACCCATGGCATTCTGCAGACTCCGCCAAAACCTGGAGGTGAACTGGGGCCCTCTATCTGACACTATAGAAATGGGAACCCCATGCAGTCTGACGACCTCATCTACATACACCTGCGCCAACTTGTCCACAGAGTAGCCACTCCTGACAGGGATGAAGTGAGCAGATTTGGTGGGTCTGTCCACAATCACCCATATGGAGTCCACTCGGTTGGACGCCGCCGGTAACCCCACTACGAAGTCCATAGCTATATTTTCCCATTTCCACTTTGGAATAGGTAGCGGGTTAAGCATTCCAGCTGGCTTCTGATGTTCCAGCTTCACCCTCTGACACACTTCGCAGGCTGACACGAACTGTGCCACTTCTTTCTTCATAGCTGGCCACCAATAAACCTTCTTTAGATCTTGATACATCTTGGTGGCTCCGGGGTGAATGCTGTATCTTGCATTATGAGCCTCCCTCATAATGTCTCCTTTTAACCCGATGTCATCTGGTACACATAGTCTGCTCCCATAGCGGAGGATCCCCTTGCTGTCGAATCTGAACTCACTATCATTGCCTGACTGAACAGTCCTGGCAATCTTCACTAACTCCGGGTCCTCATGCTGTTTCTGAGCCACCTGCTCCAGAAACACGGGTGCCACTCTCATCTGGGCCACCAAGGCACCTGTACCAGACAACTCCATCTGTAGACCTTCCTCAATGAGCTTGTAAAACTCCTTCACCACTGGCCTCCTCTCTGCCGATATGTGGGATAAACTACCGAGTGATTTCCGGCTTAAGGCGTCCGCCACAACATTCGCCTTACCCGGATGGTACTGAATCTTGCAATCATAGTCACTCAGCAGCTCCACCCATCTCCTCTGCCTCAGATTCAGATCCCTCTGACTCAAGATGTACTGTAGGCTTTTATGATCTGTGAAGATCTCACATTTCACCCCATAGAGGTAGTGCCTCCACATCTTGAGTGCAAAGATTACTGCTGCCATCTCCAGGTCATGTGTGGGGTAATTCAACTCATGCTTCTTCAACTGCCTAGAAGCATAAGCAATCACCCTCTCATTCTGCATCAGTACACAACCCAGTCCCACACGGGATGCATCACAAAAGACCGTAAAGTCCTCATCACTAGATGGCAGAGCTAAAACTGGTGCTGAAGTCAACCTCTTCTTAAGCTCTTCAAAACTCTCTTCGCACTGGTCGGTCCACAGAAACTTCTGATTCTTCCTGGTTAGTCTGGTCAGAGGAGCTGCTATTTTCGAGAAGTCCTGAACGAACCTCCTGTAGTAACCTGCCAAACCCAAGAAACTCTTGATCTCTGTCACTGAAGTGGGTCTAGGCCAGTTAGCCACAATTTCTGTCTTCTTGGGGTCCACCTCAACCCCATTCTCTGACACTACATGCCCCAAGAACGAAATGCTCCTCAGCCAGAACTCACATTTTGAGAACTTGGCATACAAGCCATGTTCCCTCAAAGTCTGCAAGACCAACCGCAGATGATAGGCATGCTCCTCTGCATTCCTGGAATACACCAAGATATCATCTATGAAGACAATAACGAAGTGATCCAGGTACTGGCTAAACACTCTGTTCATGAGATCCATGAATGCTGCAGGGGCGTTTGTTAACCCGAACGGCATTACAAGGAACTCAAAATGCCCATATCTGGTCCTGAAAGGTGTCTTTGGCATATCTTCTTCTCTGATCCTCAGCTGATGGTACCCCGATCTCAGATCTATTTTGGAGAAACAACCCGCTCCTGCTAGCTGGTCGAATAGATCATCGATCCTTGGCAGAGGGTACCTATTCTTGGTAGTGACTTTGTTCAACTGCCTGTAGTCGATACAAAGTCTAAGGGATCCATCCTTCTTCCTTACAAATAAGACCGGAGCACCCCAAGGTGAGGTACTCTGTCGGATGAAACCCTTTTCTACCAGCTCTTGCAACTGCTCTTTCAACTCCTTTAACTCGGCTGAGGCCATCCTGTAGCGAGGGATAGAGATCGGTCTAGTTCCAGGCACCAACTCTATCTCGAACTCTATCTCCCTAGCAGGTGGTAAACCTGGAAGCTCATCCGGAAAAACATCCTGAAACTCTCTGACAACTGGTACCGAGGCTGGCTCCCTGACCTGACTGTCTAGCTCTCTCACATGAGCTAAGTACCCCTGACATCCCTTCCTAAGCAACCTACGAGCCTGAAGAGCTGATATCAGACCTCTAGGTGTGCCCCTCTTGTCTCCTCTGAAGATGACCTCTGACCCGTCCTGATCTCTGAACCTGACTACCTTGTCCCTGCAGTCCAAGGTAGCACCATGGGTAGATAGCCAATCCATCCCTAGAATGACGTCAAAGTCTGTCAAATCTAGAACCACAAGGTCGGCGGAGAGGCATCTTCCCTCAACAAAAACTGGACTGTACTGGCAGACTGACACTGCCACTGACGGGTCACACTTGGGTCCACTGACCCATAGGGGACACTCTAACCCAGAGACTATCAGACCCAACCTCTCAATGGCTCTCGGAGCAATAAATGAATGAGATGCACCCGGGTCCATTAATGCATACACATCAGAACACCCAATGACGAGATTACCTGACACCACGGTGTTGGATGTGTTAGCCTCCTGCTGTGTCATGGTGAAGATCCTGGCTGGAGCTGATGGACCTTCACCTCGGGAACCAGAAGAAGAGGCTGCCCCTCTCCCTCTACCTCTGCCACTGCCCTGAGTTGTGGCTGGAACTGCTGGCTGTGCCACACTACCAGAAGCTGTCTGCTGGGGCTGGCCCATAAAAGGCGCTCTAGGACACTCCCGAGCTATGTGTCCCTCCTGTCCACATCTGAAACATGTATTAGTCCCAGCTCGACACACTCCCCTGTGCGGTCTTCCACATCTCTGGCATTCTGTACCATCTGAGCCTGAGCTCGAGCCACCGCCAAAACCCAGACCGGATTTCAACTTGTTCCAAAACTTATTCTTCTTCGGCTTCCTGGTGGTGTTATCCAACCTCTTCTTACCTGAGCTCTGAGAAGAGAAACCTGGTCCTCCTCTGCCTAGGGTCTTAACCCCTGAAGACTGGGTCACTGACTGCTTCACTGACCCCTCAACTATAGCACTTGCTTCCATTCTTCGAGCCATATCCACCACAGTGTGGAAACTTTCTCTCTCAGCTGACTGAATCAACGAGGAGTACCTGGAATGCAGCTTCATAACATACCTCTTGGCTTTCTTCGTATCTGTATCTAGAGCTTGCCCTGAAAAAGGCAATAGCTCCAAGAATTTATCCGTGAACTCCTCTACACCCATGTGCTCTGACTGCCTCAGTTGCTCAAACTCAATCATCTTCAGTTCTCTGGAACTGTCTGGAAAAGCCCATCCAGCAAACTCATTCGCAAATTCTTCCCATGTCATACCGTCTAGTCTCGGGTCCACATAACACTTGAACCATTCCCGTGCCTTCTTGCACTTTAAAGTGAACCCTGCCATCTGAATGGCCCTACTGTCACTTGCCCCTAGCTCATCAGTTATTGTCTTCACCACTCTCAGATACTCAAAGGGGTCATCCCCTGACTTGTATTTGGGAGCATCTAGCTTGAGGTAATCTGTCATCTTTACCTTGCTCCCATCAGCTGAGCTAGGTCTAGGAGGTTGAGTAACTGGGGCTGCTGGTTCTGTAGGTGGTGGAGGTGGAGGTGCAGCATTCCCCGAGGTGGGGTTTGCCGGGTTTGGATAGAAGGGTGAGGGTGGATAAGCTGGGTACTGCGTGTAAGGTGGATAGAAAGGTGGATAAGGCATGTAGGTAGGGTAGGGGTTAAAGCTAGAGAAATCCGACGTGCCTCCCATCGGATACCCTGAACCCTGTGGGAAGGGTGGATAATGGGGTGGAAAACCATACCCTGAGGCCTGAACGCCTCCCTGAGACTCCCCTGTCCCTTCTTCCTCCATGCTAACATCCAGGTTCCCATCCCTCCTCTGCTCCTCTTCCATAACCTCCCTCACATCTGAAGAACTTCCTCCCCTATCTGTCCCCCTTCTGCTAGCATCAAAAGACCTTCTAGGGTCCCTTGACACTCTTTCTCTGTTGGCTCTACAAGACATTGCCCTAGGCAATGTAGGAGGACGGGCGCTCGTGCCCTCATCCTCAGGTGGCACTCCAGTCAATCGTGCAGATCGACGAGTTCCTCTCATCCTGTTTTCTGAAAAACAGTACACATCATACAAACATTAGCATCATATGGTTCATATGGGCACACATGAACCCTCATCACATACATCACATTCATATCATAGCATTAATGCACATGCATATTATCATGGCATTTCACATCATCAACAAGACAGGACTCCACATCCTATCCTAGTGGACATGATCTTCCAATTGTGCTTGACCTTCTATAACATCTATGAGCCCGACACTCTAGGTCCGATCCTATGAACCTAGGGCTCTGATACCATTCTGTAACGACCCGAAAATCGGACCGCTACCGGCGCTAGGATCCAGATTGGCTTAAGGCCGCCGGGACCCGTAGCAAGCCTGACATATAACCTGTAAACCTGTATAATCCCATACATGATCAACAACATGCATAAAAATTTAAACTTTTCTTTCATTCATTTCTCATACACCAAACTCAACCTGTGCATGCACTAAAACATAATCATAAACTTGACCCCTCTATGGGATCTCATCAATGCCCCAATGGGCGATATACATGTGTTGAGTTGGCTAACATCTGTATCATCAAATATCTAAGATCATGCATCAACAAGGGATTACAATGAACTATGGTCAAGCACAATTCTAAACCTCAATATCATTACACATAGCATAACTATTCAGTTATACATCATCTTACAATTTATCATAGTACAATTGTCATGTCCACAATCTAACTATTACATAAACATACTTCAAAACTCTGGCTAACCTCCTGGTCTACCCTGTACCTGCACATCTGGGGTTAGGGGAGAGGGGTGAGCTACAAAGCCCAGTGAGCAGAATAATAGAAAACAATATTTAAAATCTCATGCCATTATGTAATGCAACACATCACAACTAATCACATCTCGGATGGTATTGTCACCTATAGTCCTCTACATAGTCCAACTGTGCCGGGACGTAGAATGGGTACAACCGGTCTTTCTCTTAACATAACATATCATACATACCAATGTGCCAGGGACGTAGAATGGGTACAACCTGGACTTTCTCTTACATCGTGCCAGGGACGTAGAATGGGTACAACCTGGACTTCCATACCATATCATGCCGTAACATCATCATACCATATGAGGACTAAAGGATCATCCAATAACCAATCTACATCAACATCATAAATGCAATGCAACATATTCGTGAATACTAATGCAAACAACCTACTACATCTCATGGCATTCATGATGCATGGATCATGCTCAAAATTTATATTTCATTTATTTAAAACTTAAGGTTTATTCCACTCACCTCTGGCTAGCTCTGACAAACTCTGTAGCAGCTGGCTCACTGCTGGGGTCCTCGATTCCTCGGGTCCGAACCTACACAGGTGGACTCCAATGAGGGACCAAACATACATAAACATAACTCTAATATACTCCCCAAAAACCCCTAAAACATCATAAAACAACTATATAAAAACATGCAAGAAATGGCTGGACAGGGCACTTTCGGCGGCAGGTTCGGCGGCCGAAAGTCCCTCCAGAGCCGAAAGTCAGGCAGGTTCGGCGGCACCTTCGGCGGCCGAAACTTCCAGACAGAGGCGAAACTCATGCATGTTCGGCCGCACCTTCGGCGGCCGAAAGTCCCAGACAGAGACGAAAGTCTCTTTTCGGGGGCAACTTCGGCAGCCAAAAGGCCTGCCTCCCCAGCCATGTTCGGCGGCCGAAAGCTCCTTCGGCTGCCGAACCTGGTTTCTGCCAAAGGGCAGAAACTTGGCTCCCTTATGCATTTATGCCTCCAAAACTAACAAATCATGCATAAACCTATTCTAAAACATGCATACACATCATACATCACACCTGGGGGTCTCAAACTATCAAATACCCCAACTACAACACTTCAAACATGCCACATTGTTCAAAAACATAACATTTGCTTAAAAACTCATACAACCCTATACATGCCATTCTATCCCATAAAACAACTTAAAACTTACTTAAAACATACAATGAGCTTAAGATCGGCTCTTACCTCTTGAAGATCGAGAGAGAGACGACCTAAACTCGGAGATCCAAGCAAATGAGCTCCTGAGTTCCCAAAGCTCCAAAACTTGTCTTAAATGCTCAAAACTTGCAATGAGAGGTGAAAACTCAAGAAAAATGGAGGAGATTTGGAGAAAGAACACAAGATCTGGGGAGAGGGAGGTCGGAAGCTAGCTGTGGCCGAAAATGGGAGAAAGCTCGCCCATTTCGGCTAAGTGACCCTTTTATAGGTGGCTGGCCAGGCCACGTTCGGGGGCCGAAAGTGCTTCCGCATGCATGCCATGTTCGGCGGCCGAACTTGACTTTCGGCGGCCGAACCTGGACTTCCCTCACTCATGCTTTCGGGGGCCTAACGTGCCTCCAAAACGCATGCATGTTCGGTGGCCGAACTTGACTTTCGGCGGCCGAACCTGGGTTTTCCTCCAAAGACTTTTCATGCAAAAACTCATTTAATTTTCATACTTAAAACCATGAAATACCTTAAAACATTTTATGAAAACATGTTTCTACCCTACTAGAGGCTTCCGACATCCGAGATTCCACCGGACGGTAGGAATTCCGATACCGGAGTCTAGCCGGGTATTACACTTAATTGTTTAGTTAAACTGGAATAAGTAGTAAATTAGGTTGTGTAAGGCCTTCCTAAGGGATAATATAATCTAACTTAAATAAACCAAACATCTCACATTTATTAGTTAGAATTAGATCATTTTAATTCTTAATGCAATAATTGGATTAAATTCTAGAAGCATCTCCTACGGTTGTCCAAGAGTTAGAGCTAGTTAACAAGCGTTTCTTAACTAGTTTAAAATCTAAGAAAGGATTGGATACCTAAAACATTTTTGATATCTATAACTAGTTTATCAATAATTAAATTAAGATTATTTTATATCTGTGATCAACTAACAAAAATTGAAACCAAAATTATTGCTTTAACTGAATGTTTCTCACCTTGATTCTTTCTCTTAAATTTAATTGTTTCTTTCTTTGAATTGATTTTATTTATTTTTCTACATTCAAAACCTCTCCCCATTTTATTTTATTTTATTTTTATTCATTCAATAGAATTAATTTACTTATCAATATTTGTGGGATTGTCCCTGCTTACCATTATCACAAGTTTTGTTTTAAAAATGAAATTTATTTTTAGTGGTTTCGACGCCCATCAAATTTTGGCGCCGGTGCTGGAGACTGTTTCTAAATTTTTTTTATTAATTCTGTTTGAATGACACATTCTAATCTTGCAGGTAGACTCGAGTTCAACTCATAAATTGAGAAAACCGCAAGAAAACTGAGAAAAGAGGCTAAACAGCGGAACAAAGACCTCTCATCATCCAGTGTTAAGGAACAACTCGCTATTGGAGATCGCAGTTGAAGAACATGTTGCTATCGATGAATAGGTCATGGGCACGAAAGAAACAACATCTGACCCGGATAATACTTCTAGTGAATCTGACGTGGAATTGAAAATAGCAGAAGAACAAGCAATACAAGATGTTGACAATGTGGATGACCCTCAACCCCTTTACATTGTCTATCCTGCACTAAATACACCACTTGAGCTAAAGTCAAGATTAATTCATCTTCTCCCCATCTTTAGAGGAATTAAAAGAGAAGATCCTCATAGATATTTGAAAGAATTCCATGTGGTATGCTCTAGCATGAGACCACAAGGAATTACAGAAGAACAAATCAAGCTAAGGGCATTTTCTTTTTCTCTAGCTGATAAAGCAAAAGATTGATTGTACTACTTATCTCCAAGTTCAGTCACTACGTGAGGAGAAATGGTAAAATTATTTTTAGACTGATTCTTTTCCGCTTCTTGAGCATTTGTAATTAGAAGGGAAATATCATGAATTAAGCAAAAGGAAACTGAAACTCTCCATGACTATTTGGAGAGATTTAAACACTTATATGCTAGTTGTCCTAGGCATGACATTTCAGATAAACAACTCATGCTCTATTTTTATGAGGGACTCACAACCACAAAAAGACGTATGATAGATTTTGCAAGTGGAGGTGTGATACGCAAAAGAACACCCAGATAGGCTAGAAAATTGATATCTACGATGGCAGCAAATTCACAATAATTTGTACCTATACAAGACTCTCATAGGAGAGTTTTTTAGGTAAGTAATTATTCTGTTGAATCTAGACTTTCCCATCTAACCACTTTAGTTGAAAATCTTGTTGCACAGAAGACACAACAAGCCAAAGCTTGTGGAACTTGCGCTAATACAAGTTATCCCACTGATATGTGCCCATCACTTTAAGAGGATGACCAGCATGTGGATGCTATTAATGAGTTCCTAGGTCCTCCACAAAGAGAGTATGGTCTTTTCTCAAATACGTATACCCCAGGATGGTGAAACCACCCAAATTTTAGCTATAAACAATAAAATTTTCAAAGTTATCAACCTAAACAATTTCAGCAACAAGCGTCTTCATCTAATTTAAGTATGTCCTTGGAAGATATTATTAAAAGTTTGGCAACTAACACTCAACAATTTTAACAAGAGACTCAACAGTTTCAATAAGAGACCCGGATGAGTATTCGCAACTTGAAAACACAAATAAGTCAATTGGCAGTATCAATAAAAAAACTGGAAAATCAAGGTAAACTACTCTTTGAAACCATAGCGAACCCCAGGGAGAATGTAAGTGCTGTTACATTGAGAAGTAAAAAAGAGTTACTGCAAAATCCTTATGAGGTAAGTCATGGGCACGATGAAAGTACAGACTTGGAGACTGAAAGTACAGTATCTTAATTAGATAGTAAATCAACTCCAACACCTGCACTTGTTGAACTTGATACTTGGATAATTAAACCTCCTTTTTCAGAAAGGCTAACCAAATCAAAGAAAGAGAAAGAAGAGAAGAGATCCTTGAGAGATTTCATAAAGTAGAGGTAAATATACCATTGCTTGATACAATTAAACAGGTACCCCACTATATAAAATTCTTAAAGGAATTATGTACCAAAAAGCTAGTAGGTTATTAAAAGGTTTGTATGGATGAAAATATTTCTGGTTGTATTTCAAAGAAAGCTTCCTACTAAATACAAGGACCAATGTATGTTTGCTATTCCTATTAAAATTGGCAATGTTGGTGTGAAAAAAGCAATGCGTGATTTAGGTGCATCAATAAATATCATGCCGTTGTTAGTTTTTCAATCTTTGAATATTGGTTCTATTAAGGAATCAAATAACCCATTACACCATATTGCTTCTATTAAGGAATCAAATAATATTCATCCTAAACTTTCATATTCTATTGTGCAAGGAATAAAAGTGGAATATAAATCACTATCCGGTCAACCACCTCCATTCATAAATGAGAATTGCACTTCATACGATTTGAAATTATCATTCCAACAAGTATTTCTCAAGCCATTTTATAAAGGGTTCAAGGTGGAACTAGTTAAGGAGATCACTTTCAGTGATCCAACACTAAATATCTGATAGGCATGATATTCAAATAAAATCTAGCTACAACTATAAATTAGACCTACTCTTGTCATTCTCTAGTTAAATTTTAATTTTTTTGGTAAAAAAAATTAAAATAAAAAATTTTTGTTACAAGGATATGTTTGTGTTTTTGGTTATGCCCATAACCAACCCTACGATGGGTAACAAGAATGTTCCCCTATTTTGATCTTTATTTTCCTATTTGTTTTATTCAATTTTTTTTTATCCCCAGTCAACTTCTCCAATAGTAAGTGTTTTATGGGTTTGAGATTTTTACTTTACGTACTTTATAGGTATGTGATTTTTATTTTTATTTTTATTTTCTCTCACAGAATGGTGTGTTTTGAGTGAAGGAGGTAGTATTAGGTAGCCGCACCTCACATATTCTCATGGCTCCCAAACGCAGATCCTCCTCCACCACTGATGACCAGCGAGCTCATACCTTCAATGGGTGCAACCCGTCGCATGACATCCTTTCAGGTCATATGACATCCTTTCAGGTCATATTCTAAACTCTCTTCTTGTTTTTTTTATTGTGATACAAGTGTGGGGGAAAAGCTGAACATATACCTGTTTTAGTTGTCTTGTATTTTTTTTATGACACTGAGGATATTATGATCCAAATGTGGGGGAGAGTCTGTCCATATACATGTTGTTCATTTATTTTTAGTTTTAATTATTATTATTTTTTGTTCTGTCTAGTTTGTTTATTTATTTATTTAAAAAAAATAAAGAAATGATGACTTTCAAAGTTAAGTTAAATTATTTTAGGTAGTTAGCACAAATGACATTCTCTTATCTTTTTATGCAAATCATCAGGAGATTCTAGCATTCTTTTTTATGGGTTGAAATGTGCAAATTTATTTAAGTGAATTGATATTATTTGATAAAAGACCAATAGTGCATTTTGAAACTCTACTTTAACTGAGTCTTGATACTATCCCAGAGAACTAAGTTAATAAAAAAAAAATTGGGTGATTTACCAACTTGGCTGGTTCAAATGGTACAACATTTGATCCCCTTAAGCAAGGAATGTCTCTTGTACATGGAAAAAACTAGTGATTGGGAGAATTATATCCCGTAGGGACCATCAATAATTTAAAATATATCACTAATAATATGGTTTACCATCACCGGTTGATTTGGGTAGTTCGGGCATTTTCCCCTTAAGCAAGGGATGTCCCTTGTGAATGGATAAAACTAGTGTTGGCAGAGTATACCCTCATAGGAGTCGAAAAAAATCTTGAATCAAGACCATAAAAATAAAAATGATAAAATAAATAAAAATTGAATTCCTAGGTTCCTTTGTGAAAATTATAACTTTAAGAGACTTTCTTGATTAGTTGGGTATATATTTCTGTATGCACTAACTTAAGAATTTGATTGAACTTAATTGCATGGTCACATATTAAGAATGAGTTTGCTGCATTTCAGCTTGAAGATTGTGTTAGTATTTCTTTTATGATTTGTATACATTGATGAGATTTTGCTGTGAAATGCTGGTTGCTTGAAATAAATTAAGTTAACTTTGTGAGTATTGATTATGGGTAGCTTTTGTGAGTCTTTTCTGATTAATAGGTACATACTTGAGGACAAGTTTGATCTAAGTGTGTACAATTATGTAGTTTTAATATTGTAAAATACTTATATATGGAGTTTGATTTCGTTTAAAATAGGTTAATTCATTTAAATTTTGTTATCTTTGTAGAATTGGAGAATAACAAGAGAAAAATCCAATTTAAACTCTACATTTTGAGATCAAATGTGGTCACAATTAAACTCATAGAAGGATAAGGAACATAGTCATACTTGAACTCTAATCTCCAAACGAGTTGTGTTATGGACTACATTATGGATATAAACATACTTGACGAACAGAGTCTAGCTTCAAATCCAAGAATCAAACAAATAACTCTCATCTGCCAAGCTGTACTCAATTTTGATTTTAACTGCTTGTATTTAGGTTAAATTAGGACTCTTAGCACTATAAAAAGGGGACAGTATGATGTATCTGATATCTCATCTCATCTTTCGTCTCCCATTCTTAGCCATGAACATGTATGGCTAAATTTCTTCTTTTCAGTTAAAGAATAATTAAAGTTTTAGTTCAAGAATAATTAAAGTTTCAGTTCAATTGGTTATGAGATTTATGTGATTCTATTGTTTTCTCAATTATTCTTTAGTATTTATATTATTCCTGTATTTATTATTTAATATTATTCTACTAGTTGTTGCATTAAGGCGTCATTGCTCAATTGATAGAATGATATATTGCAATTCAGGTTAATTATATCTGTAATTGTTTAGTTAAACTGGAATAAGTAGTGAATTACGTTGTGTAAGGCCTTCCTAATGGATAATATAATCTAAATTAAATGAACTGAGCATCTCGCGTTTGTTGGTTTGAATTATATCCTTTTAATTTTTAATGCATTAATTGAATTAAATTCTAGGAGCGTCTCATACGGTTGTCCAAGAATTAAAGCTACTTAACGAGCATCTCTTAACTAGTTTAAAATCTAAGAAAGGATTGGATACCTGAAGCATCTTCGATATCTATAACTGGTTTATTAATAATTAAATTGAGATTATTTTATATATGTGATCAACCAACAAAAACTAAAACCAAAATTATTCATTTAACTGAATGTTTTTCACCTTGATTCTTTCTCTTAAATTTAATTGTTTCTTTCTTTCAATTGATTTTATTTATTTCTCTACATTCAAAACCTCCCCCTATTTTATTTTATTTTATTTTATTTCTATTCAATAGAATTAATTTACATTGCAGTCTCTGTGGGATCGGCTTTGCTTACCATTATCACAAGTTTTATTTTAAAGCAGTAGTTTATTTTTGGTGATTTCAACGCCCATCAGGTTCCTATAAGGAGATATCAATAACTGGTGCTAGATACTTTCTCACTTTGGTTGATGATCACACAAGGGCAGTGTGGACCTTCATAATACCTTTTGAGGGAAAATCTTTAAAGTTTTCCACAACTTCATAAAAATGGTAGAAATTAAATTTGGAGTTACCATTGGAACTATTAGGACATATAATAAATGTGTGTTTCTTAGTCATGAGTGTAACACAATGCTCACCAACAAAAGCATTATTCATAAAAAAATATTGTCCATGTACTCCACAGTAAAATGGAGTAGTGGAAAGGAAGCATAGACACATTCTTGACATAGCTAGAGCCGTAAAAATTAAATCTTGTGCTCCCAAAAGCCTTTGATTAGAATGCATTCTCACTTCCACTTACCTAATAAATAGACTACCTATTGAGAAATTTAGTTGGCAAAGTCCCTATGGAAGAATTTATGGGAGTCTTCCTCAATTTGCACACCTAAGAAAATTTTATTGCTTATGTTTTGCTACTCATATAGGTAAATATAAAGACAAATTTAATACTAAAGCTATTAAAGTTGTTCTAATTAGCTATGTTGGTAGCTATAAAGCCTATAAAATATATAATTGTAATACCCGGCTAGAGTCCGGCGTCGGAAGTCCTGTAGTCCGGTGGAAATTCTGATGTCGGAATCCTCTGGAAGGGTACGGAGTATGTTTTCCTATGTTTTGAAAGCATTTTCATGTTTTAAAGTGTTTAAAGAAGTAAGGTTTTGCAAGAAAAGCACCAAGGCAGAAAAGCCAAGGTTCGGTCGCCGAAAGTGACTTTCAGCCGCCGAACGTGCATGGCATTCGGGTTCTCATTCAGCCGCCGTTGGTCTGGCCAACTGATCAAGCATAATTTAGCCACATTTTTATCATAATTATTATTGTTTATTTACACATTTTTTAGTTTAATTTATGATTTTTATCTTGTTTTTACAGAAAAGGAAGAAATTGAAAAATTGGAGAAAAAGTGCAGAAAATTGACAGAAAAGTGATTGGGTCAGTGATTTGCCCAAAACACTCAAATCACCGGGCAAATCACTTTGACAGCAGAAACCTGGAGGCAACAGGCAGAAGTGATATGGGCAAGTGATTTGCCCAAGACACTCGAAGACACTGGCCAAATCACTCACAGAAGACAGAGAGCAAAAAACTGGACTGACTCACAGAAAAGTGATTGGGTCAGTGATTTGCCCAAAACACTCAAATCACCGGGCAAATCACTTTGACAGCAGAAACTGACAGAAGAGCGGGAAATTGGACAGAAAACAGAAATCCGAATTTTCAGAAGTCCAATTCCAACCCAATCACTACCAACATAAAACCAAGAGCCACGAAAGAGCTTCTCATCCAAGAAATTCCAATTGCAATTAAATTCAACATCAAAAGAGGAGTCAAACACCAAATCAAAAAGGGATTTTGAAACCCTAGATGGATGGAATTCTTCAGCTATAAAAGGAGAGCCTCCAAACCAGCAGAGCATCTTCTGATCATCTCTCAGCTTCAGAAACTCCCCAGAAACGCAGTAATCTCTTCTTTCTCTTTTTCTTTTGTGATTTTGTCCACCATGAGTGGCTAAACACTTTCCTTTCTAGTTGAAGTTGGAAAATTCAGATTTGTGATGAATTGGGAGATTTAAATCTCCATTGTTAAACTTCTATTTATTTCAATATTTATGCAATTTGATCTTTCTATAATTGTTGCTTTGCTTTTAGAATCAATTTAGGCCTATTGCTTTTAATTGCTTGAGTAACAATTGTTTGAATAATTTAAGTCCGTAATTGCTTATATTATTTGAACACAAATTTAATCAAGTTGCATGATCTAAACTTGACCACGCGATTGGCAAGGTTAGAATTAGGTTTCTCTAAGTCTTAATGCAGTTAACAGTTGTTCGATGCCAAAGGCCCCAAGGACGTTCCTTGGCAACTTGTTAACTAGTGTTTGATTAGCGAACGTTTCCTAATCAAACTAGAACTAAGGAGGAATTTGGATTGTGAGAAGCGTCTTCCACATCCTAAACTAATTTATTGAGATAAATAGGAGTATTAAAGAATCAATGATCAATTCTAAACAATCTGAAATAGATCCATACTTCAACTAGAAGCTTTTCTCTTATTGATTTACTCATCTTTAAATTATTGCTTTCTTTTGTTATTTAGTGTTAATCCATCAACTCAAAACCCCCCTCTTTTAATTACTTGTTATTTACTTGACCTAGTCATTATTAGGAAAATCATTGGTGTCAATTCCCTGTGGTTCGACCCTATTGCCACTATCTACAAGTTTATTGTTGATTGTTTAATAGGTTTATTTTTGACGGTTTCGACAACCGCTTATCACCAGCCAACTATAAAAGGCCCTAGGTCGGTCAAATGGATAAGATTTTCTTTCCATTTGCATGAGCTGAGGTGAGACTTGATCTTCCTTGAGTGATTTATGTGTTTTCTCAAATCTTTCATGGTTTTGATGGATTTTCATGTGGTTTTGAAGTTTTTGAGACATAGAGTAAGGTTGGAAGCTTGGAGAGTTTGAGAGAGGATTTCTCCATATCTCCACGTAGGGATCGTTCAATCTCTTGTTTGGAAGAGGTAAGTGAAGATCCTGAACTTCCTTTCTTGATTTTGAAGGTTTTATGGGAGTTGTATGGGTAGTTATGCATGTTTAGGTTAAGGGAGGTTTTTGAGGATTTTGGTGTATCAGCATGGTTAAGTGTTGTTTGATATGTTTGTTGGAGGTGTTAGGATAGGTTTAGACCTCTTTATGCATGTTATATGGTATATGCTAGTTGGGAGTAGTTGCTATGCATGTTGGATAGGTTTTGGGTGAAGTTTGCATGAAACAGAGCAGGTTTCTGCCCAACGGGCAAAACCAGGTTCGGCCGCCGAAGGAAGGTTCGACCGCCGAACCCCTTGTGGAGGCAGTTTCGGCTGCCAAAGCTTGCCCCCGAACATGTGGACTTTCGTCTCTAGAGGCAAGGTTCGGTCGCTGAAAGTGCCGCCGAAGGTTGAGTTTCGTCTCTGGACGAGACTTTCGGCTGCCGAAGGTGCAGCCGAACATGCATAAGTTTCGTCTCTGGAGGGGAGTTTCGGTCGCTGAACTTGCCGCCGAAAGTGCCCTGTTCAGCTTTCTTTTGCATGTTTTATGTGATTGTTCTAGGATGATTTAGAGGGTTTTTGGGGAGTTTCTTAGAGATGTTCTTGAGTTAGTTTGGTCCCTCATTTCAGTCCACCTGTGTAGGAACGGACCAGAGGAACCAAGGAGTTCGGCAGTGAGCACTGCTTCAGAACCTGCAGAGTCAGTACAGAGTCAGCCAGAGGTGAGTGGAAACTGAACTAAATCTTTTCATATGCGAACTCAAACATTTTTAGCATGTTTCATGCATCATTTATACTCTGTTTATAGTATTGCATTAGTGAGCATGAAGATGTTGCATTAATCAGTGCATGTACAGATCGGGCGTAGCTTGGATTCATTAGCCCCCTAAATGAAGACCTGAGGAGCCCTGAAAGGGCCGGGCACACGGTACCATAGGGTGCTGAATGAAGACCTGAGGAGCTCCTTCGCGGGCCGGGCAATGTGGGGGAATTTTGAATTAGTCCGTCTGAGATTATGTGATTTACTTGTGTTGTGATGCATTCCATGAGATCATGTTTTATAACATGTTTGATATGTACGACTCACTGGGCTAGTATAGCTCACCCTCTCCCTTAACCCCAGTCTTGCAGGTTCAGAGTCCAGAGGTGTCAGCAGGGTACAAATGAAGAGAAGGGTTATGTCATAGTTAGTATGGACATGTATATGTAAGAGTATTGCTTTAGCAGAGTTGTAATCCTTTGGTATACATGATCTTTTATGTAAATGTTTTATGTTATATGTATGAAAACCCAGGCTTAACAGGATATGAGTTAGCCCACCTAGAGCAAAGACGAGAGCTCTAGCAGGGGTTTACAGTGTAAAGAAAGTGTATGCACAGGTTAAGCCTTGGAACAGAGAAAAGTTTTAATGTTTATAGAAAATGTATGATCATGTATGGGATTTCACAGGTACACAGAGTTCACAGCAGGCTTGCTACGGGTCCCGGCGGCCTTAAGCCGATCTGGATCCTAGCGCCGGTAGCAGTTCAGTTTCCGGGCTGTTACAATAATTGTGATGATGGTACTTTCTTTGTTAGCAGAGATGTAGTGTTTTATGAACACATCTTTCCCTTTAAGGAAGGTGTTGGCTTGGAATACCCTATTCTTCCCTTTCTGTCATAGATTTAGACCCTCAGACATACACTCTTGCCCCTCTTGTTGTTAACCAAGATGACCCACCTCCTAGGAGTTCTACTAGAACCAAGCATCATTCTACTTGGATGCAAGACTCCATTGATTCTGCCTCCACTCACCATTCATCTCTTTCTCTTTGTCTCTCATACACTATGTAACACCCGGCTAGAATCCGGCACCGGAATTCCTAATGTCTGGTGGAATCTGGGGTGTTGGGATTCTATAGGGATTCTATATCAGGGTAGGAATTGTGTTTTCTAAAGGTTATGAGATGTTTTAAGGTTAAGGGAAGTGAGTTTTGAGGTGAAATGACCTAAGGCAGTTGAGCCAAGTTCGGCCGCCGAAAGTAAGTTCGGCCGCCGAAAGTGTTTGGCTGCCGAAGGGAAGTTCGGCCTCCGAATGTTGCATGGTCTTGCCTGTGATTGGGCAGCCGACGATGAGTTGGCTAGTGAGCTGAGTCATGTTTGTTTTGACAAGTGTTGGCCTCAGATTCTTGCCATGGAATGACCACGTCTCTTATGACGCATCTGTACATGTTTTTGGTTGTTCTTACAGCAGGTTGAGGTGCTTGCAAAGGTGTTGAGAGTTGAGAGAAATAAACGTTATGCTTTTGAGAGTTTGAGAGTGGAAGAGAGATTGATCTGTTTTTTCCTTTGTTCAGTGTGTGTATCTTCCTGTTTCCAGAGGTAAGGGCAGTTTTAGACCCTGTTTATATATGTTCTGAAGAGTGAAAGGAAGGAGAAGCATGCTTAGGTTATTCATGGTAGTTTTTGATGATTTATGCATGTCTATATGTTTATGTGTTATGTTTGATTTGTTCTTTGGGGTATTAGATAGTTTTGGACCCCTGTGACCATATACTTATATGTATATGAGTGTTGAGGAGTTGATTATGCATGTTTGGAGATGTTGAAGAGAAGGAGGAGCTTGGTTTGCCGTCGGGCTGAGTTCTGGATGAACTCAGGTTCGGCAGCCGAAGGTTCATTCGGCCGCCGAACCTCTTGCATGGTGGCTTTGACTACCACAGCTTGCCCCGTGAGTTTTGCATGTTCGGCTCTGTTTGGGGACTTCGGCCGCCGAAGGTGCCGCCGAAGGTTAGAGACTTTCGTCTCTGGAGTATGTTTTGGCCCCCGAAACTTGCCCCCGAAAGGGTTCGGCCGCCGAAGCTTGAGATTCGGCCGCCGAAGGTGCTTGAGTTTCGTCTCTGGAGAGGACATTCGGCCGCCGAACCTGCCGCCGAAAGTGTCCTGTCCAGTTTTCTTTTGCATGCTTTGCATGGCTAGTTACGTGAGTGTCAGGGGATTCTTGGGGAGTATAATAGAGGTATTGATAAGTTAGTCTGGTCCCTCATTTGAATCTTTATGTGTTACAGACCAGAGGAACCAGAGAGAGCAGCAGTGAGTACTGCTCCAGAGGTAAACCTGCAGAGTCAGTCAGTCCAGATAGCCAGAGGTGAGTGGAACTAAACTTAACTCTTTTAAATGACAAATAGCATATCTCATGCATCATGATTATGCCATAGGTTGATTGCATTAGTATCCACGAATATGTTGCATTGCATAGTAATCTGTTGATGTGAGTAAATGCTGAATGATCCAATAGTCACAGACAGGAAGTCCAGGAGCCTTTGACTACGCCCTGGCACGTATAGCAAAGACCAGGAGCCTTTGACTACGCCCTGGCAGGTATATAGCAAAGTCCAGGAGCCTTTGACTACGCCCTGGCACTGGTAAGTTCACAGGTGTTATATACACATATACATATATGACAGGAAGACCAGGTGCTCGATTCTACGCCCTGGCACAGAGTTACTGGGACTATGTGGTGACAGGTTTACTCTTGATGTGGCTTGTCTGTGTTATGGCGCATTCCATGAGATCATATGTTACTGAGATGTTTTACTGTTCTACTCACTGGGCTATAGAGCTCATCCCACTCCCTTAACCCCAGTTTTGCAGGTTCAGTGTACAGTGTACAGGGACAGTCCAGCAGATTACAGGAAGAGTAAAGAGAGTTGTAATAGTTTAGAGTGGACATGTAATAATAAAGCGATGTAATAGTTGTTGTTTGACCTAGTGATGTATGTTTTGTACATGATCTGTATATGTATATATGTTTGCCTGTATGTGAAAACCAGGCTTAACAGGTATGAGTTAACCCATCTAGAGCCAGCTCTAGTCAGGGATACAGAGTACAGAGTACATGAGTACAGAGTACAGAGATAGTGCATGCACAGGTTAAGCCTTGGTTCAGAAAAGAGTTTTATTGTCACTGCAAATGTATGATCATGTATGAGGTTTACAGGTACACAGAGAGTATAGCAGGCTTGCTACGGGTTCTGGCGGCCTTAAGCCGACCTGAATCCTAGCGCCGGTGACGGTCTTTTTTGGGGTCGTTACACACTACCTATACATGCAGTGTTGCTAAGGTGCCTAAACCTTGCACTTATCAAACCTTTCTATTGCTGGCTTTGTTCATTTATAAAAAAAATAAAATAAAATAAAAACAGGTGTCGCCTGTCAGGTATTGGATTCTCTAATTATTCCATTCCGTAATTTTTTTCCTGCTTGCTGTGCTTAAGAAAGCATCATTATTTAACAGAAATTCCTTGGTGATAAGGGGCCCGAGTTCTTGATAGCATTGAAGTCGAAACCAACCAAAGTTCCTAAGGACACTTATGAGCTAGCAAGATACATGGATAACCTCCTATTTGCGCCTTGCGTTCAGTGCAGGCTCACAGATTAGATGCCTTACTGACATCACCTGCGTTGCTTCTTGAAGCCCCGAGGCATGCCTTTAGCAATACTGGACTCGTTTTCCTTTGGTTTTGGCCTTTAAAGAAATCCCCTGATCGAGAGTGAGAAAAAGAATAGTGCTTAGGAAGCTGAGATAGGATTCTTCAAGGTCATGATGATGCAGATCATAAATGCATCTAGATATGTTACTTGAAGTGAGTTTTCTTTCTCAGTGACTTGTGAGCTTTGAATCTTTCATGTAAGGGTGAATTGGCACACCAGTCTAGCGGTTGTAGAAGACACTATAAGACTACGGAGATGAGAAATTTTAATATCAACCTCTCTCTCATTCAATGCTTTACATTCCAAGATATCATGTGCAATTTCAATAGTTTATTTCAATGTTGTTATGGTTGGATGACTTTAACTTTGAAGATTCATTATTGACATTCTAACATTGTAGCACATCATTTTCTTCTTATTGTCTTCCGTGTAGAGGTCCATCAATTTCCTGAAATTCAAAAAGGGGCATTGGTGGCGATCTTGCTATGTTTGGGCAGGTTACCCACGGCTTGCAATTTCCTTTAAGTTACATTTTGAGTATATTGCTGGTTTTCAATTTTCTACGTGCATATTTCTTTTGAAAAAACGTCTTTTATAATTTTGCCCTTAATTTTTCCCTTTTCAATTTGGTTTGAAGGTCCACTTGGATTTGGATTGCTGCTTTGCTGTCGCATAACACAAGCTTACCAACTGCAATACATATTTGTCAAGTGAGTACAAATTGTACACATTAAATGAGGTAAATTTAAGAGCAGAACTTGCCATTAATTGTTATACATTGCTGACTTTGTATAATAGCTTAGCCTTTGTTCTCGATCTAACCTGTTCAATGATTTATTTATTTTTTAATTTATATCAATTTATAATATTAAATTAATACATGAATCTTTGCACTAACATTTGTATAATTATATTATTTGAGTCGGTTACTGTTGTCTCTCTAATTCTACCATGGATTTACGGCAGCATATAACTTAATTTTTACTGGATGTAGCGGTACAAATAAGAATATTACAAATGTGAAAGTTTTATTTATTTGGAAATATACGAATTAGCATTTTTCTAATCTTATTTTGCAAGTGACTAGTGACTGTATAGAAAAATCTTGCAAACATGAATTTTTAGATTATTCAGAAATCTACTTTTTAGGTTTTTTCTTAGCGGATGCAGAGGCTTCCTTCCCGCCGGGAGCTGAGGCTTTTGCACCACCAGGAGCTGAGGCTTCTGCACCCCCGGGAGCTGAGGCTTCTGCACCACCAGGAGCGGAGGCTCCTGCACCATCTTGTAACTCAGCTAGTTTCTCGGTTAGAGGATCAGCTTCTACCTCGCCTTTTACCTCGTTGGCGGCAGCAAGTTTCTCCTCTTCTGCAACGGCATCTTTCGCCTGAGCATTTGAAACAGTAATGAAGGAAAACATAATCAATAGTGAAATACAATAGATGAAAAGCCCAAATTTCTTCATCTTGATTTTTTTATTTTACTTTTTCCTTTTGTTGTATCTTTTTCAGGTTTTGAAAATATTTGTTTTTTTGTTTGTTTTAGAACTAATGAATAAACATGTTGTACCTTTTATACTTCTTTTGATACTAAAATTTAGAAGTTAAGTTGCACCATTTGAGGAGACTCAATGAGCTAAACTAGGGAGAAAATCTTTCTTTATTCTTCATACGACTCAGTATTTGTTTTTAAAATCTTAATTAAAATGATCAATAATGCATAATTCTACAACATCTAGTCATTCGCCCTTCAATGTAGTAACAAGATTTAAAAATTCAAATTAGGTTGATTTATTTATTTTAATCTATATGTGCTCTTTATGATTTATAATTCTTAATAACGTATATAATATTTCTATTAAAAAAAATACAAGCGGTTAAAAGAAATTACAAGCGGTTCCTAATAATTTTTTCATGTCCAGGAGATGAGTTAATATGAAAATTTTAGCTAATTGTACACTAAACAATTATATTATGACTAATATTATAGTGTCATTTGTCCAACACAATAATATGGTTGACGCAAAAATACATGTGCACTTTCACGTGTTACAATAATTTCATTGATATTCAAGGATTGATAAAGGCTTTTAAATATTTTTCCATCGTTTGTCACAGTTTCTTTCAATCATATAAAGAGAGATACACTAAAATGGTCCATTCTTTAGGTTAAAGAGTAATGAGAATTTTAGGTTCTTTTGTAATCTAATCGCTTAACATATATTTATTTGTGGCGCCACTCCAACTTAAATTCAACAAAATTATAACATTGATGATAAAAAAAATAAAGTTTATTTCTTAATATTTTTCATGGACTAATTATAACTCGCCAATATTATATATATCTTTTTTTTTTAAAAAAAAAATTGCTCTGATTTTATTTTTGAATTACTAAATTGTTTGTTTTGTGTTAAGGGGTATTCAAAAATATATTTACAAAATTCTATTTATAAGTCTAATAAATTTAAAATCACTTTAAATAATTTTATTCCTAAAAAAACCAACACAAACATTATTACTTAAAATTAATCCATGGCTTCATATTGGTTGTTATTTATAAATGCATATTATATATTGAACAATCAGTAGCTATTTGAAAATTTATTATTTTAATAAAAATTTTAAATTTATATTATAATAATAACAATGTAATTTACTCAAAATAATTTATGTTAATTACTGGTTTAGTGCTATAATATCGGATTTCAACTAAATATTTTATTAGACTTTGAGTTTTTTTAGCCTTTATCAACCCAATAAAAAAATGGCAAAAATTAGAGTTTTTAGTTTAATTCACCTGATTTAAAGGGAAAAATTATTAAATTTATATGAGTTAAAAATGTTTATTTTTATTTTTTAAACTAAATTTACTTCTAAATTATTATTAAAATATTAATCAAATAAAATAAAACTGAACAAATCAAATAAATTATAGCTTTTACTATTTCTTTCTTTAACTTTTTCATCATAACTATTTTTGTACAATGTACAATATTTATACTCGTAATTTGTTATTTTATATCTAATATAATATTATGATGATATATCTATTTTAATAATTAATTAAATTTAATTATTATTTATTATAATTGTTATTTACTTGATTTTTTCATTCTAAATAAAATTAGAATATCATAAACCAATTAAACTTAATTTTTTTTGCTCTCATAAACTATATATATATATATATATTTATCAATTTCAATATTTCTCATATATATATATTTAAACAAGTTTTTCTACCTAATTTATTCTGAAATTAATTTAAAAAATAAATGAACAGATGTTAATTTTTTTTTAATTTTTAATAGCTTTTCTATTTTTTAAAATTTTTTAATTAATGAAGTTCATATTTTCACACTATATAAAACTTTCTTATTGTTTATTAAGCATGATTGAGTAAACTTTTATTTATTTATATTTTTTAATTGGATTAATTAAGTTATTTTTTAATAAAATTATATTCATTGAGTTTAAATATAAAACACATCTAACTAATCACAATAAAAATTTTTTAATTCATGATTTTTAAATAGATATTTAATAATTAAAATTATTTTCATTAATAGATAGAGTTTAAATTGAAAAAACTCATCTAACCTGTTGAGAACTGTTGAATTGTACTGTTGCTTTACTCTCTTTACTTTTGCTTAATTACTGAATAAAGATAATTAAATTTGCATGTCCTTTGTATCCTTTTAGAAGTACTGCTCTTAAACTTTGCCTTTTACACCATAAAAAGGCTTTAACACCGTACAACTCATTGTAATGTTTATATTTTTTTACAAGATCAATAAATGATTCTTTTTTTTTCTACCTAGTTTCTCACATTGTATCAGAGTCTAGGGTTTGACTCTCGATGATCTATCTTTGCTTAAGACAAGGATGCCGGAGCATGGCAATAGCAGCAAGGATCAGACATCTATAGTGATTGTTGATAAAGGACAGACTATCGTTCAAGGAATCGCAGATATACTTAGCTTACAGTCATCGATCATCCAAGTATGGTCTTAGTCTCTACACCTCTAGTGGGAACTAATTTAAGATCTTAGAGTAGGACTACTAAAATAACCTTAGGAGGTAAGTAGAAGTTAGGATTTGTCGAAAGAACAGTTTCGACACCTAATAAAAACTCTGAGTCATATGAGCAGCGGAAAAGATGTGATTTCATGGTCACATCTTGGATCTTAAACTTGATATTCAAAGATTTAGTGGATGGCTTTATATATACGGCCTCTGCCATAGATCTTTAGCTAGAAATCTCTAATAGATGTGGTGAGTGTAATGGACCTATGGTCAACCAATTGCGTAGAAAAATATCCCTAATTACTGAAGAGAATGTCTCTCTATCTATCTATGTCACTAAGTTGAAGAGGCCCTAGGATGAATTAGGGTCCTTGGAGACCTTATCTACATGTACCTGTGGTGCTCCCAAAGCTATAGTTGAGGTAGTAAATAGAAACAGACTTAAGCAGTTTATGATAGGGTTGAACGATGTGTTTGGATCTGTAAGGGACCAAGTTCTTGGGATGGACTCACCACCATCTTTAAACAAGGCCTACTCCATGGTTGTCAAGTTTGAGTCACATAGGGAGGTCTTAAGCACTATGAATGAAAATGTGAATTCTCTTGTGCTTCTTAACAAAACTCAAGGGAATCCACAAGGGAAACAGAAGAGGTTTGATATCAAAAAGGGTCACCGCAACTGCTGTAACATTGATGGGCATAAAACAGAAGGTTGTTTTAAACTGATAGTCTATCCTAAGTTATATAAGCCTAAAACTAAAATTGGTGGACAATCCATAAAATTACACAAAAATACAAGAATGGTGGTTGCAGTGGAAGGGATTACCACTTAAGAGGATAATCCTCTGGATTTTGCTGATACAACCATCGTGATGGATGAGCTTACTGCCATGCTAAACTCTTTACAACATGAGGTTACCAAACTGATGAAAGGGAAAAAAAACCTTCATTGCTAGCACTACAATACATTCTGGTTCACATTTTGAGCATGATTCTTATTTTTATTTCTTAGATTTTACTGCTAAGTCTAATTCAATAAATGCTTATGCTGTTAACATGTGTGATGATATTAGTTGGATCTTACACACTAGTGCCACTGATCACATGTCCTCCAATAAGTCCTTGTTCATTTGCTTTCAATCCATGCACAAATATGTATCTGCTCCATTCCCCCTGATGGGACTACAGTCTAAATTTTTTATTCTAGCCATGTCAATCTATTTGACTGAATTACTCTTGATAATGTTCTTTATGTTCCTAAATTTCATTACAAATTCTTATCTACTACCAAGCTTATCAATAGCTTTAGTTACAATATAATAATTTTCAATGATTACTGCATTATCCAGGACCTTCTAGGAGTGATTATTGTGAGAAAGGAACAGGGAGGCCTATACATGCTTACTCATATGAGTTTCTTTCTCATTGAAATCAATAATTGTCTATATAAGATCATGAATGTTATCCCTATTTTTAGATCCTTTATAAACACAATGCTTTCTATGGATTGATATTAATAAAGAAAGCTTGCATTCTAATTATGTCATACATCAATATAATAATACAATGCTTTCTATGGATTGATATTAATGTGCTAATTATGACATTCTTCCATTGGGAATTTAGAACACATTAGAGGTATTGTTATTAAGAATACCTCTGCCATTGACTGTAAAGCCTGTCCCTTGGCTAAACAATCAAGACTTGCTTTCCCTATCAGCAATACCTTTGCCCAAAATCCTTTTGACTTAATTCATGTAGACATATGGGGTTCCTATATGGAGATATCAATAACTGATGCTAGATACTTTCTCACTTTGGTTAATGATCACACAAGGGCAGTGTGGACCTTTATAATACCTCTTAAGGGCAAATCTTTAATGTTCTCCACAACTTCACAAAAATGGTAGAAACTAAATTTTGAGTTACCATTAAAACTATTAGGACACACAATAGATGTGTGTTTCTCAGCCATGAGTATAACACAATGCTCACCAACAAAAGCATTATTCATAAAAAAATCTTGTCCATGTACTCCACAGTAAAATGGAGTAGTGGAAAGGAAGCATAGACATAGTCTAGAGCTGTAAAAATTAAATCTTGTGCTCCAAAAAGCCTTTGATCATAATGCATTTTCACTTCTACTTACCTAATAAATAGACTATCTATTGAGAAATTTAGTTGGCAAAGTCCTTATGGAAGAATTTATGGAAGTCTTCCTCAATTTGCACATCTAAGAAAATTTTATTGCTTATGGAAGAATTTTAATACTGCATTGATTTTGTCTCCACTCACCAGATATTTCTTTTTGTCTCTCATACACTACCTATACATGCACTGTTGCTAAGGTGCCTGAACCTTGCACTTATGCTCAAGCATTTAGGGATACTTGATGGGAAGAGGCTATGGAACAGGAGCTCTTGGCCTTAGAAAAGAATAATACTTGGGTGCTCGGAGATTAATCTAAGGGCAGGAAGGCCATAGGTTGCAAATGGTTTTACAAAGTAAAATTTAATCTCTATGGTGATTAGGACAATTCAAAGCTCATTTGATTGCTAAAGGCTATAACTAAATAGAAGGTTTAGACTATAAGGATAGATTTTCTCTTGTTGCTAAACTTACAACTGTGAAATTTTTTATCACCTTAGCCACCTCTAAAGAGTGGCCCATCTTTTTAATTGGACATTAATAATACTTTCTTGTATGGTTATTTGGATGAAGAGTTATATATTCTTCCTCCCTAGGGCTATCAAAAGGCCCAACTAGGGGAAGTATGGCTGCTGAAAAGGTCCGTGTATGGCTTGAAGCAGGCCTCAAGATATTAGAACATTGAATTTACTAGTTTCCTTAAGTCTCTAGGCTTTACTCAGTCTTCACATGACCATTACATTTTCATGAAACATGGTGCAAACACCTTCATAGCTTTAATGATTTTATGTGGATGATGTGATCTTGACCGAAAATTTTATTAATGATTCAAATCAATACAAAACTACTTTGCATTCTAAATTTACCATTATGGACATATGGCCTTTGAAGTATTTTCTTAGTCTTGAAGTGCCAAGGTCTTCTAAAGCCACTATCATTAGTCAAACAAAGTTTATTTTAGATGTCTTAAAGGATGCTAGTATGATGCACTGTAAATCAGCACCCTTTCCGCTCCCATAGGGGTTGCATCTTACCCTAATACTGGGGATCCTCTTTCTGAACATAAAATTTATAGAATATTGCTTGGGAGGTTGCTTTATGTTAATCTGACAAGAACTGAGATTAGCTATACAGTGCATCTTCTTAGTCAATTATGAATGTACATAGAAAGCCCCATTGGGAGGCTACCTTACAAGTTCACAGGTATTTGAAAGGGACCTTGCATCAGGGCCTTTATTATTCTATGACTAATACTTTTAGTCTCACAGCCTACTGTGATTCAGGTTGGGCCTCATGTTCCCACCCTAAGAAGTCTATTTTTAGATTTTGTATCTTTTTGGGCTCATCTATCATCTCCTGAAAGACAAAGAAACAAACTATTGTTTCTAAATCCTTTGCTGAGGCAGAGTACAAGGTTATGGCTAACACAGTTTGTGAAATTCTTTGGATAACTTACATCCTTCGAGGTTTGCAGGCATCCATTGTTTTGCCTATTCAACTACACTGTGATTGCAATGCTGCCATCCACATTGCTGCAAGCCCAGTCTTAAAATAACTCACACAATATTAATGAACTGTTGAACAATTCATATTTGTATTGAGTATTTACTGCTATATTTATACAGCAGAGAGTGGTTACAAAGGATAAGATTTACAGATACAAAATACTACATGTATATTAAAATACAACAGAATAACAAACTATGGCTTATCTGTATTTTGTGCTTCAACACTCCCCCGCAAGATGGAGGGTCCTCGGCACACTCCAATCTTGAACCGACTAGCACTGAAAGCAGTTTTAGCCAATGGTTTAGTAAGAAGATCAGAAAGCTAATCCTTGGTAGACACATGAGCAACCAGTAGCTTATGCTGCTGTATGAGCTCTCGAACAAAATGTATATCGATCTCGATATGCTTCATTTTTGAATGATAAACTGGGTTCTTGCAGGCATACGTCGCAGAAATATTGTCGCAGTAAATAACTGGTGAGGAAACTGTCACACCAAGTTCTTGGAGTAAAGAACCTATCCACACAACTTCAGCCGCAGTGGTAGCCACCACTCTGTACTCAGCTTCAGTGGAAGACCGAGCAATTGTCTTCTGTTTCTTCGAAGCCCATGAGATTGGGATATCTCCAAAATACACAACATACCCAGTAGTTGATGTCTATCAGTCGGGTCTCTAGCCCAATCTGCATCCAAATACGCATGGAAAACAAATCGAGATTGCGGTTTGATCATAACGCCATAATCATACGTAGACTTGAGATAACGCAGAAGACATTTTAGAGCATCCCAGTGTTGAGCCGTGGGACTCTGCATAAACTGAGAAAGCTTATTAACAGAAAAACTTATATCTGGTCTAGTCCACGTAAGATATTGCAAAGCACCAACCAGACGTCTATATAACGTTGAATCAACCTCATGGTTGTGAACAGTATTTTTAGACAACACTATGGTAGTAGCAAAAGCTGTGGAAACTGGTTTTGCACCATCCATCCCAGATTGTTCCAGAATTTTCCGAACATAATGGTGCTAAGATAAGAATAAACCGTCACTAAAATGATGAACATCAATGCCTAAGAACAAACTTAACTGTTGTGGATCTTTCAATGAAAATCGGGCTGCTAGCTCTGCAATAACCCACTGAATAAAATCTGAACTACTGCCAGTAAGCAATAAATCATCCACATAAACAAGAAAATAGCACACAACATCATCTTTGCAAAAAATAAACAGAGAGTGATCACTCCTTGGCTGTTTAAAACCAAATTAAATAGCACATGTTGTCAACGCCTGATACCAGGCTCTGGGTGCTTGACGTAGCCCATATAGTGCTTTAACCAGCTTACAAACATACGTTGGTTGTTCAGAATCAACAAAACCAGGAGGTTGGAGCATATAAACCTATTCTTGCAGAGGCCCATGCAAAAAAGCATTGTTTACATCTAGCTGATAAATTCTCCAGCGATTTGAAACCGTTAATGCCAAAACCAAACGAATCGTAGCAAGCTTCAAAATCGGACTAAACGTCTCTCCAAAATCAACTCCAAGCCGTTGATTGTAACCCTTGGCAACCAGCCGTGCTTTATATTTGGCTATAATCCCATCTGCATTCCTTTTGACCCTGAAAATCCACTTACAACCAATCAAATTAGTAGCATCAGAAGGAGGAACAAGCTCCCAAGTCCTATTAAATAGCAACGCATTAAACTCAGATGTCTCTCCATTCTTTGATTTTAAGAGCTTGGGACACACATGTTGGTTCTATAGTGGGTGGTAGTGGATGTAACGACCCGAAAATCGGACCGCTACCGGCGCTAGGATCCAGATCGGCTTAAGGCCGCCGGGACCCGTAGCAAGCCTGACATAAACCTGTAAACCTGTATAATCCCATACATGATCAACAACATGCATAAAAAAAATTTAAACTTTTCCTTTAAACATCCAACTCAACCTGAACATACATGTACATAGTCATGATCATAATCATGATCCCTCTGTGGGATCTCATCAATGCCCCAACGGGCGATACAACATGAGATGAGTTGGCTAACATCTGTATCATCAGATATATAAGATCATGCATCAACAAGGGATTACAATACTCATAGGGTCAAGCACATCTATAACCTCAATATACCTCATTACATAACATACTGCAATCTCTTACATTACATCATAGTACAATTGTCATGTCCACAATCTAGCTATTACATACACATACTTCAAAACTCTAGCTAACCTCCTGGTCTACCCTGTACCTGCACACCTGGGGTTAGGGGAGAGGGGTGAGCTACAAAGCCCAGTGAGCAGAATAGTGAAATCATACATTAAAATTTCATGCCATTATGTAATGCAACACATCACAACTAATCACATCTCGGATGGTATTGTCACCAATAGTCCTCTACATAGTCCAACTGTGCCGGGACGTAGAATGGGTACAACCGGTCTTTCCCTTATCATAACATATCATAACATACCAATGTGCCAGGGACGTAGAATGGGTACAACCTGGACTTTCTCTTACATCGTGCCAGGAACGTAGAATGGGTACAACCTGGACTTCCATACCATATCATGCCGTAACATCATCATGCCATATGAGGACTAAAGGATCATCCAATAACCAATCCACATCAACATTATAAATGCAATGCAACATATTCGTGAATACTAATGCAAACAACCTACTATATCTCATGGCATTCATGATGCATGGATCATGCTCAAAATTCATATTTCATTTATTTTAAAACTTAAGGTTTATTCCACTCACCTCTGGCTAGCTCTGACAAACTCTGTAGCAGCTGGCTCACTGCTGGGGTCCTCGGTTCCTCGGGTCCGAACCTACACAGGTGGACTCCAATGAGGGACCAAACATACATAAACATAACTCTAACATACTCCCCAAAAACCCCCTAAAACACCACAAAACAACTATATAAAAACATGCAAGAAATGGCTGAACAGGGCACTTTCGGCGGCAGGTTCGGCGGCCGAAAGTCCCTCCAGAGCCGAAAGTCAGGCACTTTCGGCGGCACCTTCGGCGGCCGAAAGTCCCAGACAGATCCGAAAGTCTTCTTTCGGGGGCAAGCTTCGGCAGCCGAATGCTGCCTCCACAAGGGGGTTCGGCGGCCGAAAGTCCCTTCGGCTGCCGAACCTGGTTTCTCTCAGAATGGCAGAAACTTGGTTCACATGAACCTCTTGCCTCCCAAAACTTCAAATCATGCATATAGCTCAACTAAAACATGCATACAAGTTCCTAGGGGTCCCAAACAATCAAATACCCCAACTACAACACTTCAAACATACTCAAACATGCTACATTGTTCAAAAATCACATAAAACCTAACATAGCTCAACTAACTTAAACATGCATTTCTACCCCATAAAAATTTATAAAACTTATTTAAAACATACATTGAGCTTAAGATCGGCTCTTACCTCTTGAAGATTGAGAAAGAGACGACCTAAACTTGGAGATCCAAGAAAATGAGCTCCTGAGTTCCCAAAGCTCCAAAACTTGTTTCAAAAGTTCAAAACCTTCAATGCAAGCTTAAAACTCAAGAAAAATGGTGGGGATTTGGAGGAAAAACACTAGATTTGGAAGAGGGAGGTTGGAAGCTAGCTGTGGCCGAAAATGGAAGAAAGCTCGTCCATTTCGGCTAAGGGTCCCTTTTATAGGTGGCTGGCCAGGCCACGTTCGGGGGCCGAAAGTGCTTCCGCAAGCATGCCATGTTCGGCGGCCGAACTTGGGTTTCGGCGGCCGAACCTGAACTTCCCTCACCTATGCTTTCGGGGGCCTAACGTGCCTCCAAAACACATGCATGTTTGGCGGCCGAACTTGAGCTTCGGCGGCCGAACCTGGGTTTTCCTCCAAAGACTTTTCATGTAAAACTCATTAAATTTTCATATTTAAAACCATGAAATACCTTAAAACATTTTATGAAAACATGTTTCTACCCTACTAGAGGCTTCCGACATCCGAGATTCCACCGGACGGTAGGAATTCCGATACTGGAGTCTAGCCGGGTATTACATTCTCCCCCCTTAAGAACATTCGTCCCCGAATGTACCTCAACTAGCACACATAGCATGGCATACACATAACATACATACATAGTACATAAACACGAAGAGATCTAACCTTAAAAGAGATGAGGGTACTGCTGGAGCATAGACTCCCGTGTCTCCCAAGTGCATTCCTCCAAATTGTGGTGGTTCCACAGGACTTTCACCATCGGGATTTCCTTGTTTCTTAACTTTCTGATCTGGGTGTCTATGATCCGCACTGGCTGCTCAACATAGGTGAGATCCTCTTGGATCTCCACATCAGGCTCACTAAGAACCTTGCTCGGATCTGACACAAACTTCCTCAACATTGAAACATGGAAAACCGGATGGATTCTTTCCATTGAAGCAGGTAAATCCAGCTTGTACGACACATTCCCAATCTTTTGCAAGATTTCAAAGGGTCCGATGTATTGTGGGGCTAGTTTACCTTTCTTCCCAAAGCGAACCACTCCTTTCATAGGAGACACCTTGAGCAATACCAGATCCCCCTCCTGAAACTCTAACTGTCTTCTGCGGACGTCTGCATAGCTCTTCTGTCTACTGGCAGCAGTCTTGATTCTCTCTCTGATTATGGGTACCACCCTGCTGGTGATCTCTACTAGCTCAGGCCCTGCCAAGGCCTTTTCTCCAACTTCCTCCCAGCAAACAGGTGATCTGCTCTTCCTTCCGTACAAAGCTTCATATGGAGCCATCCCGATGCTAGCATGATGGCTGTTGTTGTAGGCAAACTCCACCAAAGGTAGATGCTGCCTGATAGGCGGTTGTCGAAGCCGTCAAAAATAAACCTATTAAACAATCAACAATAAACTTGTAGATAGTGGCAATAGGGTCGAACCACAAGGAATTGACACTAAAGATCTTCCTAATAATAACCAAGATAAGTAAATAACAAATAATTAAAAGAGGGGGGGTTTTGAGTTGATGGATTAACACTAAATAACAAAAGAAAGCAATAATTTAAAGATGAGTAAATCAATAAGAGAGAAGCTTCTAGTTGAAGTATGGATCTTATTTCAGATTGTTTATAATTGATCATTGATTCTTTAACTCTCCTATTTATTCCAATAAATTAGTTTTGGATGTGGAAGACGCTTCTCACAATCCAAATTCCTCCTTAGTTCTAGTTTGATTAGGAAACGTTCGCTAATCAAACACTAATCAACAAGTTGCCAAGGAACGTCCTTGGGGCATTGTAGCATCGAACAACTGTTGACTGCATTAAGACTTAGAGAAACCCAATTCTATCATTGCCAACCGCATGGTCAAGTTTAGATTATGCAATTTGATTAAATGTGTATTTGAACAACCTAAGCAATTACGGACCTAAATCATTCAAACAATATTACTTAAGCAATTTAAAAGCAATGGGCCTTTATTGATTCTAAAAGCAAAGTAATATTTATGGAAAGCTCAAATTGCATAAATATTGAAAATAAATAGAAGTTTAACAATGGAGATTTAAATCTCCCAATTCATCACAAAATCTGAAATTCACCAACTTCAACTAGAAAAGAAAGTGTTTAGCCACTCATGGTGGACTAAATACACAAAAAGATGAAAAGAAAAGAAAAAGGAAGATGCTGGAGAGTTTCTGGCGAGTTGAGTTGCTGATCAGAGGATGCCTTGCTGGTTTGGGGGCTCTCCTTTTATAGCTGCAGATTTTCATCCATCTAGGGTTTCAAAATCCCTTTTTGATTTGGTGTTTGACTCCTCTTTTGATGTTGAATTTAATTGCAATTGGAATTCCTTGGATGAGAAGTTCTTTTCGTGGCTCTTGGATTTGTATTGATAGTGATTGAGTTGGATTTGGACTTCTAAAAATTCGGATTTCTGTTATCTGCTGTCTTTCCCGCTCTGCTGTTAAGTTTCTGCTGTCAAAGTGATTTGCCCGGTGATTTGACCAGTTTCTTCAAGTGTTTGGGCAAATCACTGACCAGATCGCTTTTCTGTGAGTCAGTCCTCTATGTCTCTGCGAGTGATTTGGCCAGTGATCTTCGAGTTTCTTGGGCAAATCACTGCCCATATCACTGCTGTCTGTTGCCTCCGGGTTTCTGCTTTAGCTTGATCTGGGCAGTGATTGGAGCAGATTATCTGGTGATCTTGGGCAAATCACTGGGCAAATCATCCTTTTGTACTTTTTCTGCACTTTTTCTCCCATTTTCCAATTTCTTCCTTTTCTGTAAAAATAAGATAAAAACCATAAATTAAACTAAAAAATGTGTAAATAAGCACTAATAATTATGATAAAAATGTGGCTAAATTATGCTTGATCAAATACCCCCACACCTAGCTTTTTGCTTGTCCTCAAGCAACAAATAACTTAGCCAATCAAGCCCCCTTTTTCCTTAGAGCCTAAGTACCACTTAATCAGCCCCCCTAGACTCCTAATCTGAATTATCACAGTATAGAGTACATGCACTAAGGTCATCCTCTCCTTTCCTTGTTTCCTTTCACCTACCATGGTCAAGAGAAAGGTTTTTGAATCAATCATGCTTATTCCTTTATGTTAGTTTTAATGCAACCCCTAGGAGTGACTTGCCCTTTTTCTTCTCTCTTTCTTTTTTTTTTTTATTTTTATTTTTATTTTCAGCAGCACTTATCTTTATCCTTGCCTGAAAAAGTCACTAACCTTTTTACGCGATTGTGTACATGGGTGATACACCCCCGGTTACTCAGTTAGTCACTTGTTCAAGTGGCTACTAGCTCTGTTCATAGTCTAGACCATCGAAACAGGTTTATGATTTGTGCTTTGTGCTGGTTTTTCATGATAGTTTGGGCAAATCAACTCATAGGGAGTTACACTAGCTTTGTGTTTGCATGTATTTGTATTTTTATTTCCCTTGACCTTAGCACATTTAAGGATTCAATTCAAGAGAAAAACTCCCTAAGTGAAGGTAACATACTGTGAATGATTCAATTTAGGTTTAAAGGGGTGGCAAATCAATGGGGTCATGAGATAAGGAAACTCTTTTAACCTTGTTATCTATGTTGAGTAGAGCAAAAGCTAAGACAAAATTCTGTGTGTGTGTGCAAAAAGTGTGAAAAAAAATTCTGGTGTGTGCAAAAAGGGGGTAAGAATAATGCAAAAAGAAACAAAAAGAAACAATAAGAAACAATAAGAAACAAAAATAGGAAAAAAAATCAAAAGATGGTGTGATCAGTGAATAAATACTCTCCAGTACCCCCACACCTATCCCACATATTGTCCTCAATGTGTGAATAAACATATAGAAAAATGAAGGAGAAAAGGGAAAGGGACTCCCTGGCCTGTGAGTGATTTGACCAGTGACTTGGGCAAGTACTGGGCAAATCACTGGGCAAATCGCTGTCTGTCACGGTGCTGGGGCAGAAAATGGTCCACCAACAGGTCCAACAAGCGCTCCATCCTTTGCATTCGATCTTCAATCCTTCTGAGACGAGCCTCTACTGTCTGGTTGGGGGCTTCGTCTTCAGGTGGCTGAGGAGCATCCTGTTGTGGGGCTGCTGGAGATGGTTCATTTGCTGGTTCCTGCCCTATTGCCTGTGTTGTCCCATCTGCTGGGTCTGCTGTGGAGGCTGGCTGCTGGGTGGTGTCCCGCGCTTGGTCATCACTGTCGGAGGGGATGGGTCTCGACAGCCCTAGTTTCTTCCACATGAACGGTCCGCCGGTGGCCTTCATTTTGATTCTTACCATTGTGGTCTTGAGTTTGCCGGTGGGTGAGTGGTGGGTCGGAGAAGAGAAATCTTGAAGAAGAAGAGATAAAAAAAAAGGGAAATTTACTTTTTAGTCCCTGAGGTTTAACGTAATTAACACTTCTGTCCCTCTATTTTGGCGACCCAACACTTAAGTCCCTCACTTTCTCTTCCGTCCAAATTCGTAGTCCTTCCGTCCATTTAAACCGTTTGGTCAAAGAGTCAAAAGTGAGATGTGATAATTTTTTCCAGAAATACCCTTCTCTTAATGTGAAATTCCTTTTTTTTTTCTCTTTCATGCTTTCTCTCTCCAGTTGAAGAAGAAGAAGAAGAAGAAGAAGAAGAAGAAGAAGAAGAAGAAGAAGAAGAAGAAGAAGAAGAAGAAGAAGAAGAAGAAGAAGAAGAAGAAGAAGAAGAAGAAGAAGAAGAAGAAGAAGAAGAAGAAGAAGAAGAAGAAGAAGAAGAAGAAGAAGAAGAAGAAGAAGAAGAAGAAGAAGAAGAAGAAGAAGAAGAAGAAGAAGAAGAAGAAGAAGAAGAAGAAGAAGAAGAAGAAGAAGAAGAAGAAGAAGAAGAAGAAGAAGAAGAAGAAGAAGAAGAAAGAAGAAGAAGAAGAAGAAGAAGAAGAAGAAGAAGAAGAAGAAGAAGAAGAAGAAGAAGAAGAAGAAGAAGCTGCTGTAGAAAGAGTAGGAAGAAGAAGAAGAAGAAGAAGAAGCTGCTGTAGAAAGAGTAGGAAGAAGAAGAAGAAGAAGAAGAAGCTGTTGTAGAAAGAGTAGGAAGAAGAAGAAGAAGAAGAAGAAGCTGCTGTAGAAAGAGTAGGAAGAAGAAGAAGAAGAAGAAGAAGAAGAAGAAGAAGAAGAAGAAGAAGCTGCTGTAGAAAGAGTAGGAAGAAGAAGAAGAAGAAGAAGAAGAAGAAGAAGAAGAAGAAGAAGAAGGAAGAAGAAGAAGAAGAAGAAGCTGCTGTAGAAAGAGTAGGAAGAAGAAGAAGAAGAAGAAGAAGAAGAAGAAGAAGAAGAAGAAGAAGAAGAAGAAGAAGAAGAAGAAGCTGCTGTAGAAAGAGTAGGAAGAAGAAGAAGAAGAAGAAGAAGAAGAAGAAGAAGAAGAAGCTGCTGTAGAAAGAGTAGGAAGAAGAAGAAGAAGAAGAAGAAGAAGAAGAAGAAGAAGAAGAAGAAGAAGAAGAAGAAGAAGAAGAAGAAGAAGGAAGAAGAAAGAAGAAGAAGAAGAAGAAGAAGAAAGAAGAAGAAGAAGAAGAAGTTGCAGAAAAAGGAGGAAGAAGAAGAAGAAGAAGGTTAATTTTATCAATTCACGTGTCCCAAACGGCTATTTTGGACGGAAGGACTACGAAGTTGGATAGAAAAGAAAGTGAGGGACTTAAGTGTTGGGTCGCCAAAATAAAGGGACAGAAGTGTTAATTACGTTAAACCTCAGGGACTACAAAGTAATTTTCCCTAAAAAAAACAGTAGATAGCGTAAAAAGTAAAAAAAAATAAAAGAAAAGACTACTTAAAGTGATTTGGGTATGTGAACTGCCCTGATCATTTAATGCTGGCCCTCTGGATTCTTGACAGGGTGATTTGACCAGTGATTTGGGTAAGCAGTGGGCAAATCACTTGGCCAGATCACTCCTCCTTTGCAGTTGCTGGGCTGGTACTGTTCACGCCCTTTGCTGATGATGTGCTTGGTTTTGCGATGGGACCGGTGATCTGGTTACTTTATCTGGGCAACTGGGCAAATCACTGCCCTGATCACTTGTGATTATGGTACATTCAGTCGATTTGCCCGGCGATTTGGGCAAGCAGTGGGCAAATCATTGGGCAAATCACTACATCTAGGCTGCCTCCCAGTAGCGCCCTGTTTTCTGTCTTGGGCTGGACTTCAGTGTCTTGCTCAGCAGTCTTGGGAAGGGGGATCCAAGGGAACCTCCTCCACAACATGGACAGTAAAACCTTCATAGAATCCCTTCAAACGATGCCCATTAGCCTTGAAAACCTTGCTTGTTTGTGGACTCCGTATATCAATAGCTTCATGTGCTGCATCCTGTCTCTGATTCTGGTGAGATGAGCCTCCACCGAATGGTCTTGAGGTGCCTTTTATGTCCTCCAAGGTCCACCCAATTGCTTTTTTGTGCTTCTTTAACACATCAAGGAGCTTTTCCTCTTCTTCTTGGCTGAGCTGGTTAGAAATAATGACTGGAAGTGAATTTCCAGCTCCCAAGTATGCATATTTGAGGTGGCTGGGCAAGGGCTTCAGATTTGGTGTATCTGCTGTCTGCTGGTTTTCTGTCTGCTTGCTGTCTGATTTGGGCTGTGATTTGAGCAGATTATCTGGTGTTCTGGGAAAATCACTGGGCAAATCACTCACTTCCAGCAAGTTACAGTAGTCTGCTGTTTTGTCTGCTTCAGTGATGTTGCTGTCCACTTCTCCTTTCCTGCAAAGACCATCATAAAGTAAATTTTCTTGATCAAAATCAAAAGTTTCTTGACTTAAATCATCAATTATATCAAGGCCATAAACAGGAGAAACATCATTGGGGAATTTCATGGCATCATAAACATTAAATTTTATAATTTCCCCTTCAAACTCCATGGTTAATGTGCCATCATGCACATCAATTTTTGTTCTTGCTGTGCTCAAGAATGGTCTCCCAAGTAAGATGTCAGAGGTGATTTTGCCCTTATCCTCCTCCATGTCAATCACATAAAAATCTGCTGGGAAGACTAGTTGGTCAACTTGTACCAACACATCTTCTAGCACTCCCTTGGGATGGACGACGGATCGGTCAGCCAATTGGATCACAATACTGGTGCCCTTGAGTGTACCTGCATTCAACAAGTTAAAAATGGAAAGTGGCATGACATTTATTGAAGCTCCAAGGTCACACATGGCCTTCTTTATTCCCACATTGCCTATCTTGCATGAAACCGCGAACATCCCTCTATCATTGCATTTGGTTGGAAGTTTCCTTTGGATTACAGCTGAAACACACTCCCCCACACTTACCTTTTCACGTTCAGCAAGTTTCCTTCGGTTGGTGCATAGCTCTTTGAGAAACTTGGCATACCTTGGAATTTGCTTTACAGCATCAAGTAGGGGAATGTTGATTTCCACCTTGCGGAGTGTCTCCAATATCTCTTTTTCCTCTTTCTCCTTTTGGGACTTTGCAAATCTCTTTGGGAAGGGAGGAGGTACCTTGAATTTCTCCATAGGTTGCTGTTTCTGCCTTTGACTTGATTCTGCCTGGTCTGTTGATTTGGGCAAATCACTTTTTGCCTTCTCTGGAGAATTGGGCAAACCACTGCTGGACAGCTTAGTTTGCCCAGCGATCAGGTCAGTTCCTACGAGTAAACTGGGCAAATCACTGCCCTGATCACTTTCTGGCAGAATTTCTTCCATGGTCTGTTTTTGCAATTTTTCAGCCCTATTGTCTTGCAACTCCTTTCCACTCCTCAATGTGATGGCACTAGCATTTTGCCTTGGATTTATCTCAGTTTGGGAGGGTAGACAACAACTTACCTGTGCTAGCAATCTAGTTGTGCTGGATTCTCCAGGGGGCTGGTTTGTTTCAGAAATTTCAGCAGATTTTGGTTCAGTTGGGGCACTTCCGGCAGTTGCTGGTTTATGGACAGCAGCAGGGGATGTAACAGGTACTTCGGCTGGTGCTGATTTATGGGCAGCAGTGGTTGTGGCAGTTTGACAGCAGTTGCTGTGACTCGCGGTTGTCGAAGCCGGCCAAAAATAACCTTTCTGGTTATCAACAATTTACAACTGCAGATAGTGGTGAAAGGATCGAATCCACAGGGAATTGAGTACTCACCTATTTCTCTTATCAAGACCAAGAAAACAATAATAAACTAAAAATGAGATAAATACTGAAAGTCGGATCAAATGAGATAAACCAAAAATGAGATAAAAATAAACTGCAATAAAAGTAAAATGGGGGTTTGAGATTGATTTAATTAATAAACTACTAAAAGCAATTAAAATAAACGAATAATAAAATAAAAGAGAAATAAATAATAAGAAAGCTCTAGTTGAAGTATTGGATCCACTTTAGTCATTGGGATTGATCACAGACACTTTGTTCTTTTGGGTTAATTCAATAGATTAGTTTATGGAGATGGAAGACGCTTCTCACCACCATTATCTCTCCTTATGATTAAACCAATTAGGGAACGTCCTCTAATTAATTACTAATCAACAAATTGCCAAGGAACGTCCTTGGGCCTTAGGCATCAAAACAATTGTCAATTGCATTAAGAAATAGAGAGATCCAACCCTAGCTACCCAAACGTATGGAGATAACGCTAGATCATGCAATTTTCTTGGGTTTTATCCCAAGTGTTCTCATGTAAGAATAACCCAAGCAATTACGGACTTAAATTATTCAAACTAACAAATAATTATTTTGCAATAAAAAATCAACGTAGATTTCAATAACAAAATAATATGAGAATTAAATATGAAATTGCATGAATATTGAATCCCCAAAATTAAACAATATTTGATCAAGTCTCACAACTCATTAAATAACTAAAATTTCAACCAATATTCAACTAGATGGAAAATCAGCCACTCATTGACTGAATTAAAAACAGAAAAATAAAATAAAAAAGAAAAAGAAAAGAAAAAGAACCCGAAGGCGGTGGAGCTTGCGGAATTGCCGAATGGAAGAGATTGTCCGTCCCCCTCAATTCGGCCACTGAAGGCTCTATTTATAAGTGCAGAGGAGGTGTGCTATTTAGGAAAATTGCTTGCCTGGGAGTGAATCGAGTGCGCGAATGTCCACGTGAAGCTGGGGTGTGGAGCGCGTGAAAATGGGAAGTGCTGCGGTCATGAGCGTGAAGCGTGAGTTGAGGCGGGTCCACGTGCTTGTGTGTGAATGGGTCTTGATCCACTGGTGGGAATGGCGGGGCCCATGCGTGAGCTTCGTGAGTGGCGTGAATTGGTCCAGTGCATTGCTGAGGAGCTTTGGTTCGCGTGAGCGTGAGTTGCTGGAGCACTTTGGTGGAGCCCATGTGCGCGCGCTTTGATGAAGTGAATTGGAGTGCTGCTTTGGTCCCATGCAAGTGGAGTCCATGCGCTCGGCTTGGCCCACTGGAGGGATTGGCGTTGAAGCGGTTTGTGAATGGTGAAGGCGGGGCCCACGTGCGTGGATGTGTGGAGTGCGGCCCATGTGCAAGTGACGTGCGGAAGTGTGCTGTGCATGGCCCATGCGAAAGGTGGAATTGGCGTTGAATGCAGGCCATACGAGCTGGGTCCTCGCGAAGGGCTTGGTCCACGTGCTGGTGATCGGCTCATTTGCGTGAATTCTTTGGCCCAAGTGCTTCAATATTTAAGCTTTAAAATATTTTCCCCACTCAGCTTGTCTTGAATCCAATTTGGCAGACTTTCTCTCTTTTGCTCCAAATAATGCGGTTTTAGGGGGATTTTCTCCAAATTGTCCTTTTACACCATTTTCTGCAAAATAATATTAAAAGCAATAAATTAAGCAGAAATCATGTAAATATTTATCAATAATATTAATATAAAATGGACTAATTTATGCTCTATCAAATACCCCCACACCTTGCCTTTTGCTTGTCCTCAAGCAAATAAACATAGTCAAATAAGCTTTCTCATTCTAGATCCTTATTTCCACTTAAACTCTTACTCTAGATACCTATTTTGAAGCATTGCAGTGAAGAATATATGCATGAAGATTACTTACCTCCTTTCCTCGTTTCTCTTTGCTTACCATGGCTAGGATTTGTTTTCCTCAAGAGAGACCATACATGCACATTATTTGTTAAGACTTTTTCCAGCTTTTGGTGTGACTTGCCCTTACCTTGAAGTACTTTATTCAGGCTTTTGCACTTTAGATCTTGGAAAGGTCACCAACCTATTTTTGATGTAACACTTTTTGATATTTCAGTTGGTCACCTATCCAAGTGGCCACTAGCTCTGTTCATAGTCTTTCGACCATTGGAACAATCTTAGATTTGTGCTTTTGAGGTCTTTGCCTTTGCTGAATTTTCATTCTCTCAATGATTTGGGCAAATCAACACCAATTGCTAAATTAAGTCACATTAAGTTCATTCACACAATTTTCAACTTATTCTCATCAATTGAGGGTCATCAATATATTTTTCACCATGGCAAACTCAAAGATTCAATTCAAAAGGCAATTCTCAAGCATGAATATAATCCACTGCAAGTGATTCAACATAAGTTTAAAGAGTTTTCACATCAATGGGGTCATGGAAAGAAAGACTCATTCAACATAGTTCATCAGTTTTGAGTAGAGCAAAACAAAAAGAAGAAGATGGTTGTGGTTGTGTGTGTATTATTGAAAGCAAAAAAAAATGAAAAAAATTTCAACTAATGCAAGCAAACTAAAAATCAAAGCAAAAATAAACTTAAAAAGTAAAAATTGATAGAGCATAAATTAGTCTATTTTATATTAATATTATTGATAAATATTTACATGATTTCTGCTTAATTTATTGCTTTTAATATTATTTTGCAGAAAATGGTGTAAAAGGACAATTTGGAGAAAATCCCCCTAAAACCGCATTATTTGGAACAAAAGAGAGAAAGTCTGCCAAATTGGATTCAAGACAAGCTGAGTGGGGAAAATATTTTAAAGCTTAAATATTGAAGCACTTGGGCCAAAGAATTCACGCAAATGAGCCGATCACCAGCACGTGGACCAAGCCCTTCGCGAGGACCCAGCTCGTATGGCCTGCATTCAACGCCAATTCCACCTTTCGCATGGGCCATGCACAGCACACTTCCGCACGTCACTTGCACATGGGCCGCACTCCACACATCCACGCACGTGGGCCCCGCCTTCACCATTCACAAACCGCTTCAACGCCAATCCCTCCAGTGGGCCAAGCCGAGCGCATGGACTCCACTTGCATGGGACCAAAGCAGCACTCCAATTCACTTCATCAAAGCGCGCGCACATGGGCTCCACCAAAGTGCTCCAGCAACTCACGCTCACGCGAACCAAAGCTCCTCAGCAATGCACTGGACCAATTCACGCCACTCACGAAGCTCACGCATGGGCCCCGCCATTCCCACCAGTGGATCAAGACCCATTCACACACAAGCACGTGGACCCGCCTCAACTCACGCTTCACGCTCATGACCGCAGCACTTCCCATTTTCACGCGCTCCACACCCCAGCTTCACGTGGACATTCGCGCACTCGATTCACTCCCAGGCAAGCAATTTTCCTAAATAGCACACCTCCTCTGCACTTATAAATAGAGCCTTCAGTGGCCGAATTGAGGGGGACGGACAATCTCTTCCATTCGGCAATTCCGCAAGCTCCACCGCCTTCGGGTTCTTTTTCTTTTCTTTTTCTTTTTTATTTTATTTTTCTGTTTTTAATTCAGTCAATGAGTGGCTGATTTTCCATCTAGTTGAATATTGGTTGAAATTTTAGTTATTTAATGAGTTGTGAGACTTGATTAAATATTGTTTAATTTTGGGGATTCAATATTCATGCAATTTCATATTTAATTCTCATATTATTTTGTTATTGAAATCAACGTTGATTTTTTATTGCAAAATAATTATTTGTTAGTTTGAATAATTTAAGTCCGTAATTGCTTGGGTTATTCTTACATGAGAACACTTGGGATAAAACCCAAGGAAATTGCATGATCTAGCGTTATCTCCATACGTTTGGGTAGCTAGGATTGGATCTCTCTATTTCTTAATGCAATTGACAATTGTTTTGATGCCTAAGGCCCAAGGACGTTCCTTGGCAATTTGTTGATTAGTAATTAATTAGAGGACGTTCCCTAATTGGTTTAATCATAAGGAGAGATAATGGTGGTGAGAAGCGTCTTCCATCTCCATAAACTAATCTATTGAATTAACCCAAAAGAACAAAGTGTCTGTGATCAATCCCAATGACTAAAGTGGATCCAATACTTCAACTAGAGCTTTCTTATTATTTATTTCTCTTTTATTTTATTATTCGTTTATTTTAATTGCTTTTAGTAGTTTATTAATTAAATCAATCTCAAACCCCCATTTTACTTTTATTGCAGTTTATTTTTATCTCATTTTTGGTTTATCTCATTTAATCCGACTTTCAGTATTTATCTCATTTTTAGTTTATTATTGTTTTCTTGGTCTTGATAAGAGAAATAGGTGAGTACTCAATTCCCTGTGGATTCGATCCTTTCACCACTATCTGCAGTTGTAAATTGTTGATAACCAGAAAGGTTATTTTTGGCCGGCTTCGACAACCGCGAGTCAAAAATTGGCGCCGTTGCCGGGGAATTGATCTAACTTGTTTATTTTTCTTTTAGGGCCAAATCTGCACTCAAGGACATTCTTCCTTAAGATTCCAAAAAAAAAAAAAAATTGAGCACAAAAAGCTTCCATCGCAGATCCGAATCATGGATGAGGTAAGTACATCTGATCTTGATTCTCGAATTTCAAAACTAACCGCTCTTGTGGATAGCTATACCGTAGGTCGAGCTCAACACTTTCAGCCACCAAGACATGATCCCTACCATGACACATACAATCCATATTGGAGAGACCATCCAAATTGTGGCTATACAAGGGACCAACAAGCACATGCGTATGGAAGATACTATGAACAGCCAAGGCATGATCCACACTATAACACATACAGCCCATATTGGGGAGACCAACCGAACTATGGCTACGCTGAGGCTAATGACTACCAGGACTATCAAGGATACCAAGCCCAACCAGCACCTCCAAGTTCAGACCCCGCCATTAGTGAGTTGGCAAAGACTTTGCAAATGATACAACAGCAGATGGATCAAATGGCCACCTCATTAAATGCGATCATGTTAAGAAGAGAGGAAGAGCTTCAAGATGTATGGGATGATGATGAAAGTTCACAAGTACAAGAACAAGCTGCTGAAGAGGCACAACCAGAATACTGTTTGTCCAAACCAACTGATCAAACAGAACCTGTTGATAATTTAGATATCATTGATTCTTTTAGTGAAAATGTTTTTCAAGATGATATACTAAATGATGATCTTTGCAGGGAAGAAACCCAAAAAGAGCCAGAACTGAAAGAAACTAACTGTTACATCCAACAGGTGGACTGCGAACACGCACAGAACAAAGGAGAGCTAATCACACCTCTTCAGATCAATCTTGCGCAGTCAGAAGGAACTCCAACTGAACCACCTCAGCTTGGACCGCAGGACAGTCCTGCAACTCTTCTAGTTGCACCTCTTCAGCTTCCATCGCATGAAACTCCTTTCATTCTTCCATTGCAGATCAATCTTGTGCAAGAAGGAGTACCTGAAATCCTCTCAGGCGCGTCCTTTCAGCTTCCAACACAAATCAGTCTTCCACCTCAGTTAGGTCCTATGCAGAAGGAGGAAATTGAAGCTCCTTTCATCCTTCCAATGCCAACAGTCCATGCCCAGGAGGAACAAATGGTAGTCCAATGGCCCAAACCAAAGGAGCATGCAGATCAATGTCTTCCCAAACCTCCGGATAAGGTAGAGTTTATTTTGCCTGAATTCAGTACTAAATTGCAGCTAACCATAGAGAAACATGAATTGGAGTTCAAAGTTCTTCCCAATCATCTAAAAAATGCAAACATAAGGGCTAGAGGCACATCTCATCTGAAAGAGGAGAAGCTAATCATGTTACTTCATGAGTACATGGAAAAAGTAGGATGGGCTATGACAAAATCAAAAGGAGTGCTACACTTTTTGCTCAATGCAGTTGGGACTCTTTTCCCTTCTCCAATTACTTGAGCCTTGATCAAGTGGATCGTACCATGCACACCACACCCAGGGGAGTACTCAGTTTCTTTTGCATTTTAATATTTCCTATACATTGAGGACAATGCATGATTTAGGTGTGGGGGTGCATATTTCTGAATTTTTACTTTTTAAGTTTATTTTTGCTTTGATTTTTTGCTGTCTCTATTTTCAGCAACTTGGACAGCAGCAAATTCTGTAATTTCTGGTGTAATTTTGGCAGTTTCAGCAAGTGCAGCAACTTCTGGTTCAGTTGGGGCAATTTCTGAGGTTGCTGATTTTTGGACAGCAGGTGCTGTTTTTGCAGCAGGAGCTTTGGTTGGTGCTGATTTTTGGACAGCAGCAGGTTCTACAGTGGTGATTTGTGCCGCAGATTCAGCAGCTTGGTCTGTTTCTTCGTCATCGTCCCATAGATCTTGAAGCTCTTCCTCCCTTCTTAATATGTGCGCGTTCATTGAGTTGACCGCTTGATCCACTTGCTGTTGGAGAATTTTCCCAGAAATTTCCAATTTTCTCACCATCTCTTCAAGTTCCATATGGGAGTTTTGAGGTGTTGCTTGGGCTTGATAGTTTTGGTAGTAGTCAGCCCTTGCATAGCCATAGTTCGGATTGTCCCCCCAACATGGATTGTATTGCAGATCTCTTTGGTAGTCATGGTAGTGGTCTGTCCTAGCATAGCCATAGCTCAGATTGTCTCCCCAACCTGTATTGTATGTGTCAAGGTAGGGATTATGTCTTGGCTGTCCATAGAATCCTTCAAATGCATGTGCTTGTTGAAGTTGTTGAACTTGTCGAGCTTGACCATAATTTCTCACCATAGAGGTTAGTTCAGAAATTTGAGAAGAGAGAAAAGACATACTTACCGTAGCCATGCTTGTAAATCAGCCCTGGTCATAAAAGAAAAATACGTTAGTTAGATCAATTCCCCGGCAACGGCGCCAATTTTTGATAGGCGGTTGTCGAAGCCGTCAAAAATAAACCTATTAAACAATCAACAATAAACTTGTAGATAGTGGCAATAGGGTCGAACCACAGGGAATTGACACTAAAGATCTTCCTAATAATAACCAAGATAAGTAAATAACAAATAATTAAAAGAGGGGGGTTTTGAGTTGATGGATTAACACTAAATAACAAAAGAAAGCAATAATTTAAAGATGAGTAAATCAATAAGAGAGAAGCTTCTAGTTGAAGTATGGATCTTATTTCAGATTGTTTAGAATTGATCATTGATTCTTTAACTCTCCTATTTATTCCAATAAATTAGTTTTGGATGTGGAAGACGCTTCTCACAATCCAAATTCCTCCTTAGTTCTAGTTTGATTAGGAAACGTTCGCTAATCAAACACTAATCAATAAGTTGCCAAGGAACGTCCTTGGGGCATTGTAGCATCGAACAACTGTTGACTGCATTAAGACTTAGAGAAACCCAATTCTATCCTTGCCAACCGCGTGGTCAAGTTTAGATTATGCAATTTGATTAAATGTGTATTTGAACAACCTAAGCAATTACGGACCTAAATCATTCAAACAATATTACTTAAGCAATTTAAAAGCAATGGGCCTTTATTGATTCTAAAAGCAAAGTAATATTTATGGAAAGCTCAAATTGCATAAATATTGAAAATAAATAGAAGTTTAACAATGGAGATTTAAATCTCCCAATTCATCACAAAATCTGAAATTCACCAACTTCAACTAGAAAAGAAAGTGTTTAGCCACTCATGGTGGACTAAATACACAAAAAGATGAAAAGAAAAGAAAAAGGAAGATGCTGGAGAGTTTCTGGCGAGTTGAGTTGCTGATCAGAGGATGCCTTGCTGGTTTGGGGGCTCTCCTTTTATAGCTGCAGATTTTCATCCATCTAGGATTTCAAAATCCCTTTTTGATTTGGTGTTTGACTCCTCTTTTGATGTTGAATTTAATTGCAATTGGAATTCCTTGGATGAGAAGTTCTTTTCGTGGCTCTTGGATTTGTATTGATAGTGATTGAGTTGGATTTGGACTTCTGAAAATTCGGATTTCTGTTATCTGCTGTCTTTCCCGCTCTGCTGTTAAGTTTCTGCTGTCAAAGTGATTTGCCCGGTGATTTGACCAGTTTCTTCAAGTGTTTGGGCAAATCACTAACCAGATCGCTTTTCTGTGAGTCAGTCCTCTATGTCTCTGCGAGTGATTTGGCCAGTGATCTTCGAGTTTCTTGGGCAAATCACTGCCCATATCACTGCTGTCTGTTGCCTCCGGGTTTCTGCTTTAGCTTGATCTGGGCAGTGATTGGAGCAGATTATCTGGTGATCTTGGGCAAATCACTGGGCAAATCATCCTTTTGTACTTTTTCTGCACTTTTTCTCCCATTTTCCAATTTCTTCCTTTTCTGTAAAAACAAGATAAAAACCATAAATTAAACTAAAAAATGTGTAAATAAGCACTAATAATTATGATAAAAATGTGGCTAAATTATGCTTGATCACTGCCTCCAAGAACCGCCAAAGTCCAGCACACACATTCTGAGCATATCCTCGATAGTCTGGATGGTCCTTTCTGACTGTCCATCAGTCTGGGGGTGGAAGGCAGTACTGAAGTCCAACCTGGTACCCATGGCGTTCTGCAGACTCCGCCAAAACCTGGAGGTGAACTGGGGCCCTCTATCTGACACTATCGAAACAGGAACCCCATGCAGCCTGACGATCTCGTCCACATACACCTGCGCCAACTTGTCCACAGAGTAGCCACTCCTGACAGGAATGAAGTGAGCAGATTTGGTGAGTCTGTCCACAATCACCCATATGGAGTCCACCCTGTTGGACGCCGCCGGTAACCCCACTACGAAGTCCATAGCTATATTTTCCCATTTCCATTCTGGAATAGGTAGCGGGTTAAGCATTCCAGCCGGCTTCTGATGTTCCAGCTTCACCCTCTGACACACTTCGCAGGCTGACACAAACTGTGCCACTTCTTTCTTCATAGCTGGCCACCAATAAACCTTCTTCAAATCTTGATACATCTTGGTAGCTCCGGGGTGAATGCTGTATCTTGCATTATGAGCCTCCCTCATAATGTCTCCTTTTAGCCCAATGTCATCTGGTACACATAGTCTGCTCCCATAGCGGAGGATCCCCTTGCTGTCAAATCTGAATTCACTGTCGTTGCCTGACTGAACAGTCCTGGCAATCTTTACTAACTCCGGGTCCTCATATTGTTTCTGAGCCACCTGCTCCAGAAACACGGGTGCCACTCTCATCTGGGCCACCAAGGCACCTGTACCAGATAACTCCATCTGTAGACCTTCCTCAATAAGCTTGTAGAACTCCTTCACCACTGGCCTCCTCTCTGCCGATATGTGGGATAGACTGCCTAGTGACTTCCGGCTTAGGGCGTCTGCCACGACATTCGCCTTACCCGGATGATACTGAATCTTGCAATCATAGTCACTCAGCAGCTCCACCCATCTCCTCTGTCTCAAATTCAAATCTCTTTGACTCAGGATGTACTGCAGGCTTTTATGATCTGTGAAGATCTCACATTTTACCCCGTAGAGGTAGTGCCTCCACATCTTGAGTGCAAAGATTACTGCTGCCATCTCTAGGTCATGTGTGGGGTAATTCAACTCATGCTTCTTTAGCTGCCTAGAAGCATAAGCGATCACCCTCTCCTTCTGCATTAGTACACAACCCAGTCCCACACGGGATGCATCACAAAAGACCGTAAAGTCCTAATCACTAGATGGCAGAGCTAAAACTGGTGCTGAAGTCAACCTCTTCTTAAGCTCTACAAAACTCTCTTCGCACTGGTCGGTCCACAGAAATTTCTGATTCTTCCTGGTTAGTCTGGTCAGAGGAGCTGCTATTTTTGAGAAGTCCTGAACGAACCTCCTGTAGTAACCTGCCAAACCCAAGAAACTCCTAATCTCTGTCACTGAAGTGGGTCTAGGCCAGTTAGCCACAGTTTCGGTCTTCTTGGAGTCCACCTCAATCCCATTCTTTGACACTACATGCCCCAAGAACGAAATGCTCCTCAGCCAGAACTCACATTTAGAGAACTTGGCATACAAGCCATGTTCCCTCAAAGTCTGCAAGACCAACTGCAGATGATGGGCATGCTCCTCTACATTCTTGGAATACACTAAGATATCATCAATGAAGACAATAACGAAGTGATCCAGGTACTGGCTAAACACTCTGTTCATGAGATCCATGAATGCTGCAGGGGCGTTGGTTAACCCGAACGGCATTACAAGGAACTCAAAATGCCCATATCTGGTCCTGAAGGCTGTCTTCGGCACATCCTCCTCCCTTATCCTTAACTGATGGTACCCCGATCTCAGATCTATTTTGGAGAAACAACCTGCTCCGGCTAGCTGGTCGAATAGATCATCGATCCTTGGCAATGGGTACCTATTCTTGGTAGTGACTTTGTTCAACTGTCTGTAGTCGATACAAAGTCTAAGGGATCCATCCTTCTTTCTTACGAATAAAACTGGTGCACCCCAAGGTGAAGTGCTCGGTCGGATGAAGCCCTTTTCTACCAACTCTTGCAACTGTTCTTTCAACTCCTTCAACTCGGCTGGGGCCATCCTGTAGGGAGGGATAGAGATCGGTCTAGCTCCAGGTACCAACTCTATCTCGAACTCTATCTCCCTAGCAGGTGGTAAACCTGGAAGCTCATCAGGAAAGACATCGTGAAACTCTCTGACAACTGGCACCGAGGCTGGCTCCCTGACCTGACTGTCTAGCTCTCTCACATGAGCTAAGTACCCCTGACATCCCTTCCTAAGCAACCTACGAGCCTGAAGAGCTGATATCAGACCTCTAGGTGTGCCCCTCTTGTCTCCTCTGAAGACGACCTCTGACCCGTTCTGATCTCTGAACCTGACTACTTTGTCCCTGCAGTCCAAGGTTGCACCATGGGTAGATAGCCAATCCATCCCTAGAATGACGTCAAAGTCTATCAAATCTAGAACCACAAGGTCGGCGGAGAGGCATCTTCCCTCAACAAAAACTGGATTGAACTGGCAGACTGACACTGCCACTGACGGGTCACACTTGGGTCCACTGACCCATAGAGGACAGTCTAACCCAGAGACTATCAGACCCAACCTCTCAATGGCTCTCGGAGCAATAAATGAATGAGATGCACCCGGGTCCATTAATGCATACACATCAGAACACCCAATGACGAGATTACCTGACACCACGGTGTTGGATGTGTTAGCCTCCTGCTGAGTCATGGAGAAGATCCTGGCTGGAGCTGATGGACCTTCACCTCGGGAACCAGAAGAAGAGGCTACCCCTCTCCCTCTACCTCTGCCACTGCCCTGAGTTGTGGCTGGAACTGCGGGCTGTGCCACACTACCAGAAGCTGTCTGCTGGGGCTGGCCCATAAAAGGCGCTCTAGGACAATCCCGATGTAACGACCCGAAAACCGGTACCCCTCAGTAACGGTCCGAACCATCACTGGCACTTGGATCCAGATCGGCTTAAGGCCGCCGGGACCCGTAGCAAGCCGACTATACTCTCTGTGTACCTGATAAATCCCAGACATGATACAAATAGACTCAACAATCCTGTAAAACTCTGTAGGCTTAACTGCTGCTACTCAGATATGTCAATCTGAAATGGCCCTCAGGGCCTATACCAGGGACTACTATCTGCTGTGGGTCATGGAAATGAAACCCTTTTACTCTGTAACACAATCCACTGGTATCACATCAAAGCCATACATTAAGCCTAACTCACACATTTCTCATCAAGAAACGTAAAACAGGATTCATGTACAGGGGATTAAGCAAACATCACTGTAATGACCCGGAAACCGGTACCCCTCAGTAACGGTCCGAACCATCACTGGCACTAGGATCCAGATCGGCTTAAGGCCGCCGGGACCCGTAGTCAGCCAACTATACTCTCTGTGTACCTGATAAATCCCATTCATAATACAAAACAATACTCACAATCCTGTAAAACTCTGTAGGCTTAACCACTGCTACTCAGATATGTCAATCTGAAATGGCCCTCAGGGCCTGTACCAGGGACTACTATCTGCTGTGGTCCAGGGAGTAACACAATCTGTAACACATCCCACTGGTTTCTCATTGAAGCCATACATTAAGCCTACCTTACACATTTCTCATCAAGAAACGTAAAACAGGATTCATGTACCAAGGGATTACTCATACATCACACGACAGCAAAGACACTAGGGAAAGCACAAGTCTATCCAGTATATGCCAATACATATCTATAGATTACATCACAACTACTCTTTTACTTACAGCATGTCCACTATGCTATTACAACATACATTCATGCTTAACTGTCCTCTGTACTCTTGCTCACTTTGACTTCTCCTAGCTATCTCAGAACCTGCAAAACTGGGGTCAAGGGAGTGGGATGAGCTCTAGAGCCCAGTGAGGAGGAACAATAAAAACAGTTCATTCATTACATGCTCTCATGAAATGCACCACATCACAAACATATCATCTCAAGGATGAACTTGTCACCATAGCCCTCTACATACATAATAGTATGTCCAACTGTGCTAGGGGCGATTAGGCCTCACCTGGACTACTCTGAAGTAACTCATATCATAACATGTCCAACTGTGCCAGGGGCGATTAGGCCTCACCTGGACTGCTCTGAGCTTTGATCTGACATCCCAGCTATCTCACTCATAGTACCAGGAGCGACCTGGACTAACCAGGGGCGACCTGGTATGGCTATCTCATGCCACAACTCTGTATCTGTGCTCTATCAAGGGCTAAGGATCATCCAACATTCATCCACACAAATATCAGCTTATGCAATGCAGCATATTCGTGGAATCTAATGCAATACAACCTAATACATAACATGGCATTTTATGATGCATGGATCATGCTAGATTCGTGTCATTTCTGAATGTAAAATAGTACAGTTAGTTCCACTCACCTGTAGCCTCTACTTGGCTACCTCTGGGCTACCTCTAACTCTGAGACCGCTACGACTGCTAACCTCTGCAGTTCCTCGGGTCCAATCCTACAATGGAGGATGTAAATGAGGCACCACACATACTCTATGCCACTGATAAAACAATTCCCCAAAACCCCTCTAGAACACCTCAAAACATGCAGGCAAAACAAGCAAAGGAAGGCTGGACAGGGCACCTTCGGCAGCACCTTCGGCGGCCGAATGTCTCCTCCAGAGACGAAAGTCAGGCATGTTCGGCGGCCTAACTTGGACTTTCGGCGGCCGAACCTGAGTTCATCCAGAACTCAGCTTCAAGCTTCAACCAGCCTCCCAACTCTTTCCATACTCCCCAAAGCATGCATTCAACCTCTCAAACGATGCATATACTCATGTACATGCTTCAAGGGGTCCATAACTAACTTAAAACCCCAACAAAACAACAAACATAACACATACACATACTTACACCATTAACTCATCAAAACTAACCTAAGCATGCAACTCGACCTAAACTCCCATACCCTCTTTAAAAAGGCTGTTACAACTCATTAAAACACATATAAAAACTTCCCTTACCTCCTGAAATCAGAAGAGGAACAACCACACTCAGCAAATCCTCCTCCAAAGCTTCCACACCTCAAAACCTCACTTTTCTCTCAAAAACATTCAAACTCACTGAAAACACGACCAACCCTCTGCCTAAGCTGATAAAAGCTTGCAGATGAGTCAAGGGAGACGTGGCCAAACCTCTGGTCATGATCTGGAGGTGAACACCTGGCCAAACCACGGACTGAGGAGTGTGCACAACTAACCGACCACCTTAGCTTCGGCTGCCGAAACTGCATGCAAAACCATGCAACTTTCGGGGGCCGAACATAACCTTCGGGGGCCGAACATTGGGCACTTTCGGCGGCCGAACTTACCATTCGGGGGCCGAACATGACAGAAACTCCTTTGGCTAATTCTCCACAAAACTTAACTCTTTTCTTACAAATCCTTATACATACTTAAACCCATCAGTCTTACAAATCATTTAGAAAACCTTCACTCTACCCTTCTAGACACCTCTGACATCCTTGAATTCCACCGGACGGTAGGAATTCTGATGCCGGATTGAGCCGGGTATTACAATCTTCCCCCCTTACAAACATTCATCCTCGAATGTTAAAAACAAACAAACACATATACACACAAGTAAAAAAGGAAAGCCTACCACCTTCCTCTAAGAAGCGACACAGATACCACTGGAGTACATACTCCCGGGTTAGCCATATTGTCTGACTCTGTGGATTCGTATCTGCTTCATCTGTGTCCATACTCTATAGGGACTGTTACCTTTCTTTTTCTCTTTGGCTTTTCTTAGCTTTCTCACTACGCTAGATCTTTACCCTTAGTTTCCTTGTACTCACTCCGGTCAGAGGAGCAATGACTCTCAGGATATGCTTCGTTCACTCACTCTACTTGTGACACAACACAAGGGAATAGACATGCCCTGATCTTGGCCTTCATGCCATGTTCTCTAGCTACTACTACATTGAGTAGCTACTGGGCATGCTTCTCTGTTTTTCTAAACTATTATACGCTTTTGCTGCGCACTCTGATCCTTTCCCACCTTTCTTCTTCTCTCCCTTTTACCTACACTGGACTATCTCTAGAGCGCTCGCTAGCTCTCTAGATTAGCTGTTTCTATAGGCTCAACTGATAAGCGACTTCTGACTGAGGGCAGCTCACATCTCAGTTGCCTCACCCAGTAGATACTGTCTGGTATACTCAGAGTCGCTGAGCAGGTTTACCCCTTATCTCGGGTTTAGACTCTTCACTATGATCAAGATGTCAGTTTTCTAATTTTCGACATATAGTTCCCAACTCTCAGATCTCTTCTGGAAAACCACTAGCTTCTAATAGCTGGTCCTATCACTCATCCATTCTACATGGAAACACCTGTCCTGGTTGTGCTTTTGTGCAACTGCTCACAGTCGTTACAAAATTTCAAGGTTTCATCCTTCGTTTCTCATACTGACACTGGAACATTCCAGGATGAGGTACGAGGTCGGATATAACCTTTCTCTACCAAGCTTCTCTATCCTATGCTGACTAGGCTCTCTCTGCAGGTGCCATTCTGTAGGGTAGAAGGAAAGAAATGGTTCCGCGTCCAGACACCACTCCTATTCCAAACTCTGACTCCCTGACAGATGGAAAACCTGATAGCTCGTCTGGGACAACCATCTAGAACTCACTAGCCATGGGCGTTGAGGCTGATTCCCTGATCTGACTCCTACACTCGCTCACAAGAGCTAGAACCCTCTGATACCCTTTCCTGTGTACCGTTGAGCCTACTGGGCTGACATCAATCCTCTAGGCACCTATACTCTGTCCCGTCCACGGACTATCTTTGATCCATCTTAGCCTCTGAACTCTCTTACCTTGTCTCTACAGACACAGACACAAGTAGTACAATGAGTAAGTAGCCAATCCGCCCTAGAATGACATCAACTGGTCAACTCTAGAACCATAAGGTCAGCTGGATAGTCTCTACTCACTCCAACCGCTAAACTGCTCTGACTAACTGACTCTGCCTCAGATGGATCATACTCGGGTCCACTAACCCAGAGAAAACAAAGCCTAGAAGGCATCCAACCCACTCGATTAACAGCTCACTAAGTCACAAGAAAGTAGAAACACGCGGGTTCAAAACAAATAACATACACATCCGAACATCCACAAGTGAACATACCTGACGTCACTGTGTTCGATGTGCTAGTTTCCTACTGAGTCAGAGTGAAGATCCGAACTATAGGTAACGGACCTTCTCTCGGGAACGTACTAATGAAAAGGCTAACCCTTTCCTCTGCCTCAATTTATCACCGAATCCCAGAGTAAACTGAAAGCTCCTCCTGAACTTACCCTTAGTCTTACTCTTTTCTTTCTCTATTTCATTCTAGTTTGCGTATTCTTTTTCTTTCTTTTGTTTTGTTACTCTGATCTATGACACTTACTTTTCTCTTACTCTTATTCTTTTCTTACTCTGTTCTTTGACTTATTTCTTATCTTTGAGGGCTGCACTCGGAGATGAGAGATCACTCTCCCTATACCTGGATAAAAAGCATCTCATAGCACCACTCTCGAATATCTTTCCTGGTTCACTATCTCGCTATTACTCATTTGGCTTTTCCTATCTCTCGCACTCTCCTTACCATTCTTCGTTCTCACTCTCTTCGTTTAGCGGGTGGTACACCTGATGACTTGTCTGGGTCCGATCGACAACTTTTCTCTGGCTGTGGGCACTACAACTGTTCCCCTTCTAATCTGACTAACTACGCTGTTCTCTAACACAAGCAAGAAACCTTTGATAACCTCTCCTAAACAGCGTAAGAGCCTCTAGGGCTGATAGCAAACTTCTAGGCATCTCTACGTTGTCCCCACACACATTACCTGTGATCCATCCATCCTGGTCTCAAAGCCTGACTACTCTGCCTCTGCTATCTAAGGCAGTACAATGAGTAGCTAGCCCATCCACCCCTAGAATGACATCAACCAGTCACTCTAGAACCACAAGGTCAGCTGGAAGGCACCTACTCAAAACTCGCACTCAACTCTATTGGCAGACTAACTCTGCCACTGACGGATCACACTTGAGTCTATTGACCCAAAGAGGACATTCTAATCCCAGAAGTTATCAAACCCATACTCTCGACGGCTCTCACAGCCCTAAGGAAAGTGAAACATCAGAGTCACTATGAACAAACACATCAAAACATATGGAAGTGAAACGTACCTGTCACTGCCAGGTCCGATGTGTCAGCCTCCTGCTGCGTCAAAGCGAAGATCCGTGCTGGTACTGATGGATCTTCCCTTGGGGAACCTGTGGAAGAAGGAGTGATCCCGCTCCCTCTGCCTCTGCCCTGCACCATGGCTAGAGCTCCTGGCTGAGCCACTCTATCTGAGACTGTTTGCTGGGACTGTGTTATCAAAGTCGCGGTGGAACACTCACGTGCTATGTGCCCCTCCTGTCCGCACCTGAAACATGCTGTTGTCCCTACTAAACAGACTCCCTTGTGCGGCCTACCGCACCTCGGACATTTTGAGGTATTCAAACCAGAACTCGAACCCTCACCTATTCCCAGACCAGACTTTATCTGCTTCCAGAACTTATTCTTCTTTGATCGTCTGAGGCCTCTACCTCCCTTCTTCCTTTCTATACCAGCCTCGTGCAGAGGGGAGAGATTCACATCACTTGTCCCTGCAAGTTTGGCACTAGCTTCTCTCTTCTGTGCCATATCTACTATATCATGGAACCTCTTCCTTGCGCTATCGAGAAAAGCCCCTTCGGCAAACTCTGTTGCAAACTGCTCCCAGGATAAGCTTTCTACCCTCGGGTCCACATACTGGGTGAACCATTCCCTTGCCTGCGCACAATTCAATGTGCTCCCTGCCATCTGAATGGCTCTACTCTCACTGGCTCCCAACTCCTCAGTTATCATCTTAACCATTCTAAGATACTCAACAGGGTCATCACCAGTCTCAAATTGGGGAACATCTAACCTCAAATAATCTGTCAGCTGCACCATACTTTCTCCAGGTGAACTAAGCTTAGGTGTTTGGATAACTGGGGCTACTGGTTCTACTGGTGGTGGAGGAGGTGCAACTTGCCCTGGGTTAGGGTTTACTGACCTTGGGTAACAAAAGAAGGGTGGAAACATGGTATACTGTGGATATGATGGTGGATATGGCGGATAAAAGGGAGGATAGGGCATAAAGGTGGGATATGGGTGATATCTAGGCAACTCTGATGTACCTCTCATCGGGTACTCTGTCCCCCACTGGTAGGGTGGATACTGAGGTGGAACAAACCTCGAGGCCTGAGTGCCTCCTTGGGACTCACCCATATCTCCTCCTAATCCGCTCATACCAAAGCCGCCCTCTCTACTCTGGTCATCCTTCTCTCTTTCTCTCATAAGCCCTGACATACCACTCTGGACAACTCCCCTTCCACTCTCCTCAACAGACCTTCTAGGGTCCCTTGATGTACCTTCTCTACTTAAACTATCGGATGTTGCCTTTTGCAGAATAGGGAGATGGACATCCATGTCCTCATTCTCCGGCGGAGCTCCAATCAATCTCGCAGATCGACGAGTTCCTCTCATCCTGCCTCTGAAAAGCACAACAACACACAAAAATATCATCAAATGATCCATGTGAGCACACATGAATCCTCAGCACATATCAAACATATTCATAGCACATGTAGCTCATCATGGCATTTCACATCATCATGCAAGACAGGACTCCACATCCTATCCTAGTGGACATACGTTTACCTATTGTGCTTTCCCTCCTATACAAGACTACACCTCTTTCCGATGTGGGAATCTAATCCTTGAGCATCTTCGCTCAACACACCGTACTCGAAAGATCTAAAACTCTGACATCTTAACCTCTTTCCGATGTGAGATATCTCTGATCCCTGAGTATACTGACTCAGCACATCGTACTCTAGAGGCCCTATGCTCTGATACCAATCTGTAATGACCCGGAAACCGGTACCCCTCAGTAACGGTCCGAACCATCACTGGCACTAGGATCCAGATCGGCTTAAGGCCGCCGGGACCCGTAGTCAGCCAACTATACTCTCTGTGTACCTGATAAATCCCATTCATAATACAAAACAATACTCACAATCCTGTAAAACTCTGTAGGCTTAACCACTGCTACTCAGATATGTCAATCTGAAATGGCCCTCAGGGCCTGTACCAGGGACTACTATCTGCTGTGGTCCAGGGAGTAACACAATCTGTAACACATCCCACTGGTTTCTCATTGAAGCCATACATTAAGCCTACCTTACACATTTCTCATCAAGAAACGTAAAACAGGATTCATGTACCAAGGGATTACTCATACATCACACGACAGCAAAGACACTAGGGAAAGCACAAGTCTATCCAGTATATGCCAATACATATCTATAGATTACATCACAACTACTCTTTTACTTACAGCATGTCCACTATGCTATTACAACATACATTCATGCTTAACTGTCCTCTGTACTCTTGCTCACTTTGACTTCTCCTAGCTATCTCAGAACCTGCAAAACTGGGGTCAAGGGAGTGGGATGAGCTCTAGAGCCCAGTGAGGAGGAACAATAAAAACAGTTCATTCATTACATGCTCTCATGAAATGCACCACATCACAAACATATCATCTCAAGGATGAACTTGTCACCATAGCCCTCTACATACATAATAGTATGTCCAACTGTGCCAGGGGCGATTAGGCCTCACCTGGACTACTCTGAAGTAACTCATATCATAACATGTCCAACTGTGCCAGGGGCGATTAGGCCTCACCTGGACTGCTCTGAGCTCTGATCTGACAGCCCAGCTGTCTCACTCATAGTACCAGGAGCGACCTGGACTAACCAGGGGCGACCTGGTATGGCTATCTCATGCCACAACTCTGTATCTGTGCTCTATCAAGGGCTAAGGATCATCCAACATTCATCCACACAAATATCAGCTTATGCAATGCAGCATATTCGTGGAATCTAATGCAATACAACCTAATACATAACATGGCATTTTATGATGCATGGATCATGCTAGATTCGTGTCATTTCTGAATGTAAAATAGTACAGTTAGTTCCACTCACCTGTAGCCTCTACTTGGCTACCTCTGGGCTACCTCTAACTCTGAGACCGCTACGACTGCTAACCTCTGCAGTTCCTCGGGTCCAATCCTACAATGGAGGATGTAAATGAGGCACCACACATACTCTATGCCACTGATAAAACAATTCCCCAAAACCCCTCTAGAACACCTCAAAACATGCAGGCAAAACAAGCAAAGGAAGGCTGGACAGGGCACCTTCGGCAGCACCTTCGGCGGCCGAATGTCTCCTCCAGAGACGAAAGTCAGGCATGTTCGGCGGCCTAACTTGGACTTTCGGCGGCCGAACCTGAGTTCATCCAGAACTCAGCTTCAAGCTTCAACCAGCCTCCCAACTCTTTCCATACTCCCCAAAGCATGCATTCAACCTCTCAAATGATGCATATACTCATGTACATGCTTCAAGGGGTCCATAACTAACTTAAAACCCCAACAAAACAACAAACATAACACATACACATACTTACACCATTAACTCATCAAAACTAACCTAAGCATGCAACTTGACCTAAACTCCCATACCCTCTTTAAAAAGGCTGTTACAACTCATTAAAACACATATAAAAACTTCCCTTACCTCCTGAAATCAGAAGAGGAACAACCACACTCAGCAAATCCTCCTCCAAAGCTTCCACACCTCAAAACCTCACTTTTCTCTCAAAAACATTCAAACTCACTGAAAACACGACCAACCCTCTGCCTAAGCTGATAAAAGCTTGCAGATGAGTCAAGGGAGACGTGGCCAAACCTCTGGTCATGATCTGGAGGTGAACACCTGGCCAAACCACGGACTGAGGAGTGTGCACAACTAACCGACCACCTCAGCTTCGGCTGCCGAAACTGCATGCAAAACCATGCAACTTTCGGGGGCCGAACATAACCTTCGGGGGCCGAACATTGGGCACTTTCGGCGGCCGAACTTACCATTCGGGGGCCGAACATGACAGAAACTCCTTTGGCTAATTCTCCACAAAACTTAACTCTTTTCTTACAAATCCTTATACATACTTAAACCCATCAGTCTTACAAATCATTTAGAAAACCTTCACTCTACCCTTCTAGACACCTCTGACATCCTTGAATTCCACCGGACGGTAGGAATTCTGATGCCGGATTGAGCCGGGTATTACAATCACACAATAGCAAAAACACTAGGGAAAGCACAAGTCTATCCATATATGACAGTACAAATCTATACATTACATGACCGTTAATCTTTTAAGTACATCATGTCCACTATACTATTACAGCATACATTCAAGCACAACTTTCCGATGTCCTCTTGCTGACTTTGATTTCCCATAGCTATCTCAGGACCTGCAAAACTGGGGGTACGGGAGTGGGATGAGCTCTAGAGCCCAGTGAGGAGGAACAATGAAACAATTCATTAATTACATGTTCGCATGAAATGCATCACATCACAATCATATCAGCTCAAAGATGAACTTGTCACCAGTAGCCCTCAACTACATGTTAGAATACCAACAGTGCCAAGGAGACAATGTCATCACCTGGTCTTCCACTTATCTCTGCTCTGATCTCAAACATGACCAATTGTGCCAGGGAGACGATGTCATCACCTGGTCTTCTCTTAACTCTGATCTGACAGCCCAGCTGTCTCACTCACTCATAGTACCAGGAGCGACCTGGACTATCCAGGGGCGACCTGGTATGGCTATCTCATGCCATAAATCTGTATCTGCTCTCTGTCAAGGGCTAAGGATCATCCAACATTCATCCACAGGAACAACAACATATGCAATGCATCATATTCGTGAATTCTAATGCAACACAACCTAAGATATAACATGGCAATGTATGATGCATGGAGCATGCAAGAATCGTGTCATTTCTCAAAATAAAATAGTTAGTTTAGTTCCACTCACCTCTGCTTCTCTGGCAGATACTGTACTGACTCTGATATCTCTAACTCTGATGACCTCCTCGACCTCTCGGGTCCAATCCTACACAAATGGACTCGAATGAGGTGTCACACATACTTTGAATAACTCTTAAACAATTCCCCATAATCCCCTCTAAACCTCTGAAACTAATCACATAACTCATGCAAACGAAGGCTGGCCAGAACACATTCGGCAGCAGGTTCGGCGGCCGAATGTCCTCTCCAGAGCCGAAACTCATGCATGTTCGGCGGCACCTTCGGCGGCCGAATGTGCATGACAGATCCGAAAGTCCATTCTTTCAGAGGCAACCTTAGGCAGCCGAAACTACCTCCACAAGGGGTTCGGCGGCCGAATCCTCCCTTTGGCGGCCGAACCTGAGTTCATCCAGAACTCAGCTTCGTGCATGAATAAGCCTGTCAAGCAACTCCACTCCACAAGAGGTTCGGCGGCCGAATCTTCACTTCGGCGGCCGAAGCTGGGTTCTCCAGAAGGCAGAACCTTGCTTCCTCTCATGCACAACTTCTCCAACACACTCTAACATGCATAACTCAGCGTCTCAACTCACATATACTCTGGTATATGCACAAAGGGGTCCCAAACTACCTATTAACCCCAACAAAACAACTAACACAACACATAATCATGCTTTCACCATTAAAACATCAAAACTAAACTCTCAAACCTAAACATGCAACTCTACCCTTAACCTCTTTAAAAGCTGGTAAAACCATAAAACAAGTATAACGACCTCTCTTACCTCCTGAAACTAGAAAAGGAGCAACTTGAACTCAACAAATCCCCTTCACACGCTTCAAACCACCAAAACCTCTCTTTTCTCTCAAAACCTTCAAAACCTCTTGCAAACGAGCAACCCTCTGCATGAGCTGATTAAAAGCTTGCAGATGAGTCAAGGGAGACGTGGCCTACCCTCTGGTCATGATCTGGAGGTGAACACCTGGCCAAACCACGGACTGAGGAGTGTGCACAACTAACCGACCACCTCAGCTTCGGCTGCCGAAACTGCATGCAAAACCATGCAACTTTCGGGGGCCGAACTTAACCTTCGGGGGCCGAACATTGGGCACTTTCGGCGGCCGAACTTATCCTTCGGGGGCCGAACATGACAAAAACTCCTTTGGCCAATTCTCCACGAAACTCAACTCGTTTTCTACGCTCAACCTTACAAAGTCTTAAAAACATTTAGCACCTCTTTCTAATCCCTTACTAGAAGTCTCTGACATCCCCGAATTCCACCGGACGGTAGGAATTCTGATGTCTGACTTAGCCGGGTATTACATTCTTCCCCCCTTTAAAAAACATTCGTCCTCGAATGTTTCCAATAACAATAACATAGATGCAAATAAGCAAGTACGGAAAGCCTACCACCTTTTTCTACGAAGAGACACAGATACCCCTGGAGCAAAACTCCCGGGTTGGCTATACGTTCTGACTCTGCTGACCCTTAACTGCTTAATCTGTGTCCACACTCTACCTGGTTTACTGATCACTCCTGTCTGTACATAGTCCACTTGACTCTCTTTGCTACCTACTGACTTCCCTTTCTCTTTACCTTTTCTCAGTTCTATGCCCACTACGCTGGTTACACTCACCTTTGCTTCTCTGTACTCACCCGATCAGAGGAGCAGCAGCTCTCAGGAACGGCTAGATGACGTGATTATAGCTTTCTCTATGGTGACACATCACGAGTCACACAGACATGCCCCGAAACCGAACGCAGATTACAGAACTTGGCCTCTATGCTGTGTTCTCTTATCTACAACACTTCGTAGATACTGGGCATGCTTCTCTATGTTTCTGAACTATTCTACGCTTTTGATGTGCACTCTGATCCTTGCCCGCCTTTCTTCTTCTTTACTCTCCTGGCTTGTTCTCTTTTGATCCTTTGATCTACACTGGACTAGTGCTTTAGCTCTTTAGCTCTTTAGCTCGTCTCTCTAGGATAACCTGATAAGCGACTTTTCCCTGAGGGCAGCTAACATCTCATCTGCCTTTCCCAGTAAATCGCTGAGCAGTGTTACCCCTTACCTCTAGGTTATTCATCTATTACACTGACTTTTCTCTCTTATTCGCAACATCTAGTTCCCACTCACCTCTTAGATCTATCGTGGAGGCTAATCAGTTCCAACTAGCGGTCTCCACCGATCTGTGTGGGAACACCTATCCTTGGAAGTGACCTTGTGCACCTGTTCACAGCTGTGACAAAATCTCAAGGTTTCATCCTTCGGTTCTCACAATGATACTGGACCATTCCAGGGTGTGTGGTACTAAGTCGGATAGAAGCCTTTGCTACCAAGTGCACACTGCTTACTATCTCTCTCACTCCTGCCATTATGTTTCTTTCTAACTCTTACAACTTTTTCACTTCTTATATGCTACAGGTACCACTTCTTAGATGCTACAGGTACCATTTCACAGGAAGAGATGAAGATAAGTCTAGGCTTTATCCTCACTTGACTTCCCGACTCTATTGGTAATCCTGCTAACGTGGCTGGAATATATCACTCTCTTTCTCTTTTTTTTTTGTCTATGCGTACTGAGGCTGGTTCCCTGACTTGACTGTTATGCGTTCACACAAGAGCAAGAAAACCCCTGACTACCTTCCCAACGAAGTCACGAGCCTGTAGGGCTGATATCACACTTCTGGGAATACTATACTGTCCCCTCCTAAGGACTGCCTCTGATCCATCTTACCTTCTATACTTTCTTACCTTGTCCCTATAGACACAGGTAATACTATGAGTAGCTAGCCAATCCGCCCTAGAATGACATCACACAGTCAACTCTAGAACCATAAGGTCAGCTGGATCGCATCTACTCATAACGAACTATGAACTGCACTGACTGACTGACTCTGCTACAGATGGATCACACTCGGGTCTACCAACCCAAAGAGAGCACTCTAAGCCCAGAAGTTATCAAACCCCCCTCTATCAACGGCTCTCAAAACAATAGGGAAAGAAACATCAGGGTCCACGATAACCTACACATCTGAACACCCTCAAGTGCACGTCTCTGACGTCACCGTGTTCGATGTATTAGCCTCCTACTGAGTCAGGAGAAAGATCCAAGCTAAAGCTCTTTCCTTGGGAACCGACCAAAGAAAAGGAGAACTCTCTCCTCCTGCCTCAACCACTGTCCTGTGACATGGCTAGAGCTACAGGCTGAGTTACACTACTAGCAGTCATCTGCTGGGACTGTGCCAATCAAGGCCGCAGTAGGATACTCACATAAAATGAGTCCTTCCTGCTCGCATCTAGGCATGCCGTAGTCCCATATCACCAGACTACTTTTGTGTACACTCCACGCCTCACGTATCCAGAACTATCTGAACTAAAGCTCAATCGCCATCTAATCCCAGACTAACTGAAATCTCTTTCTACACTGTACTACTTTACATTATTCTCCTCTGTTCTTTCTCTGCTTTATTCTACCTCATTTACTCTTCTCTTTGCTTACTTTTCTCTTCCTTACTTTTCTTCTTTTTCTTACTCTTCACTTTCTTACGCTATTCTCTACTTTAGGTCAAGTATACTTGAGGTGTCTATTCCGGGATGAGAGATCACTCTCTCTCTAGCTGGATTAATAAAATCCACGGCTATAGCTCTCAAGCTCTTCCCTTGCTCACTACCCTTGAACTCTTTCTCTCTGACCATCTAACTCTATTACACTTTCTTATTTTCACATCAACTGAGCTTCTACTAGTGTCCAGAAAACCATACACACAGCAGAACACTCAAAAGTGAGCTTACCTGGCACCACTGTGTTCGGTGTGTCTGTCTCTGGCTGAACCTGGGTGAACATCCGAGCCGGAACTAACGGACTTCCACTTAAGGAACCTCCTGAAGAAGGGACTACTCCCCTTTCGCTATCCCTGGTTGGAGCTTCTGGTGGAATGATATGATCTGAGGATGTCTGTGGGAACTGTGCGGATACGGTCATAATGGGACACTCTCGTGCCATGTGCCCCTCCTGTCCGCACCTGAAACATGCTGTTGTCCCAGCCCGACAGACTCCTTTGTGCCTCCTACCACACTTCGGACATCTAGAACTATCCCAACCAGAACTCGAACCCTCGCGAAAACCCATGCCAAACTTTACCCTATTCCAGAACTCTCTTTTCTTTGACCCTTTCAGGCCTCTCACTTTCTTTTTATTCTTTGCAGCAGCCTCACCCAAAGGGAAACGATCACTATTCTCTGGGTCAGGTTCTACACTCATATTTTCTGTCTCCCCTGGCTGCTCACATTCACTCTCTGTACACTCCCTTGACCTATCTGGACAAGCCCATCCTGCAAACTCTGTAGCAAACTGCTCCCAAGATAAGCTTTCTACCCTCGGGTCCACATACTGGGTGAACCATTTCCTTGCCTTCTCACATTTCACTGTGACCCCTGCCATCTGAATGGCTCTACTCTCACTGACGCCCAACTCCTCTGTTATCATCTTGACCATTCTAAGATACTCAACAGGGTCATCACCAGTCTCAAATTTGGGAACATCCAACCTCAAATAAGCTGTCATCTGCACCATACTGTCCCCAGGTGAACTCGGCTTGGGTGTTTGGATAACTGGGGCTACTGATGTTGGAGGAGGTGCAACATGCTCTAGGTTAGGGTTTACTGACCCTGGGTAACAAAAGAAGGGTGGAAACATGGTATACTGTGGCTATAATAGTGGATATGGCGGGTAAAAGGAAGGATAGGGCATAAAGGTGGGATATGGGTTATACCTAGGAAACTCTGAGGTACCTCTCATCGGGTACTCTGCCCCCCACTGGTAGGGTGGATACTGAGGTGGAACAAACTTCGAGGCCTGAGTGCCTCCTTGGGACTCACCCATATCTCCTCCCAACCTATTCCTGCCAAAGCTACCATCTCTACTCTGCTCATCCTCCTCTATTCCTCTCATACACCCTGACATACCACTCTGAACGACTCCCCTTCTACTCTCATCAACAGACCTTCTAGGGTCCCTTAATGTACCTTCTCTGCTTATACTATCTGATGTTGCCCTTTGCAGAACGGGGAGATGAGCATCCATGTCCTCATCCTCCGGCGGAGCTCCAGTCAATCTAACAGATCGACGAGTTCCTCTCATCCTGCCTCTGAAAAGCACAACATCACACAAATATATCAGGAACTGATCCATGTGAAAACACATACATCCTTAACACATATCAAACATATCAATAATGCACATGCAACTCATCATGGCATTTCACATCAGCATGCAAGACAGGACTCCACATCCTATCCTAGTGGACATGATTTGACCTATTGTGCTTCCCTTCCTATACACGACAACACCTCTTTCCGATGTGGGATATCTCTAGTCCTTGAACAAAGATGCTCAACACACCGTACTCTTGAGGCCCTATGCTCTGATACCAATCTGTAACGACCCGGAAACCGGTACCCCTCAGTAACGGTCCGAACCATCACTGGCACTAGGATCCAGATCGGCTTAAGGCCGCCGGGACCCGTAGCAAGCCGACTATACTCTCTGTGTACCTGATAAATCCCAGACATGATACAAATAGACTCAACAATCCTGTAAAACTCTGTAGGCTTAACTGCTACTACTCAGATATGTCAATCTGAAATGGCCCTCAGGGCCTATACCAGGGACTACTATCTGCTGTGGGTCATGGAAATGAAACCCTTTTACTCTGTAACACAATCCACTGGTATCACATCAAAGCCATACATTAAGCCTAACTCACACATTTCTCATCAAGAAACGTAAAACAGGATTCATGTACAGGGGATTAAGCAAACATCACACAATAGCAAAAACACTAGGGAAAGCACAAGTCTATCCATATATGACAGTACAAATCTATACATTACATGACCGTTAATCTTTTAAGTACATCATGTCCACTATACTATTACAGCATACATTCAAGCACAACTTTCCGATGTCCTCTTGCTGACTTTGATTTCCCATAGCTATCTCAGGACCTGCAAAACTGGGGGTACGGGAGTGGGATGAGCTCTAGAGCCCAGTGAGGAGGAACAATAAAACAATTCATTAATTACATGTTCGCATGAAATGCATCACATCACAATCATATCAGCTCAAAGATGAACTTGTCACCAGTAGCCCTCAACTACATGTTAGAATACCAACAGTGCCAAGGAGACAATGTCATCACCTGGTCTTCCACTTATCTCTGCTCTGATCTCAAACATGACCAATTGTGCCAGGGAGACGATGTCATCACCTGGTCTTCTCTTAACTCTGATCTGACAGCCCAGCTGTCTCACTCACTCATAGTACCAGGAGCGACCTGGACTATCCAGGGGCGACCTGGTATGGCTATCTCATGCCATAAATCTGTATCTGCTCTCTGTCAAGGGCTAAGGATCATCCAACATTCATCCACAGGAACAACAACATATGCAATGCATCATATTCGTGAATTCTAATGCAACACAACCTAAGATATAACATGGCAATGTATGATGCATGGAGCATGCTAGAATCGTGTCATTTCTCAAAATAAAATAGTTAGTTTAGTTCCACTCACCTCTGCTTCTCTGGCAGATACTGTACTGACTCTGATATCTCTAACTCTGATGACCTCCTCGACCTCTCGGGTCCAATCCTACACAAATGGACTCGAATGAGGTGTCACACATACTTTGAATAACTCTTAAACAATTCCCCATAATCCCCTCTAAACCTCTGAAACTAATCACATAACTCATGCAAACAAAGGCTGGCCAGAACACATTCGGCAGCAGGTTCGGCGGCCGAATGTCCTCTCCAGAGCCGAAACTCATGCATGTTCGGCGGCACCTTCGGCGGCTGAATGTGCATGACAGATCCGAAAGTCCATTCTTTCGGAGGCAACCTTAGGCAGCCGAAACTACCTCCACAAGGGGTTCGGCGGCCGAATCCTCCCTTTGGCGACCGAACCTGAGTTCATCCAGAACTCAGCTTCGTGCATGAATAAGCCTGTCAAGCAACTCCACTCCACAAGAGGTTCGGCGGCCGAATCTTCACTTCGGCGGCCGAAGCTGGGTTCTCCAGAAGGCAGAACCTTGCTTCCTCTCATGCACAACTTCTCCAACACACTCTAACATGCATAACTCAGCGTCTCAACTCACATATACTCTGGTATATGCACAAAGGGGTCCCAAACTACCTATTAACCCCAACAAAACAACTAACACAACACATAATCATGCTTTCACCATTAAAACATCAAAACTAAACTCTCAAACCTAAACATGCAACTCTACCCTTAACCTCTTTAAAAGCTGGTAAAACCATAAAACAAGTATAACGACCTCTCTTACCTCCTGAAACTAGAAAAGGAGCAACTTGAACTCAACAAATCCCCTTCACACGCTTCAAACCACCAAAACCTCTCTTTTCTCTCAAAACCTTCAAAACCTCTTGCAAACGAGCAACCCTCTGCATGAGCTGATTAAAAGCTTGCAGATGAGTCAAGGGAGACGTGGCCTACCCTCTGGTCATGATCTGGAGGTGAACACCTGGCCAAACCACGGACTGAGGAGTGTGCACAACTAACCAACCACCTCAGCTTCGGCTGCCGAAACTGCATGCAAAACCATGCAACTTTCGGGGGCCGAACTTAACCTTCGGGGGCCGAACATTGGGCACTTTCGGCGGCCGAACTTATCCTTCGGGGGCCGAACATGACAAAAACTCCTTTGGCCAATTCTCCACGAAACTCAACTCGTTTTCTACGCTCAACCTTACAAAGTCTTAAAAACATTTAGCACCTCTTTCTAATCCCTTACTAGAAGTCTCTGACATCCCCGAATTCCACCGGACGGTAGGAATTCTGATGTCTGACTTAGCCGGGTATTACACCCGAGCTATATGTCCCTCCTGTGCACATCTGAAACACGTGTTAGTCCCAGCTCGACACACTCCCCTGTGTGGTCTTCCACATCTCTGACATTCTGTACCATCTGAGCCTGAGCTCGAGCCACCGCCAAATCCCAGACCGGATTTCAACTTGTTCCAAAACTTATTCTTCTTCGGCTTCCTGGTGGTGTTATCCCACCTCTTCTTACCTGAGCTCTGAGAAGAGAAACCTGGTCCTCCTCTACCTGGGGTCTTAACCCCTGAAGACTGGGTCACTGACTGCTTCACTGACCCCTCAACTATAGCACTTGCCTCCATTCTTCGAGCCATATCTACCACAGTGTGGAAACTTTCTCTCTCAGCTGACTGAACCAACGAGGAGTACCTGGAATGCAGCTTCATAACATATTTCTTGGCTTTCTTCGTATCTGAATCTAGAGCTTGCCCTGAAAAAGGCAATAGCTCCAAGAATTTATCCGTGAACTCCTCTACACCCATGTGCTCTGACTGCCTCAGTTGCTCAAACTCAATCATCTTCAGTTCTCTAGAACTGTCTGGAAAAGCCCATCCAGCGAACTCATTCGCAAATTCTTCCCATGTCATGCCGTCTAGTCTCGGGTCCACATAACACTTGAACCATTCCCGTGCCTTCTTGCACTTTAAAGTGAACCCTGCCATCTGAATGGCCCTGCTGTCACTTGCCCCTAGCTCATCAGTTATTGTCTTCACTACTCTCAGATACTCAAAGGGGTCATCCCCTGACTTGTATTTGGGAGCATCCAGCTTGAGGTAATATGTCATCTTTACCTTGCTCCCATCTGTTGAGCTAGGTCTAGGAGGTTGAGTAACTGGGGCTGCTGGTTCTGTAGGTGGTGGAGGTGGAGGTGCAGCATTCCCCGAGGTGGGGTTTGCCGGGTTTGGATAGAAGGGTGAGGGTGGATAAGCTGGGTACTGTGTATAGGGTGGATAGAAAGGTGGATAAGGCATGTAGGTAGGGTAGGGGTTAAAACTGGAATAATCCGATGTACCTCCCATCGGATACCCTGAACCCTGTGGGAAGGGTGGATAATGGGGTGGAAAACCATACCCCGAGGCCTGAACGCCTCCCTGAGATTCCCCTGTCCCTTCTTCCTCCATGCTCACATCCAAGTTCCCATCCCTCCTCTGATCCTCTTCTGTAACCTCCCTCACATCGGAAGAACTTCCTCCTCTATCTGTCCCCCTTCTGCTAGCATCAAAAGACCTTCTAGGGTCCCTTGACACTCTCTCTCTGTTGGCTCTACAAGACATTGCCCTAGGCAATGTAGGAGGACGGGCGCTCGTGCCCTCATCCTCAGGTGGCACTCCAGTCAATCGTGCAGATCGACGAGTTCCTCTCATCCTGTTTTCTGAAAACAGTACACATCAAGCAGGCATTAGCATCATATGGTTCATGCGGGCACACATGAACCCTCATCACATAAACATATCATTCATAGCATAGCATATCATTAATGCACATGCATATCATCATGGCATTTCACATCATCATAAAAGACAGGACTCAACATCCTATCCTAGTGGACATGATCTTCCTATTGTGCTTGACCTTCTATAACATCTATGAGCCCGACACTCTAGGTCCGATCCTTATGAACCTAGGGCTCTGATACCATTCTGTAACGACCCGAAAATCGGACCGCTACCGGCGCTAGGATCCAGATCGGTTTAAGGCCGCCGGGACCCGTAGCAAGCCTGACATAAACCTGTAAACCTGTATAATCCCATACATGATCAACAACATGCATAAAAAAAATTTAAACTTTTCCTTTAAACATCCAACTCAACCTGAACATACATGTACATAGTCATGATCATAATCATGATCCCTCTGTGGGATCTCATCAATGCCCCAACGGGCGATACAACATGAGATGAGTTGGCTAACATCTGTATCATCAGATATATAAGATCATGCATCAACAAGGGATTACAATACTCATAGGGTCAAGCACATCTATAACCTCAATATACCTCATTACATAACATACTGCAATCTCTTACATTACATCATAGTACAATTGTCATGTCCACAATCTAGCTATTACATACACATACTTCAAAACTCTGGCTAACCTCCTGGTCTACCCTGTACCTACAAACCTGGGGTTAGGGGAGAGGGGTGAGCTACAAAGCCCAGTGAGCAGAATAGTGAAATCATACATTAAAATTTCATGCCATTATGTAATGCAACATATCACAACTAATCACATCTCGGATGGTATTGTCACCAATAGTCCTCTACATAGTCCAACTGTGCCGGGACGTAGAATGGGTACAACCGGTCTTTCCCTTATCATAACATATCATAACATACCAATGTGCCAGGGACGTAGAATGGGTACAACCTGGACTTTCTCTTACATCGTGCCAGGGACGTAGAATGGGTACAACCTGGACTTCCATACCATATCATGCCGTAACATCATCATGCCATATGAGGACTAAAGGATCATCCAATAACCAATCCACATCAACATTATAAATGCAATGCAACATATTCGTGAATACTAATGCAAACAACCTACTATATCTCATGGCATTCATGATGCATGGATCATGCTCAAAATTCATATTTCATTTATTTTAAAACTTAAGGTTTATTCCACTCACCTCTGGCTAGCTCTGACAAACTCTGTAGCAGCTGGCTCACTGCTGGGGTCCTCGGTTCCTCGGGTCCGAACCTACACAGGTGGACTCCAATGAGGGACCAAACATACATAAACATAACTCTAACATACTCCCCAAAAACCTCCTAAAACACCACAAAACAACTATATAAAAACATGCAAGAAATGGCTGAACAGGGCACTTTCGGCGGCAGGTTCGGCGGCCGAAAGTCCCTCCAGAGCCGAAAGTCAGGCACTTTCGGCGGCACCTTCGGCGGCCGAAAGTCCCAGACAGATCCGAAAGTCTTCTTTCGGGGGCAAGCTTCGGCAGCCGAATGCTGCCTCCACAAGGGGGTTCGGTGGCCAAAAGTCCCTTCGGCTGCCGAACCTGGTTTCTCCCAGAATGGCAGAAACTTGGTTCACATGAACCTCTTGCCTCCCAAAACTTCAAATCATGCATATAGCTCAACTAAAACATGCATACAAGTTCCTAGGGGTCCCAAACAATCAAATACCCCAACTACAACACTTCAAACATACTCAAACATGCCACATTGTTCAAAAATCACATAAAACCTAACATAGCTCAACTAACTTAAACATGCATTTCTACCCCATAAAAATTCATAAAACTTATTTAAAACATACATTGAGCTTAAGATCAGCTCTTACCTCTTGAAGATTGAGAAAGAGACGACCTAAACTTGGAGATCCAAGAAAATGAGCTCCTGAGTTCCCAAAGCTCCAAAACTTGTTTCAAAAGTTCAAAACCTTCAATGCAAGCTTAAAACTCAAGAAAAATGGTGGGGATTTGGAGGAAAAACACTAGATTTGGAAGAGGGAGGTTGGAAGCTAGCTGTGGCCGAAAATGGAAGAAAGCTCGTCCATTTCGGCTAAGGGTCCCTTTTATAGGTGGCTGGCCAGGCCACGTTCGGGGGCCGAAAGTGCTTCCGCAAGCATGCCATGTTCGGCGGCCGAACTTGGGTTTCGGCGGCCGAACCTGAACTTCCCTCACCTATGCTTTCGGGGGCCTAACGTGCCTCCAAAACACATGCATGTTCGGCGGCCGAACTTGAGCTTCGACGGCCGAACCTGGGTTTTCCTCCAAAGACTTTTCATGTAAAACTCATTAAATTTTCATATTTAAAACCATGAAATACCTTAAAACATTTTATGAAAACATGTTTCTACCCTACTAGAGGCTTCCGACATCCGAGATTCCACCGAACGGTAGGAATTCCGATACCGGAGTCTAGCCGGGTATTACAATGGATGTTTGGAAACAGAGTGAAGAATCTTTGGTTTAAAGATGTTGTTTTGAGACTAGGTAACCAGGGTATGATTATGAGTAGGTTGAGGTGGTTCAATTCCAGCTGATGACGTAGAAGAATTGACAGTCGAATGACCAGATTGCTGAGAAGAAGACTGAGAAGGGATCGAACTAGAGGACGACAATAATGGAGAAGATGCAGCCATCATAGGCGATATAGGAGAGACCGACTCTTGGGGACAACTCGAAGAAAACAAAGAAGACGAAGAAGATGGAGTTGTCGAACCAGGTGATGAATCTGACAATCATGAAGACTCGAGAGAACCAGAGGGAGATAAATTGGATAAATCCCTAGAATTGAAAGAAATAAAATCAGACCCCTTTGCAGAAAATGGCAACGTTGCATGGTCTGTGGACAACTCCAAATTTGGTTGAGGAATATTATACCAACCAGTAAAACTCAGATTCTCTAATTTAAAGTTTATTCTTGGAAAGCTAGTCTCCACAAAGACAACGTGACGAGAGACATAAACCCTTTGACTTTTTATCTCATAACAAATATAAGCAATCTGATTTAAGGAATACCCCAAAAATAAACATGGTTTCGATTTGACCTCAAATTTCCCATTGGTATACTGCCGAAGAAAGGGATAGCACAAGCAACCAAATATCTTAAGTCGATTATAATTAGGATCTTTATTAAACAATTTAAGAAAAGGTGATTGCATTTGAAGCACAGGTGTTGGTAACCTATTAATAAGAAAGGCGACTGTTTGAAAAGCATAACTCCAAAATTGATGAGGTAAAGAAGCAGAGTGTAACAAAGTGAGTCCAGTTTCCACTAAATGCCTATGCCGCCGTTCAGTAACACCATTGTGTTGTGGAGTGTGAGGAGGTGTTTGTAGATGAGTAATTCCAGAATCTTGAAAAATTTTCCTTAAAGCAACATATTCCCCTCCCCCATCTGTATAAATATTAACAATCTGAGTATCAAACATATTCTCAACTAATTTCTTAAACACAGGAAAAATAACGGCAACATCAGACTTAAGTTTCAAAGGGGAAAACCAAATGTATTTGGTAAAATGATCAACAAAAATAATATAATATTTAAAACCATCAATAGATGGAACTGAAGCTGGCCCCCATAAATCAGAATACACCAATTCTAAAGGACGAGAACTAGTAAGAGATGAAACTCCAAAAGCAAGTCGATGACTCTTATGACAAAGACACGAATCACAATCAAAACCAAAAGATGACTCAGGTAAATTAAATTTGGACACAACATAACGACGGACTCTAGTGGCAGGATGACCGAGGCGTTGATGCTAGACATAGGAAGAACCATGAACAGAGAAATATACAGCTGATCAAGCATAATTTAGCCACATTTTTATTATATTTATTATTGTTTAATTACACATTTTTCTATCTTAATTTATGTTTTTGTTATGTTTTTACAGAAAAGGAAGAAAATGAAAAATTGTAGAAAAAGTGCAGAAAAAGCTGAAAAAGTGATTAGGTCAAAGTGATTTGGCCAAATCACTGCCCAAATCGAGCTGAAGCAGAAACCTGGAACTATCTCACAGGAAAGTGATTGGGTCAGAGCAATTTGGCCAAATCAAACAGAGGAAGTAGAGAAATCAAGCTGAGGCAGAAAAATCTGGAAGTGAATTCTCGGAAGTAGTTTGGGCAAGCGATCTGCCCAAATCACCCGCCCAAATCACTTTAACACAGAAAAACAGCAAAAGCAGAAAAAAGTGCAGCAAACCAAAATTCAAATTTGGAGAAGTCCAAATCCACTTCAAACACTGCCATCACAGTTCCAAGAGCCACAAGAAAGTCTCTCACCTAAGGAATTCCATTTATAATTAAATATAAGATCCAAAGAGGAATCAAAAACCACAAAAGATCAAGCCAAAATAGGATTTCAAAACCCTAAATGGATGGGATTCTCAAGCTATAAAAGGGCAGCTTCTAAACAAGCAAAGGGTATCTTCTCCTCCTTAGAAATTCTACAGAATTACAGCAGACTCTTCTTCTCTTCCTTTCTTCTTTCTTTTGTGTACTTTGTCCACCATGAGTGGCTAAATTCATCCTTTTCTAGTTGAAGTTGAGGAAATTCAGATTTCTGATGAATTGGGAGATTTAAAACTCCATTGTTAATCTCTTATTTGCTTTCAATATTTATGCAACTTGATTTTTTCTATAATTGTTACTCTGCTTTTAGAATCAATAAGGGCCCATTGCTTTTAAATTGCTTGAGTAATAAATTGTTTGAATGATTTAGGTCCGTAATTGCTTAGATTATTTGAACACAAATATAATTAGTTGCATAACCTAGACTTGACCACGCGGTTGGCAAGGATAGAATTGGGTTTCTCTAAGTCTTAATGCAGTCAACAGTTGTTTGATGCTAAATGCCCCAAGGACGTTCCTTGGCAACTTGTTGATTAGTGTTTGATTAGCGAACGTTTCCTAATCAAACTAGAACTAAGGAGGAATTTGGTTGTGAGAAGCGTCTTCCACAACCAAAACCAATTTATTGAAATAAAATAGGAGTATTAAATAATCAATGATCAATTCTGAACAAGCTGAAATAGACTCTTACTTCAACTAGAATCTCTTTCCCATTGAAATTCTCTTTTATTTAAATTATTGCTCTCTCTTGCTTTTTAGATTTAAATCATCAAAACAAACCCCCCTCTTTTACTTGTTTGTTATTTGTTTGCCTTAGTCATTATTAGGAAGATCCTTGGTGTCAAATCCCTGTGGTTCGACCCTATTGCCACTATCTGCAAGTTAATTATTGATTGTCTAATAGGTTTATCTTTTATGGCTTCGACAACCGCTATCAACAGCAAACGGAGACCGAGCTTTTGGAACTGTAGAAAGATGATAAAGAGAGTCTTTAATTCTGCCCTTTGTGAGTATCTCCCCCGTGACCAGATCCTTAACAAGAAAACAATCAAAAAAGAATTCAATCGAGACATTATTGGCAAGACAAAATGCAGAAACAGAGATCGAATTCTCAGTAGCATGAGGAACACAGAAGACATTATCCAAAGAATAAGTTTTTGAAGGAAAAGAAATGAATTTAGAACCAACATGTGTTATACGTAAACCTGTATCGTCAGTGAGATGAAGCTCATCAAGACCCTCATAAGGAGCATGTATGGACAAGTTCTGCAAATCATGAGTGACATGGTGAGAAGCTCCTGTATCTAATATCCAATTCTGTGGTTTAGCAGCAGTGACTTGATTAGCACGCGGCTGAGGAAAATTGTCTTTGAAAAACTCTTTAGCACGAAAACATCGCTTCGCACCATGGCCAGGAAGTTCACATATTTGACATAAAATCGAGGAACCACTAGAACCTCTTTTATTTGTTGTTTGTCCAGAATACTGCCGAGAGCTATTTTGAGCGGATGAGTACTCCTTGTAACGACCCCAAAATGGACCGTCACCGGCACTAGGATTCAGGTCGGCTTAAGGCCGCCAGAACCCATAGCAAGCCTGCTATACTCTCTGTGTACCTGTAAATCTCATACATGTTCATACATTTTCTGTGAAAATAAAAACTATTTTCTGTGAAAATAAAAACTCTTTTCTGAACTAAGGCTTAACCTGTGCATGCACTATCTCTGTACTCTGTACTCTGTACCCCTGACTAGAGCTTGCTCTAGATGGGTGAACTCATACTTGTTAAGCCTGGTTTTTCACATACTCTGTAAAACATATACATATACAGATCATGTACATACCAAAAGATTACAACACAAAATAACTTAGTACATCTCTTTAATATTACATGTCCACTCTAAGCTATTACAATTCTCTTTACTCTTTCTGTACTCTGCTGATCTCCCCTGTACATTGTACACTGAACCTGCAAGACTGGGGTTAAGGGAGTGGAATGAGCTCTATAGCTCAGTGAGTAGAATAGTAAAATATATCAGTAAAACATGACCTTATGGAATGCATCATAACACAGACAATCCACAGCAAGAGTAAACCTGTCACCAAATAGTCCCAGTATCTCATACCAGGGCGTAGTCAAAGGCACCTGGATTTCCTGTCTCATATATGTATATGTGTATATAACACCTGTACTTACCATTGCCAGGGCATAGTAAAAGGCTCCTGGACTTTACTATACCTGCCAGGGCGTAGTCAAAGGCTCCTGGACTTCTCTTGGAACCCTATTCATGCAACTCTCCCCCAAAACCTCAAAAATCTTCCATAAAACATAAAAACAAGCTCAGGATCTTCACTTACCTCTTGAAACCAAGAAGATGAATGATCCTAACGTGGAGTTTTGGAGCAACTCTCCTGCAAACTCTCCAAACTTAAAATTTCAAGTTTTTAGCTCAAAACCTTCAAAATAACATAAAAATCAATCAAATCTTTGCAAGAGTTAATGAACACATGAAGAAAACGTCAAGAAGACAGAGTCTCACCTCAGAAAGTGAAAGAAAGCGGCAAAGCTTATCCTTTCAACCGACTGAGGGCCTTTTATAGGTGGCTGGCCAGACCACCTTCGGCGGCCTATCGTGAAACCGAAAGCCATGCATGTTCGGCGGCCGAATGTCTCATTCGGCAGCCGAACCTGGCTTTTCTGCCTTGGTTCTTTTCTTTCCAAAACTCATTTCTTTTTAACACCATAACATAAAAACATACTCTATTACTTTAGAAAAACATAAATCTTACCCTTCTAGAGAATTCCGACATCCTGGATTCCACCGGATGACAGGAATTTCGATGTCGGACTCTCGTCGGGTATTACACTCCTGCCTACCATCGCAATTATTAGAAAAATTCTGGCGATTATTAGAATTCTTTCGCACATTATGAGCAACAACTGGTTCAGGATCATCAATAGAATTAATCCGTTTCAAATATAACTCATGAGACAAAAGCTTTTCCTAAAGTGCTTCAAACGAAATTACTGTGTCTCTAGCTCGAACCGCAGCAGCAATATCCCTAAAATCAGACCCCACACCATTCAACACATGAATAATAAGATCAATCTCAGAAATCGAACTCCCAAAAATAGCCAAATCTTCTGAAATTGCCTTAACCGTCTGTAAATACTCAGATACAGATCGATTCTCACGTTTCAGATTAGCAAGCTTCTCACGAAGCGACAATATTCTCATGGCATTCCTATTAGCACACGATGATTTGATTTTATTCCATGCCTCCGCTGAAGTCTTTGCAGAAGAGACTACATGCATAAAAGAGAAACTAGTGGAAGCAATAATCGCTGCCAGTATCAACTGATCTTGGCAGACCCAAAACTCATGATCAGAATTAGGTACCTCTTTCCCTTCCTTTTGAACACCTTGAGCCGGACAGGGAAAGCTTCCATCAACATAACCTATTAGATTATGCCCACGCAACACCGGCACGATCTGAGCGCGCCAAGCAGGATAATTTTCTCTCGCAAGCTTCAATGGAAACTGCGATGCAGCATTAAGAGAGACTAGCATCTTTCCAGAAGAATGAATAACACCGGTTGTGTTCGAAGCAGAAGCCATTAAAACAGAATGGATTCGCAGAGGAAGAAAACTAGATCTGTAGTGGAAAACTCAAGAGTTTTCTAGCTCTGATACCATAAAATAACTCACACAATATCAATGAACTGTTGAACAATTGATATTTGTATTGAGTATTTACTGCTATATTTATACAGCAGAGAGTGGTTACAAAGGATAAGATTTACAGATATAAAATACTACATGTATATCAAAATACAATAGAATAACAAACTATGACTTATCTGTATTTTGTGCTTCAATAAGTCTTTCATGAGCACACTAAGTACATTGACCTTGATTGTCATATAATTAAAGAACGACTATCACGTCCACAACGACAGATTACATAAAAATGAAATTGTATATAATAGCTAGCATGAAACTACTAAATAATTTGGGTTAACTATTTTGGACTAAGTATAATGTTGATCCAAAAGTTATTTGGGTCAGTTTGGTCTGGGCTGTTATAATTGGTATCAGAGCTAACCTTGATCAGAAAAATGTGCAGAGCTAGTAGGCCTGCGAAGAAAAGGCTACCTGTGCGAGACGAGGTGGAGCCGCCCGAGGTACTACTGAACCATAATATCCAGGGGTCTTGTCTTGACATAGGAATTATACATGATTTAGCACAACTAGATCGCAACAGGGACGTTGTGAAATTGAGTAAGGGAGAATTATCACGTCCTACATTTGAACCATAATACCCGAGGGTCCTGTCTTGGTATAGCGATTATACTCGATTTCGCACAACTAGATCGCAACGGGAACGTTGCGAAATTGAGTAAGGGAGAATTATCACGTCCTACATCGACAAATTGCAGAAAAAAGAAATTAAGTATAATAGCTAGCAAAAAACTACTAAATAACTTGGATTAATCATTTTGGTCCGACTAGAAAATGAGTCTAAAAATTAATTGGATCAATTTTAGCCGACTGTTATAACGGCTCTAGTAAGGATTCATTGATATTAATCACCTTTCAACTCAAGATCTGTTTGACAGATCTCTTCACCAAGCCTTTGCCTACAAAAAGACATCAATTTCTATTTCGCAAGTTGAATCTACTTGCTTTACTAACTATAACTTGAAGAGAGGTGTTAATTACTTTCGAATTTTACTTTAATTATTTTTTTACTATTTCCTTTACTCCCTTTACTTATGTTTAATTAGTGAACAAGGATAATTTAACTTGCATGTCCTTTGCATTCTTTCAGGACTTTTCTTGGACTTTGCTTTTGACATCGTAAAAAGGCTTTACCTTTATCAGCTCATTGTAATGTTGATATTTTTTATAAGGTCAATAAAGAATTTCTTTCTTTTCGCTCCGTTTTTTCACATAATTAACCAAAGGGTAAACTGCAATTTAGTCCATCTGGTTTAGTAAAATACAACATTTCATCCCTCTGTTTTAAAAAACCTTCAATTTAATCCTTCACATTTAAAAAAACTACAAAATAGTCCCTACCGTCAAATTTTCAGTTAACATTCCATTTATTTTAATAAAAATGACTAAACTACCATTTTCTCCTCATCCTTCTCCTTCTTTTCCCGATCCTCTTCTTCCTTTTCTCCTCATCTTCCTCCTCCTCTTCCTCCTCCTCCTCCTTCTTCTTCTTCTTCTTTTTCTTCTTCTCCTTCTCCTTCTTTTCCCGATCCTTTCTCCTCCTTCTCCTTCTCCTCCTCCTCCCGATCCTCTTCTTCCTTTTCTCCTTATCTTCCTCCTCCTCCTCCTCCTCCTCCTCCTCATCCTTCTTCTTCTTCTTCTTTTTCTTCTTCTCCTTCTCCTTCTTTTCCCGATCCTTTCTCCTCCTCCTCCTCCCGATCCTCTTCTTCCTTTTCTCTTCATCCTCCTCCTCGTCCTCCTCCTCCTTCTTCTTCTTCTTCTTCTTCTTCTTCTCCTCCTCCTCCTCCTCCTCCTCCTCCTGTGTTGGGATGGAGTGAATACTGTTTGGTTGAGTTTTTTTACTTAAAGGGTAGTTTAGTCATTTTCATTAAAATAAATGGAAGGTTAACTGAAAATTTGACGGTAGGAACTATTTTGTAGTTTTTTTAAATGTGAAGGATTAAATTGAAGGTTTTTTAAAACAGAGGGACGAAAGGTTGTATTTCACTAAACCAGAGGGGCTAAATTGTAGTTTATCCTTAATCAAAATAATTTTTTTAATAAATATACTAAAATTTTAGTTAATCTAAATTAAGCGTATAATATAATTATCAAAGTTAACATATCTCTTTTGAAAAATTTCATTATTTCTCTTTTTTCCGTTGATTAAGAGTAATTTTACTTTTTAGTTTTTAGTTAATTTTAAAGTTCAAATTTGATTATCCATTACAGTTAAAAAAATAAAACTTTAATCTGTAAATAAAAATTTAAATAAATTTAGAGCAAATAAACGAATTTTCCTCTCTGACAAATAAACAAAAGTGCTCTTATTTGTACGCGAAGTCAAATGAGGTCATCTCGATTTTCTCAATTTTTACTTTTTGACCTTTAAAAAATAAATAAAAAAAAAAAAAAAACTTTATTTGCTTTCATGTAAATGTAAAAAGCAAACATATGGCGTGGAGGATGGACTAGCAAATCCAAGCGTCCAAAGACTTTTGCTTTTCGCTTCAGAAACAATGGCGAACGATCGGTCTTTCGATATAGATCATCTGGGCACAAGGGTTTCTCTTAATTTTGATTACCTGTTAACCCAAAAAGGTTTTATCACTGCACATGCGAGACCATGGCGAGCTGTGCAGTGGAAGAAGGCTGCGCTACCGACTACATTGCTATTTCCATAGCCATCCTCTCCATGATTTTGTGCGTTTCCTTCTGTTTTCCCTTTAAAAAGAATTTGTTCTATTATTTTTTTCTTTTCCTTCAGTGATTTTGCCTTGTAGCTTTCTGCGTGCATAGTTTAGTTTAGTAGTTTTCCCAGCTTAATCTGGATTCGCATTTATAGTACAGTGATGAATTTGTTGCTTGAATATCTTAATTATTATTTTTTTTTTCCTTTTGAAGAATTTTGAGATTCTACTGTTTTGTTGGTTTGGGATGTTTTCTTTTTTGACGATTGACAGTTTGATGCTATGCCTTAATGAAATATCAAAGCTTTTAAAATAAGCAGTTTCCGGTTTTGCAAGTCTTTTTTGAGTCTCTAAATTGTTTAAGTTATAAACTTTTGTTGGCGATATGAATTTTTTCAAATTGTGCCCGCTGTTCATTAGTGATATTAAGCTTACTCTATACCTATAGATTCCTCTACTGAAACAGTTATGAACGTTTAGAAAGATCGGCTTCTCTAAGTAATTGTTTTTCCTGCTTGCTGTGCTTAAGAAAGCATCATTATTTAACACAAATTCCTTGGTGATAAGGGGCCTGAGTTCTTGATAGCTTTCGCTACAAAAAATTTCAGGATTACCAATAGATTTTTCCGTTGGTAATCCTATAAAAATCCGTTGGTAAACGAATTACCAACGGATTATTAACGAATTACAATTCGTTGTTAAAAAACTCGTTGGTAAATTTTTACCAATGACTTTGAACTCTGTTAGTATTACTAACGGATTTACTAATGGAATTTCCGTTAGTAATACTAACGGATTTACTAACGAATTTTAAATCCGTTAGTAAATTGAGAGAAAAAAAATTTACTAACCGATTTTAAATCCGTTAGTAAATCTATTGAAAATTTAAATACTTTTAAAATAATTATTATTTCAATTAAATAATAAATTTTATTATTAATATTATTTTTTATTACTTCAATAAGATTTAAAATTATATTATTATTGTTACTAAGCTTGTAATTTATGTCCAATATTTATTAGAAATATATAGAAAGTAGAAATAAGAGAAAAGTAGATGAGAGAAAATGATAAAAAAAAAGAAAGAAAAAAGAGAAAAGAAAAAATTATAGAAAAATAAAAATTATGAAAAAGAAGGAAGAATGAGAGTAGAGTAAAAAGATAATAGAAAAATGAGAAAAAAAGAGGAAATGATTAGAGAATAAAATAATAGAAAAAGAAAATGATAGAAAAAAAATATGAGAGGAAATAATATGAATGATAATTATGGAGAAAATTAAGAATAAGAGAAGAAAGGGAAGAAAATAATGGAAAGAAAATGGAGAAAGTGAAAGGAAAATTATAGAGGAAAATAAAGAAAATAATTGAAGAGGGAAGAGAATGAGATAAAAAAGGATAAGAGATTAAAGGAAAATAATAGGAAAAAAAAATGAGAAGAAATTAAAAAAAATGAGATAAGAAAGTGAAATGAAAGAAAGTAATAGAAAATGAAAGAAAATGAGAGAAAGGGAAAGAAAATGGAAGAAGTAAAAATGATAAAATGAATGAATGATAAAAGGAGAAAAGGTGGTGTTATATTTCTAAAAGCAGATTACTAACGGATGTATTAACGGATTCAAATCGTTAGTAAATTTTTTTCAGATTACTAACGGATTCAAATCGTTAGTAAATTTTTTTTAAAAAAAAAACGGGCTTTTTCCCTCCAAAAATTACTAATGGATTTTGAAATCCGTTAGTAATACTAACGGATTTATCAACGGATTTGAAATCCGTTAGTAATACTAACGGATTTACCAATGGATTCAAATTCGTTAGTAAATTAAAAAAAAAAAATCGGACTTTTTCCCTCCTAAAATTACTAACAGATTTTGAAATCCGTTAGTAATACTAACGGATTTACCAACGGATTTGAAATCCGTTGGTAAATTTTTACATAAAAATTTTTACATTAAGATTTATCAACGGATTTTCAAATCCGTTAGTAAATCAGTTAAAATTACTAACGGATTTTCATCCGTTAGTAATTCGTTAGTAATTTTCAATGTTAATTATTTTATATATTTATAAGTTATTAACGGATTTTGAAATCCGTTAAAAATACTAACAGATTATCAACGGATTTCAAATCCATTAGTAATACTAACAGATTACGAACGGATTTCAAATCCGTTGGTAAATTTTTACATAAAATTTTTTATATTAGGATTTATCAACGGATTTTCAAATCCGTTAAAATTACTAACGGATTTTCATCCGTTAGTAAAATCTGTTGTTAAATCACAACTTTCTTGTAGTGTTTGAAGTCGAAGTGGCCCAATCCTAAAGACACTTATGAGCTAGCAGGATACATGGACAGCCTCCTATTTGCGCCTTGCGTTCGGTGCAGGCTCACTGGAAATCAAGGAAAGATAAGAGAATTGTTATAGAATGTAATGTCTCCGACTCAGTTAATTAAATAACCGGGTAGGGGGTGTTACACTCACAGATTAGATGCCTTGCTGACATCACCTGCGTTGCTTCTTGAAGCCCCGAGGCATACCTTTAGCAATACTGGACTCATTTTCTTTTGGTTTTGGCTTTTAAAGAAATCCCCTGATTGAGAGTGAGAAAAAGAATAGTGCTTAGGAAGCTGAGATAGGATTCTTCATGACAACTTAAAGTTTAAACACGCATGGCTAAGAGTTTCAGGGTCATGATGATGCAGATGATAAATGCATCTAGATATGTTACTTGAAGTGAGTTTTCTTTCTCAGTGACTTGTGAGCTTTGAATCTTTCATGTAAGAGTGAATTGGCACACCAGTCTAGCGGTTGTAGAAGACATTATAAGACTACGAGATGAGAAATTTTAATATCAACCTATCTCTCTCATTCAATGCTTTCCATTCCAAGATATCATGTGCAATTTCAATAGATTATTTCAATGTTGTTATGGTTGGATGACTTTAACTTTGAAGATTCATTATTGACATTCTAACATTGTAGCACATCATTTTCTTCTTATTGTCTTCCGTGTAGATGTCCATCAATTTCCTGAAATTCAAAAAGAGGCATTGGTGGCGATCTTGCTATGTTTGGGCAGGTTACCCACGGCATGCAATTTCCTTTATGTTACATTTCTTTTGAAAAAACGTTTTTATGATTTTGCCCTTAATTTTTCCCTTTCAATTTGGTTTGAAGGTCCACTTGGATTTGGATTGCTGCTCTGCTGTTAACACAAGCTTACCAACTGTATTACATATTTGTCAAGTGAGTACAAATTGTACACATTAAATGAGTTAAATTTAAGAGCAGAACTTGCCATTAATTGCTGACTTTATATAACAGCTTAGTCTTTGTTCTCAATCTAACCTGTACAATGATTTATTTATTTTTTAATTCATATAAATTTGTAATATTAAATTAATACATGAATCTTTGCACTAACATTTTTATAACTCTATTACCCAAGTCGGTTACCACTAATTAGCTAGGTTCTCTCCCTACTTCTCTTACCATGGATTGCTTGGACTCATATAAATTAATTCTTGCTGATTATAGCGGTACATGAAAGAATATTGCAAAACTGAAGTTTTATTTATTTAGAAATACACTAATTAGCATTTTTCTTATCTTATTTTTTGAGACTGTGGAAGAATCTTGCAAACATGAATTTTTAAATTATTTAGAAATCTACTTTTTAGCTTTTTTCTCAGCAGAGGCTTCCTTCCCACCTGTAGCTGAGGCTTTTGCACCACCAGGAGCTGCGGCTTTTGCACCGCCAGGAGCTGAGGCTTCTGCACCGCCGGGAGCTGAGGCTTCTTCACCGTCTTGTAACTCAGCTAGTTTCTCGGTCAAAGGATCGGCTTCTACCTCTCCTTTTACCTCGTTGGTAGCCGCAAGTTTCTTCTCTTCTGCAACGGCATCTTTCACCTGAGCATTTGAAACAGTAAAGAAGGAAAATATAATCAATAGTGAAATACAACAGATGAAAAGCCCAAATTTCTTCATCTTGATTTTCTTGATTTTACTTTTTTGAAAATATTTGTTTTTTTGTTTGTTTGTGAACTGATGAATAAACTTGCTGAGCTCTCTACCTTTTATACTTTTTTTGATGCTAAGATTTAGAAGTTAAGTTGCACCATTTGAGGAGGCTCAATGAGCTAAACTAGGGAGAAAATCTTACTTCTTTATTCTTCATACGACTCGGTATTTACTTTCAAAATCTTAACTAAAATTATCAATAATGCATAATTCTATAACATTTAGACATTCGCCCTTCAATGTAGTAACAAGATTTAAATATTCAAATTAGGTTTATTTATTTTTTTAACCTATATGTGCTCTTTATGATCTATAATTCTTAATGATGTAAATAATATTTCTATTAAAAAAAATTACAAGTGTTTTCTAATTTTTTTTTTATGTCCTGAAGACAAGTTAATATGAAAATTGTAGCTAATAGTAAACTAAACAATTATATTATGACTAATATTGTAGTGTCATTTGTCCAAACAATAAGACAAAAAAATATGTGTACTTTGACGTGTCACAATATGTTTTTCATCGATATTCAAGAATTGATCAAAGGCTTTTAAATATTTTTCCATCATTTGTCATAGCTTCTTTCAACCATATAAAGAGAGATGAACTAAAACGGTTCATTCTTTAGTTTAAAGAGCAATGAGCATTTTATTTTCTTTTGTAATGTAGTGGCTTAACATATATTTATTTTTGAGTCCATTCTAACTTGAATTCAATAAAATTATAACCTTGACAAAAAAAAGAAGAAAGTTTATTTCTTAAGATTTTTCATGGACTAATTATATCATGGCAATTTTACATATATCTTTTTTTTACAAAAAATAAAAACTTGCACTGATTTGTTTTTGAATTACTAAATGGTTTGTTTTGTATTAAGGAGTATTCAAAAATAAATTTACGAAATTCTATTTATAAGACTAATAAATTTAAAATCACTTTAAATAATTTTACCCCTAAAAAAACCAACACAAACATTATTATTTAAAATTAATCAATGGCTTTCATATTGGTTGTTATTTATAAATACATATAATATATTGAGCAATCAGTCGCTATTTATAAAATTTATTATTTTAATAAAATTTTAAAATTTATGTTATAATAATAACAATGTAATTTACTCAAAACAATTTATGTTAATTACTGGGTTAGTGCTATGATATCGGATTTCAACTAAATATTTTATTAGACTTTTGAGTTTTTTTTTTTAAATGTGTTAAGGAGAAAGTAAGCAGATTGTCTCCATTATATGCCTTTATCAACCCAATCAGAAAGTGGTAAAAATTAGAGTTTTTAGTTTAATTCATGATAAGTTGCAAAACTCATCACTTTTTCCTTATTAAATTCCATGGTTTTGGTATGATTTTGATATAAACAATTGAATTTTCACTTAAAATTTGATTTTGGACATGTTTTTAAGCAGAAAGTAAGAAAAAGAATAAAAAGTGGCTGAATTATAAGGTTTTCTGAGGGAGTTACAATCTTGCCCAAGACTATAGCTCAAGGCCATGGACAGACTCCAGAATTCGAATTTGTCAACTGTCATCCCGATTTTTCCAGTTTTACAGAGATCAAATCATTTTCAGATTGAAACAAACATAATTAAATTAGGATTGAGATAAAATAGGAGCAGTAGAGTTTATTTTAAATTATGAATATTTATTTTTTTTATTGGAGAAAAGCCCATATAAAAGTTGACCAAGAATTAACCTAGCATCTCATATTTTTTCTCTCTTCTTCTTATCTCTCATATTCGGTCACCTCCTAGCCGCCTCATTCTTCTTCTCTTTTCTTTAGTTCCTTACAATTTTATTATGCCCCTTACAGGCTAAACACTTGTTTTTAGTTGAAGATTAATCAAGATTGAGATTTATTCAAATTGTGAGATTATGTTATTAACTTCTCTTCATCTTATTTCTGTTTTCAATTAATTTATATTTTCGAGGAACACCGCCTCTATTGTTGTTCTCTTAGGAATTCAAGGGGCTCATTGAATCTCCTAAAAAACAACATATTGCTAATTAACCCAATTAAATTCATAATTGTTTAATTGGGTTAATAACAAGTAGCAATTAGCATATTCGTTTATATTAAGGAATTAGTTGATTTGATTTAAATAATTCGCGTGTTACTCTTCCAAATATTGATTTTTCCATATGGAATCACCTTAAGGGGGCCATCGGGTTGGTAACCAAATAATCAAGCAACTAGAGGAGTGCACTTATTTTGCTTTTTTGCTTTTGCTTTTTTTTTTCTTTCTTTCTTTTTTGACACCCCTTAATTTTTACATAATCATATGGTATAAATAATGTCCTTTAAATCATTCTCAACAAAGGGCAACAACTTATTTAAAAGAATGTGCATTCATTATCAACTATTTAAATAAGGACCATACTTTATGAGTTTTCAAAACAATGATGAATTTATTCTATTTAAGCTAGCATAAAAATAACATAAGAACTTGAATTCTACAAAAAAAAAATTTTTTTTTAATGAAATTTAAAACCGAAAATAATAATGGAAAAACCCATAAAAATTAATTAAAATCTGAGAAATAATTCAGTAAGTGCAAGTGTTGAGAAACTACTGAGAATCAGAAAAAGTCTTATAGACTTGGGCAAACCTCTAGCAATCATCAGAAAAATTGTACAGAAACAGCAGAACAGAAGAAAAATTTTCAGAACACAACAGAAAAATATGTACATCAACCCATCAACCAATCACAAAAAGCACTTCTATCTCAATCACTTCTCCCCTCCCCCACACTTACTCCTCACATTATCCTCAATATAAAAAAATTCAAGCAACTGGGGAACTTCACAAATAAATTAGCAAAAGTGAGCCAAAGAGAACTTTCCTGAGGAGTAAGTCACCGAAAACTCAGGCTGATGATAGTTGGGGGTGTGGGTAACCCCAAGTGAGAGAGGATGGCATCTAACTTTGCATGTGGTGTATTTTTGCCTCAATTCTGGCTAGGCAGGTTTGATCATAAGATTCTGGATATACTACTAAGGTTGTTGGCGCTGACTTATCTTCTGTTCCAAATAAGCGTGATCGTGGTGGAATGATAGGACCTGGAGTTGCTTTAAAATTTCAGGTTTCACCTTCCATTCCTCTTTCTCATCGTTGATGGGTAGCTCATGAATAGAGGTTTTTTCCTTTGCCTGTGAACGTGTCTTTTTCCTTGTTAAGGACAGTAGGGAGGACAATGGCGAGGATGCCGAAGACAGCACTGGTGGCTCAGCGGACAGTGAGGGTGATGCGACTGGTGTTAGCGATGCGTTTGTCAATCTACCAGGGGTGCGCAAGTCCATCGCCAAAGCTGCTAGCGTCATCGATGAAGTGCGGCGGCGGCGCGAGGAGGAGTGGGCATCGGGCTGGATGGCGTCGGGTTGGGTGGTTCTCACCATGGATGTACTTGTGATGGGAGAGAGAGGCGAGAGGGAGAGATTTCGGAGAAGAAAAAGAAAAAGGGAAGAAAAGAAAAAAAAAAGAAAAATAGGGTTAGGTTTATATATTTATATTTATTTTTTATTTATTTTTTATGAATAACAGTAATTAAAAATAGTATAATAAAATTTACCTTTCTTTAGAGCAGTTTCAAAAATAATAACTTACCACCCAAATAACCATTGAAGGTCATAAAAGGTCCCATAAAGTCTAGAATTGCCCAAAAGGTCTAATATGCTCTAAAGTAGAAAATAACAGATAAATAAATTAAAAACTGAAAATTAAAAGAAACTCATTGGTGACTGTACAGGCTTGGGCAAGCCTATAACCCTAGGTTATCTTCCAAGCAGCACCATTGTTTATTGTCTTAGGCTAGACTTAGTAGCATGTTAGGCTTCATCCACTTCCATCTTTATATTTATTCAACATCCAAATCAATTTCTTTACTTTTAAAGGATTCAACTTAGAGGAGATTATGATTGGAAGTCTGTTATTACTTCCCAAAAATGCATATTTCAAATGAGTCGTAAGTGTTTTCAACTCAAGTTTTAGTACCTTGTGGCTCAAAGTATCCAATGAGTGGACTGTTTCTATGATTTTTTTACTGAATTGCGATGTGCTACTGTCAAGGCAGTCCATTGTCAAGTTTTCGGTTAAAACTACCTCCAACTTGTCTTTCTTGCTTAATTCAAATGTTTCTTGAGCGAGAGGATCAACTATATATATGCTGCAAAGAGAAAAATTATCATCAGAATACTTCATTACATCATAGATATTAAATTTTACCTCTTCTTGATAAAGGACTAATTAGACTCCGTCAGGAGCTTTAACTAATATCGTTTGGCTAAGACGATATAAGAGAAAAGTTAGGCTGAAAGACGAACAGTCTTATTGAAATTCTTCAAAGATTGAAAAGTGAGTTTCTAATAGTCAAGGGAGGCTATTTATAATAGAAACAAAACCCTAATATGCAAAATTATGAAAATATTCAAAATATCCAAAAAAATAATTAAAATACAAAATTGACCCCCCAAACGATGGAATTTTCATATCGAACTTTGTGACAGGCCTATAGCCCTTGTCACATTTTTGAAAGTCGTGCATCCCGAAATTCTCTTTCCGAAAAGTTATTATGGGTCTCCATCGGACGTTGGCAGCAAATGTTAGGCCTGTTCAATGACTCGCGGTTGTCGAAGCCGGTCAAAAATAACCTTTTCGGTTATCAACAATTTTACAACTGCAGATAGTGGTAAAGGATCAAATCCACAGAGAATTGAAAACTTATCTATTTTTCTCAACAAGACCAAGAGATTCAACTGAATGAGTAACTGAAAGCAAGTAACTGAAAGCGGAACAAAAGTAAAGTGCAATAAAAGTAAAAGGGGGGATTTGAGATTGATTTGATTAGCAAACTACTGAAAGCAATTAAATGAGCAAGTAATTAAAATAAAAGAGAAATTCAATATGAGAAAGGTCTAGTTGAAGAGATGGATCCACTTTGGTTGTTTGGATTGATCATTAAAACTTATGTTCTCTTGATTGATTCAACAGATTAGTTATGGAGATAAAAAACGCTTCTCACCACCATGTCTCTCCTTATGATTAAATCAATTAGGGAACGTCCTCAAATTAATTACTAATTAACAAATTGCCAAGGTACGTTCTTAGGCATTAGGCATCAAAACAATTGTCAATTGCATGAAGAAATAGAGAGATCCAATCCTAGCTACCCAAACGCATGGAGATGTTGCTAGATCATACAATTCCTTAGTTATTACACCAAGTGTTCTTATGTTAGAATAATTCCAGCAATTACGGACTAAAAATTATCCCAACTAACAATCAGTTACCTTGCAGTCAAGAATCAAGTGGCCAATTTGATCAAAACAATAAAGTAATCATAGATTCAAGCACCAAATTGTATGAATATTGAACAAATCAAAGACAAATAGTTTATGTTCAGATCTCACAATCCATAAAACAACCTTAGTTTCAACCAATCTTCAACTAGAATAAAAGGTTTCAGCCACTCATGGCTGAAACAAAACAGAAAATAAAAGGAGAACACAAAAGATGAAGAACCAAAGATGGAGATGGAGAGGCTTGTGCGCCTTGCTTGGCCGGATGGGAGGGATGGAGTGCCTCTTCTTGCTTTCTGGTCGGCTGGCCTCTAGAGGTGTTTAAATATGTTTCAAGATGCTGGCTGATAGAACATATTTTAGCCCATTTTATCTTGATATTATTGATGATTATTTACACGATTTATGCTTAATTTAGTGCTCTTGACATTATTTTGCAAAAAATGGTGAAAAAGGATATTTTGGAGAAAATACCCTTAAAACTGCCTTAAATGGAGCAAAGGAGAGTAAGCCTGCCAAGTTGGAATCAAGTGAAGCTAAATAAGGAAAGTTCTAAATAAGGAAAGTGGCAAAGAAGGAAAGAACATTCAGCCAAATCAATTTGAAATTCAAATTTCAAATCTCCAAGTAGCCTTTTCCTTATTCAAGAAGCCAAGTCTTAAGTTGCCATAAATGAAGAGCCAAATAAGGAAAGTATTTTGAAATTCAAATCTTCAAGATTCATATTCAAATTTTGAATTTCAAAATCCAGCTTATTAAGGAAGCTAAATCCAAAGATCACATGCTTGCCACCTCATGCCTTGCACATTCAAAATTCAAATTGCAAAGGAGGCTCCACCTTCCTTATTAGTGCATGGGCGGCAAGGAGAGTGTGAAGGCAAGTCTTGGGCACCTTAGGCAGCATCTTGAAGACACTTGGGTAGCAAGCCAAGACCAAATACCCCACTCCTTGCACTTGAACACATGCCCCACATTTTTCCCTTCTCACATGTGCATGGATGGCACATCTTGGACCAAGGGCATTTTGGGCAGCCTCTTGAAGTATTTTGGGCAGCCTCTTGATACCTTGGGCAGCCTCTTCACTAATTAGGAAGCAAGTATCATCTAGGGCAACACTTTTCAAGTATAAAAAGACACATAAGGAGCCTCCCCATGCTCTTTCAAGCCCCCTTGGAGGAACCTATGGGATTCACATCTCTTCTTCTACCTTTCTTCTTTTCTTTTATTTTTGGTTTTTGTTTCAGCCATGAGAGGCTGAAATTTTTTATTCTAGTTGAAGATTAGGTGATGCTTTAGTTGTTTTATGGATTGGGAGACTTGATCAAACATTGTTTATCTTTTGTTATTCAATATTCATACAATCTCATGCTTAATTCCATTGTTGCTTTGTTGTTTTGATCAATATGGCCAATTGATTCTTGATTGCAAGGTAATAGTATGTTAGTTTGGGTGATTTAAGTCCGTAATTGCTTGGATTATTCAAACATAAGAACACTTGGTGTAAAAACCAAGGAAATTGTATGATCTAGCAACATCTCATGCGTTTGAGTAGTTAGGATTGGATCTCTCTCTTTCTTCATGCAATTAACAATTGTTTGATGTCTAAGGCCCAAGGACGTTCCTTGGAAATTTATTAATTAGTAATTAATTAGAGGACGTTCCCTAATTGGTTTAATCATAAGGAGAGACATGGTGGTGAGAAGCGTCTTTCATCTCCATAACTAATCTATTGAATCAATAAAAAGAAACTAAGTGTCAATGATAAATCCCAACAACTGAAGTGGATCCAACTCTTCAACTAGAGCTTTCTTATTATTTATTTCTCTTTTATTTTATTATTCGCTTATTTTAATTGCTTTCAGTAGTTTGTTAATCAAATCAATCTCAAACCCCCCATTTTACTTTTACTGCAATTTATTTTTATTCCGCTTTCAGTTTATCTCATTTTCAGTTTTATCTTGTTTTAGTTTGTTTTGCTTTCAGTTTATTTTGCTTTCAGTTTATTTCGCTTTCAGTTTATTTTGCTTTCCATTTATTTCTCTTTTAGTTTATTTTACTTTTCGTTTACCTCGTTTCAGTTTTATCTCGTTTCAGTTTATCTTGTTTTCAGTTTTCTTCTTTTTCAGTTTATTTTTGTTTCAGTTTATTTTATTGGTCTTGATAAGGGAAATAGGTAAGTGTAATACCCGGCTAGACTCCGGTATCGAAATTCCTACCGTCCGGTGGAATCTCGGGTGTCGGAGACCTCTAGAAGGGTAAAACCATATTTTTTATAAAATGTTTTAATGTGTTTCATGATTTTAAGTAAAAAGGAAATTGAGTTTTTAATAAAAATAGCCTTGGAGGAAGATGCAGGTTCGGCCGCCGAACCTCAAGTTCGGCCGCCGAACATGCATGTGTTTCGGGTGTGTCTTAGGCCCCCGAAGGCATGAGTGAGAGAAACCAGGTTTGGCCGCCGAACCTTATGTTCGGCGCCGAACATGGCATGCATGCAGAGGCACTTTCAGCTCCCGAATGTGGCCTGGCCAGCCACCTATAAAGGGGTCCCTTAGCCGAAATGGGCGAGCTTTCCTCCCCATTTTCGGCCAAGGTGAGCTCTCCGCCATCCCTCACCGATTTTGAGTTTTTTTCCTTCAGATCTTTCATGATTTTCACAAGTTTTCACTTTGTTTTGAAGATTTTCGAGTATAAAGCAAGTTTTGGAGCTTTGAGGTTCAAGAAACTCAATCCCTCCCATCTCCGAGCTAGGGTCGTTTTCCTCTCGATCTTCAAGAGGTAAGAGCCGATCTTGAGCTCACTATATGTTTTAAACAAGTTTTAAGTTGATCCTTGGGGGTAGAAATGTATGTGTAAGTTAGATGAGCATTTGTTAGGTTTTATGTGTTTTATGGACAATGTAGGTTGCTGTGATGCTTGTGATGTGTTGTAGTTGGGGTTTAAGATAGTTTGAAGCCCCTAGGAGCTTATATGCTTGAGTATGCATGTTGTAGATCAGGTTTATGCATGTTTGAAAGGTTTGTGAGGCGTTTGTGCATGTTGGAGTTGAGTTTCTGCCACTTTGGAGAAACTCAGATTCGGCCGCCGAATGGACTTTCGACCTCCGAACCCGCTTGTGGAGGCAGCCTTCGGCTGCCGAAGCCTGCCCCCGAAAGAGGACTTTCATCTCTGGAGGGCAGTTTCGGCCGCCGAAAGTGCCGCCGAAAGTGCTGCCGAACATGCATGAGTTTCGTCTCTGTCTGGGAGTTTCGGCCACCGAAGGTGCCGCCGAACCTGCCTGACTTTCGGCTCTGGAGGGACTTTCCACCGCCGAACCTGCCGCTGAAAGTACCCTGTTCGGCCTTCCTTTGCACGTTTTGCATGATTGTTTTGAGATGTTTTAGGGGGTTTTTGGGGGATGTTTTTAGAGTCATGTTCTAGTATGTTTGGTCCCTCACTTGAGTCCACCTGTGTAGGTTCGGACCTGAGGAACCGAGGACCCCAGCAGTGAGTTAGCTGCCTCAGTCATTGTCAGAGCTAGTTGAGGTGAGTAGAATAAACTCTTATGTTTAAATAAAATGAAAGTTTTAACATGAATCATGCACCACAAATGCCATGTTATATCCTAGGTTGCTTGCATTAGAATTCACGAATATGTTGCATTGCATAATATGTTGTTGATGTGGATGAATATTGAATGATCCTTTAGCCGCACTACGTTATGATATGATGTGGAAAGACCAGATGTGGCCTGCACTATGCCCCTGGCACTATGTAAGAGAAAGACCGGAAGTGGCCTGCACTACGCCCCCGGCATGATTGGATATGTTATGATATGTTATGTATAAGAGAAAGACCAGATGTGGCCTGCACTACGCCCCTGGCACTATTGGATTCAGTAGTGGGCTATTGGTGACAAGTTCATCCTTGATGTGTGTAATACCCGGCTAGACTCCGGTATCGGAATTCCTACCGTCCGGTGGAATCTCGGATGTCGGAAGCCTCTAGTAGGGTAGAAACATGTTTTCATAAAATGTTTTAAGGTATTTCATGGTTTTAAGTAAAATGGAAATGAGTTTTTGCATAAAAACAACCTTGGAGGAAAACTCAGGTTCGGCCGCCGAACCTCAAGTTCGACCGCCGAACATGCATGCCTTCGGGAGCACCTTTAGGCCCCCGAAAGCATAAGTGAGGAAAGTCCAGGTTCGGCCGCCGAACCTCAAGTTCGGCCGCCGAACATGGCATGCATGCGGAGGCACGTTCGGCCCCTGAACGTGGCCTGGCCAGCCACTATAAAAGGGTCCCTTAGCCGAAAACGGGTGAGCTTTTTCCCCATTTCCGGCCAAGGTGAGTTCTCCGCCACCCCTCACAGATCTTGAGTCTTTTCCTTCAGATCTTTCGAGTTTTTCACTAGTTTTCATCTTGTTTTGAAGATTTCCGAGTTTTGAGCAAGTTTTGGAGCTTTGAGGTTCAAGAACTCAAATCTCTTTTCAACCCCAAAGTTAGATCGCCTCCACCCTCGATCTTCAAGAGGTAAGAGTCGATCTCTAGCCTACATTATGTTTTAAACGAGTTTTATGCAAGTTCATGGGGTAGAAAATGCATGTGTAGCTTATGTTGAGCTTATGGGTTTTTGATGTGATTTTGATCAATGTGGCTTGCAAATGTATGTTGAATGTGTTATAGATGGGGTTTTAGCTAGTTGATGCCCCTAGGAACTTATATGCTTGTGTATGAGTGTTGTAGAATAGGGTTATGCATGTTTGGATGAGATTGGAGGCATAAATGCATAGGGGAGCTGAGTTTCTGCCATTCTGGGAGAAACCAGGTTCGGCAGCCGAAGGAACTTTTGGCCGCCGAACGTGCTTGTGGAGGCAGCCTTCGGCTGCCGAAGCTTGCCCTCGAAAGGAGACTTTCGTCTCTGTCTGGGAGTTTCGGCCGCCGAAAGTGCCGCCGAACATGCATGAGTTTCGTCTCTGTCTGGGAGTTTCGGCTGCCGAACCTGCCTGACTTTCGGCTCTGGAGGGACTTTCGGCCGCCGAACCTGCCGCCGAAAGTGCCCTGTCCAACCCTTTCTTTCATGTTTTTCTATGATTGTTTCTTGATGTTTTAGGGGGTTTTTAGGGAGTAGTTTAGAGTTATGTTCATGTTTGTTTGGTCCCTCATTTGAGTCCACCTGTGTAGGTTCAGACCCGAGGAACCGAGGACCCCAACAGTGAGTCTGTTGCCCCAGTGTCTGGTCAGAGCTATCCAGAGGTGAGTGGAATAACTTATTATATTTTAAAGCAAAGAATGAACTTTTCAGCATGTTTCACGCATCATGAATGCCATGTGATGAATTAGGTTGCTTGCATTAGAATTCACGAATATGTTGCATTGCATATGTTAAATGTTGATGTGGATGAATGTTGGATGATCCATAGCCTTCGATCTATGATACGATGATGTGATATGTACGGTACGGAATGTAAGACCAGTGGGACCCATTCTACGTTCGCTGGCACTATGTAAGGGAAAGACCAGGACCCATTCTACATTCTGGCACAGTTGGACACTGTTATGTTATGATATGTAAGGGAAAGACCAGGACCCATTCTACGTTCTGGCACAGTTGGACCATGTAGAGGGCTATTGGTGACAAGTTCATCCTTGATGTGATTAGCTGTGATGTGATGCATTCCATGTTATCATACGTTTTAAATGTTTTATTATTCTGCTCACTGGGCTCTAGTAGCTCACCCCTCTCCCATTTCCCCAGGATTGCAGGTACAGGGTAGACCAGGAGGTTTACAAGAGTAATGAAGTCTGGTATATGTAATAGATAGTGTGGACATGATAGATGTATTAATGTTATGTAACAGTACAGTTTCAGTCATGTAATGATATTGAGGATTAGATATTGTGCTTGACATTGTGTATGAGGTATCCTTTTGTTACATGATCATAAACGTTTTATAATGTTCAGGAAAGCCAACTCATCTTATGATGTATTGCCATTTGGGGCATTGATGAGATCCCACAGAGGGGTCATGATTATGATTATGAGTATGTTCAGTGCATGCACAGGTTGAGCTTGGCTTATGAGTGAAAGAAAAGTTTTAAATTTTTATGTATGTTGTTGATCATGTATGGGATTAAATAGTTTTTTTCAGGTTGTATGTTAGGCTTGCTACGGGTCTTGGCGGCCTTAAGCCGACCCGGATCCTAGCGCCGGTAGCGGTCCGATTTTCGGGTCGTTACAATGTGAATTGTTTGTGATATGTTGCATTTCATGAAAGCATGAAAAATAAATTAAATGTTATATTATTCTGCTCACTGGGCTCTTGTAGCTCACCCCTCTCCCCTTATCCCCCAGGTTTGCAGGTACAGGGTAGACTAGGAGGTCGGCAGGAGTAAAGTCTGATTTCATGTAATAGTTAGAAGTTGTGGACATGATGAAATTGTAATGTAATGTCTTATGTAGTCATGATATGTAATAATGATATTGAGGATTAGAGGTTGTGCTTGACCCTATGTATATGGTTATCCCTTTGATACATGATCTATAGAATGTTTTTTTATGATGTTTATGTTCAACCAAGCTTAATGTATGCATGTTGGGTTACCCCATTGGAGCATTTGATGAGAGCTCCAGTGTGTGGGTTATGTTATGTTATGAGTATATACAGGTTGAGCTTGGTTTATGGAAAGAAAAAGTTTACAGGTTTTTGAGTATGTATGATCATGTATGGGATTTGACAGGTTCTCAGGTTATATGTCAGGCTTGCTACGGGTCCCGGCGGCCTTAAGCCGATCTGGATCCTAGCGCCGGTAGCGGTCCGGTTTTCGGGTCGTTACAAAGTGGTATCAGAGCCCTAGGTTCATATGGTCGGACCTAGAGTGTCGGGCTCATAGAAGTTATAGAAGGTCAAGCACAATAGGAAAGATCATGTCCACTAGGATAGGATGTGGAGTCCTGTCTTGTATAATGATGTGAAATGCCATGATAATATGCATGTGCATTAATGTTATGATTGTTATGTGATGTATATGATGCGGGTTCATGTGTTGACACATGAACCATTTGATGCTAATGTTTGTGTGATTTGTGCTGTTTTTCAGAAAACAGGATGAGAGGAACTCGTCGATCTGCACGATTGACTGGAGTGCCACCTGAGGATGAGGGCATGAGCGCCCGTCCTCCTGCATTGCCTAGGGCAATGTCTAGTAGGTCTAGCAGAGAAAGGGCAGTAAGAGACCCTAGAAGGTCTCTGGATCTGGGTAGAAGCAGATCAGTGAGGGGAACAGTTCAGGGAGGAATGTCAGAGGACATGGGGGATGATATGGATGTAGAGCAGAGGAGAGATGGCAGTCTGGGAGTCAGCATGTCAGAAGAGGGAATGGGAGAGTCCCAAGGAGGCACTCAGGCTTCGGGATTTGTTCAGCCACCCCACTACCCACACTTCTCACAAAATCCCGGGTATTCGATGGGAGGTACATCGGATTACCCTAGCTTTACCCCTTATCCCACACACATGCCATACCCACCCTACTACCCACCATACCCACAGTACCCAATGTATCCACCCCCACCTTACTATCCAAATCCAGCTAACCCTACCTCAGAAAATGTTGCACCTCCTCCACCATCAGCAGAACCCACAGTTCCAGCAACCCATATACCTAAGCCTAGCTCATCTGGTGGGAGCAAGGTCAAGATGACCGACTACATGAAGCTGGGTGCTCCCCAGTTTGAAACCGGTGATGACCCGTTTGTGTACCTTGAGAGAGTCAAAACAATTACAGATGAGATAGGAGCTGATGACAGCAGAGCCATTCAGATGGCTGGGTTCACACTCAAATGCAAAAAGGCCCGTGAGTGGTTTAAGAACTATGTGAGCCCGAGGTTGGACAGCCTATCATGGGAGGAGTTTGCAAATGAATTTGCAGGATGGGCTTTTCCTGACAGTTCAAGAGAATTGAAGATGATTGAGTTTGAACAGTTAAGGCAGACAGAGGAAATGAGTGTAGATGAGTACACCGACAGATTCTTGGAGCTGTTGCCGTTTGCAGGGCAAACTCTTGACACAGACCAGAAGAAGTCAAGGAGGTATATCATGAAACTTCACTCCAGGTATTCCTCCTTGATCCAGTCCGCAGATAGGGAGAGCTTCCATGCCATAGTGGATATGGCTAGGAGGATGGAGGCTAGTGCTATCATCGAGGGGAAAGTCAAGCAGTCAGTGGCACAGCCTTCTGGTTCTAAGACCCCAGGCTCTTCTTCAATGAGTGCAGCAGCTTCAGGTAGTAAAAAGTGGGACAGAGGCCCCAGGAAGTCTAAGAAGAACAAGTTCTGGAACAAGGTTAAGTCCAGTCTGGGATTTGGAGGTGGCTCAAGCTCTGGTGCGGATAATGCAGTTTGTGCAAGGTGTGGTAAGCCACACAAGGGAGTATGTCGGTTTGGGACGACAGCCTGTTACAGATGTGGTCAGGAGGGGCATATGTCTCGAGAATGTCCAAGAGCAGTCCCGATGGCTCAGTCCCAGCAGACAGCTTCTGGTAGTGTAGCGCAGCCAGCAGCTCCAGCCACGACTCAGGCTAGTGGCAGAGGTAGAGGGAGAGGGGCAGCCTCTTCGTCAGCGGGTTTCAGAGGTGAAGGTCCATCAGCTCCAGCACGGATCTTCACAATGACACAGCAGGAGGCAGATGCATCTAACACCGTGGTGGCAGGTAACTTAGTCATCGGTTGTTCAGATGTGTATGCCTTGATGGACCCTGGTGCATCTCATTCTTTTATTGCACCGAGAGCCGTTGAGAGGTTGGGGTTGATGATCTCTGGGTTAGAGTGTCCTCTCTGGGTCAGTGGACCCAAGTGTGATCCATCAGTGGCAGAGTCAGTCTGCCAGTGTAGTCCTGTGTTTGTTGAGGGAAGATGCTTGTCCGCCGACCTGGTGGTTCTAGATTTGACAGATTTTGACGTCATTCTAGGGATGGACTGGTTATCTACCCATGGTGCTACCTTGGACTGCAGGGACAAGGTAGTCAGGTTCAGAGGTCAGGATGGGTCAGAGGTCGTCTTCAGGGGAGACAGGAGGGGTACACCTAGAGGTCTGATATCAGCTCTTCAGGCTCGTAGGTTGCTTAGGAGGGGATGTCAGGGGTATTTGGCTCATGTGAGAGAGCTTAGCAGTCAGGTTAGAGAGCCCGCCTCAGTGCCAGTGGTCAGAGAGTTTTTAGATGTCTTCCCAGACGAGCTGCCAGGTTTACCACCTGCTAGGGAGATAGAGTTCGAGATAGAACTGATGCCTGGAACCCGACCGATCTCTATCCCTCCCTACAGGATGGCACCAGCAGAATTGAAAGAGTTGAAAGAGCAGTTACAGGAGCTGGTAGACAAGGGCTTCATCCGACCGAGTACCTCACCCTGGGGTGCTCCAGTTTTGTTTGTGAGAAAGAAGGATGGATCCCTCAGACTTTGTATCGACTACAGGCAGTTGAACAAAGTCACTACCAAGAATAGGTACCCTTTGCCAAGGATCGATGATCTATTCGACCAGCTAGCAGGAGCGGGTTGTTTCTCCAAAATAGATCTGAGGTCCGGGTACCATCAGCTGAGGATAAGAGAGGAAGATGTGCCAAAGACGGCTTTCAGGACCAGATATGGGCATTTTGAGTTCCTTGTGATGCCGTTCGGGTTAACCAACGCCCCTGCAGCATTCATGGATCTCATGAACAGAGTGTTTAGCCAGTACCTGGATCACTTCGTTATTGTCTTCATAGATGATATCTTGGTGTATTCCAGGAATGCAGAGGAGCATGCCCATCATCTGAGGTTGGTTCTACAGACCTTGAGGGAGCATGGCTTGTATGCCAAGTTCTCCAAGTGTGAGTTCTGGCTGAGGAGCATTTCATTCTTGGGGCATGTTGTGTCAGAAAATGGAATAGAGGTGGACCCCAAGAAGGTAGAAGCTGTGGCTAACTGGCCTAGACCCACTTCAGTGTCAGAGATCAGAAGTTTCTTGGGTTTGGCAGGTTACTACAGGAGGTTCGTTCAGGACTTCTCGAAAATTGCAGCTCCTCTGACCAGATTAACCAGGAAGAATCAGAAGTTTGGGTGGACCGACCAGTGCGAAGAGAGCTTTGAAGAGCTTAAGAAGAGGTTAACGTCGGCACCAGTGTTAGCTTTGCCAGCTAGCAATGAGGACTTCACAGTCTTCTGTGATGCATCCCGAGTGGGTTTGGGTTGTGTGCTAATGCAGAATGAAAGGGTGATTGCTTATGCTTCTAGGCAACTAAAGAAGCATGAGTTGAATTACCCCACGCATGACCTAGAAATGGCAGCCGTTATCTTTGCACTCAAGATGTGGAGGCATTACCTTTACGGTGTTAAATGTGAGATCTTCACAGATCATAAAAGCCTGCAGTACATCCTGAGTCAAAGAGATTTGAACTTGAGACAGAGAAGATGGGTAGAGCTGCTGAGTGACTATGATTGCAAGATTCAGTATCATCCGGGTAAGGCGAATGTTGTGGCAGACGCCCTAAGCCGGAAATCACTAGGCAGTCTATCCCACATCACGGCAGAGAGGAGACCAGTGGTGAAGGAGTTTTACAAGCTCATTGATGAAGGTCTACAGTTGGAGTTGTCTGGTACAGGTGCCTTAGTTGCCCAGATGAGAGTGGCACCCGTGTTTCTGGAGCAGGTGGCTCAGAAACAGCATGAGGACCCAGAGTTAGTGAAGATTGCCAGGACTGTTCAGTCAGGCAAAGATAGTGAGTTCAGATTCGACAACAAGGGGATCCTCCGCTATGGGAGTCGTTTGTGTGTACCAGATGACATAGGGCTAAAGGGAGACATTATGAGAGAGGCTCATAATGCAAGATACAACGTTCACCCCGGAGCCACCAAGATGTATCAAGATCTGAAGAAGGTTTATTGGTGGCCAGCTATGAAGAGAGAAGTGGCACAGTTTGTGTCAGCCTGCGAAGTGTGTCAGAGGGTGAAGCTGGAACATCAGAAGCCGGCTGGAATGCTTAACCCGCTACCTATTCCAGAGTGGAAATGGGAGAATATAGCTATGGACTTCGTAGTGGGGTTACCGGCGACGTCCAACAGATTGGACTCCATATGGGTGATTGTGGACAGACTCACCAAATCTGCTCACTTCATCCCTGTCAGGAGTGGCTATTCTGTGGACAAGTTGGCGCAGGTGTATGTTGATGAGATCGTCAGGCTGCATGGGGTTCCTGTTTCAATAGTGTCCGATAGAGGACCCCAGTTCACCTCCAGATTTTGGCGGAGTCTGCAGAATGCCATGGGTACCAGGTTGGATTTTAGCACTGCTTTCCATCCGCAGACGGACGGACAGTCAGAAAGGACCATCCAGACAATAGAGGATATGCTCAGAATGTGTGTGCTGGACTTTGGCGGTTCTTGGAGGCAGCATCTACCTTTGGTGGAGTTTGCCTACAATAACAGCCATCATGCTAGCATCGGGATGGCTCCATATGAAGCTTTGTATGGGAGGAAGTGCAGATCACCTGTTTGCTGGGAGGAAGTCGGAGAAAAGGCCTTGGCAGGGCCTGAGCTAGTAGAAATCACCAGCAGGGTGGTACCCATAATCAGAGAAAGAATCAAGACTGCTGCAAGCAGACAGAAGAGTTATGCAGATATCCGCAGAAGACAAGTAGAGTTTCAGGAGGGGGATTTGGTATTGCTCAAGGTGTCTCCAATGAAAGGGGTGATTCGGTTCGGGAAGAAAGGTAAGCTAGCTCCGCGGTACATCGGACCCTTTGAAATCTTGCAAAAGATTGGGAATGTATCGTACAAGTTAGACTTACCCGCTTCAATGGAGAGAATCCATCCGGTTTTCCATGTTTCTATGTTGAGAAAGTTCGTGTCAGATCCGGGCAAGGTTCTTAGTGAGCCTGATGTGGAGATCCAAGAGGATCTCACCTATGTTGAGCAGCCGGTACGGATCCTAGACACCCAGATCAGAAAGCTAAGGAACAAGGAAATCCCGATGGTGAAAGTCCTTTGGAATCACCACAATATTGAGGAGTGTACCTGGGAGACACGGGAGTCCATGCTCCAGCAATATCCCCATCTTTTCTAAAGTAAGTTTTATGTGCTTTGTATGTATGTTATGTGTATGACATGTTGTATGCTTTACATGTGCTAGTTGAGGAACATTCGGGGAAGAATGTTCTTAAGGGGGGGAGAATGTAATACCCGGCTAGACTCCGGTATCGAAATTCCTACCGTCCAGTGGAATCTCGGGTGTCGGAGACCTCTAGAAGGGTAAAACCATGTTTTTATAAAATGTTTTAATGTGTTTCATGATTTTAAGTAAAAAGGAAATTGAGTTTTTAATAAACATAGCCTTGGAGGAAGATGCAAGTTCGGCCGCCGAACCTCAAGTTCGGCCGCCGAACATGCATGTGTTTCGGGTGTATCTTAGGCCCCCGAAGGCATGAGTGAGAGAAACCAGGTTCGGCCGCCGAACCTTATGTTCGGCCGCCGAACATGGCATGCATGCGGAGGCACTTTCGGCTCCCGAATGTGGCCTGGCCAGCCACCTATAAAGGGGTCCCTTAGCCGAAATGGGCGAGCTTTCCTCCCCATTTTCGGCCAAGGTGAGCTCTCCGCCATCCCTCACCGATTTCGAGTTTCTTCCTTCAGATCTTTCACGATTTTCACAAGTTTTCACTTTGTTTTGAAGATTTTCGAGTATAAAGCAAGTTTTGGAGCTTTGAGGTTCAAGAAACTCAATCCCTCCCATCTCTGAGCTAGGGTCGTTTTCCTCTCGATCTTCAAGAGGTAAGAGCTGTTCTTGAGCTCACTATATGTTTTAAACAAGTTTTAAGTTGATCCTTGGGGGTAGAAATGTATGTGTAAGTTAGATGAGCATTTGTTAGGTTTTATGTGTTTTATGGACAATGTAGGTTGCTGTGATGCTTGTGATGTGTTGTAGTTGGGGTTTAAGATAGTTTGAAGCCCCTAGGAGCTTGTATGCTTGAGTATGAATGTTGTAGATCAGGTTTATGCATGTTTGAAAGGTTTGGGAGGCGTTTGTGCATATTGGAGTTGAGTTTCTGCCACTTTGGAGAAACTCAGGTTCGGCCGCCGAATGGACTTTCGGCCGCCGAACCCGCTTGTGGAGGCAGCCTTCGGCTGCCGAAGCCTGCCCCCGAAAGAGGACTTTCATCTCTGGAGGGCAGTTTCGGCCGCCGAAAGTGCCGCCGAACATGCATGAGTTTCATCTCTGTCTGGGAGTTTCGGCCGCCGAAGGTGCCGCCGAACCTGCCTGACTTTCGGCTCTGGAGGGACTTTCGGCCGCCGAACCTGCCGCCGAAAGTGCCCTGTTCAGCCTTCCTTTGCACGTTTTGCATGATTGTTTTGAGATGTTTTAGGGGGTTTTTGGGGGATGTTTTTAGAGTCATGTTCTAGTATGTTTGGTCCCTCACTTGAGTCCACCTGTGTAGGTTCGGACCCGAGGAACCGAGGACCCCAGCAGTGAGTTAGCTGCCTCAGTCATTGTCAGAGCTAGCTGAGGTGAGTAGAATAAACTCTTATGTTTAAATAAATGAAAGTTTTAACATGAATCATGCACCACAAATGCCATGTTATATCCTAGGTTGCTTGCATTAGAATTCACGAATATGTTGCATTGCATAATATGTTGTTGATGTGGATGAATATTGAATGATCCTTTAGCCGCACTACGTTATGATATGATGTGGAAAGACCAGATGTGGCCTGCACTACGCCCCTGGCACTATGTAAGAGAAAGACCGGAAGTGGCCTGCACTACGCCCCCGGCATGATTGGATATGTTATGATATGTTATGTATAAGAGAAAGACCAGATGTGGCCTGCACTACGCCCCTGGCACTATTGGATTCAGTAGTGGGCTATTGGTGACAAGTTCATCCTTGATGTGAATTGTTTGTGATATGTTGCATTTCATGAAAGGATGAAAAATAAATTGAATGTTATATTATTCTGCTCACTGGGCTCTTGTAGCTCACCCCTCTCCCCTTATCCCCCAGGTTTGCAGGTACAGGGTAGACCAGGAGGTCGGCAGGAGTAAAGTCTGATTTCATGTAATAGTTAGAAGTTGTGGACATGATGAAATTGTAATGTAATGTCTTATGTAGTCATGATATGTAATAATGATATTGAGGATTAGAGGTTGTGCTTGACCCTATGTATATGGTTATCCCTTTGATACATGATCTATAGAATGTTTTTTATGATGTTTATGTTCAACCAAGCTTAATGTATGCATGTTGGGTTACCCCATTGGAGCATTTGATGAGAACTCCAGTGTGTGGGTTATGTTATGTTATGAGTATATACAGGTTGAGTTTGGTTTATGGAAAGAAAAAGTTTACAGGTTTTTGAGTATGTATGATCATGTATGGGATTTGACAGGTTCTCAAGTTATATGTCAGGCTTGCTACGGATCCCGGCGGCCTTAAGCCGATCTGGATCCTAGCGCCGGTAGTGGTCCGGTTTTCGGGTTGTTACAGTAAGTTCTCAATTCCCTGTGGATTCGATCCTTTCACCACTATCTGCAGTTGTAAATGGTTGATAACCAGAAAGGTTATTTTTGACCGGCTTCGACAACCACGAGTCACTAGCCTAGGGTTTCTTGGCTGTCCATGAGTCTTTTAGAGGCTGCCCAAAATGCCCTTGGCCCAAGATGTGCCATCCATGCACATGTGAGAAGGGAAAAACGTGGAGCATGTGTGGCTTGTGCAAGAATGGGTCTTTTGGTCTTTGTTTGCTGCCCAAGTGTCTTCAAGATGCTGCCCAAGGTGCCCAAGACTTGCCTTCACACTCTCCTTGCCGACCATGCACTAATAAGGAAGGTGGAGCCTCCTTTGCAATTTGAATTTTGAATGTGCAAGGCATGTGGTGGCAAGCATATGATCTTTGGATTTGGCTTCCTTGATAAGCTGGATTTTGAAATTCAAAATTTGAATATGAATCTTGAAGATTTGAATTTCAAAATACTTTCCTTATTTGGATCTTCATATGTGGCAACTTGAGACGTGGCTTCTTGAATAAGGAAAAGGCTACTTGGAGATTTGAAATTTGAATTTCAAATTGCTTTGGCTGAATGTTCTTTCCTTCTTTGCCACTTTCCTTATTTACAACTTTCCTTATTTAGCTTCACTTGAATTCAACTTGGCAAACTTGCTCTCCTTTGCTCCAATTAAGGTAGTTTTAGGGGGATTTTCTCCAAAATGTCCTTTTACACCATTTTCTCCAAAATAATATCAAAAGTACTAAATTAAGCAGAAATCATGTAAATAATCATCAATAATATCAAGATAAAAAGGATTAAAATATGTTCTATCAAATACCCCTACACCTAGCCTTTTGCTTGTCCTCAAGCAAATAAACATAGTCAAATAAGCTTTCTTTGCTACTTAATCCTTATTTCCACTTAAGCTCTTACTCTAGATACATATTTTGAATCATTGCAGTGAAGAATATATGCATGAAGATTACTCACCTTCTTTCCTTGTTTCCCCTTACTTACCATGGCTAGGATTTGTTTTACTCAAGAGAGAGATCATACATGCACACATTATTTGTTCAGATAAGGCTCTTTTTAGCTTTCAGATTGACTTGCCCTTACCTTGAAGTACTTTATTCAGTCTTTTTGCACTTTAATATTGCTTAAAAAAGTCACCAACCTTTTGACATGAAGGTACATATTGGTGATACCCACCCCCAGTTACTCAGTTGGTCACCTGTCCAAGTGGCTATTAGCTCTGTTCATAGTCTTTTGACCATTGGAACAGTTTTGAATTTGTGCTTATGAGGTCTAAGCCTTTGCTGAATTTCTTTAATAAATGTATTGGGCAAATCAACACTAATTGCTAAATCAAGTCATGTTAAGTTCGTTCACACAAATTTCAATTCATTCTCTCTAATGAGTGTCATCAATATATTTTTCACCATGGAAAGCTCAAAGATTCAATTCAAAAAGTAATTCTCAAATATGAATACAACTCACTGCAATTGATTCAACATAAGTTTAAAGAGTCATCACATCAATGGGGTCATGGAAAGAAAAGCTCATCTAACATAGTTCATCAGTTTGAGTAGAGCAAATCAAAAAGAAGAAGAAGATTGTGGTTGTGTGTGTGTTATTGAAAGCATAAATTTAAAAAAAAAAAAATTTCAACTGTGGCTATTCAAAACTAGTCTAACGCAAAAATGAAACTGAAAGGAAGGGAAAATGCAAGTTAAACGCAAACTGAAAAATGAGAAGAAAATCAGTTTGCACAATACTGAAAGAAAAAGAAGAAGAGAGAGGGAGAAGAAGAAAGAGATATGCACCCCCACACCTAAATCATGCATTGTCCTCAATGTATAAAAAACATAAAAGAATAAAGGAAACTGAGTACTCCCCTGGGGTATAAGGTGCATGGTGCGATCACTTAGGCTGAATGAGCGATGAACAGATGTTCATCTAGGAACTCTTCTTTGACTGGACATGGCGCAAAGCTAAAGGGAAGTCGGCTGAGGTGGTCGGCCACAAGGTTTTCTTTCCCTTTCTTGTCTCTGATCTCCAGATCAAATTCTTGTAACAATAGAATCCACCGAATGAGTCTCAGTTTTTCTTCCTTTTTCTTGATCAGATATCGCAAAGCTGCATGGTCAGAATATACAATGACTTTGGTTCCCAAGAGATATGGTCTAAATTTTTCTAAAGCAAATACAACATCTAAGAGCTCCTTTTCTATTGTTGTGTAGTTGCTTTGTGTAGCATCCAATGTGCGGGAGGCATAGTGAATGACGTGGGGTGAGTTTCCCACACGTTGTCCCAAGACTGCTCCCACTGCATAGTTGCTTGCATCACACATGATTTCAAAGGGCAAGTTCCAATCAGGTGCTTGAATAATCGGGGCAGTCACAAGCAATTCTTTAATTAGATCAAATGCCTTTTTGCAATCTGCATAAAAAACAAAGGTTACATCCTGTTGGAGCAATTTGCATAATGGCAATGTAATTTTAGAGAAATCTTTGATGAACCTCCTATAGAAACCTGCATGGCTAAGGAATGACCGAATTTCCCTAACATTTTTAGGGTAAGATAGATTTTTAATTCTGTCTACCTTAGCCTTGTCTACTTCAATGCCCTTAGCTGAAACAACATGTCCCAAAACCATACCTTGATTAACCATAAAATGACATTTTTCATAATTAAGTACAAGGTTAGACTCAAGGCATCTCTGTAGGATCTTTTCCAAGTTGGCAAGGTATTCTTCAAAGGAGTTACCATGCACTGTGAAGTCATCCATAAACACTTCAATTGTCTTACCCACATAGTCAGAGAATATGCTCACCATGCATCGCTGAAAGGTGGCAGGTGCATTGCATAGTCCAAATGGCATTCTTCTAAAGGCAAAAGTGCCAAAAGGACAAGTGAAGGTGGTCTTTTCTTGGACCTCTGGAGCAACTGGAATTTGATAAAAACCTGAATATCCATCAAGACAACAGTAATGGGACTTACCTGCAAGCCTTTCTAGCATTTGATCAATGAATGGTAGAGGGAAGTGGTCCTTCCTTGTTGCAGCATTGAGCTTCCTGTAGTCCATGCATACTCTCCACCCATTCTGAACTCTAGTGGGGACAAGTTTTCCTCAGCATTTGGAACAATGGTAATTCTAGTTTTCTTTGGAGCTACATGCACAGGACTCACCCATTTGCTATCAGATATAGGATAGATAATACCTGCGTCTAGGAGCTTAACTATCTCCTTTTTCACCACTTCCATCATAGGAGGATTCAGTCTTCTTTGAGCATCTCTGACTGGCTTGCATTCATCCTCCATGTGTATTCTATGCGTGCATGTCGAAGGAGAAATACCTTTTATGTCATCTATGGTCCATCCTATGGCACCCTTGTGCTTTTTCAGGACTCTCAGGAGGTTTTCTTCCTCAGTTTGGCTCAACTCATTGGACACTATTACTGGTAGTGTCTTGTCAGCTCCCAAGTACATGTATTTCAGATGGCTTGGAAGAGGTTTCAGATCTGATTCTGATGCTTTCTGACTGGTGTGTTCTGCATTGGACTTTTTTCAATTGTACCTTGTGCAAGATCTGACTGCAAAGGCGGGCTAGAAGAGCTTGCCTGGGTTGGAGGATGAAGGGCTGCGCTGAAGATGGTTTCAGTCTGCGGCGGTGGCTAAGGTGAAAGATTCGGCGGCCGAAAGGTGGTGGAGTTCGGCGGCCGAAAGGTCATGGCTTCAGTTTGTGCAAGGTCCTTCTGAAGTGGTGCAGCTGAGTTTTCTTCATTCTGTGCTTGACTGCAAACTACCTGTTGGATGCTACAGACTGTCTCTTTTAGTTTTAGTTCTTTCTGGCTCTCATTCCTGCAAAGATCATCATTCAGAATACAATCTTGATTCTCATCAAAAATTTCCTGGCTCAAGCGGTCAACAATATCAAGACCATAAACAGGGGACATATCATGTGGATATTTCATAGCATCATAGACATTATATTTAATGACTTCACCTTCAAACTCTATAGTCAAAGTACCATCATGCACATCAATCTTAGTTCTAGCAGTACTAAAAAAAGGACGTCCAAGAAGGATGTCAAAACTAGTATTGCAACTATCTTCCTTAGTATCAACACATAAAAATCTGCAGGAAAGACAAGTTCATCTACTTGAACTAACACATCTTCTAGAACACCTATGGGATATACCACAGATCTATCAGCTAATTGAATCACAACTCTTATATCTTTTAGTGCACATGCGTTCAGAGAATTATAGATGGAGAGAGGCATAACATTTATGGATGCTCCAAGATCACACATAGCTTTCTTAATACCAACATTCCTTATTTTACAAGAAATTGCAAACATACCTTTGTCTTTGCATTTAGTAGGGAGTTCTCTTTTAATAACAGCAGTAACAACTTCACCTACACTTACTTTCTCTCTCTTAGCAAGCTTTCTTCTATTGGTGCAAATCTCTTTCAGAAATTTTGCGTACCTGGGAATCTGCTTGACAGCATCTAGCAAAGGTATGTTGATCTCAACCTTTCTGAAAGTCTCAAGGATCTCCTTTTCTTCCTTTTCTTTTTGTGTTCTTTCAAATCTCTTTGCAAAAGGAGGTGGAATGTGAAAATGTACCTTTTGATCAGTCTTCTACGCAGAAATGGCTTCAGATGGGGCTCGGCTGGTTGGCTCAGGTGAGTGTTGCGTAGGAGTTGTTTCAATTTGCACAGGGGTGGTCTCAAATTGCGCAGGCTCTTGTGCAACTTGCTTCTCTTCCTCGAATCTCGTATCTTGAAGTTCTTTCCCACTTCTCAAGGTGATGGCACTCACATTCTGTTTGGGGTTAGTTTTAGTTTGGGAAGGAAGCTTACCTTGGGATTCAGATTTGCTCATTAGCCGTCCCACCTGTTGTTGGAGAGTTTGCATAGAGTTTGCAAGTGTCTCTATCATTCTTTCAAGGTGCTGATTGGGATTTGAAGGTGCTGGTTGGGCCTGATTCTTGTGGTAGCTCTGATAGTTCTGATTATTGTTCGCCCTTCCGTAGCTGAAATTGGGATGGTCTCTCCAGCCTAGATTGTATGTGTTGGAATATGGATCATGTCTAGGCTGGTTGTTATATCCTCCAATGGCATTAGCTTGCTGGTTGTCTTCTTGAAGAGTAGGACATTGATCAGTTGGGTGGCCTACATAAGAATAGATCCCACATGGCCTAGGCGGCTGGGCTACTTGAATCTGTTGAACCAGTCCTATGGCAAAATCTTTCATAACAGATATCAGTTCAGAAATAGAAGGTGAACTTACCTCATTGACTCCTTTCTGCAGTTGTTTTCTTCTCCATATTGCCTAGATGAGGCTGCAAGTGTTGAGATCAACTCTCTCATCTCCCTAGGTGTCTTGTCTGCAATGGATCCTCCATAAGCTACATCAATGAACTTTCTTTCTGATGAGAGCAATCCTCCATAGAAGAACTCTATGAGGGACTTATCTGACACATCATGTTGTGGACAACCTGTACACAGTCTTTCAAACCTTTCCCAATAATCATATAAATCCTCAGTTGGTTTCTGTCTTATGCTAGTGATTTCTCTTATTATGCCAATGGCTTTAGATGTTGGGAAATATTTGTTCAGAAAAGTTATAACCATATTATCCCAAGAAGTGATAGATCTAGGTGGCAAATAAAATAACCAATCCTTAGCACAATCATCTAATGAAAAAGGAAAAGCTCTTAACTTAACATGATCTTCAGAAATACCTTGAGGTCTCATAGAAGAACAGACAATATTGAACTCTTTCAAGTGCTTGTATGGATTTTCATTTTGCAAACCTCTAAATTTAGGGAGAAGATGGATCAAACCTGTTTTCAGTTCAAAGGGAACTGCCAGAGGTGGATAGGTGATGCAAAGTGGTGCTTGATCGCCTACAAGTGTTGCCAATTCTCTCATGGTTCTTTCTCTTGGTATTGGAGCTCTAATGGCTGGATTTTCTTGAATTATTTGGTCATGGACAGCCTGTACATTTTGGGCAGCATGTTGTGCATTAGGCTCGGCCATTGGTGTGAAGTTCGATGGCTGGAAAAGGGAAGGTTCGGCGGCTGAATGTGTGGCAGAAGGTTCAGGCGCAGTGGCTTGCTTTCCTAGTCTCCTGATTGTGCGTTCAATTTCCGGATCGTAAGGCAGAGTGTCCCTACGTTCAAATCTGGTCATGAAAGAAAAATAAACAAGTTACAACAATTCTCCGGCAATGGTGCCAATTTTTGACTCGCGGTTGTCGAAGCTGGTAAAAAATAACCTTTCCGGTTATCAATAATTTTACAACTGAAGATAGTGGTAAAGGATCGAATCCATAGAGAATTGAAAACTTATCTATTTTTCTCAACAAGACCAAGAGATTCAACTGAATGAGTAACTGAAAGCAAGTAACTGAAAGCGGAACAAAAGTAAAGTGCAATAAAAGTAAAAGGGAGGGGATTTGAGATTGATTTGATTATCAAACTACTGAAAGCAATTAAATGAGCAAGTAATTAAAATAAAAGAGAAATTCAATATGAGAAAGGTCTAGTTGAAGAGATGGATCCACTTTGGTTGTTTGGATTGATCATTGAAACTTATGTTCTGTTGATTGATTCAACAGATTAGTTATGGAGATGGAAAATGCTTCTCACCACCATGTCTCTCCTTATGATTAAATCAATTAGGGAACGTCCTCTAATCAATTACTAATTAACAAATTGCCATGAAACGTCCTTGGGCCTTAGGCATCAAAACAATTGTAATACCCGGCTAGATTTAGACATCGGAATTCCGACCGTCCGGTGGAATTCGAGGATGTCAGAGGTCTCTGGAAGGGTAAGAGAAAGTTTTCTAAAATATTTTTAAGTGTTTTTAAAGGGTTAGCGTAGAAAAGGATTGAGTTTTGAAGAGAAATGGCCAAGGAGGCATTTTACCATGTTCGGCCGCCGAAGGTAAAGTTAGGCCGCCGAAAGTGCCCAATGTTCGGCCCCCGAAGGTTATGTTCGGCCCCCGAACGTTGCATGGTTTTGCATGCAGTTTCGGCAGCCGAAGCTGAGGTGGTCGGTTAGTTGTGCATGCTCCTCAGTCCGTGGTTTGGCCAGGTGTTCACCTCCAGATCATGACCAGAGGTGAGGCCACGTCTCCCTTGACTCATCTGCAAGCTTTTAATCAGCTCATGCAGAGGGTTGCTCGTTTGCAAGAGGTTTTGAAGGTTTTGAGAGAAAAGAGAGGTTTTGGTGGTTGAAGCTTGTGAAGGGGATTTGCTGAGGTTAAGTTGTTCCTCTTCTAGTTTCAGGAGGTAAGAGAGGTCTTTATACTTGTTTTATGGTGTTAACAGCTTTTAAAGAGGTTAAGGGGAGAGTTGCAGGTTTAGGTGTTAGAGTTTAGTTTTGATGTTTTCCTAGTAAAAGCATGATTATGTGATGTGTTTGTTGTTTTGTTGGGGTTAATAGGTAGTTTGGGACCCCTTTGTGCATATACCAGAGTATATGTGAGTTGAGACGCTGAGTTATGCATGTTAGAGTGTGTTGGAGAAGTTGTGCATGAGAGGAAGCAAGGTTCTGCCTTCTGGAGAACCCAGCTTCGGCCGCCGAAGTGAAGATTCGGCCGCCGAACCCCTTGTGGAGGTAGTTTCGGCTGCCTAAGGTTGCCTCCGAAAGAATGGACTTTCGGATCTGTCATGCACATTCGACCGCCGAAGGTGCCGCCGAACATGCATGAGTTTCGGCTCTGGAGAGGACCTTCGGCCGCCGAACCTACTGCCGAATGTGTTCTGTCCAGCCTTCTTTTGCATGAGTTATGTGATTCTTTTCAGAGGTTTAGAGGGGATTATGGGGAATTGTTTAAGAGTTATTCACAGTATGTGTGACACCTCATTCGAGTCCATTTGTGTAGGATTGGACCCGAGAGTTCGAGGAGGTCATCAGAGTGAGAGATATCAGAGTTAGTACAGTATCTGCCAGAGGAGCAGAGGTGAGTGGAACTAAACTAAATATTTTATCTTGAGAAATGACACGATTCTAGCATGATCCATGCATCATAAACTGCCATGGTATGTATTAGGTTGTATTGCATTAGAATTCACGAAGATGATGCATTGCATAAGATGTTGTTTATGTGGATGAATGTTGGATGATCCTTAGCCCTTGACAGAGAGCAGCTACAGATTTATGGCATGAGATAGCCATACCAGGTCGCCCCTGGATAGTCCAGGTCGCTCCTGGTACTATGAATGAGACAGCTGGGCTGTCAGATCAGAGTTAAGTGTAGACCAGGTGAGACCTCGTCTCCTTGGCACAGTTAGTCATGTTGTGATACCAGAAAGATAAGTGTAGACCAGGTGATGACATAGTCTCCTTGGCACAGTTGGCATTAGTATAACATGTAGTTGAGGGTTATTGGTGACAAGTTCATCCTTGAGATGATATGTTTGTGATGTGATGCATTTCATGAGAGCATGTAATGAATGAACTGTTTTTATTGTTCCTCCTCACTGGGCTCTAGAGCTCATCCCACTCCCTTATCCCAGTTTTGCAGGTTCTGAGATAGCTATGAGAAGTCAAAGTCAGCAAGAGTGCAAAGGAACGTTATGCATGAATGTATGTTGTAATAGCATAGTGGACATGATGTAATTAAAAGCGTAGTTGTAATGTCATGTATAGCTATGTACTGTCATATACTGGATAGACTTGTGCTTTCCCTAGTGTTATTGCTATAGTGTGATGTATGATTAATCCCTTGTACATGAATCCTGTTTTACATTTCTTGATGAGAAATGTGTGAGTTAGGCTTAATGTATGGCTTCGATGAGATACCAGTGGGATGTGTTACAGATTAAAAGGGTTTCAATCCCTTGAACCACAGTAGATAGTAGTCCCTAGTATAGGCCCTGAGGGCCATTTCAGATTGACATATCTGAGTAGCAGCAGTTAAGCCTATAGAGTTTTACAGGATTGTTGAGTCGTTTTGTATCATGTATGGGATTTATCAGGTACACAGAGAGTATCGTTGGCTGACTACGGGTCCTGGCGGCCTTAAGCCGATCTGGATCCTAGTGCCAGTGATGGTTCGGACCGTTACTGAGGGGTACCGGTTTCCGGGTCGTTACAGATTGGTATCAGAGCATAGGGCCTCAAGAGTACGGTGTGTTGAGCATCTTTGCTCAAGGATTAGAGATATCCCACATCGAAAAGAGGTGTTGTCTTGTATAGGAGGGGAAGCACAATAGGTATAATCATGTCCACTAGGATAGGATGTAGAGTCCTGTCTTGCCTGTTGATGTGAAATGCCATGATGAGCTGCATGTTCATTATTGTTATGTTTGATATGTGCTGAGGATTCATGTGTTCTCACATGGATCATTTGATGATAGTTTTGTGTGATGTTGTGCTTTTCAGAGGCAGGATGAGAGGAACTCGTCGATCTATTAGATTGAATGGAGCTCCGCCGGAGAATGAGGACATGGATGCTCATCTCCCCGTTCTGCAAAGGGCAACATCAGATAGTGTAAGCAGGGAAGGTACATCAAGGGACCCTAGAAGGTCTGTTAGAAGGGGAATTGTTCAGAGTGGTATGTCGGGGGTTATGAGAGCAAGAGAGGAGGATGAGCAGAGTAGAGAGGGTAGCTTTGGCATGAGCAGGGTAGGAGGAGTTTTGGGTGAGTCCCAGGGAGACACTCAGGCCTCGAGATTTAGTCCACCTCAGTATCCACCCTACCCGTGGGGGGCAGAGTACCTGATGGGGGGTACATCGGAGTGTCCTAGGTATCACCCATACCCCACCTTTATGCCCTATCCTTCCTGTTATCCGCCATATCCACCGTCATATCCACAGTATACCATGTTTTCACCCTTCGTTTGTTACCCAGGGTCAGTCAACCCTAATCCAGAGCATGTTGCACCTCCTCCACTACCAGTAGAACCAGTAGCCACAGTTGTCCAAACACCTAAGTCTAGGTCACCTGGAGGAAGTATGGTGCAGATGACAGATTATTTGAGGTTGGATGTGCCTACATTTGCGACAGGTGATGACCCTTTGGCGTATCTTAGAATGGTCAAGATGATAACTGATGAGTTGGGCGTCAGTGAGAGTAGAGCCATTCAGATGGCAGGGGTCACAGTGAAATGTGAAAAGACAAGGGAATGGTTCACCCAGTATGTGGACCCGAGGGTAGAAAGCTTATCCTGGGAACAGTTTGCTATAGAGTTTGCAGGATGGGCTTGTCCAGATAGCTCAAGGGAGCATAAAGAGAGTGACTGTGAGCAGCCAGGGCAGACAGAAAACATGAGTGTAGAAAATGACCCAGAGACTAGTGATCGTTTCTGTAACGACCCCAAAATGGACCGTCACCGGCGCTAGGATTCAGGTCGGCTTAAGGCCGCCAGAACCCGTAGCAAGCCTGCTATACTCTCTGTGTACCTGGAAAACTCATACATGATACATTTTCTGTGAAAATAAAAACTCTTTGCTGAACCAAGGCTTAACCTGTGCATGCACTATCTCTGTACTCTGTACTCTATACTCTGTACCCCTGACTAGAGCTTGCTCTAGATAGGTTAATTCATACCTGTTAAGCCTGGGTATAAAAAACATATATATACATATACAGATCATGTATGTAACAAAAGCTTTACAACACAATACAACTAAGTCAAGCACAACTCTAATGATATACACAACTATAACATCTCTTTAAAATTTACATGTCCACGCTATACTATTACAAGCTCTTTACTTTTACTCTTTCTGTACTCTGCTGGACTGTCCCTGTACACTGTACACTGAACCTGCAAAACTGGGGTTAAGGGAGTGGGATGAGCTCTATAGCCCAGTGAGTAGAACAGTAAAATATCTCAGTAAAACATGATCTCATGAAATGCGTCATAACACAAACAAGCCACATCAAGAGTAAACCTGTCACCACATAATCCCAGTAAACCGTGCCAGACCGTAGACTGGGGTCCTGGACTTCCTGTACCATATATGTATATGTGTATATAACACCTGTACTTACCCTTTGCCAGTATAGACCAATTGCCTATACCCGCCAGGCCGTAGAATGGGGTCCTGGTCTTCCTTTACCTGCCAGGCCGTAGAATGGGGTCCTGGTCTTCCTGTCTGGAACTACTGGATCATTCAGCATTTACCCACACCAACAATGAAGCTATGCAATGCCACAGCTTTGTGCATTCTAAATGCAATCACCCTATGGTATCAATATGATGCATGAAATATGCTAAAAACAATTATTGTCTGAATTCAATCAAGTAATCAGTTTAGTTCCACTCACCTCTGGCTCTGGACTGACTCTGCAGGTTCTGTATACTCTGGAGCAGTACTCACTGCTGCTCTCTCTGGTTCCTCTGATCTGTACAGATACAGATAAATGCAAATGAGGGACCAAACTAGCTTCTGAATACCTCTATTACACTCCCCCAGAAACCCTTTCAACTCACTCAACTATTCATGCAAAGCATGCAAAAGAAAGCTGGACAGAACACTTTTGGCGGCAGGTTCGGCGGCCGAAAGTCCTCTCCAGAGACGAAACTCAAGCACCTTCGGCGGCCGAATCTCATACTTCGGCGGCCGAACCCTTTCGGGAGCAAGTTTCGGGGGCCAAAAGGCACTCCAGAGACGAAAGTCTCTACCCTTCGGCGGCACCTTCGGCGGCCGAAGTCCCCAAACAGAGCCGAACATGCAAAACTCTCGGGGCAAGCTGTGGCAGCCTAAGCCACCATGCAAGAGGTTCGGCGGCCGAAAGAACTTTCGGCTGCCGAACCTGAGTTCATCCAGAACTCAGCCCGTCGGCAAACCAAGCTCCTCCTTCCCTTCAACAGCTCCAAACATGCATACTTCAACTATTCCACACACATATACGCACGTATATGTTCACAGGGGTCCAAAACTATCTAATAACCCCAAACAACAAATCAAACATAACACATAAACATATATACATGCATAAATCATCAAAACCACCATTTATCACCTAAACAGGCATCTCTCTCCATAACTCCCTTAAAACCTTCAGAAAACATGGAAACAGGGTCAAAAGCATCACTTACCTCCTGTAAGAAGAAGCTAAACACCCTGAACAAGAGAAAAACGAACCAACTCTCTTCACCCTCTCAAACACTTAGTTTTGTTTTTTTTTTTTTTTGTCAAAACTTTCAATACCGTAGCAAACACACACTACTCATCTACATGAGCAGCTAATATCACTTGCAGATGAGTCATGAGAAACGTGGCCTGCTCTAGGGCAAGAATCTGAGGCCAACATCTGTCAAACTACATGACTCAGCTGGCTGGCCACCTCAGCGTCGGCTGCCCAATCGCATGCAAACTCATGCAACCTTCGGGGGCCGAACTTGCACTTTGGAAGCCGAACGTTGAGCACCCCGGATTCCACCGGACGACAGGAATTCCGATGCCGGATTCTAGCCGGGTATTACATTCTCCCCCCCTTAAAAACATTCGTCCTCGAATGATTCGAAAAACAAATAACACATAAACTGAAGGAAACGAACCTTAAAACAAATATGGATACTGCTGGAGCATAGACTCCCGCGTCTCCCAGGTGCACTCTTCTAGGTTATGGTGGTTCCATAGAACTTTCACCATCGGAATCTCTTTGTTCCTTAGCTGTCTGATCTGTGTGTCCAGAATCCGCACTGGCTGCTCTATATAGGTGAGATCTGTATGAATCTCCACCTCAGGCTCACTCAGAACCTGATTCGGATCTGACACAAACTGCCGTAGCATAGAAACATGAAATACCGGGTGAATCCTTTCCATAGAAGTAGGCAAATCTAGCTTATACGACACATTTCCGATCCTCTGCAAAATCTCAAAGGGTCCAATGTACCGTGGCGCTAACTTACCCTTCTTCCCAAAACGAACCACGCCTTTTATTGGAGACACTTTCAGCAATACCATACTACCCTCTTGGAATTCTAACTGTTTCCTGCGAATGTCTGCATAACTTTTCTGTCTACTCTGCGCTGTCCTGATTCTCTCTCTGATCACGGGCACTACGCGACTAGTAATCTCTACTAATTCTGGCCCTGCAAGAGCCTTCTCTCCTATCTCTTCCCAACAAACAGGGGATCTGCACTTCCTCCCATACAAAGCTTCATAAGGAGCCATCCCAATGCTAGCATGATGGCTGTTATTGTAGGCAAACTCCACCAAAGGTAGATGCTGCCTCCAAGAACCGCCAAAGTCTAACACACACAGTCGAAGCATATCCTCTATGGTCTGGATGGTCCTCTCTGACTGTCCATCAGTCTGTGGGTGGAAAGCAGTACTAAACTCTAATCTCGTGCCCATCGCACTCTGCAGACTTCGCCAAAATCTGGAAGTAAACTGAGGTCCTCTATCTGAAACTATCGACACTGGTACCCCATGCAATCTCACTATCTCATCCAGATAGACTTGTGCCAACTTATCCACAGAATAGTTACTCCGAACTGGAAGAAAATGAGCAGATTTCGTGAGTCTGTCCACAATCACCCATATAGAGTCTATCCTGTTGGACGCTGCTGGTAACCCCACTACAAAATCCATGGCTATGTTCTCCCATTTCCACTCTGGAATCGGCAATGGGTTAAGCATTCCTGCTGGTTTCTGATGCTCTAGTTTCACCCTCTGACAAACCTCACAGGCTGTCACAAATTGCGCCACTTCTTTCTTCATGGCTGGCCACCAATAGATCCTTTTGAGATCCTGATACATCTTGGTGGCTCCTGGGTGCACACTATACCTCGCATTATGAGCTTCCCTCATAATGTCTTCCTTCACACTGCCCCTATCTGGTACACAAAGTCGACTCCCATAACGAAGGATCCCTTTACTGTCAAATCTGAACTCTGCACTGTTGCCTGACTGAACAGTCCTGGCAATTTTCATCAATTTAGGGTCCTCATGCTGTCTCTGAGCGATCTGCTCTAGAAACACAGGTGTCACTCTCATCTGTGCTATCAACGCACCTGTACCAGACAACTCTAACTGTAACCCCTCTTCGAAGAGCTTATAAAGCTCCATCACTATTGGTCTCTGCTCTACTGCTATATGGGATAAACTGCCTAGTGACTTCCGGCTGAGGGCGTCTGCCACGACATTCGCCTTACCCGGATGATACTGGATCGTACAATCATCATCACTGAGCAATTCTACCCATCTCCTCTGCCTCAAATTCAGCTCTCTCTGACTCAAGATGTACTGTAAACTCTTGTGATCAGTGAAGATCTCGCATTTAACCCCGTAGAGGTAATGCCTCCACATCTTGAGTGCAAAGATAACTGCTGCCATCTCAAGGTCATGGGTGGGGTAATTCAACTCGTGCTTCTTTAACTGTCTAGAAGCACAAGCAATCACCCTATCCTGCTGCATCAGAACACAACCCAATCCCACTCGAGACGCATCACAGAATACTGTGAAATCCTCATTACTCACAGGCAGAGCTAGCACTGGTGCTGTTGTCAATTTCCGCTTGAGCTCCTCAAAGCTCTCTTCACACTGGTCTGACCAGATAAACTTCTGGTTTTTTTGAGTTAGTTTGGTCACCGGAGCTGCTATCTTTGAGAAGTTCTGAACGAACCTCCTGTAGTAACCTGCCAGTCCCAGAAAGCTTTTAATCTCAGTCACTGTTGTGGGTCTGGGCCAGTTAGCTACAGCCTCTATCTTCTTGGGGTCTACCTCAATACCTTCTGCTGATACCACGTGTCCCAAGAAGGCAATGCTCCTCAACCAAAACTCACACTTCGAGAACTTGGCATACAAACCATGCTCTCTCAGTGTCTGCAGAACTATCCTCAAATGCTGGGCATGCTCTTCTGCATCTCTGGAATACACTAAAATATCATCGATGAACACAATGACAAAGTGATCCAGAAACTCACTGAAAACTCTGTTCATGAGATCCATGAATGCTGCAGGGGCGTTAGTCAACCCGAACGGCATCACTAAGAACTCATAATGCCCATATCTGGTCCTGAAAGCTGTTTTAAGCACATCTGCCTCTCTGACTCTCAACTGATGATACCCGGATCTCAGATCTATTTTCGAGAAACAACCTGCTCCAACTAGCTGGTCAAAGAGATCATCAATCCTAGGTAGCGGATACCTATTCTTGATAGTGACCTTGTTCAACTGTCTGTAGTCGATACAAAGTCTGAGGGATCCATCCTTCTTTCTGACAAAGAGCACTGGCGCACCCCAAGGTGAGGTACTAGGGCGGATGAAACCCTTATCTACCAAGTCCTGCAACTGTTCTTTTAACTCCTTTAACTCTGCTGGCGCCATCCTATAGGGAGGAATAGAGATAGGTCTGGTACCTGGCAGCAATTCAATTTCAAACCCTATCTCCCTATCAGGTGGGAGTCCTGGTAAATCGTCTGGGAACACATCGAGAAACTCTCGAACTACTGGTACGGCGGCTGGTTCCCTCACCTGACTGTCTAGCTCTCTCACAAGAGCTAGAAACCCCTGACAACCCCTCCTAAGCAAACGACGAGCCTGAAGGGCTGAAATCATACCTCTGAGTGGACCTCTCCTGTCTCCTCTGAAGACACACTCTGACCCATCCTGGTCTCTGAGACTCACTATCTTCTCTCTACAGTCCAAAGTCGCACTATATGTAGATAACCAATCCATCCCTAGAATGACATCAAAATCTGTCAAATCTAGAACCACAAGGTCAGCTGGAAGGTATCTACCCTCTACAAACACTGGACTGAAACGACAGACTGACACTGCCACTGATGGGTCGCATTTGGGTCCACTGACCCAGAGAGGATACTCTAACTCAGACCTGATCAAACCCAATCTCTCTATGGCTCTCGAAGCAATAAAGGAATGAGAAGCACCGGGGTCCATCAAAGCATACACATCTGAACACCCAATGATGAGATTACCTGACACCACTGTGTTCGATGTATTAGCCTCCTCCTGAGTCATAGTGAAAATCCGTGCTGGGGCTACAGGATTTCCACCTCGGGAACCTGCTGCTGAAGTAGAGGCTGCCCCTCTCCCTCTACCTCTGCCACTACTCTGAGGCATGGCTGGAGCCACTGGCTGCCCTACTGGCTGTGCTACACTGCCTGAACTCATCTGCTGGGAAGGTGCCACAAAAGTCACCTGAGGACACTCTCGAGCAAAATGCCCCACCTGTCCACATCGAAAACAGGCTGAAGATCCCAACTGACAAGCTCCTCTGTGTGGTCTTCCACATCTCCTACATACTGGAATAGTTGTGCCAGAGCTTGAGCCACTACCCATTCCCAGACCAGACTTGACTTTACTCCAGAACCTACTCTTTGTTCCTTTTGCCTTATCCCATCGTTTGCTACCTGAGGTGCCTGAACTGGGGGCCTTAGAACCCGAAGCCTGTGCCTGAGACTGTTTTTGAATCTTGGCACTAGCTTCCATCTTCCTAGCTGCATCCACAATAGAGTGGAAACTCTCCTTTTCTGCTGGAAGGATCAAAGAAGAATACCTGGGATGAAGTCTTAGGGTATATCTTCTAGCTTTCTTCTGATCAGTATCATAGGCCTGACCCACGTACTGAAGCAAATCTAGAAACTTATCTGTAAATTCATCAACCGTCATCTCATCTGTTTGTCTTAACTGTTCAAACTCTATTAGCTTCATCTCCCTGGAGCTATCAGGAAAAGCCCATCCTGCAAACTCATTAGCAAATTCTCCCCACGACATCCTGTTTAGTCTAGGCTCTATATAGTTCCTAAACCATTCCCGAGCCTTCCTACACTTTAGTGTAAACCCTGCCATCTCAATGGCTCTACTACCATCCGCACCCAATTCATCAGTAATCATTTTTACACATCTCAGATACTCAAATGGATCATCTCCTGAATGAAACTTAGGAGCATCCAATTTAAGGTACTCAGTCATCTGTACCTTACTCCCAGATGAGCTAGGTTGATGTCTGTCAACAACAGGGGCTACTGGTTCTGGTGGTGGTGGTATTGGTTCATTTATTTCTAGGTGTGCTGCACTTGGATGAATACGGGAGGGTGGATACATAGGATATGGTGGATATGATGGGTAATAGTAAGGATATGGCATATATGGCATAGATGTAGGATATGGGTCAAATCGAGAGTACTCCGACATACCTTCCATTGGATACTCTGGAACCTGGGAAACAGCTGGATAATCAAAACCTGAGACCTGAACACCTCCCAGAGATTCTCCCATACCTTCATCCATAGACGGATCCATAGACGGATCAGTCTCCATGGCCTCCCTCTCTTCCTCTGATCTACCTCCTCTAACTATCCCTCTTCTGCTCTCGTCTACAGACCTTCTAGGGTCTATTGACATGCCTTCCCTGCTAGATCTCTGAGACCTTGCCCTCGGCAATGCAGGAGGACGAGCAGCTAATCCCTCACTATCTGATGGGACTCCAGTCAATCGAGCTGATCGATGAGTTCCTCGCACCTGAACTCTGAAAAAAACAACACATACTATAGCATATCAGCACATAAACATATATCTCAACGAGAACACATATGCATATGCATTTCATAGCATCAAATAGACAGGACTCCACATCCTATCCTGGTGGACATGATTCCCTATTGTGCTTGACCAACTGGATTTTCTATGAGCCCGACACTCTCTCTATAGGTCCGATCATGTGAACCTAGGGCTCTGATACCAATCTGTAACGACCCCAAAATGGACCGTCACCGGCGCTAGGATTCAGGTCGGCTTAAGGCCGCCAGAACCCGTAGCAAGCCTGCTATACTCTCTGTGTACCTGGAAAACTCATACATGATACATTTTCTGTGAAAATAAAAACTCTTTGCTGAACCAAGGCTTAACCTGTGCATGCACTATCTCTGTACTCTGTACTCTGTACTCTGTACCCCTGACTAGAGCTTGCTCTAGATAGGTTAATTCATACCTGTTAAGCCTGGGTATAAAAAACATATATATACATATACAGATCATGTATGTAACAAAAGCTTTACAACACAATACAACTAAGTCAAGCACAACTCTAACGATATACACAACTATAACATCTCTTTAAAATTTACATGTCCACGCTATACTATTACAAGCTCTTTACTTTTACTCTTTCTGTACTCTGCTGGACTGTCCCTGTACACTGTACACTGAACCTGCAAAACTGGGGTTAAGGGAGTGGGATGAGCTCTATAGCCCAGTGAGTAGAACAGTAAAATATCTCAGTAAAACATGATCTCATGAAATGCGTCATAACACAAACAAGCCACATCAAGAGTAAACCTGTCACCACATAATCCCAGTAAACCGTGCCAGACCGTAGACTGGGGTCCTGGACTTCCTGTACCATATATGTATATGTGTATATAACACCTGTACTTACCCTTTGCCAGTATAGACCAATTGCCTATACCCGCCATGTAACGACCCCAAAATGGACCGTCACCGGCGCTAGGATTCAGGTCGGCTTAAGGCCGCCAGAACCCGTAGCAAGCCTGCTATACTCTCTGTGTACCTGTAAAACTCATACATGATCATACATTTTCTGTGAAAATAAAACTCTTTGCTGAACCAAGGCTTAACCTGTGCATGCACTATCTCTGTACTCTGTACTCTGTACTCTGTACTTTGTACTCTGTACTCTGTACTCTGTACTCTGTACTCTGTACTCTGTACCCCTGACTAGAGCTTGCTCTAGATGGGTTAACTCATACCTGTTAAGCCTGGTTATAAAACATAGATACATAAACAGATCATGTATGTAACAAAAGCTTTACAACACAATACAACTAAGTCAAGCACAACTTTAACGTTATACACAACTATTACATCTCTTTACAATTTACATGTCCACTCTATACTATTACAAGCTCTTTTACTCTTTCTGTACTCTGCTGGACTGTCCCTGTACACTGAACCTGCAAAACTGGGGTTAAGGGAGTGGGATGAGCTCTATAGCCCAGTGAGTAGAACAGTAACATATCTCAGGAAAATATGATCTCATGGAATGCACCATATCACAGACAAGCCACATCAAGAGTAAACCTGTCACCACATAGTCCCAGTAACTCTGTGCCAGGGCGTAGAATCGAGCACCTGGTCTTCCTGTCATATATGTATATGTGTATATAACACCTCTGTACTTACCATTGCCAGGGCGTAGTCAAAGGCTCCTGGACTTTGCTAGACCTGCCAGGGCGTAGTCAAAGGCTCCTGGACTTTGCTATACCTGCCAGGGCATAGTCAAAGGCTCCTGGACTTCCTGTCTGAGACTATTGGATCATTCAGCATTCACTCACATCACCAAATACGATGCAATGCAACATATTCGTGAATACTAATGCAATCAACCTATAGCATAAACATGATGCATGAGATATGCTAAAAGCAGTTTGTGGTTCAATTAAAAGTCATAAATTTAGTTCCACTCACCTCTGGCTAACTGGACTGACTGACTGAGCAGGCTCTGAAAACTCTGGAGCAGTACTCACTGCTGCTCTCTCTGGTTCCTCTGGTCTGTACAGATACAGAGAAATGCAAATGAGGGACCAAACTAGCTGCTGACCAACTCTATTAAACTTCCCAAGACTCCCCTTAAACTCACTTGAAACCTCATGCAAAGCATACAAAAGAAAGCTAGACAGAACACTTTCGGCGGCAGGTTCGGCGGCCGAAAGTCTTCTCCAGAGACGAAACTCAAGCACCTTCGGCGGCCGAATCTCAAGCTTCGGCGGCCGAACCCTTTCGGGGGCAAGTTTCGGGGGCCAAAAGGCATTCCAGAGACGAAAGTCTCTAACCTTCGGCGGCACCTTCGGCGGCCGAAGTCCCCAAACAGAGCCGAACATGCAAAACTCGCGGGGCAAGCTATGGCAGCCCAAGCCACCATGCAAGAGGTTCGGCGGCCGAATGAATCTTCGACTGCCGAACCTGAGTTCATCCAGAACTCAGCCCGACGGCAAACCAAGCTCCTCCTTCCCTTCAACATCTCCACACATGCATACGTCAACTATTCACACACATATACGCAAGTATATGGTCACAGGGGTCCAAAACTATCTAATAACCCCAAACAACAAATCAAACATAACACATAAACATATATACATGCAAAAATCATCAAAACTACCATTACTAACCTAAGCATGCATCTCTTTCCTTAATCCCCATAAAACCTTCAGAAAACATATAACAAGGTCCGGATCTTCCTTTACCTTTATAAACAGGAAGATAAACGTTCTGAATCCAAGGAAAACAGATCAACTCTTCTTCAACCTTACTAACTCTCAAAAGCTTCACTTTTGCTTCTACACTCTCACAATCTCGTGAACACTAGCAACCTCCTGCATGAGCTGATCAAACTGAGCAAATAAAGCATGGGAGATGTAACCAACTGCTGGACATAATCTGGTGAGAACACCTGTCCAAAATGCTGACTAAGGGATACAAAACTGCTGGCTCAGCAACTCAGCTTCGGCTGCCGAAGCGCATGCAAAACCATGCAACATTCGGGGGCCGAACCTGAATTCGGAAGCCGAACATTGGGCACTTTCGGCGGCCGAACTTACCTTCGGCGGCCGAACTTGGCTCATCAGCCTTGGGTCATTTCAGCTCAAAACTTAAGTCCATTTGACTTTAACACATTAACACACACATAACACATAGTAAAACATAAATCCTACCTTCCTCTAGAAGTCCGACACCCCGGATTCCACCGGACGACAAGAATTCCGATGCCGGATTCTAGCCAGGTATTACATTCTCCCCCCCTTAAAAACATTCGTCCTCGAATGATTCGAAAACAAATAACACATAAACTGGAGGAAACTAACCTCAAAACAAATATGGATACTGCTGGAGCATAGACTCCCGCGTCTCCCAGGTACACTCTTCTAGATTATGGTGGTTCCATAGAACTTTCACCATCGGAATCTCCTTGTTCCTTAGCTGTCTGATCTGTGTGTCTAGAATCCGCACTGGCTGCTCTATATAGGTGAGATCTGTATGAATCTCCACTTCAGGCTCACTCAGAACCTGATTCGGATCTGACACAAACTGCCGTAGCATAGAAACATGAAATACCGGGTGAATTCTCTCCATAGAAGTCGGTAAATCTAGCTTATACGACACATTTCCGATCCTCTGCAAAATCTCAAAGGGTCCAATGTACCGCGGAGCTAACTTACCCTTCTTCCCAAAACGAACCACTCCTTTCATTGGAGACACTTTCAGCAATACCATACTACCCTCTTGGAATTCTAACTGTTTCCTGCGAACGTCTGCATAACTTTTCTGTCTACTCTGCGCTGTCCTGATTCTATCTCTGATCACGGGCACTACGCGACTAGTAATCTCTACTAATTCTGGCCCTGCAAGAGCCTTCTCTCCTATCTCTTCCCAACAAACAGGGGATCTGCACTTCCTCCCATACAAAGCTTCATAAGGAGCCATCCCAATGCTAGCATGATGGCTGTTATTGTAGGCAAACTCCACCAAAGGTAGATGCTGCCTCCAAGAACCGCCAAAGTCTAACACACATAGTCGAAGCATATCCTCTATGGTCTGGATGGTCCTTTCTGACTGTCCATCAGTCTGTGGGTGGAAAGCAGTGCTAAACTCTAATCTCGTGCCCATCGCACTCTGCAGACTTCGCCAAAAGCAGGAGGTAAACTGAGGTCCTCTGTCTGAAACTATAGACACTGGAACTCCATGTAATCTCACTATCTCATCCAGATAGACCTGTGCCAACTTATCCACAGAATAGTTACTCCGAACTGGAAGAAAATGAGCAGATTTTGTGAGTCTGTCCACAATCACCCATATAGAGTCTATCCTGTTGGACGCTGCTGGTAAACCCACTACAAAATCCATGGCTATGTTCTCCCATTTCCACTCTGGAATCGGCAATGGGTTAAGCATTCCTGCTGGTTTCTGATGCTCTAGTTTCACCCTCTGACAAACCTCACAGGCTGTCACAAATTGCGCCACTTCTTTCTTCATGGCTGGCCACCAATAGATCCTTTTGAGATCCTGGTACATCTTGGTGGCTCCTGGGTGAACACTATACCTCGCATTATGAGCTTCCCTCATAATGTCTTCCTTCACACTGCCCCTATCTGGTACACAAAGTCGACTCCCATAACGAAGGATCCCTTTGCTATCAAATCGGAACTCTGCACTGTTGCCTGACTGAACAGTCCTGGCAATTTTCATCAACTCAGGGTCCTCATACTGTCTCTGAGCTATCTGCTCCAGAAACACAGGTGTCACTCTCATCTGTGCTATCAACGCACCTGTACCAGACAACTCTAACTGTAACCCCTCATCGAAGAGCTTATAAAGCTCCATCACTATTGGTCTCCGCTCTGCTGCTATATGGGATAAACTGCCTAGTGACTTCCGGCTGAGGGCGTCTGCCACGACATTCGCCTTACCCGGATGATACTGGATTTTACAATCATAATCACTGAGCAATTCGACCCACCTTCTCTGCCTCAAATTGAGCTCTCTCTGACTCAAGATGTACTGTAAACTCTTGTGATCGGTGAAGATCTCGCACTTAACCCCGTAGAGGTAATGCCGCCACATCTTAAGTGCAAAGATAACTGCTGCCATCTCGAGGTCATGGGTAGGGTAATTCAACTCGTGCTTCTTCAACTGTCTCGAAGCATAAGCTATCACCCTATCACTCTGCATCAATACACAACCCAATCCCATTCGAGACGCATCACAGAATACTGTGAACTCTTCATTACTGACAGGCAGAGCTAACACTGGTGCTGTTGTCAATCTCCTCTTAAGCTCCTCAAAGCTCTCTTCACACTGGTCTGACCAGATAAACTTCTGGTTCTTCTGAGTCAATTTGGTCATAGGAGCTGCTATCTTTGAGAAGTTCTGAACGAACCTCCTGTAGTAACCTGCCAGTCCCAGAAAGCTTTTAATCTCAGTCACTGTCGTGGGTCTGGGCCAGTTAGCTACAGCCTCTATCTTCTTGGGGTCTACCTCAATACCCTCTGCTGATACCACGTGTCCCAAGAAGGCAATGCTCCTCAACCAAAACTCACACTTCGAGAACTTGGCATACAAACCATGCTCTCTCAGTGTCTGCAGAACTATCCTCAGATGCTGGGCATGCTCCTCTGCATCTCTGGAATACACTAAAATATCATCGATGAAAACAATGACAAAGTGATCCAGAAACTCACTGAAAACTCTGTTCATGAGATCCATGAATGCTGCAGGGGCGTTAGTCAACCCGAACGGCATCACTAAGAACTCATAATGCCCATATCTGGTCCGGAAAGCTGTCTTAGGCACATCTGCCTCTCTGACTCTCAACTGATGATACCCAGATCTCAGATCTATTTTCGAGAAAATACCTGCTCCAGCTAGCTGGTCAAATAGATCATCAATCCGAGGTAAGGGATACCTATTCTTGATAGTGACCTTGTTCAACTGTCTGTAGTCGATACAAAGTCTGAGGGATCCATCCTTCTTTCTGACAAAGAGTACTGGAGCACCCCAAGGTGAGGTACTAGGGCGGATGAAACCCTTATCTACCAAGTCCTGCAACTGTTCTTTCAACTCTTTTAACTCTGCTGGTGCCATCCTGTAGGGAGGAATAGAGATAGGTCTAGTACCTGGCAGCAATTCAATTTCAAACCCTATCTCCCTATCAGGTGGGAGTCCTGGTAAATCGTCTGGGAACACATCGAGAAACTCTCGGACTACTGGTACTGTGGCTGGTTCCCTCACCTGACTGTCTAGCTCTCTCACATGAGCTAGAAACCCCTGACAACCCCTCCTAAGCAAACGACGAGCCTGAAGGGCTGAAATCATACCTCTGGGTGTACCTCTCCTGTCTCCTCTGAAGACACACTCTGACCCATCCTGGTCTCTGAGACTCACTATCTTTTCTCTACAGTCCAAAGTAGCACTATATGTAGATAACCAATCCATCCCTAGAATGACATCAAAATCCGTCAAATCTAGAACCACCAGGTCAGCTGGAAGGTATCTACCCTCTATAAACACTGGACTGAAACGACAGACTGACACTGCCACTGATGGGTCACATTTAGGTCCACTGACCCAGAGAGGATACTCTAACTCAGACCTGATCAACCCCAATCTCTCTATGGCTCTCGAAGCAATAAAGGAATGAGAAGCACCGGGGTCCATCAAAGCATACACATCTGAACACCCAATGATGAGATTACCTGACACCACTGTGTTCGACATGTTAGCCTCCTCCTGTGTCACTGTGAAAATCCGTGCTGGGGCTACCGGATTTCCACCTCGGGAACCTGCTGCTGAAGTAGAGGCTGCCCCTCTCCCTCTACCTCTGCCACTACTCTGAGGCATGACTGGAGCTGCTGGCCGTACAACTGGCTGTACCACACTGCCTGAACTCATCTGCTGGGATGGTGCAAATGTCACCTGAGGACAATCCCGAGCAATATGCCCTTCCTGTCCACATCTAAAACATGCAGTAGATCCCAACCGACAAACTCCGCTGTAATAGCCCGGAAACCGGTACCCTATTGTAACGGCCCGAACCGCCACCGGCGCTAGGATCCAGATCGGCTTAAGGCCGCCGGGACCCGTAGCAAGCCAACATACATACTATCACCTGGTCAAATCCCACACATACAATAAAAACTTTAACATAAAACCTGCAAAACTGAACATACACCAAGCTTGATCCGTATGCTACAACATAACTGTGAACATAAACTTTCCCATGCTAGAGCCCTCATCAAATGCTCTAGCTGGGTCAACATTACATACATCAAGCCTGGTTCTCAACTCAACATAAAAACATTACATAACCATGCATCAACAGGAATTAACCAGTCTATAGGGCCAAGCACACTCTAATCCATAAACATTAACTCTACTATACTTTACATTACATTTCTCTTACAAATTCATATATCAATTTCAATACATGTCCACACTAAAAATACTAATCTAATACTATTACAACCACACGTCACTTTATCTTTACCCTGCTGACTTCTGAGCTCTGACTTAAACCTGCAACACTGGGGTTAGGGGAAAGGGATGAGCTAAAAAGCCCAGTGAGTAGAAACATAGAAAACAGTTCATTAATTACATGCTTTTATGAAATGCATCATAACACAGAGAAATCACATAATCTTGTCCGCCTCGGGGCTTATGCAATATTTATTCCCCACGGACCCTGGTTTCTGAGAGTCTGTCGTTTTGCATGCATCTTTCCTCTCAGAGGATGGACATGACATCAAAAATCCCTCTGTCGGTGCCCGGCTCCCCCATAGGAGCTCACAAAGGCCTGTAACATACATGACATGGTGTCTGGTCCACAGAGAGCTCACATGGACTTTCCTACATGTACTTGTCCGGCTCTCAAAGGACTAAGACAAGACTCGTGACAGATATGGGCTATTGAAGTCGCCTCGGTCCACCCTTCCTCCATCAACACCAAATAATGCAATGCGTCATATTCGTGAAACTAGTGCAATCAACCTACTACATATAATCATGATGCATGAACATGCTTTAGGCATTAGATTTTGTGCATAAAAGATTAAGTTTAGTTCTACTCACCTCCTAGCAGACGCTGACTGACTCTGCAACTGCTAACACTGATGGCCTCCTCGGTCTCTCGGGTCCGATCCTACACAGGTGGACTCGAATGAGGTGCCAAACACATTCTAACAACTCATAAACAACTCCCCAAAAACCCCTCTAAACATCACTTAAACATGCATGGAAAACACCCAAGAAACGGCTGGACAGGGCACTTTCGGCGGCACCTTCGGCGGCCGAAAGTCCCTTCCAGAGACGAAACTCGGGTAGGTTCGGCGGCAGGTTCGGCGGCCGAAACCCTCGGACAGATCCGAAAGTCCCTCCTTCGGGGGCACGTTCGGCAGCCTAAAGACTGCCTCCCATGCAGGTTCGGCGGCCGAAACTCCTTTCGGCGGCCGAACCTGGTCCCCTCTGGACGACAGGTCCGATTCTGCCAAGCCAAAAACCAAACTCAAATATACCCAAATCCTCACATACTCTCTCCCAATCATGCATACTCACTCCCACAAGCATAAAGGAGCATAAACTAACATAAACTCCTCAACACTAACATCACATAACATACATTGGGTATAAAACCCACATAAACCTTAAACATGCATTTCTACCCAAACTCAACCATCAAACTCTATAAAACTTACATAAAACTCATTAAAACATAAAGAAAAGCAGAGATCTACACTAACCTCTTGGAGATCGAGGATGGTGTGATCCTTAACTCGGAGGTATGGAGAATCCAAGCTCCAAAAGCTCCAAGCTCCCAAAACTCCTTTTAAGCTTTAAAACTCTTCAAAATGACCATGGAACTCATGAAAACATGAAGGAGATGAAGAAAAACATGAAAACGGCCAAGGGAGGACATGAACTCACCTTATCTCGAGAATGGGGAGAAAACTCTCCCATTTCCGATCTGAGAGCCTTTTATAGGCGGCCTGGTCGAAGACCTTCGGCGGCCTAACGTGCCCCCTAACTCATGCATGTTCTGCGGCCGAACTTGACTTTCGGCGGCCGAACCTTGGCTCATTCAAACAAGACTTTCGGAGGCCAAAGGCGCTCCCGAAGCCTTTCCATGTTCAGCGGCCGAACTTCACTTTCGGCGGCCGAACCTGGTGAATGCCTCCTTGGTCTTTTCTTTTCAAAACTCATTTCTTTTTCATTTAAACCCATGAAATCAGTAAAGACATTTGAGAAAACACATTTTACCCCTTCTAGAGAGATCCAACACCCTAGATTCCACCGGAAGGCAGGAATCCCGATGCCGGATTCTAGCCGGGTATTACATTCTACCCCCCTTACAAAAACATTCGTCCCCGAATGTTAAAACAACAAACACAAGCATGCAAGCAAGCAAGCAAATCCTAAAGCTTCTCTCCAAAGAGAGACACCAAACGCTGGAGTAAGAACTCCCAGGTTCCTAAACTCCACGAGCTTCTGCTGCGCTACTCTGATCCTTCTCTATCTTCCTCCTTCTCTGCTCTTACTCTTCTCTTCTCATCTTTACTAGCTGGCTTCTTCTCACTACTAACCCAAAACTAACTCTAACTCTCACAGGTAGTACCCGAATTTCCGATCTATCTGGGAAAACAACCAGCTCCTACTAGCTGTCCCAATAGATCATCCATCCTACAGGGGAATACCTGCCCTTGGTAGTGACCTTGTTTAACCGCTTACAGTCGTTACAAAGTCTCAAGGATCCATCCTTCTTTTCCCACAACCACACTGGAACACTCCAGGGTGAGGTACTAGGTCGGATAAAACCCCTTGTCTACCAAGTCTCGCCTCTACTCTACTGCTACCTCTCTCTATGCAGGCGCCATCCTATAGGGAAGGGTAGAAATGGTTCTGCGTCCAGACACCACTCCTATACCAAACTCTAACTCCCTGACAGATGGTAAACCTGACAACTCGCCTAGGAAGACATCTAAGAATCCTCTCTAACAACTGGCACTGAGGCTGGTTCCCCGACCTGACTGCTGAACTCTCAAACAAGAGCTAGAACCCTCTGACAACCCCTCCTACGCACCCTACGAACCTGATAGGCTGACATCAAACCTCTAGGCATCCCTACACTGTGTCCTCTCAGAAGACTACCTCTGACCCATCCTGTCCTCTGAGCTGGACTACCTTGTCTCTGCAGACTCGGTAGCACCACAAGTAGAAAACCAATGTAACACCCCTTATCCTATCAAGTGTAGATATAACAAGGTCTGTCACAAACTATACCTTTTTAGGCATATCAAGACTAAACAATTTCTTTTATCTGTAAATACCAAGTTTTTTTTTTTTTTAATGCATGTAAATTTCATCAAGTGATTAAAACAAATGTGATATTTTTAAACCAAAATTTTTGGCAGAATTTCCTCTGTTTCATTAGCACTTTAACCTGTAATACATATGAAAATCACACTTATAATTACACTAACAACTGTCATTTGATATCTTACTATTCCTTGATTACATAACCTTTACAACTCACTCTATTAAATATGTACATGCCAAAATATAACTGTACTATGACTCAGAGACTCAAAACTACCAGCTATGATAATGGCCTTGATATCTGATGTAGACCTCTGATGAACTCCGCGTATCTACTTTATCTACAACCTGCGTGAGGTAAGAACCAACACGCTGAGCTAATGCTCAGTGGGTGATAGAAAATAAATAACAAGATAAAGCAAACAAGTTCACTTATATAGATAATCAAGTAAACAATTACAAGCTAGTAGATGCAAACATGTTAACATTCACCAATAAGTTCACAAAATCAAGTATCAATCTTAATTAAGATCTTAGCCCTTATAAACACATAGTAGGATCGACTAGGTAGTTAAGGAGTTATAACGGTAGGCACAGAGTGCCGAACGGTAGGCTCAGAGGCCAAAACTGTGATAGCAGGGCTCTATGACCGTGCTTATGAGGTACCTGATATGTAACCTCAAATAAAAATCATGTATCGGTAGCAGTACTGCGAACTCTGTATGTTTATATGGCATGCCATACCCTTAAACTAACCTCGACTCCTATTACGTTTACTAGGGCCAAGTATCAATAGTTCAATGTGATTGCATATCATTGGAAGCTATTTGCATTCATTTTCCAAAGTACATATATCATATGCCAAGGTTTACAATATGGAAAACTCATGGCAAATAGTGCAAAACTTTATTGACTTAGCATTTCAATATAGAAAACTACATTCTGCCCTATATTGCATAAACTTTTTAAGCAATTTAAAGTTACAATTTGACTTCAGTTTCTTCATAAGAAATGTACATTTATGTCTTATCTTTCCAACAAGGTATGGTTCATGCAAATCTGATCATCCTAGCTTAAGTTATGAATTTTTCTTTACAAACTGCTCAATAAGGTCTTAATCAGTCCAGTATTGGTACTTGTTTATAGTACCACAAAACATATCAAAATCATGCATTTTCATACATATTCAAGCTTAGGTGTCTTCTACAAAGTTTTAGGTATATGTTTTAGGATTCATTTGGAACTAGTATTAACAAATTTCACTGAGTACAAAATTAGTTATGGTGTAATCAATACACACTGTTCCGGATGCACTAACTCTGTGTCCAGTTTAGGTTCACTTCAAATTTTCATCATGTTACCTACAGATTCAGAATTTAGTCAAGTCATAAAAGTTTTCGATCTTTGTCTCAGATTTCATTTGGTATATCTTAGGCCTAATTTCAATAAATACACAATAAGTTATAAGGATGTCAACACAAGCTGCCCTGTTACAACCTATTCTGCCAGATTTGCACTTTTAGCTCTCATATTAAATTTATTTACTCTAAGCCTCTCAAACATCATTTTAGCATTCATATAACATATTTATACAATCAAAGCAACATTTCCAGCAAGTAAAATCAACCCCTAATTTCACTTATTCATGGCAGAATCATAGGAAAACAGAAAATGATACAAACACCAAACCTTTCTTGAATTCCTCTTTCTTTTCCTCTTCTACTCTCTAGCTATCTCTTTTCCCTTTGATGTTCCTTCACCTAGGTCAATTTATATCTTAGGAAAGGATTGAATAAACTATAAATTAAAGCTTTATAATTTAAATTCATGCATGAATAAATGAAAAGATGCTATTTCCTACACCTTTCTAAGCTTACCTTTGATTTTCAAGCTTGGTGTATATGGAACCCTAAACTTTTCTTCTTCAATTCTTTCACTATATGGCTGTTCCTTTAGCTCTTGGTCTTAGGATGAATTTTGGTTAAAGGAAGAAGTTGATTTGGTGAAGTTTTGGCTTGGCTTTGGTGGGAGAAAGACAAAACAAATTCTTTTTCTTTGATAATGGGTGACCTACGGCAATTTGGAGGAAGAAAGAAGATGACAACCCTTTTCATTTTGCATGGTCATTTCTCCTTTCCTTAGTTAGGTGACACATGGAAAGGTAAATATGAATTTTATGTTTTAACTTTCCATATTTACACTTTGACCTACTAAACTCTTTACCATGTTTCAATTTAGTTTTCAAACTTTCAATATTCATAGATTGACCTACTAAACTATACATTTAGCCTTTAGAAGTCCTTTTCACTTAAGCAAGCATGACGGATTAAGCAAGCACCTCAAGCAAGCACGTCGGGAAGCCCTAAGCACCTCCCGAAAGTGACTCGTTCCCGACTTGCTAATCACACAGTCTACTTCATTTCTGGATATGTCCGTTTCTTTATTTGAGATTTCTATGATTCAGTTATTAGTAGCCTAGAGTTAAGCTAGCACCTCCCCTAATGCCACTTACTCTAGTAATGAAATAGTCTAACTCATACCTAATGATGTCACTGCTCTAGCTATGGGTTTGAGGATGTTACAACTCTTCCCCTCTTAAGAAATTTCGTCCTCGAAATTTTACCTGCTTTGAATAGCTGTGGATATTGTTGCTTCATCACTTCTTCACTCTCCCATGTAGCTTCTTCTGCGTTGTGATTTCTCCACAATACTTTAACTAAGGGAATCTTCTTATTTCTTAACTCTTTCATTTCTCTTGCTAAAATTTTCACTGGTTCTTCTTCATAAGTTAAATCAGGTTGTACATCAATGGTTTCCGCTGGAATGACATGTGAAGGGTCAGATCTGTATCTTCTTAACATGGATACATGGAAGACATTGTGTATTCTGTCTAACTCTGGAGGTAAAGCTAGCCTGTAGGCTACTGGACCCACACGCTCAATTATTTCATATGGACCAATAAACCGAGGGCTTAACTTACCTTTCTTGCCAAATCTTAGCACTTTCTTCCACAGAGAAACTTTCAAAAACACTTTATCCCCAACAGCAAATTCTATATCTTTTCTTTTCAAATCTGCATAAGATTTTTGCCTATCTGTTGCAGCTTTCAATCTTTCTTTGATAATCTTCACTTTCTCTTCAGTCTGTCTTACCAACTCTGGACCTACAAGTTTAGCTTCACTAAGTTCTGTCCAGCATAATGGGGTTCTACATTTCCTGCCATACAATGCTTCATAGGGAGCCATTTTAATACTAGCCTGATAACTGTTGTTGTAAGCAAATTCTACTAGTGGAAGATATCTTTCCCAGCTTCCTTCAAATTCAATTACACAACTTCTGAGCATATCTTCCAAAACTTGAATCACTCTCTCTGACTGGCCATCTGTCTGAGGATGAAAAGCTGTACTAAAATTCAATCTTGTCCCTAAAGCTTCATGTAGTTTTTCCCAGAATCTGGATGTGAATCTTGGATCTCTGTCTGATATGATAGAGATAGGGACACCATGCAATCTCACAATTTCATTAATGTACAATTCTGCATACTTTTCTAATGTATAATCCATTCTGATTGGCAAGAAATGCGCTGATTTAGTTAACTTGTCAACTATTACCCATATGGCATCTTTCTTCCTTGGTGTGAGTGGCAATCCTGTCACAAAATCCATGGTAATTCTATCCCATTTCCATTCTGGTATAGCGATAGGCTGCAATAATCCTGATGGAACCTGATGTTCTGCTTTTACCCGTTGACATGTCAAACATTTTGTTACAAATTCAACTATATCGCTTTTCATACCTGGCCACCAATAGTGCATCTTCAGATCTTGATACATCTTAGTGCTACCTGGATGCATAACATATGGACTATTGTGTGCCTCTGTAAGAATACTCTGTTTCAACTCTCCAATGTTAGGTACACATACTCTGTTACCATAGTACAAGTAACCATCATCACTTATCACATGCTTCTGCTTCTTCCCCTCTTGTACTTGTCTAGTCCATAAGGTTATCTCTGTATCTTCTTTCTGTGCTTCTTTAATTTGTTGCAGTAAGTTGGGTCTAACTTTCAATTCTGCTACGATAGCTCCATCATCTGCTATAGTCAACTGCGCATTCATTGCTCTTAATGCACATAAGGATTTCCTGCTGAGTGCATCTGCTACCAGATTAGCTTTGCCTGGGTGATAATCTATAATGCAATCATAATCTTTCAGTAACTCCATCCATCTTCTCTGTCTCAGGTTTAGCTCCTTTTGTGTGGGCAAGTATTTCAGGCTTTTATGATCTGTATAGATGTAACATTTCTCACCATATAAGTAATGTCTCCATATCTTTAGTGCAAAAACTATGGCCGCCAACTCTAGATCATGGGTAGGATAGTTCTTCTCGTGTGGCTTCAATTGTCTGGAAGCATAGGCAATCACTTTACCTTCTTGCATCAAAACACATCCAAGTCCATTGTGAGAAGCATCACTGTATATCACAAATTCCTTGCCAGAAACAGGTTGTGTAAGTATAGGTGCTTCAGTGAGCATAGTCTTCAATCTATCAAAGCTTGCTTGACATCTATCATCCCAAACATACTTAACATCCTTATGTAGCAATTTAGTCAATGGAGCTGCTATAAGTGAAAACCCTTTCACAAACCGTCTGTAGTACCCAGCTAGACCCAAGAAACTTCTGACCTCTGCAACATTCTTTGGTGGCTTCCATTCCAGAACAGCATTTATCTTCTGAGGATCTACCCTGATTCCCTCTGCTGATACAACATGTCCCAAAAATGCTATTTCATTGAGCCAAAAATCACATTTACTGAACTTGGCATAAAGTTGCTTTTCTCTCAGAGTCTGCAATACTACCCTTAGATGTCTGTCATGGTCTTCCCTAGTTTTAGAGTATACCAGAATATCATCAATAAATACCACAACAAATTGGTCTAAATATGGATGGAAGATACGGTTCATTAGATCCATGAATGATGCAGGTGCATTTGTTAACCCAAATGGCATAACCAGAAACTCATAATGTCCATATCGTGTCCTGAATGCAGTCTTAAGAACATCTGCTCCTTTAACTCTCAACTGATGGTAGCCCGATCTCAAATCTATCTTAGAGAAAATGCTGGCCCCTTTTAACTGATCAAACAAATCATCTATTCTGGGCAGTGGATATTTATTCTTTATAGTTACCTTATTCAGCTGTCTATAATCAATGCACAATCGAAGAGATCCATCTTTCTTTTTCACAAACAACACTGGTGCACCCCACGGTGAAACACTAGGTCGAATAAAACCCTTATCAAGTAACTCTTGTAACTGTATTTTCAACTCTTTCAATTCTGTAGGAGCCATTCTGTAAGGAGCAATTGAAATAGGTGCGGTGCCTGGCACAACTTCTATAACAAAATCCACTTCCCTTTCTGGAGGTAACCCTGGCAATTCTTCAGGAAATACATCTGGAAAATGACATACTGTGGGTAGGTTTGACACATTAGGCCCTTCCTTCTTAGTTTCAGTTACACTAGCCAGATAGGCTGTACAGCCTTTTCTAATCAACCTCCTAGCTGTAGTGGCAGATATGACATTAGAGAGGTAATCTGACCTCTCGCCCACAACTATAACCTCAGAACCCTCTAATGTTTTGAGTGTAACTCATTTTGGCATGTACATATACTATGCATATACACATACATACTATGACCTAGAATCGCCTAAACCTTTGCTCTGATACCACTAATTGTAACACCCCTTATCCTATCAAGTGTAGATATAACAAGGTCTGTCACAAACTATACCTTTTTAGGCATATCAAGACTAAACAATGTCTTTTATCTGTAAATACCAAGTTTTTTTTTTTTTTAATGCATGTAAATTTCATCAAGTGATTAAAACAAATGTGATATTTTTAAACCAAAATTTTTGGCAGAATTTCCTCTGTTTCATTAGCACTTTAACCTGTAATACATATGAAAAGCACACTTATAATTACACTAACAACTGTCATTTGATATCTTACTATTCCTTGATTACATAACCTTTACAACTCACTCTATTAAATATGTACATGCCAAAATATAACTGTACTATGACTCAGAGACTCAAAACTACCAGCTATGATAATGGCCTTGATATCTGATGTAGACCTCTGATGAACTCCGCGTATCTACTTTATCTACAACCTGCGTGAGGTAAGAACCAACACGCTGAGCTAATGCTCAGTGGGTGATAGAAAATAAATAACAAGATAAAGCAAACAAGTTCACTTATATAGATAATCAAGTAAACAATTACAAGCTAGTAGATGCAAACATGTTAACATTCACCAATAAGTTCACAAAATCAAGTATCAATCTTAATTAAGATCTTAGCCCTTATAAACACATAGTAGGATCGACTAGGTAGTTAAGGAGTTATAACGGTAGGCACAGAGTGCCGAACGGTAGGCTCAGAGGCCAAAACTGTGATAGCAGGGCTCTATGACCGTGCTTATGAGGTACCTGATATGTAACCTCAAATAAAAATCATGTATCGGTAGCAGTACTGCGAACTCTGTATGTTTATATGGCATGCCATACCCTTAAACGAACCTCGACTCCTATTACGTTTACTAGGGCCAAGTATCAATAGTTCAATGTGATTGCATATCATTGGAAGCTATTTGCATTCATTTTCCAAAGTACATATATCATATGCCAAGGTTTACAATATGGAAAACTCATGGCAAATAGTGCAAAACTTTATTGACTTAGCATTTCAATATAGAAAACTACATTCTGCCCTATATTGCATAAACTTTTTAAGCAATTTAAAGTTACAATTTGACTTCCGTTTCTTCATAAGAAATGTACATTTATGTCTTATCTTTCCAACAAGGTATGGTTCATGCAAATCTGATCATCCTAGCTTAAGTTATGAATTTTTCTTTACAAACTGCTCAATAAGGTCTTAATCAGTCCAGTATTGGTACTTGTTTATAGTACCACAAAACATATCAAAATCATGCATTTTCATACATATTCAAGCTTAGGTGTCTTCTACAAAGTTTTAGGTATATGTTTTAGGATTCATTTGGAACTAGTATTAACAAATTTCACTGAGTACAAAATTAGTTATGGTGTAATCAATACACACTGTTCCGGATGCACTAACTCTGTGTCCAGTTTAGGTTCACTTCAAATTTTCATCATGTTACCTACAGATTCAGAATTTAGTCAAGTCATAAAAGTTTTCGATCTTTGTCTCAGCTTTCATTTGGTATATCTTAGGCCTAATTTCAATAAATACACAATAAGTTATAAGGATGTCAACACAAGCTGCCCTGTTACAACCTATTCTGCCAGATTTGCACTTTTAGCTCTCATATTAAATTTATTTACTCTAAGCCTCTCAAACATCATTTTAGCATTCATATAACATATTTATACAATCAAAGCAACATTTCCAGCAAGTAAAATCAACCCCTAATTTCACTTATTCATGGCAGAATCATAGGAAAACAGAAAATGATACAAACACCAAACCTTTCTTGAATTCCTCTTTCTTTTCCTCTTCTACTCTCTAGCTATCTCTTTTCCCTTTGATGTTCCTTCACCTAGGTCAATTTATATCTTAGGAAAGGATTGAATAAACTATAAATTAAAGCTTTATAATTTAAATTCATGCATGAATAAATGAAAAGATGCTATTTCCTACACCTTTCTAAGCTTACCTTTGATTTTCAAGCTTGGTGTATATGGAACCCTAAACTTTTCTTCTTCAATTCTTTCACTATATGGCTGTTCCTTTAGCTCTTGGTCTTAGGATGAATTTTGGTTAAAGGAAGAAGTTGATTTGGTGAAGTTTTGGCTTGGCTTTGGTGGGAGAAAGACAAAACAAATTCTTTTTCTTTGATACTGGGTGACCTACGGCAATTTGGAGGAAGAAAGAAGATGACAACCCTTTTCATTTTGCATGGTCATTTCTCCTTTCCTTAGTTAGGTGACACATGGAAAGGTAAATATGAATTTTATGTTTTAACTTTCCATATTTACACTTTGACCTACTAAACTCTTTACCATGTTTCAATTTAGTTTTCAAACTTTCAATATTCATAGATTGACCTACTAAACTATACATTTAGCCTTTAGAAGTCCTTTTCACTTAAGCAAGCATGACGGATTAAGCAAGCACCTCAAGCAAGCACGTCGGGAAGCCCTAAGCACCTCCCGAAAGTGACTCGTTCCCGACTTGCTAATCACACAGTCTACTTCATTTCTGGATATGTCCGTTTCTTTATTTGAGATTTCTATGATTCAGTTATTAGTAGCCTAGAGTTAAGCTAGCACCTCCCCTAATGCCACTTACTCTAGTAATGAAATAGTCTAACTCATACCTAATGATGTCACTGCTCTAGCTATGGGTTTGAGGATGTTACAACTAATCCAACCCTAAACTGACGTCCAGACAGTCAAGTCTAGGACCTCAAAGTCGGGTGGAAGGCATCTACCCTCAACTGTCACAGAACTGAACCGGCAGACCGACTCTGCCACAGATGGATCACACGAGAGTCTACTGACCAAAGAGAACACTCTAGCCCATAAGCTATCAACTCAACCTCTCGACAGCTCCTAGAGCAACTAAAGAAAGAGAAAAACACTAGGGTTCACAAGGACTTACACATCAGAACGTTCAAAAGTGAGCGTACCTGACACCACCATGTTTGATGTGTCTGCCTCCTGCTGAGCTTGGGTGAAGATCCGAGCTGGAGCTGACGGACCTTCTCCATGGGAACCTGAGAAATGAGGGGCTGACCCTCTTCCTCTGCCTCGACTACTAACCTGAACCATGGCTGAAGCTGCTGGCTGAGCTGTTCTACTTGAAGCTGCTGGCTGGGACTGAACCAACCTGGGCACAGTGGGACACTCACGTGCTATGTGCCCCTCCTGTCCGTACCTAAAACATAGATTAGTCCCAATCAGACAGACTCCCTTGTGTGGCCTTCCACACCTCATGCATCTTGAACTGCCTGAGCCAGAGCTCGAACCACCAAAACCCAAACTAGCCTTCAAATTCTGCCAAAACTTCTTCTGCGACTTCCTGAGGCCTCTCTTCCACTTCTTACCTCTCGTGGCAGTTGTACTCAGAGTGGAGGGATCAATCCCTCCTGAACCTGAAATCCTGGAATCCTGAGTCTGAGCATCCTCCTGAGAATCTCCCATACCTTCTTCTGGCACTCTGATTCCCAAACTGAAATCTCTTCTCTGAACATCCATCTCTACTTCCCTCATACTAGCTGACATCCTTCTTGGAGCCATTGCTTCTCTGCTTACATCAAAAGACCGTCCAGGGTCCCTTGATGTTCCCCATCTGCTTACTCCCCACGACTGCGCTCTTGGCAGAGTAGGGGGAAAGGTGTCCATACCTTCCCTCTCAGACGGAACTCCAGTCGATTCCACAGATCGACGAGCACCTCGCATTCTGGCTCCTCTGAAGAACAACACACAAGCATACAATCAATCATTAGCATCATACGGTTCATATGACAACACATGAACCTACATACATGTCATACATACATACATAGCATATCATACATAACATTAATGCACATGCATAAAATCATGGCATTACACATCATCATCAAGACAGGACTCAACATCCTATCCTAGTGGACATGATTCTACTCTTGATCTTTCTTATTGTGCTTGCCCTTCTATGACCTCTAGGCTAACCTCTTTCCGATGTGGGATACCTTCATCCCTGAGCATCCTTGCTCAAAACACCGTACTCTTGAGGCCCTATGCTCTGATACCATTTTGTAACAGCCCGAAAACCGGTACCCTATTGTAACGGCCCGAACCGCCACCGGCGCTAGGATCCAGATCGGCTTAAGGCCGCCGGGACCCATAGCAAGCCAACATACATACTATCACCTGGTCAAATCCCACACATACAATAAAAACTTTAACATAAAACCTGCAAAACTGAACATACACCAAGCTTGATCCGTATGCTACAACATAACTGTGAACATAAACTTTCCCATGCTAGAGCCCTCATCAAATGCTCTAGCTGGGTCAACATTACATACATCAAGCCTGGTTCTCAACTCAACATAAAAACATTACATAACCATGCATCAACAGGAATTAACCAGTCTATAGGGCCAAGCACACTCTAATCCATAAACATTAACTCTACTATACTTTACATTACATTTCTCTTACAAATTCATATATCAATTTCAATACATGTCCACACTAAAAATACTAATCTAATACTATTACAACCACACGTCACTTTATCTTTACCCTGCTGACTTCTGAGCTCTGACTTAAACCTGCAACACTGGGGTTAGGGGAAAGGGATGAGCTAAAAAGCCCAGTGAGTAGAAACATAGAAAACAGTTCATTAATTACATGCTTTTATGAAATGCATCATAACACAGAGAAATCACATAATCTTGTCCGCCTCGGGGCTTATGCAATATTTATTCCCCACGGACCCTGGTTTCTGAGAGTCTGTCGTTTTGCATGCATCTTTCCTCTCAGAGGATGGACATGACATCAAAAATCCCTCTGTCGGTGCCCGGCTCCCCCATAGGAGCTCACAAAGGCCTGTAACATACATGACATGGTGTCTAGTCCACAGAGAGCTCACATGGACTTTCCTACATGTACTTGTCCGGCTCTCAAAGGACTAAGACAAGACTCGTGACAGATATGGGCTATTGAAGTCGCCTCGGTCCACCCTTCCTCCATCAACACCAAATAATGCAATGCGTCATATTCGTGAAACTAGTGCAATCAACCTACTACATATAATCATGATGCATGAACATGCTTTAGGCATTAGATTTTGTGCATAAAAGATTAAGTTTAGTTCTACTCACCTCCTAGCAGACGCTGACTGACTCTGCAACTGCTAACACTGATGGCCTCCTCGGTCTCTCGGGTCCGATCCTACACAGGTGGACTCGAATGAGGTGCCAAACACATTCTAACAACTCATAAACAACTCCCCAAAAACCCCTCTAAACATCACTTAAACATGCATGGAAAACACCCAAGAAACGGCTGGACAGGGCACTTTCGGCGGCACCTTCGGCGGCCGAAAGTCCCTTCCAGAGACGAAACTCGGGTAGGTTCGGCGGCAGGTTCGGCGGCCGAAACCCTCGGACAGATCCGAAAGTCCCTCCTTCGGGGGCACGTTCGGCAGCCTAAAGACTGCCTCCCATGCAGGTTCGGCGGCCGAAACTCCTTTCGGCGGCCGAACCTGGTCCCCTCTGGACGACAGGTCCGATTCTGCCAAGCCAAAAACCAAACTCAAATATACCCAAATCCTCACATACTCTCTCCCAATCATGCATACTCACTCCCACAAGCATAAAGGAGCATAAACTAACATAAACTCCTCAACACTAACATCACATAACATACATTGGGTATAAAACCCACATAAACCTTAAACATGCATTTCTACCCAAACTCAACCATCAAACTCTATAAAACTTACATAAAACTCATTAAAACATAAAGAAAAGCAGAGATCTACACTAACCTCTTGGAGATCGAGGATGGTGTGATCCTTAACTCGGAGGTATGGAGAATCCAAGCTCCAAAAGCTCCAAGCTCCCAAAACTCCTTTTAAGCTTTAAAACTCTTCAAAATGACCATGGAACTCATGAAAACATGAAGGAGATGAAGAAAAACATGAAAACGGCCAAGGGAGGACATGAACTCACCTTAGCTCGAGAATGGGGAGAAAACTCTCCCATTTCCGATCTGAGAGCCTTTTATAGGCGGCCTGGTCGAAGACCTTCGGTGGCCTAACGTGCCCCCTAACTCATGCATGTTCGGCGGCCGAACTTGACTTTCGGCGGCCGAACCTTGGCTCATTCAAACAAGACTTTCGGAGGCCAAAGGCGCTCCCGAAGCCTTTCCATGTTCGGCGGCCGAACTTCACTTTCGGCGGCCGAACTTCACTTTCGGCGGCCGAACCTGGTGAATGCCTCCTTGGTCTTTTCTTTTCAAAACTCATTTCTTTTTCATTTAAACCCATGAAATCAGTAAAGACATTTGAGAAAACACATTTTACCCCTTCTAGAGAGATCCAACACCCTAGATTCCACCGGAAGGTAGGAATCCCGATGCCGGATTCTAGCCGGGTATTACATCCGCCATGTGGTTTTCCGCATCTTCTGCAGACTGGAGCTATGCCAGAGCTTGAGCCACTACCTATTCCCAGACCTGACTTCACTTTATTCCAGAACTTACTCTTTGTTCCTTTTGCTCTATCCCATCTCGTGCTGCCTGACGTACCTGCACTGGGGGCCTTAGAACCCGAAGCCTGTGCCCTTGATTGTTTCTGAATATTGGCACTAGCTTCCATTTTCCTGGCTGCGTCCACTATGGTATGGAAACTCTCCTTTTCTGCTGGAAGAATCAAGGAAGCATACCTGGGATGCAATCTCATAGTATATCTCCTTGCCTTCTTCTGATCAGTATCATAGGCTTGACCCACATACTGAAGCAAATCTAGGAACTTATCTGTGAATTCATCAACACTCATCTCATCTGTCTGTCTCAACTGTTCAAATTCTATTACTTTCATCTCCCGAGAACTGTCAGGAAAAGCCCACCATGCAAACTCATTGGCGAACTCTCCCCATGACATGCTGTCCATTCTGGGTTCCACATAGTTCTTAAACCATTCTCTGGCTTTCTTGCATTTTATTGTGAAACCTGCCATCTCAATGGCTCTCCTATCATCTGCTCCCAATTCACTGGTTATCATCCTAACTGCTCTGAGATAATCAAATGGATCATCTCCCGTGTTGTATTTAGGAGCATCCAATTTCAAGTACTCCGTCATTTGGACTTTACCTCCAGATGAGCTAGGTTGCTGTCTGTCAACAGGGGCTATTGGTTCTGGTGGTAGGACTGATTCATTTGGCTCTAGGTGTGCTGCACTTGGATTAGTAGGGGAAGAGGGATACATAGGATATGGTGGATAGTAAGGATAAGGCATATAAGGCATATAAGGAGGATATGGCACAAAACTCGAGTACTCCGACATACCTCCCATCGGATACTCTGGATAGCCAAAACCTGAGGTCTGAGCACCTCCCTGCGACTCTCCCATACCTTCCTCAAAACTGCCTATACCCATGCTGTCATCTCTAGACTGATCAATCTCCATAGCTTCTCTCCTTTCCTCTGATCTTTCTCCCCTAGCTGTTCCTCTTCTGCTCTCGTCAACAGACCTTCTAGGGTCTATTGACGTACCTTCCCTGCTAGATCTCTGAGACCTTGCCCTTGGCAATGCAGGAGGACGAGCAGCTGGTCTCTCATTCTCTGGTGGGACTCCAGTCAATCGGGCTGATCGACGAGTTCCTCTCATCTTTACTCTGGAAACACAACATATAACAGAGCACTTTAGCACATAAACAACACATAACAATAAGGCACATGCATAACTCATGGCATATCACAGATAGGACGCAACACCCTATCCTAGTGGACATGATTTCCTATTGTGCTTGACCACTCTCTATGAGCCCAACACTGTCTCTATAGGTCCGATCATGTGAACCTAGGGCTCTGATACCAATCTGTAACGACCCCAAAATGGACCGTCACCGGCGCTAGGATTCAGGTCGGCTTAAGGCCGCCAGAACCCGTAGCAAGCCTGCTATACTCTCTGTGTACCTGTAAAACTCATACATGATCATACATTTTCTGTGAAAATAAAACTCTTTGTTGAACCAAGGCTTAACCTGTGCATGCACTATCTCTGTACTCTGTACTCTGTACTCTGTACTCTGTACTCTGTACCCCTGACTAGAGCTTGCTCTAGATGGGTTAACTCATACCTGTTAAGCCTGGTTATAAAACATAGATACATAAACAAATCATGTATGTAACAAAAGCTTTACAACACAATACAACTAAGTCAAGCACAACTTTAACGTTATACACAACTATTACATCTCTTTACAATTTACATGTCCACTCTATACTATTACAAGCTCTTTTACTCTTTCTGTACTCTGCTGGACTGTCCCTGTACACTGAACCTGCAAAACTGGGGTTAAGGGAGTGGGATGAGCTCTATAGCCCAGTGAGTAGAACAGTAACATATCTCAGGAAAATATGATCTCATGGAATGCACCATATCACAGACAAGCCACATCAAGAGTAAACCTGTCACCACATAGTCCCAGTAACTCTGTGCCAGGGCGTAGAATCGAGCACCTGGTCTTCCTGTCATATATGTATATGTGTATATAACACCTCTGTACTTACCATTGCCAGGGCGTAGTCAAAGGCTCCTGGACTTTGCTAGACCTGCCAGGGCGTAGTCAAAGGCTCCTGGACTTTGCTATACCTGCCAGGGCATAGTCAAAGGCTCCTGGACTTCCTGTCTGAGACTATTGGATCATTCAGCATTCACTCACATCACCAAATAACGATGCAATGCAACATATTCGTGAATACTAATGCAATCAACCTATGGCATAAACATGATGCATGAGATATGCTAAAAGCAGTTTGTGGTTCAATTAAAAGTCATAAATTTAGTTCCACTCACCTCTGGCTAACTGGACTGACTGACTGAGCAGGCTCTGAAAACTCTGGAGCAGTACTCACTGCTGCTCTCTCTGGTTCCTCTAGTCTGTACAGATACAGAGAAATGCAAATGAGGGACCAAACTAGCTGCTGACCAACTCTATTAAACTTCCCAAGACTCCCCTTAAACTCACTTGAAACCTCATGCAAAGCATACAAAAGAAAGCTGGACAGAACACTTTCGGCGGCAGGTTCGGCGGCCGAAAGTCTTCTCCAGAGACGAAACTCAAGCACCTTCGGCGGCCGAATCTCAAGCTTCGGCGGCCGAACCCTTTCGGGGGCAAGTTTCGGGGGCCAAAAGGCATTCCAGAGACGAAAGTCTCTAACCTTCGGCGGCACCTTCGGCGGCCGAAGTCCCCAAACAGAGCCGAACATGCAAAACTCGCGGGGCAAGCTGTGGCAGCCCAAGCCACCATGCAAGAGGTTCGGCGGCCGAATGAATCTTCGGCTGCCGAACCTGAGTTCATCCAGAACTCAGCCCGACGGCAAACCAAGCTCCTCCTTCCCTTCAACATCTCCACACATGCATACGTCAACTATTCACACACATATACGCAAGTATATGGTCACAGGGGTCCAAAACTATCTAATAACCCCAAACAACAAATCAAACATAACACATAAACATATATACATGCAAAAATCATCAAAACTACCATTACTAACCTAAGCATGCATCTCTTTCCTTAATCCCCATAAAACCTTCAGAAAACATATAACAAGGTCCGGATCTTCCTTTACCTTTATAAACAGGAAGATAAACGTTCTGAATCCAAGGAAAACAGATCAACTCTTCTTCAACCTTACTAACTCTCAAAAGTTTCACTTTTGCTTCTACACTCTCACAATCTCGTGAACACTAGCAACCTCCTGCATGAGCTGATCAAACTGAGCAAATAAAGCATGGGAGATGTAACCAACTGTTGGACATAATCTGGTGAGAACACCTGTCCAAAATGCTGACTAAGGGATACAAAACTGCTGGCTCAGCAACTCAGCTTCGGCTGCCGAAGCGCATGCAAAACCATGCAACATTCGGGGGCCGAACCTGAATTCGAAAGCCGAACATTGGGCACTTTCGGCGGCCGAACTTACCTTCGGCGGCCGAACTTACCTTCGGCGGCCGAACTTGGCTCATCAGCCTTGGGTCATTTCAGCTCAAAACTTAAGTCCATTTGACTTTAACACATTAACACACACATAACACATAGTAAAACATAAATCCTACCTTCCTCTAGAAGTCCGACACCCCGGATTCCACCGGACGACAAGAATTCCGATGCCGGATTCTAGCCGGGTATTACACGCCAGGCCGTAGAATGGGGTCCTGGTCTTCCTTTACCTGCCAGGCCGTAGAATGGGGTCCTGATCTTCCTGTCTGGAACTACTGGATCATTCAGCATTTACCCACACCAACAATGAAGCTATGCAATGCAACATCTTTGTGCATTCTAATGCAATCACCCTATGGTATAAATATGATGCATGAAATATGCTAAAAGCAGTTCTTGTCTGAAGTAAATCAAGTAATCAGTTTAGTTCCACTCACCTCTAGCTCTGGACTGACTTTGCAGGTTCTGTACACTCTAGAGCAGTACTCACTGCTGCTCTCTCTGGTTCCTCTGGTCTGTACAGATACAGATAAAAGCAAATGAGGGACCAAACTAGCTTCTGAATACCTCTATTACACTCCCCCAGAAACCCTTTCAACTCACTCAACTAACCATGCAAAGCATGCAAAAGGAAGCTGGACAGAACACTTTCGACGGCAGGTTCGGCGGCCGAATGTCCTCTCCAGAGACGAAACTCAAGCACCTTCGGCGGCACCTTCGGCGGCCGAATCCCCCAAACAGAGCCGAACATGCAAAACTCGCGGGGGCAAGCTGTGGCAGCCTAAGCCACCATGCAGGAGGTTCGGCGGCCGAATGAACCTTCGGCTGCCGAACCTGAGTTCATCCAGAACTCAGCTTCAACGGCAAACCATCTTCTCCTTCCCTTCAACCACTCAAAACATATATACTCAAACTCCTCAACACACATATACTCACGTATATGATCACAGGGGTCCAAAACTATCTAATAACCCCAAACAACAAATCAAACATAACACAGAAACATGTATACATGCATAAATCATCAAAACTACCTTTACTAACCTAAGCATGCATCTCTTTCCTTAATCCCCATAAAACCTTCAGAAAACATATAACAAGGTCCGGATCTTCCTTTACCTTTATAAACAGGAAGATGAACGTTCTGAATCCAAGGAAAACAGAGCAACTCTTCTTCAACCTTACTAACTCTCAAAAGCTTCACTTTTGCTTCAACACTCTCACAATCTCTTGCACACAAGCAACTCCTGCATGAGCTGCTCAAACTGGAGCAAATAAAGCATGGGAGACGTGACCAACTTCTGGACATAATCTGGTGATAACACCTGTCCAACAAGCTGACTAAGGGATACAAAACTGCTGGCTCAGCAACTCAGCTTCGGCTGCCGAAGCGCATGCAAAACCATGCAACATTCGGGGGCCGAACCTGAATTCGGAAGCCGAACATTGAGCACTTTCGGCGGCCGAACTTACCTTCGGCGGCCGAACTTGGCTCATCAGCCTTGGGTCATTTCAGCTCAAAACTTAAGTCCATTTGACTTTACCCTATTAACACACATCATAACATATAGTAAAACATACATCCTACCCTCCTCTAGATATCCGACACCCCGGATTCCACCGGACGACAGGAATTCCGATGCCAGAGTCTAGTCGGGTATTACATTCTCCCCCCTTAAAAACATTCGTCCTCGAATGATTCGAAAACAAATAACACATAAACTGGAGGAAACAAACCTGAAAACAAGTATGGATACTGCTGGAGCATAGATTCCCGTGTCTCCCAGGTGCACTCTTCTAGGTTATGGTGGTGCCATAGAACCTTCACCATCGGGATCTCCTTGTTCCTTAGCTGTCTGATCTGTGTGTCCAGAATCCGCACTGGCTGCTCTATATAGGTGAGATCTGTATGAATCTCCACCTCAGGCTCACTCAGAACCTGATTCGGATCTGACACAAACTGCCGTAGCATAGAAACATGAAATACCGGGTGAATCCTCTCCATAGAAGCAGGCAAATCTAGCTTATACGACACATTTCCGATCCTCTGCAAAATCTCAAAGGGTCCAATGTACCGTGGAGCTAACTTACCCTTCTTTCCAAAACGAACCACACCTTTCATTGGAGACACTTTCAGCAATACCATATTCCCCTCCTGAAACTCTAACTGTTTCCTGCGAATGTCTGCATAACTTTTCTGTCTACTCTGCGCTGTTCTAATCCTTTCTCTGATCACGGGCACTGTTCTACTGGTAATCTCGACCAATTCTGGTCCTGCAAGTGCTTTCTCTCCTACCTCTTCCCAGCAAACAGGAGATCTGCATTTCCTCCCATATAACGCCTCATATGGAGCCATCCCAATGCTAGCATGATGACTGTTATTGTAGGCAAACTCCACCAAAGGTAGATGCTGCCTCCAAGAACCGCCAAAGTCTAACACACACATTCTGAGCATATCCTCAATGGTCTGGATGGTCCTCTCTGACTGTCCATCAGTCTGTGGGTGGAAAGCAGTACTAAACTCCAATCGCGTGCCCATCGCACTCTGCAGACTCCGCCAAAAGCGGGAGGTAAACTGAGGTCCTCTGTCTGAAACTATCGACACTGGAACACCATGTAATCGTACTATTTCATCCAGATAGACCTGTGCCAACTTATCCACAGAATAGTTACTCCGTACTGGAAGAAAATGAGCAGATTTTGTGAGTCTGTCCACAATCACCCATATAGAGTCTATCCTGTTGGACGCTGCTGCTGGTAAACCCACTACAAAATCCATGGCTATGTTCTCCCATTTCCACTCTGGAATCGGCAATGGGTTAAGCATTCCTGCTGGTTTCTGATGCTCTAGTTTCACCCTCTGACAAACGTCACAAGCTGTCACAAACTGCGCCACTTCTTTCTTCATGGCTGGCCACCAAAAGATCCTTTTCAGAGCCTGATACATCTTAGTGGCTCCTGGGTGAACACTATACCTCGCATTATGAGCTTCCCTCATAATGTCTTCCTTCACACTACCCCTATCTGGTACACAAAGTCGACTCCCATAACGAAGGATCCCTTTGGTATCAAAACGAAACTCTGCACTGTTGCCTGACTGAACAGTCCTGGCAATTTTCATCAACGCAGGGTCCTCATGTTGTCTCTGAGCGATCTACTCCAGAAACACAGGTGTCACTCTCATCTGTGCTATCAATGCACCTGTACCAGACAACTCGAACTGTAACCCCTCTTCGAAGAGCTTATAAAGCTCCATCACTATTGGTCTCCGCTCTACTGCTATATGGGATAAACTGCCTAGTGACTTCCGGCTGAGGGCGTCTGCCACAACATTCGCCTTACCCGGATGATACTGGATCTTACAATCATAATCACTGAGCAGTTCTACCCATCTCCTCTGCCTCATATTCAGCTCTCTCTGACTCAAGATGTACTGTAAACTCTTGTGATCCGTGAAGATCTCGCATTTAACCCCGTAGAGGTAATGCCGCCACATCTTAAGTGCAAAGATAACTGCTGCCATCTCTAGGTCATGGGTAGGGTAATGCAACTCGTGCTTCTTCAACTGTCTAGAAGCATAAGCTATTACTCTATCACTCTGCATCAAGACACAACCCAATCCCACTCGAGATGCATCACAGAACACTGTGAAGTCCTCATTACTCACAGGCAGAGCTAACACTGGTGCTGTTGTCAATCTCCTCTTGAGCTCCTCAAAGCTCTCTTCACACTGGTCTGACCAGACAAACTTCTGGTTCTTCTGAGTTAGTTTGGTCATAGGAGCTGCTATCTTCGAGAAGTTCTGAACGAACCTCCTGTAGTAACCTGCCAGTCCCAGAAAGCTTTTAATCTCAGTCACTGTCGTGGGTCTGGGCCAGTTAGCTACAACCTCTATCTTCTTGGGGTCTACCTCAATACCCTCTGCTGATACTACATGTCCCAAGAAGGAAATGCTCCTCAACCAAAACTCACACTTCGAGAACTTGGCATACAAACCATGCTCTCTCAGTGTCTGCAGAACTATCCTCAGATGATGGGCATGTTCCTCTGCATCTCTGGAATACACTAAAATATCATCGATGAAAACAATGACAAAGTGATCCAGAAACTCACTGAAAACTCTGTTCATGAGATCCATGAATGCTGCAGGGGCGTTAGTCAACCCGAACGGCATCACTAAGAACTCATAATGCCCATATCTGGTTCTGAAAGCTGTCTTAGGCACATCTGCCTCTCTGACTATCAACTGATGATACCCGGATCTTAGATCTATTTTTGAGAAACAACCTGCTCCAGCTAGCTGGTCAAATAGATCATCAATCCTAGGTAGAGGATATCTATTCTTGATAGTGACCTTGTTCAACTGTCTGTAGTCGATACAAAGTCTGAGGGATCCATCCTTCTTTCTGACAAAAAGCACTGGAGCACCCCAATGTGAGGTACTAGGGCGGATGAAACCCTTATCTACCAAGTCCTGCAACTGTTCTTTCAACTCTTTTAACTCTGCTGGTGCCATCCTGTAGGGAGGAATAGAGATAGGTCTCGTACCTGGCAGCAACTCAATTTCAAACCCTATCTCCCGATCAGGTGGGAGTCCTGGTAAGTCGTCTGGGAACACATCGAGAAACTCTCGGACGACTGGTACGGTGGCTGGTTCCCTCACCTGACTGTCTAGCTCTCTCACATGAGCTAGAAACCCCTGACAACCCCTCCTAAGCAAACGACGAGCCTGAAGGGCTGAAATCATACCTCTGGGTGTACCTCTCCTGTCTCCTCTGAAGACACACTCTGACCCATCCTGGTCACTGAGACTCACTATCTTCTCTCTACAGTCCAAAGTAGCACTATATGTAGATAACCAATCCATCCCTAGAATGACATCAAAATCCGTCAAATCTAGAACCACAAGGTCAGCTGGAAGGTATCTACCCTCTATAAACACTGGACTGAAACGACAGACTGACACTGCCATTGATGGGTCGCATTTGGGTCCACTGACCCAGAGAGGATGCTCTAACTCAGACCTGATCAAACCCAATCTCTCTATGGCTCTCGAAGCAATAAAGGAATGAGAAGCACCGGGGTCCATCAAAGCATACACATCTGAACACCCAATGATGAGATTACCTGACACCACTGTGTTCGATGTATTAGCCTCCTCCTGAGTCATAGTGAAAATCCGTGCTGGGGCTACAGGATTTCCACCTCGGGAACCTGCTGCTGAAGTAGAGGCTGCCCCTCTCCCTCTACCTCTGCCACTACTCTGAGGCATGGCTGGAGCCACTGGCTGCCCTACTGGCTGTGCTACACTGCCTGAACTCATCTGCTGGGAAGGTGCCACAAAAGTCACCTGAGGACACCCTCGAGCAAAATGCCCCACCTGTCCACATCTAAAACAGGCTGAAGATCCCAACTGACAAGCTCCTCTGTGTGGTCTTCCACATCTCCTACATGCTGGAATAGTTGTGCCAGAGCTTGAGCCACTACCCATTCCCAGACCAGACTTGACTTTACTCCAGAACCTACTCTTTGTTCCTTTTGCCTTATCCCATCGTTTGCTACCTGAAGTGCCTGAAATGGGGGCCTTAGAACCCGAAGCCTGTGCCTGAGACTGATTTTGAATCTTGGCACTAGCTTCCATCTTCCTAGCTGCATCCACAATAGAGTGGAAACTCTCCTTTTCTGCTGGAAGGATCAAAGAAGAATACCTGGGATGAAGTCTTAGGGTGTATCTTCTAGCTTTCTTCTGATCAGTATCATAGGCCTGACCCACGTACTGAAGCAAATCTAGAAACTTATCTGTAAATTCATCAACTGTCATCTCATCTGTTTGTCTTAACTGTTCAAACTCTATTAGCTTCATCTCCCTGGAGCTATCAGGAAAAGCCCATCCTGCAAACTCATTCGCAAATTCTCCCCACGACATATTGTTCAGTCTAGGCTCTATATAGTTCCTAAACCATTCCCGAGCCTTCCTACACTTTAGTGTAAACCCTGCCATCTCAATGGCTCTACTACCATCCGCACCCAACTCATCAGTAATCATTTTGACACATCTCAGATACTCAAATGGATCATCTCCTGTATAAAACTTAGGAGCATCCAATTTAAGGTACTCAGTCATCTGTACCTTACTCCCAGATGAACTAGGTGGAGGTATTTGTGCAACAGGGACTGTTGGTTCTGTTTGTGGTGGTGAAGGTACTGGTTCATTTATTTCTGGGTGTGCTGCACTTGGGTGAATAGGGGAGGGTGGATACATAGGATATGGTGGATATGATGGGTAATAGTAAGGATATGGCATATATGGCATAGATGTAGGATATGGGTCAAATCGAGAGTACTCCGACATACCTTCCATTGGATACTCTGGAACCTAGGAAACAGCTGGACAATCAAAACCTGAGACCTGAACACCTCCCAGAGATTCTCCCATACCTTCATCCATAGACAGATCAGTCTCCATGGCCTCCCTCTCTTCCTCAGATCTACCTCCTCTAACTATCCCTCTTCTGCTCTCGTCTACAGACCTTCTAGGGTCTATTGACATGCCTTCCCTGCTAGATCTCTGAGACCTTGCCCTCGGCAATGCAGGAGGACGAGCAGCTAATCCCTCACTACCTGATGGGACTCCAGTCAATCGAGCTGATCGACGAGTTCCTCGCATCTGAACTCTGAAAAACAACACATACTATAGCATATCAGCACATAAACATATATCTCAACGAGAACACATATGCATATGCATTTCATAGCATCAAATAGACAGGACTCCACATCCTATCCTGGTGGACATAATTCCCTATTGTGCTGTGCTTGACCAACTGTATTTTCTATGAGCCCGACACTCTCTCTATAGGTCCGACCATGTGAACCTAGGGCTCTGATACCAATCTGTAACGACCCCAAAATGGACCGTCACCGGCGCTAGGATTCAGGTCGGCTTAAGGCCGCCAGAACCCGTAGCAAGCCTGCTATACTCTCTGTGTACCTGTAAAACTCATACATGATACAATTTCTGTGAAAATAAAACTCTTCGCTGAACCAAGGCTTAACCTGTGCATGCACTATCTCTGTACTCTGTACTCTGTACCCCTGACTAGAGCTTGCTCTAGATGGGTTAATTCATACCTGTTAAGCCTGGTTATAAAAACATATATATACAGATACAGATCATGTATGTAACAAAAGCTTTACAACACAAACCACTAAGTCAAGCACAACTCTAACGTTATACACAACTATAACATCTCATTACAATTTACATGTCCACTCTATACTATTACAAGCTCTTTTACTCTTTCTGTACTCTGCTGGACTGTTCCTGTACACTGTACACTGAACCTGCAAAACTGGGGTTAAGGGAGTGGGATGAGCTCTATAGCCCAGTGAGTAGAACAGTAAAATATCTCAGTAAAACATGATCTCATGGAATGCGTCACAACACAGACAAACCACATCAAGAGTAAACCTGTCACCACATAATCCCAGTAAACCGTGCCAGGCCGTAGACTGGGGTCCTGGACTTCCTGTACCATATATGTATATGTGTATATAACACCTGTACTTACCCTTTGCCAGTATAGACCAATTGCCTATACCCGCCAGGCCGTAGAATGGGGTCCTGGTCTTCCTTTACCTGCCAGGCCGTAGAATGGGGTCCTGGTCTTCCTGTCTGGAACTACTGGATCATTCAGCATTTACCCACACCAACAATGAAGCTATGCAATGCAACATCTTTGTGCATTCTAATGCAATCACCCTATGGTATAAATATGATGCATGAAATATGCTAAAAGCAGTTCTTGTCTGAAGTAAATCAAGTAATCAGTTTAGTTCCACTCACCTCTGGCTCTGGACTGACTTTGCAGGTTCTGTACACTCTAGAGCAGTACTCACTGCTGCTCTCTCTGGTTCCTCTGGTCTGTACAGATACAGATAAAAGCAAATGAGGGACCAAACTAGCTTCTGAATACCTCTATTACACTCCCCCAGAAACCCTTTCAACTCACTCAACTAACCATGCAAAGCATGCAAAAGAAAGCTGGACAGAACACTTTCGGCGGCAGGTTCGGCGGCCGAATGTCCTCTCCAGAGACGAAACTCAAGCACCTTCGGCGGCACCTTCGGCGGCCGAATCCCCCAAACAGAGCCGAACATGCAAAACTCGCGGGGGCAAGCTGTGGCAGCCTAAGCCACCATGCAGGAGGTTCGGCGGCCGAATGAACCTTCGGCTGCCGAACCTGAGTTCATCCAGAACTCAGCTTCAACGGCAAACCATCTTCTCCTTCCCTTCAACCACTCAAAACATATATACTCAAACTCCTCAACACACATATACTCACGTATATGATCACAGGGGTCCAAAACTATCTAATAACCCCAAACAACAAATCAAACATAACACAGAAACATGTATACATGCATAAATCATCAAAACTACCTTTACTAACCTAAGCATGCATCTCTTTCCTTAATCCCCATAAAACCTTCAGAAAACATATAACAAGGTCCGGATCTTCCTTTACCTTTATAAACAGGAAGATGAACGTTCTGAATCCAAGGAAAACAGAGCAACTCTTCTTCAACCTTACTAACTCTCAAAAGCTTCACTTTTGCTTCAACACTCTCACAATCTCTTGCACACAAGCAACTCCTGCATGAGCTGCTCAAACTGGAGCAAATAAAGCATGGGAGACGTGACCAACTTCTGGACATAATCTGGTGATAACACCTGTCCAACAAGCTGACTAAGGGATACAAAACTGCTGGCTCAGCAACTCAGCTTCGGCTGCCGAAGCGCATGCAAAACCATGCAACATTCGGGGGCCGAACCTGAATTCGGAAGCCGAACATTGAGCACTTTCGGCGGCCGAACTTACCTTCGGCGGCCGAACTTGGCTCATCAGCCTTGGGTCATTTCAGCTCAAAACTTAAGTCCATTTGACTTTACCCTATTAACACACATCATAACATATAGTAAAACATACATCCTACCCTCCTCTAGATATCCGACACCCCGGATTCCACCGGACGACAGGAATTCCGATGCCAGAGTCTAGTCGGGTATTACAAATGCAAACACCCTAACATATCACATAGTATCCATGATGCGTGAATCATGCTGAAATATTCATTATTTACTTTAAAACATAAAGAGTTATTCCACTCACCTTTGGCTAGCTCAGACCAAACACTGGAGCAGCTGACTCACTGCTGGGGTCCTCGGTTCCTCGGGTCTACACAGGTGGACTCAGATGAGGGACCAAACATACAAGAACATGACTCTAAAATACTCCCCAAAATCCCCCCAAAACACCTCAAAACAATCATAGAAAACATGCAAAGGAGGGCTGCACAGGGCACTTTCGGCGGTAGGTTCGGCGGCCGAAAGGCCCTCCAGAGCCGAAAGTCATGCACCTTCGGCGGCACTTTCGGCGGCCGAAGGTTCCCTCCAGAGACGAAACTCATGCATGTTCGGCGGCACCTTCGGCGGCCGAAACTTCCCTCCAGAGCCGAAATTCCACTTTCGGGGGCAGGGTTCGGCAGCCAAAGGCTGGCCTCCACAGGCAGGTTCGGCGGCTGAAAGTCCTTTCGGCTGTCGAACCTGAGTTCTCCCAAAGGTAGAACTCAGCCTCAACTCATGCACAAATGCCTCCCAAACTTCACAACTCAACCAAAACATGCATAAACACATACAATAGCTCCTAGGGGCTTCAAACTATCCTAAACCCCAACTACAACACATCAAACACACATAAACAACCCACATTGGACAATAACTCAATATAAACCCTTAAACTCAACATAAACCTACACATGCATTTCTACCCCCAAGAATCAACTTAAAACTTGTTTAAACGTATAATGAGCTCAAGATCGACTCTTACCTCTTAAAGATCGAGAGAGAGTGTGACCTAACTTGGAGATTTGGGGAAAATGGGTTCCTGAGGTCTCCAAGCTTCACAACTTCGATCTAAGCTCGAAATCTTCAAAAACCAAGTTAAAATCCATAAGAAATCATGAAAACTCGAAGGAAGAAGCTCAAAATCAACAAGGGACGGCGGAGAGCTCACCTTGGCCGAAAATGGGGAGAAAAGCTCGCCCGTTTCGGACAAGGGACCCCTTTATAGGTGGCTGGCCAGGCCACTTTTGGGGGCCTAACGTGCCTCCGCATGCATGCCATGTTCGGCGGCCGAACTTAAGGTTCGGCGGCCGAACCTGGACTTCCCTCACTTATGCCTTCGGGGGCCTAAAGCGCTCCCAAAGAGCATGCATGTTCGGCAGCAGAACTTGAGGTTCGGCGGCCGAACCTGAGTCTTCCTCTCAAGACTATTTTCATTCAAAACTTAATTTCTTTCTTGCTTAAAACTATAAAATACATTAAAATATTTTATAAAATCATGATTTTAGCCTTCTAGAGGTTTTCGACATCCGAGATTCCACCAGACGGTAGGAATTCCGATACCGGAGTCTAGCCGGGTATTACAATACTATCTAGAGTTGGTAGCCAATTTTGAGATTTAAATTTTACCTTCTTTAGGTTTCATTTCTACAATGACTCCTCCACTAGCAACATCTATTATTCTCCATTCTAATGGCAAAAGTCCTTCATAGAAGTGAAGGTTGAGCTATTTTGGAGTGATTCCATATTTTGGACAACTTGCAATTAATTTCTTATAACGTTCCTATTATTCATGTGGAGTTTCGTTTTTTCTTTGTTTGATTCCACTTATTTCCTTGCTTATAGATGATGCTTTAGTTGCTAGAAAAAACCTTTTTAAGAATAGGTCTCTAATTTGCGCTCAAGTGGTGATTAAACCTAGGGGCAAATAGTAGAGCCAATCCTTAGCGGATTCAATCAAAGTAAAAGGAAAAATTATTAACCTTACCCTATGGTCTCATACTTGAACAAACCACATAAAACTCTTTTAGATGACGATGGAGTCTTTATTCTCTAACCCTTGGAATTTTGGTAACATATGAATCATATTTATTCGCAATTTCAAGGGTGCATTCAACACTGAGTATGTGATGCAAAGGAGTTGTTCTTCAACAGCAGCTGTGGCCATAGTGTCTGACTCGCGGTTGTCGAAGCCGGTCAAAAATAACCTTTCTGGTTATCAACAATTTACAACTACAGATAGTGGTGAAAGGATCGAATCCACAGGGAATTGAGAACTTACCTATTTTCCTTATCAAGACCAATAAAATAAACTGAAACAAAAATAAACTGAAAAAGAAGAAAACTGAAAATGAGATAAACTGAAACGAGATAAAACTGAAACGAGATAAAACTGAAAGAGAAATAAACGGAAAGCAAAATAAACTGAAACGAGATATAACGAGATAAAACTGAAAGATAAATAAACGGAAAGCAAAATAAACTGAAACGAGATAAAACTGAAAACGAGATAAACTGAAAGCGGAATAAAAATAAATTGCAGTAAAAGTAAAATAGGGGGTTTGAGATTGATTTGATTAACAAACTACTGAAAATAATTAAAATAAGCGAATAATAAAATAAAAGAAAAATAAATAATAAGAAAGCTCTAGTTGAAGAATTGGATCCACTTCAGTTGTTGGGATTAATCATTGACACTTAGTTTCTTTTGATTGATTCAATAGATTAGTTATGGAGATGGAAGACGCTTCGCACCACCATGTCTCTTCTTGTAATACCCGGCTAGATTCCGGCATCGGAATCCCTACCTTCCGGCGGAATCTCCGTTGGAATCGGGAATTCTGAAGATGCCAGAGGCTTCTAGAGGGGTAAAATGTGTTTCTAAAATGTTTTCACATGATTTTATGGTTTTAAATGAAAAAGAATTGAGTTTTGAAAAGAAAAGACCAAGGAGGCGTTTGCTAGGTTCGGCCGCCGAAAGTGAAGTTCGGCCGCCGAACATGGGAAGGCTTCGGGAGCGCTTTTGGCCTCCGAAAGTCTTGTTTGAACGAGCCAAGGTTCGGCCGCCGAAAGTCAAGTTCGGCCGCCGAACATGCATGAGTTTAGGGGGCACGTTAGGCTGCCGAAGGTCTTCGACCAGGCCACCTATAAAGGGCCCTCAGATCGGAAATGGGCGAGTTTTCTCCCCATTCTCGAGCTCAGGTGAGTTTTTGTTCTCCCTTGGCCGTTTTCATGTTTTTCTTCATCTCCTTCATGTTTTCATGAGTTCCATGGTTATTTTGAAGAGTTTTAAAGTTTAGATCGAAGTTTTGGGAGCTTGGAGTTTTTGGAGCTTGGATTCTCCACACCTCCGAGTTAGAGATCACGCAACCCTCGATCTTCAAGAGGTAAGTGTAGATCTTTGCCTTCCTAGTGTCTTTTGAAGTTTTATGAAGGTTTTAATGGGTAGATATGCATGTTAGGATTTATGTGGGTTTTATGCCCAATGTATGTTATGTGATGCTCATGTATGTTTTGATGTTGTTTTTGGAGTTTAATCAAGTTATTGAGCTCCTTTATGCATGGTTCAAGGTTTATGCATGTTTTGGTAAGGTTGGGTGCTTGTTTGGGGTGTTTGAGAGATTTGGGAGGCTTGAATGCATGAGAAGCTGAGTTCTGCCCTTTTGGGAAGAACTCAGGTTCGGCCGCCGAAGGTGGTTTCGGCCGCCGAACCTGCCTTTGGATGCATGGTTTGGCCGCCTAACCTCGCCCCCGAAAGCTGAGTTTTGGCTTGAAAGCAGACTTTCGGCCGCCGAAGGAAGGATTCGGCTGCCGAAAGTGCTTGACTTTCATCTCTGGAGTGGGACTTTCGGCCGCCGAAGGTGCCGCCGAAGGTGCCCGAGTTTCATCTCTGGAGAGAGGGTTCGGCCCCCGAAGGTGCCGCCGAAAGTGCCCTGTCCAGCCTTTTCAAGGTTGTTTTCTATGCATGTTTAAGTGATGTTTTAAGGGGTTTTTGGGTAGTTGTTTATGAGTTGTTTAGAGTGTGTTGGCACCTCATTCGAGTCCACCTGTGTAGGATCGGACCCGAGGGATCGAGGAGGCCATCAGTGTTAGCAGTTGCAGAGTCAGTCCAGCGTCTGCCAGAGGTGAGTAGAACTAAACTTAATCTTTATTTTATAAAATCAAATGCCTAAAGCATGCTCATGCATCATGTTTATATGTAATAGGTTGATTGCATTAGTTACACGAATATGAAGCATTGCATTATTTACTGTTGATGGAGATTGGACTAAGGACGACCCCACTAGCCCTAGAGATGTTGTGAGACCTGGCCGGGCCAGGCATACATATACAGTTGTTGTAAGACCTGGCCGGGCCAGGCATACGAAGGTTGTGAGACCCGGCCGGGCCGGGCATACTGAGACTGGAAGGGATGTTTTGGGGTTGGGTCCAATCCGTGATATGATTTGTTTGTGCTATAACGCATTTCATGAAAGCATGTAATTAATGAACTGTTTTCTTTGTTTCTACTCATTGGGCTTTTTAGCTCACCCCTCTCCCCTAACCCCAGTTTTGCAGGTCAGAGGTAGGCCAGGAAGACGTCAAGGGTAAAAGTCTTGTAATAGTAATAGATTAGTACTGTTAGTGTGGACATGATGTATTGTAAACTGAGATAATGTAATGTAACGCAAGTATCGTAGAGTATTGTTTATGGCTTAGTTTTGTGCTTGGCCCTAAGGCTTGGTTAGTCCCTGTTTAATACATGATATATGTTATGCTAGATGTTGAGTTGTGTTGGAACTAATCTTGTGGCATGTGTTGTTTACCACGCTACGGTAATGGATGAGGACCCTAGTGGAGGTCTTGTGTTGTGGTTTGATGCATGCACAGTGTAACGACCCGAAAATCGGACCGCTACCAGCGCTAGGATCCAAATCGGCTTAAGGCCGCCGGGACCCGTAGCAAGCCTGACATCTAACCTGTAAACCTGTATAATCCCATACATGATCAACAACATACATAAAAATTAAAACTTTTCTTTCCATATACATCAACCATACTCAACCTGTGCATGCACTGTATACAACATAAATCATAAACATTGACCCCTCTGTGGGATCTCATCAGTGCCCCCAAATGGGTGACATAACATATGTTGAGTTGGTTTGCATAAATGACATAAAATATCCAAGATCATGTATTAAAAGGGATAACAACATTCTATGGTCAAGCACATCTCTAACATCCATAAACATCATTACATAACTATACTGTACTTTAACATTACATCGTACTACGATTTGTCATGTCCACATTCTATCTATTATATAAACAAACTATACTGTACTTTAACATTACATCGTACTACGATTTGTCATGTCCACATTCTATCTATTATATAAACAAGCTTTACTCTAACCGACCTCCTCTTCTATCCTGTACCTGCAAGCCTGGGGGTAAAAGGGAGAGGGGTGAGCTAAAAGCCCAGTGAGTTGAACTATAAAACATATTAACACTATGCTTTAATGAAATGCATCATAACACAGACAATTCACATAAGGGTTAGGTGAACTTGTCACCAATTAGTCCAAGCTAACTCTGTGCCAGGCCGTAGCATGGGGTCCTGGTCTTCCTGTCATAACATACATCACTTACCATTGTCCCAGGGCCTCCTCTGGGCTCCTGGTCTTCGAGTCCCATTACCGTGCCAGGCCGTAGAATGGGGTCCTGGTCTTTCCTTACTCTGTGCCAGGCCGTAGAATGGGGTCCTGGTCTTCCTGTCATGGACTAATTGGGTCATCCAACATTCACCCACATCAACAACAATCGATGCAATGCGGCATATTCGTGAAAACTAATGCAATCATCCTATTGCATAATCATGATGCATGAAACATGATAAAACATTTAATTTCTTAATTTAAAATATTAAGTTTAGTTCCACTCACCTCTGGCTGACTCTGACAACACCGAAGCAGCTGAACTCACTGCTGGGGTCCTTGGTTCCTCGGGTTCGAACCTACACAGGTGGACTCAAATGAGGGACCAAACATACCTGAACATAACTATAAACTACTCCCCAAAAACCCCCTAAAACATCAAGGAACAACCATAGAAAAACATGCAAAGGAGGCCTGGGCAGGGCACTTTCGGCGGCAAGTTCGGCGGCCGAAAGTCCCTCCAGAGCCGAAAGTCAGGCAGGTTCGGCGGCACCTTCGGCGGCCGAAACTCCCAGACAGAGATGAAACTCATGCATGTTCGGCGGCACTTTCGGCGGCCGAAACTGCCAGACAGAGACGAAAGTCTCCTTTCGTGGGCAAGCTTCGGCAGCCGAAAGGCTGCCTCCCCAGCCATGTTCGGCGGCCGAAAATCCTTCGGCTGCCGAACCTGGTTTCTGCCAAAGGGTAGAAACTTGGCTCCCTTTGCACATTTCGCCTCCAAACCTTCTAAACATGCATCAACCCTATTCTATAACACACATACACAAGCATACATGTTCCTAGGGGCCTCAAACCATCATAAACCCCATCTACAACACATCAAGCATCCACATTGCTCAAGAACATACATTTATACCCATAAACATAACCATAACCTAAACATGCATTCTACCCCCATAGATCTACTTAAAACTTACTTAAAACATGCAATGAGCTTAAGATTGGCTCTTACCTCTTGAAGATCGAGAGAGAGACGACCTAAACTCGGAGTTGGGAGAGATTGGGTTCTTGAACCTCCAAGCTCCAAAACTTTGCTCAAAAGCTCAAATCTTCAAAACAAAGTTAAAACAAATGAAAATCTTGAAAGATCTAGAGGAAAAACATCAAAGATTGGTGAGAGACGGCGGAGAGCTCACCTTGGCCGAAAATGGGGAAAAAGCTCGCCCGTTTTCGGCTAAGGGACCCTTTTATAGTGGCTGGCTAGACCACGTTCGGGGGCCGAATGTGCCTCCGCATGCATGCCATGTTCGGCGGCCGAACTTGAGGTTCGGCGGCCGAACCTGGACTTCCCTCACCTATGCTTTCGGGGGCCTAAAGCACACCCGCAACACATGCATGTTCGGCGGCCGAACCTGAGTTTTCCTCCAATGCTATTTTCATGCAAAAACTCATTTTCTTTCATGCTTAAAACATAAAACACATTAATACATTTTATAAAAACATGGTTTTACCCTACTAGAGGCTTCCGACATCCGAGATTCCACCGGACGGTAGGAATTCCGATACCGGAGTCTAGCCGGGTATTACATTCTCCCCCCTTAAGAACATTCGTCCCCGAATGTTCCTCAACTAGCACATGCAAGGCATACAACATATCATACACATAAAACACATAGAGACTAACCTTAAAAGAGATGAGGATATTGCCGGAGCATAGACTCCCGTGTCTCCCAAGTGCACTCTTCCAAATTGTGGTGGTTCCAAAGGACTTTCACCATCGGGATTTCCTTGTTCCTTAGCTTTCTGATTTGAGTGTCCAGAATCCGTACCAGCTGCTCAACATAGGTGAGATCCTCTTGGATCTCCACATCAGGCTCACTAAGAACCTTGCCCGGATCTGACACGAACTTTCTCAACATAGAAACATGGAAAACCGGATGGATTCTCTCCATTGAAGCAGGTAAATCCAGCTTGTACGATACATTCCCAATCTTTTGCAAGACTTCAATGGGTCCGATGTACCGCGGAGCTAGCTTACCCTTCTTCCCGAACCGAACCACTCCTTTCATTGGAGACACCTTGAGCAATACCAGATCGCCCTCCTGAAACTCTACTTGCCTTCTGCGGATGTCTGCATAACTCTTTTGTCTGCTTGCAGCCGTCTTGATTTTTTCTCTGATTAGGGGTACCACCCTGCTGGTGATCTCCACTAGCTCAGGCCCTACCAAGGCCTTTTCTCCAACTTCTTCCCAGCAAACAGGTGACCTGCACTTCCTTCCATATAAAGCTTCATATGGAGCCATCCCGATGCTAGCATGATGGCTGTTATTGTAGGCAAACTCCACCAAAGGTAGATGCTGCCTCCAAGAACCGCCAAAGTCCAGCACACACATTCTTAGCATATCTTCTATGGTCTGGATGGTCCTCTCTGACTGTCCGTCTGTCTGTGGATGGAAGGCAGTACTGAAATCCAACCTGGTACCCATGGCATCCTGCAGACTCCACCAAAACCTGGAGGTAAACTGGGGTCCTCTATCTGACACTATAGAAACAGGAACCCCATGCAGTTTGACTATCTCATCAACATACACCTGCGCCAACTTGTCCACAGAATAGCCACTCCTGACAGGGATGAAGTGAGCAGATTTGGTGAGTCTGTCCACAATCACCCATATGGAGTCCAATCTGTTGGACGTCGCCGGTAACCCCACTACGAAGTCCATAGCTATATTCTCCCATTTCCACTCTGGAATAGGTAGCGGGTTAAGCATTCCAGCCGGCTTCTGATGCTCCAGCTTCACCCTCTGACATACTTCGCAGGCTGACACAAACTGTGCCACTTCTCTCTTCATAGCTGGCCACCAATAAACCTTTTTCAGATCCTGATACATCTTGGTGGGCCCGGGGTGAATGCTGTATCTTGCATTATGAGCCTCTCTCATAATGTCTCCTTTTAGCCCTATGTCATCTGGTACACACAATCGACTCCCATAGTGGAGGATCCCCTTATTGTCAAATCTGAACTCACTGTCCTTGCCTGACTGAACAGTCCTGGCAATCTTCACTAACTCTGGGTCCTCATGCTGTTTCTGAGCCACCTGCTCCAGAAACACGGGTATCACTTTCATCTGAGCAACCAAGGCACCTGTACCAGACAACTCCAACTGTAGACCTTCGTCAATGAGCTTGTAAAACTCCTTCACCACTGGTCTCCTCTCTGCCGTGATGTGGGATAGACTGCCTAGTGACTTCCGGCTTAGGGCGTCTGCTACAACATTCGCCTTACCCGGATGATACTGAATCTTGCAATCATAGTCACTCAGCAGCTCTACCCATCTCCTCTGTCTCAAGTTCAAATCTCTTTGACTCAGGATGTACTGCAGGCTTTTATGATTGGTGAAGATCTCACATTTTACCCCATAGAGGTAGTGCCTCCACATCTTGAGTGCAAAGATTACTGCTGCCATCTCAAGGTCATGCGTGGGGTAATTCAACTCATGCTTCTTTAGCTGCCTAGAAGCATAAGCAATCACCCTCTCATTCTGCATAAGCACACAACCCAGTCCCACACGGGACGCATCACAAAAGACTGTAAAGTCTGCATCACTAAAGACTGTAAAGTCTGCATCACTAGCTGGCAGAGCTAACACTGCTGCTGAAGTCAACCTCTTCTTAAGCTCTTCAAAACTCTCTTCGCACTGGTCGGTCCACACAAACTTCTGATTCTTCCTGGTTAACCTGGTTAGAGGAGCTGCAATTTTCAAGAAGTCCTGAACGAACCTCCTGTAGTAACCTGCTAAACCCAAGAAACTTCTAATCTCTGTTACTGAAGTGGGTCTAGGCCAGTTAGCCACAGCTTCTACCTTCTTGGGGTCTACCTCTATTCCATTTTCTGACACCACATGCCCCAAGAATGAAATGCTCCTCAGCCAGAACTCACACTTAGAGAACTTGGCATACAAGCCATGTTCCCTCAAGGTTTGTAGAACCAACCTCAGATGATGGGCATGCTCCTCTGCATTCCTGGAATACACCAAGATATCATCTATGAAGACAATAACGAAGTGATCCAGGTACTGGCAAAACACTCTGTTCATGAGATCCATGAATGCTGCAGGGGCGTTGGTTAACCCGAACGGCATCACAAGGAACTCAAAATGCCCATATCTGGTCCTAAAAGTCGTCTTTGGCACATCCTCGTCTCTGATCCTCAGCTGGTGGTACCCAGATCTCAGATCTATTTTGGAGAAACAACCCGCTCCTGCTAGCTGGTCGAATAGATCGTCGATCCTTGGCAAAGGGTACTTGTTCTTGGTAGTGACTTTGTTCAACTGCCTGTAGTCGATACAAAGTCTAAGGGATCCATCCTTCTTTCTCACAAACAAAACTGGAGCACCCCAGGGTGAGGTACTCGGTCGAATGAAGCCCTTGTCTACCAGCTCCTGCAACTGCTCCTTCAACTCTTTCAATTCTGCTGGCGCCATCCTATAGGGAGGGATAGAGATCGGTCGGGTTCCAGGCATCAGTTCTATCTCGAACTCTATCTCCCTAGCAGGTGGTAAACCTGGCAGCTCGTCTGGGAACACATCTAAGAACTCTCTAACCACTGGCACCGAGGCGGGCTCTCTAACCTGACTGCTAAGCTCCCTCACATGAGCCAAATACCCTTGACATTCCCTCCTGAGCAACCTACGAGCCTGAAGAGCTGATATCAGACCTCTAGGTGTACCCCTCCTGTCTCCTCTGAAGACAACCTCAGACCCATCCTGACCTCTGAACCTGACTACCTTGTCCCTGCAGTCCAAGGTAGCACCATGGGTAGATAACCAGTCCATCCCTAGAATGACGTCAAAATCTGTCAAATCTAGAACCACTAGGTCGGCGGACAAGCATCTTCCCTCAACAAACACAGGACTACACTGGCAGACTGACTCTGCCACAGATGGATCACACTTGGGTCCACTGACCCAGAGAGGACACTCTAACCCAGAAGTCATCAGACCCAACCTCCCCACGGCTCTCGGAGCGATAAAAGAATGAGATGCACCAGGGTCTATCAAGGCATACACATCTGAACAACCAATGATTAAGTTACCTGCCACCACGGTGTTAGATGCATCTGCCTCCTGTTGTGTCATTGTGAAGATCCGTGCTGGAGCTGATGGACCTTCACCTCTGAAACCCGCTGAAGAAGAGGCTGCCCCTCTCCCTCTACCTCTACCACTGGCCTGAGTCATGGCTGGAGCTGCTGGCTGCGCTACACTGCCTGAAGCTGTCTGCTGGGACTGAGCCATCGGGACTGGTCTTGGACAATCTCGAGCCATATGCCCCTCCTGACCACATCTGAAACAGGCGTTCGTCCCAAAACGACATACTCCCTTGTGTGGCCTACCACACCTCGCACAAACTGCATTATCCGCACCAGAGCTTGAGCCACTCCCAAATCCCAGACTGGACTTGACTTTACTCCAGAATTTATTCTTCTTACCCTTGGGCTTACCCCATCTCTTATTGCCTGAAGCTGCTGCACTCAGGGTAGAGGGATCTAATCTTCCCCCACCCGGAGTTTTAAAACCGGAAGGCTGTGCCACTGACTGCTTAACTGTCCCCTGAACGATGGCACTGGCCTCCATTTTCCTGGCCATATCTACTATGGCATGGAAGCTCTCCCTGTCCACTGACTGGATCAAGGAGGAATACCTGGAATGAAGTTTCATGACATACCTCCTTGACCTCTTCGAATCTGTATCCAGACTCTGCCCAGCAAAAGGCAACAGCTCCAAAAATCTGTCGGTGTACTCCTCTACACTCATTTCATCCGTCTGCCTCAACTGTTCAAACTCTATCATCTTCAGCTCCCTTGAACTATCGGGAAAAGCCCATCCTGCAAACTCGTTTGCAAACTCCTCCCAAGACATGCTGTCCACTCTCGGGTTCACATAATTCTTGAACCACTCTCGTGCCTTCTTGCACTTAAGCGTGAACCCAGCCATCTGTATGGCTCTACTGTCATCAGCCCCAATCTCATCTGTGATCACCTTAACCCTTTCAAGATACACAAATGGGTCATCCCCTTTTTCATACTGAGGAGCACCCAGTTTCATGTAGTCAGTCATCTTGACCTTGCTCCCACTGGCCGAGCTAGGTCTAGAAGGTTGAGTAACTGGGGCTGCTGGTTCTGTAGGTGGTGGAGATGGTGCAACATTTTCTGAGGTAGGGTTTGCTGGATTTGGATAGTAGGGTGGAGGTGGATACATTGGGTACTGTGAATATGGTGGGTAGTATGGTGGGTATGGCATCTGTGTGGATAAGGGGTAAAGCTAGGGTAATCCGATGTACCTCCCATCGAATACCCGGGGTGTTGTGAGAAGTGTGGGTAGTGGGGTGGCTGAACAAATCCCGAGGCCTGAGTGCCTCCTTGGGACTCTCCCATACCTTCCTCTGACATGCTAACTCCCAAACTGCCATCCCTCCTCTGCTCTACATCCATATCATCCCCCATGCCCTCAGACATTCCTCCCTGAACTGTTCCCCTCACTGATCTGCTTCTACCCAGATCTAGAGACCTTCTAGGGTCTCTTGCTGTTCTTTCTTGGTTAGACCTACTAGACATTGCCCTAGGCAATGCTGGAGGACGGGCGCTCATGCCCTCATCCTCAGGTGGTACTCCAGTCAATCTTGCTGATCGACGAGTTCCTCTCATCCTGTTTTCTGAAAAACAGCACGTAACAAACAAGCATTAGCATAATATGGTTCGTGTGGGCACACATGAACCCGCATCACATACATCACATATCATAGCATATCATTAATGCACATGCATATTATCATGGCATTTCACATCATCATACAAGACAGGACTCCACATCCTATCCTAGTGGACATGATCTTTCCTATTGTGCTTGACCTTCTATAACATCTATGAGCCCGACACTCTAGGTCCGACCATATGAACATAGGGCTCTGATACCATTCTGTAACGACCCGAAAATCGAACCGCTACCGGCGCTAGGATCCAGATCGGCTTAAGGCCGTCAGGACCCGTAGCAAGCCTGACATCTAACCTGTAAACCTGTATAATCCCATACATGATCAACAACATACATAAAAACTAAAACTTTTCTTTCCATATACATCAACCATACTCAACCTGTGCATGCACTGTATACAACATAAATCATAAACATTGACCCCTCTGTGGGATCTCATCAGTGCCCCCAAATGGGTGACATAACATATGTTGAGTTGGTTTGCATAAATGACATAAAATATCCAAGATCATGTATTAAAAGGGATAACAACATTCTATGGTCAAGCACATCTCTAACATCCATAAACATCATTACATAACTATATTGTACTTTAACATTACATCGTACTACGATTTGTCATGTCCACATTCTATCTATTATATAAACAAGCTTTACTCTAACCGACCTCCTCTTCTATCCTGTACCTGCAAGCCTGGGGGTAAAAGGGAGAGGGGTGAGCTAAAAGCCTAGTGAGTTGAACTATAAAACATATTAACACTATGCTTTAATGATATGCATCATAACACAGACAATTCACATAAGGGTTGGGTGAACTTGTCACCAATTAGTCCAAGCTAACTCTGTGCCAGGCCGTAGCATGGGGTCCCGGTCTTCCTGTCATAACATACATCACTTACCATTGTCCCAGGGCCTCCTCTGGGCTCCTGGTCTTCGAGTCCCATTACCGTGCCAGGCCATAGAATGGGGTCCTGGTCTTTCCTTACTCTGTGCCAGGCCGTAGAATGGGGTCCTAGTCTTCCTGTCATGGACTAATTGGGTCATCCAACATTCACCCACATCAACAACAAAAGATGCAATGCGACATATTCGTGAAAACTAATGCAATCATCCTATTGCATAATCATGATGCATGAAACATGATAAAACATTTAATTTCTTAATTTAAAAGATTAAGTTTAGTTCCACTCACCTCTGACTGACTCTGACAACACCGAAGCAGCTGAACTCACTGCTGGGGTCCTCGGTTCCTCGGGTCCGAACCTACACAGGTGGACTCAAATGAGGGACCAAACATACCTGAACATAACTATAAACTACTCCCCAAAAACCCCCTAAAACATCAAGGAACAACCATAGAAAAACATGCAAAGGAGGCCTGGGCAGGGCACTTTCGGCGGCAAGTTCGGCGGCCGAAAGTCCCTCCAGAGCCGAAAGTCAAGTAGGTCCGGCAGCACCTTCGGCGGCCGAAACTCCCAGACAAAGACGAAACTCATGCATGTTCGGCGGCACTTTCGGCGGCCAAAACTGCCAGACAGAGACGAAAGTCTCCTTTCGGGGGCAAGCTTCGGCAGCCGAAAGGCTGCCTCCCCAGCCATGTTCGGCGGCCGAAAATCCTTCGGTTGCCGAACCTGGTTTCTGCCAAAGAGCAGAAACTTGGCTCCCTTTGCACATTTCGCCTCCAAACCTTCTAAACATGCATCAAACCTATTCTACAACACACATACACAAGCATACATGTTCCTAGGGGCCTCAAACTATCATAAACCCCATCTACAACACATCAAGCATCCACATTGCTCAAGAACATACATTTATACCCATAAACATAACCATAACCTAAACATGCATTCTACCCCCATAGATCTACTTAAAACTTACTTAAAACATGCAATGAGCTTAAGATCGGCTCTTACCTCTTGAAGATCGAGAGAGAGACGACCTAAACTCGGAGTTGGGAGAGATTGGGTTCTTGAACCTCTAAGCTCCAAAACTTTGCTCAAAAGCTCAAATCTTCAAAACAAAGTTAAAACAAATGAAAATCTTGAAAGATCTAGAGGAAAAACATCAAAGATTGGTGAGAGACGGCGGAGAGCTCACCTTGGCCGAAAATGAGGAAAAAGCTCGCCCGTTTTCGGCTAAGGGACCCTTTTATAGTGGCTGGCCAGACCACGTTCGGGGGCCGAATGTGCCTCCGCATGCATGCCATGTTCGGCGGCCGAACTTGAGGTTCGGCGGCCGAACCTGGACTTCCCTCACCTATGCTTTCGGGGGCCTAAAGCACACCCGCAACGCATGCATGTTCGGCGGCCGAACCTGAGTTTTCCTCCAATGCTATTTTTATGCAAAAACTCATTTTCTTTCATGCTTAAAACATAAAACACATTAATACATTTTATAAAAACATGGTTTTACCCTACTAGAGGCTTCCGACATCCGAGATTCCACCGGACGGTAGGAATTCCGATACCGGTGTCTAGCCGGGTATTACACACAGGTTAGGTTCTAGTTCTTTGGATATGACTCCGGCTTGATGTATGTTATGTAGACCCAGCTAGAGTCTTGATGAGGGCTCTAGTAGGGGGGGTCCTTTTATGTTTTCAGTTATGTCGCATACAGGTCAAGCTCGGTCTATACATCTTATGTTGCAGTTTTTTTTATGTTTAAGTTTTGATCATGTATGGGATTTGACCAGGTGATAGGAGGTATGTTTGCTTGCTACGGGTCCCGGCGGCCTTAAGTCGATCTGGATCTTAGCGCCGGTGGCAGTTCGGGCCATTACAGAGAGGTATCGGTTACCGGGTCGTTACACTTCTTATGATTAAACCAATTAGGGAACGTCCTCTAATTAATTACTAATTAACAAATTGCCAAGGAACGTCCTTGGACCTTAGGCATTAAATAATTGTTAATTGCATGAAGAAAGAGAGAGATCCAATCCTAACTACTCAAACGCATGAAATGTTGCTAGATCATACAATTTCCTTGGTTTTTACACCAAGTGTTCTTATGTTTGAATAACTCAAGCAATTACGGACTTAAATCATCCAAACTAACATATTATTACTTTGCAATCAAGAATCAACGTAGATCTAAAGAACAAAGCAATATTGAAATCAAGCATGAAATTGCATGAATATTGAACAACCAAAAGTTTAACAATGTTTAATCAAGTCTCCCAATCCATAAAACAACTAAAGTATCACCTAATCTTCAACTAGAATAAAAGATTTCAGCCTCTCATGGCTGAAACAAAACTAAAAATAAAAGAAAAGAAGAAAGGTAGAAGAAGAGATGTGAATTTCGTAGGTGTCTCCCAAGGGGAGCTTAAAGGTTGCGTGGAGGCTCCTTATGTGTCTTTTTATAGTTGAAAGTGCTGCCCTAGGTCATACTTACTTCCTAATTAGTGAAGAGGCTGCCCAAAGTGCTGAAAAGGAAAGAATCGCGTTGCAAATTCTCCAGAAGGAAGGAGGCGCGCAGATCAGGCTTCAAAAGAGGAAGGATGCGCGCGGATTGCAGAAGAGGAAGTGGAGCGCAGTCATTGAATGCAGAAGGGAAAGTGAATCTGTCCAGTCTTTCCTTTTTAGGTGGAGCCTTCGTTTGAATTTTAAATGCTGAATGCAGAAGAGGCAAGTGCGTCTTCATGAGATCTTGCTGCCTAAATAGGAAGATATGACTGCTGCAGTGTGTGCACATCTTTGAATAAGGAAAGAAAGATTTGCGATTTGAATTTTAAATAATCTTCTGAATGAGCTTTCCTTATTTGCTTTTGCTTCTGCACTTCCCTTATTTGAGGACTTTCCTTTTCTGAACACTTTCCTTATTTGGCACTTTCCATAATTGGCTTCACCTTCTGAATAAGGAAAGAAGAATCTGCAATTTGAATTTTAAAGAATCTGTTGATTGCGCTTTCCTTTTCTGGCACTTTCCTTATCAGAAAACTTTCCTTATTTAGCACTTTCCATATTTAAAAACTTTCCTTTTTTGGCACTTTCCATATTTGGCACTTTTTGGCAGTTTTAAGAGTATTTTTTCCATATTATCTCTTTACACCTAATATCTGCAAAACATGATTAAAACCATAAAATTAGGTAGAAAAGGTATAAATAAACATCAATAAGATCATGATAATATGGACTAAAATATGCTCTATCAGTGTCTCTTTAGTTGGTGTCAACTGGAGGCTCGATTGGTGTTGAAGACGTGGTGTCTTCGGTTGGTAGAAGGGATCGGGCAGGTGGTTGAGAGGCTCCCTTATTGGCTTGTTTTTGCAACTTGGTTGCTTTTCGCAATGCAGTCTTCTCGATTTCTGGATCAAACTAAATTCTACTATTTTTAAACCTGGTCATAAAAATAAAAACAAACTGTTAAAGGTCTCCGATAACGGCGCCAAAATTTGACTGGAATCCGTTAATTAAACTTATTTTCCTTTCCTTGATTCAAAAGAATTTATAGCTAGGGAAAATGAGTGTCGATCCCACATAGATCTTAACTTTGTTCAATTTAGATGACTAGTAAAATAAGAAGAATAGTTTAAAACAAAAAGAGAGAAGAAGTGTAACGACCCAGAAACCGGACCGCTACCGGCGCTAGGATTCAAATCGATTTAAGGTCGCCGGAACCTGTAGCAAGCCTACTATACCTCCTGTGTACCTGATAAAATCCCATACATGATCATACATTTTCATAAAAAATTTAAACTTTTCGTATACTAAGCTCGACCTGTGCATGCATCACAAACTGTATACATAAAACCCACACTAGAGCCCTCATCAAATGCTCTAGTATGGTAAACATCACATGCATCAAGCTTGGTTCGACATAACTTATCATTTAAAACTTTTACATAAAGATCATGATAAACAGGGATACACAAAACATAAACTAGGGCAACATAAATCTAATCAATTACATAGTACATGTCCACCACTATTCTATTACATGAGCTTATACCAACCTCTAGCCGACTTCCCGAGCTATTCTTGACCCTGCAAACCTAGGGTTAGGGGAAAGGGATAAGCTACAAGAGCCTAGTGAGCAGAACATAAAAACGGTTTAATAAACATATGCTCTCATGGAATGCATCACAATACAAACAATACACTTCAAGGATGAACTTGTCACCAGTAACCCTCTACATATCCAAATAATGCCCGGCCCTCGACGGAGCTCCTCAGGACTTCCTCTTAAAAATAACATAACATGTCCAACTATGCCAGGGGCATATAATGGGCCTCGACCTGGACTTTCTCTTACATCGTGGCAGGGGCGTAGAATGGGCCTCGACTTGGACTTCCGTATCATATCATATCATATCATATCGAGGGCTAGTGGATCATCCAACATCCATCCACATCAACAGTAAATTATGCAATGCATCATATTCGTGAATTCTAATGCAAACAACCTATTACGTAACATGGCATTCATGATGCATGAACATGCTTAAAAGTTGATTACTTTAAAACAATAGATTAGTTTAGTTTTACTCACCTCTGGCTGACGCTCGACTGACAAAGACGCAGTTGGCTCACTGAAGGCCTCTACGGTCTCCCTTATCCGATCCTACACAGGTGGACTCAAATGAGGGACCAAACACATATCTAACAAGACTCTAAACATCTCCCCAAAAACCCCCTAAAACATCATAAAACATGCATTCAAAACAGGCAATGAAAGGCTGGGCAGAGGACTTTCAGCGGCAGGTTCAGCGGTCGAAGGTCCCTACAGATCCGAAAGTCAGGCACTTTCGGGGGCAGGTTCGACGGCCGAAGGTCTCCACAGATCCAAAAGTCACCAACCTTCGGGGGCAGGTTCGACGGCCTAAACCCTTCATAGATCCGAAAGTCCTCTCTTTCGGGGGCAGGTTAGGCGGCCAAAGGCTACTTCCACAGGCAGGTTCGGCAGCCGAACCTTACTTCGGCGGCCGAACCTGGGTTCTCCAAGATGGCAGAACCCGATTCTGCCTCAACACTCAGCCACCAAAACTCACCAAACTCATACCCAACTTCTCAAAACATGCAAAAACTCACTCCATCAAGCATAAGGGGCATAAAACTAACCTAAGCCCCAACAACAACAAGAAGAACATCACATAAGCATACATTCATCAAAAACCCAACTCAAAACCTATAACATTAGATCTAACCATAACATGCATCTTTAACCCTTAACCCTTTTTAAAACTTACTTAAAACATAGGAAAAGATAAGGATCTACACTTACCTCTTGACGATCTCAAGTAGATGCGACCCAAACTTGTGGTTGAGGAGAAACGGTCTCCCAAACTTTAAAATCTTTGATCCAAGCTCAAAACTTCAAAAACAAGCAAAAACTCATGAAAATTTGAAGGAAAACATAAAATCATCAAAAGAAGGTCAAGGACTCACCTTTGCCCGAAAATGGAGAGAGAAACTCCCCCATTTTCGGACTAGAGGCCTCTTATAGGTGGCTGGCCAAACCACCTTTGGGGACCGAAAGAGAACTCCCGCGGCAACACCATGTTCGGCGGCCGAACATGAGGTTCGGCGGCTGAACCTGGGCTTATCTCTCAAAAACATTTTTCTTTAATTTTTTTAAAACTTTAACTCAAAAACAATCAATAAAATCATGAAAAACATTTTGTAAAAATATATTTTACCCTTCTAAGAGGTTCCGGTATCCGAGATTTCGAATTCCAAAGGGATTCCATCGGAAGGTTGGAATTTCGACATTGAAGTCTAGCCGGGTATTACATTCTCCCCCCCTTAAGAACATTTGTCCCCGAATGTTCAAACACACACAAGCACACATAGCATCAAGAAAGCACATAAAACTTAAAACACTAACCTTAAAAGAGATAGGGGTATTGCTGGAGCATGGACTCCTGGGTCTCCCAGGTGCACTCTTCCATATTGTGGTGATTTCAAATGACTTTCACCATCGCGATTTTCTTGTTCCTCAACTTTCTGATTTGAGTGTCTACGATCCGCACTGGCTGCTCAAGATAGGTGAGATCCCCTAGGATCTCCACATCAAGTTCGTTAAGAACCTTGCCTGGATCTGACACGAACTTTCGTAACATGGAAACATGGAAAACTGGATGGATTCTCTCCATAGAAGCAGACAAATCTAACTTATAAGATACATTCCCAACCTTTTGCAAGATTTCAAAGGGTCTGATGTACCTTGGAGCTAGTTTACCTTTCTTCCCAAAACGAATCACCCCTTTCATAGGAGACACCTTGAGCAACACCATATCTCCCTCCTGGAACACAACATGTTTCCTGTGGACATCTGCATAACTCTTCTGCCGACTCACAACAGTTCTGATTCTTTCTTTGATAATAGGCACTACCCTGCTGGTGATCTCAACTAACTTTGGCCCTATTAAGGCCCTTTCTCCCACTTCTTCCCAGCAGACAGGTGACCTGCACTTTCTCCCATATAGAGCTTCATAAGGAGCCATCCCTATGCTAGCATGATAACTTTATTGTAGGCAAACTCCACCAGTGGTAGATGCTGCATCCAAGAACCGCCAAAATCTAGCACACACATTCTCAACATGTCTTCTATCGTTTGAATGGTCCTCTCTGACTGTCCGTCAGTCTGTGGATGAAAAGCAGTGCTAAAGTCCAACCTTGGGCCCATTGCGTTCTGCAGACTCCACTAAAACCTGGAGGTAAACTGGGGTCCCCTATCTGACACTATAGATACTGGAGCCCCATGCAGCCTGACAATCTTTTCAACATATACTTGTGCCAGTTTGTCCATAGAGTAGCCACTCCTGACAGGGATAAAGTGAGCAAACTTGGTCAATCTGTCCACTATTACCCATATAGAGTCTAATCTATTGGACGTTGATGGTAATCCCACCACGAAATCCATAGTTACGTTTTTCCATTTCCACTCTGGAATCGGTAGTGGGTTGAGCATCCCAGCTGGCTTCTGATATTCCAACTTCACCCTCTGACAGATCTCACAAGTTGACACAAACTGCGCCACTTCCCTCTTCATAGCTGGCCACCAATAAACTTTCTTCAGGTCCTGGTACATTTTGGTGGCTCTAGGGTGAACGTTGTATCTCGCATTATGAGCTTCCCTCATAATGTCTCCCTTCAAACTCACGTCATCTGGTACACATAATCTGTTTCTACAACGGAGGATCCCTTTGTTGTCGAATTTAAACTCATTTTTGCCTGACTGAACAGTCCTGGCAATTTTCACCAACTCGAGGTCCTCATGTTGTTTCTGTGCCACTTGTTCCAGAAACACGGGTGTCACTCTCATCTGAGCCACTAGTGCACCTGTACCAGACAACTCTAACTGTAAACCTTCATTAATGAGTTTGAAAAATTCTTTCACCACCGGTCTTCTCTCTACTGTAATATGGGATAAACTGCCAAGTGATTTTCGGCTGAGGGCATCTGCTACTACATTTGCCTTACCCAGATGATACTGGATCTTGCAATCATAATCACTAAGCAGCTCCACCCATCTTCTCTGCCTCAAGTTCAACTCCTTCTTACTCAAGATGTACTACAAACTCTTATGATCTGTAAAGATCTCACATCTTACCCCATACAGGTAATGCCTCTACATCTTGAGTGCAAAGATTACAGCTGCCATCTCTAGGTCGTGTGTAGGATAATTCAACTCATGCTTCTTCAACTGTCTATAAGCATAAGCAATCACCCTTTCATTTTGCATCAACACACAACCTAGTCCCACTCGGGACGCATCACAAAACACTATGAAGTCTTCATTACTGGTACGCAGAGCTAACATCGGTGCTGACGTCAGTCTCCTCTTCAGCTCTTCAAAACTTTCTTCACACTGTTCTGACCGAACGAACTTCTGATTCTTTTTGGTCAACCTGGTCATAGGAGCGGTAATTTTGGAGAAGTCCTGGACAAACCTCCTGTAGTAACCCGCCAAACCCAAAAAGCTTTTAATCTTTGTCACTGTAGTGGGTTTAGGCCAGTTTGCTACAGCTTCAACTTTCTTGCGATCTACCTCAACTCCCTTTTCTGAAACTACATGCCCCAAGAAAGAAATGCTCCTCAACCAGAACTCATACTTAGAGAACTTGGCATACAAGCCGTGTTCTCTCAGGGTCTGCAACACTGTCCTCAGATGATGGGCATGCTCCTCTGCATTCCTGGAATACACTAAGATATCATCAATGAAGACAATAACGAAGTGGTCTAGAAACTGACTAAAAACTCTATTCATGAGATCCATGAATATTGCAGAGGCATTGGTCAGCCCGAACGGCATCACTAGGAACTCAAAATGCCTATATCTGGTCCTAAAAGCTGTCTTTGGCACATCTTCTTCTCTGACCCTCAACTGGTAGTACCCAAATCTCAAATTTATTTTCAAGAAACAACCGACTCCTGATAGCTGGTCGAATAGATCATCAATCCTGGGTATCGGATATTTGTTCTTGGTAGTGACTGTAACGACCCCAAAATGGACCGTCACCGGCGCTAGGATTCAGGTCGGCTTAAGGCCTCCAGAACCCGTAGCAAGCCTGCTATACTCTCTGTGTACCTGTAAATCTCATACATGATCATACATTTTCTGTGAAAATAAAAACTCTTTTCTCTGGATCAAGGCTTAACCTGTGCATGCACTATCTCTGTACTCTGTACTCTGTACCCCTGACTAGAGCTTGCTCTAGCTGGGTTAACTCATACCTGTTAAGCCTGGTTTTTCACATACTCTGTAAAACATATATATATACAGATCATGTACATAACAAAAGATTTACAACACAAACATCACTAAGTCAAGCACATTTCTAACTTTATACACAACTATTACATCTCTTTAATATTACATGTCCACCCTAAGCTATTACAAATCTCTTTACTCTTTCTGTACTCTGTGGATCTTCTCTGTACACTGTACACTGAACCTGCAAAACTGGGGTTAAGGGAGTGGGATGAGCTCTATAGCCCAGTGAGTAGAACAGTAAAATAGTCATTAACACATGCTCTGATGGAATGCATCAAACCACAGACAATCCACATTAAGGGTAAACCTGTCACCACATAGTCCCGGTAACTCTGCCGTGCCAGGGCGTAGAATTGAGCACCTGGTCTTCCTGTCGTATATGTATATGTGTATATAACACCTCTGTACTTACCATTGCCAGGGCATAGTCAAAGGCTCCTGGACTTTACTATAAACCTGCCAGGGTGTAGTCAAAGGCTCCTGGACTTCTCTATACCTGCCAGGGCGTAGTCAAAGGCTCCTGGACTTCTCTCAGAGACTATTGGATCATTTAGCATTTACCCACATCAACAAATAACTATGTGATGCAATGCAACATATTCATGAATGCTAATGCAATCAACCTACTACATAATCATGATGCATGATATATGCTAAAACCATTCCATTTCTTAATTAAAAGAATTAAGTTTAGTTCCACTCACCTCTGGCTATCTGGACTGACTCTGCAGGCTCTGAAAACTCTGGAGCAGTACTCACTGCTGCTCTTTCTGGTTCCTCTGATCTGTACCTATACAGATCGACTCAAATGAGGGACCAAACTAGCTTATGAACAACTCTATTAAACTCCCCAAGAATCCCTTTAAACTCACTCAAACATCCATGCAAAGCATGCAAAAGAAGGCTGGACAGGACACTTTCGGCGGTAGGTTCGGTAGCCGACAGTCCTCTCCAGAGACGAAACTCATGCACCTTCGGCGGCCGAATCTCAACTTTCGGCAGCCAAACCCTTTCGGGGGCAAGTTTCGGAGGCTGAAAGGCTCTCCAGAGACGAAAGTCTCTAACCTTCGGCGGCACCTTCGGCGGCCGAACTCCCCTCCAGAGCCGAAAGTCCAAAAGCTCGGGGGCAAGCTTGGGCAGCCGAAGCCACCTCCTCATGGGTTCGGCGGCCGAATGTACCTTCGGCGGCCGAACCTGAGTTCATCCGCAAGGCAGAAACGTGCTCTGCCTCTCGCCAAAAGCACATACCTCTTCCAATCTCAAACACCTCAATCCCTCAACTTGCACACACTCATGTATATGCTCAAAGGGGTCAAAAACTACCTTAAAACCCCAAACACACAACACACACACAACACAGAACCAAGCTTTACTCACAAACTCATCAAAACCTCACAAATAACCCTATTCATGCAACTCTCTCCCATAACCTCATAAAACCTTCAGAAAACATAAAAACAAGCTCAGGATCTTCATTTACCTCTTGAAACCAAGAAGATGAACGATCCTAACGTGGAGTTTTGGAGCAACTCTCCTTCAAACTCTCCAAAATACACAACTTGCGTTTTTTTGCTTAAAACCTTCAAAATAACATAAAAACTAATCAACCCTTTGCAAGATGTGATAAAAACATGTAAAATACTCAAGAAGGACAGAGTCTCACCTCAGAAAGTGAAAGGAATCGGCGAGCCTTATCCTTTCAACCGACTGAGGGCCTTTTATAGGTGGCTGGCCAGACCACCTTCGGCGGCCTATCGTGAAACCGAAAGCCATGCATGTTCGGCGGCCGAACCTCAACTTCGGCGGCCGAACCTCAACTTCGGCGGCCGAACCTGGCTTTTTTGCCTTGGTTCATTTCAGTCAAAAACTCATTTCCTTATGCTTTAAAACTTATGAACATAGCAAAACAAGATAGAAAAACATAAAGTTAACCCTTCTAGAGACTTTCAGCATCCTGGACTCCACCAGAAAGTAGAATTCTGATGCCGGACTCTAGCCGGGTATTACATTCTCCCCCCCGTAAGAACATTCGCCCTCGAATGTTCCTAAAACAAACAAGTAAACACATAAAAAGGAGGAAACTAACCTCAAAACAGATATGGATATTGCTAGAGCATAGACTCCCGCGTCTCCCAGGTGCACTCTTCTAGATTATGGTGGTTCCACAGAACTTTCACCATCGGAATCTCTTTGTTCCTTAGCTGTCTGATCTGTGTGTCCAGAATTCGCACTGGCTGCTCTATATACGTGAGATCTCTAAGAATCTCCACATCAGGCTCACTCAGAACCTGACTCGGATCTGACACAAACTGCCGTAGCATAGAAACATGAAATACCGGGTGAATTCGTTCCATAGAAGCAGGTAAATCCAGCTTATACGACACATTTCCAATCCTCTGCAAAATCTCAAAGGGTCCAATGTATCGGAGAGCTAACTTACCCTTCTTTCCAAAGCGAACCACTCCTTTCATTGGAGACACTTTTAGCAATACCCAATTACCCTCCTGGAACTCTAACTGCTTTCTGCGAACATCTGGATAACTTTTCTGTCTGCTCTGCGCTGTTCTAATTCTCTCTCTGATCATGGGCACCACTCTACTGGTAATCTCTACTAACTCTGGCCCTGCAAGAGCCTTCTCTCCTACCTCTTCCCAGCAAACAGGTGATCTGCACTTCCTCCCATACAAAGCTTCATAAGGAGCCATCCCTATGCTAGCATGATGGTTGTTATTGTAGGCAAACTCCACCAAAGGTAGATGCTGCCTCCAAGAATCGCCAAAGTCTAACACACACAGTCGAAGCATATCTTCTATGGTCTGGATGGTCCTCTCTGACTGTCCATCAGTCTGTGGGTGGAAAGCAGTGCTAAAATCCAACCTCGTGCCTATCGCACTCTGCAGACTTCGCCAAAATCTGGAGGTAAACTGAGGTCCTCTGTCTGAGACTATAGACACTGGAACTCCATGTAATCTTACTATCTCATCCAGATAGACCTGTGCCAACTTATCCACAGAATAGTTACTCCGTACTATAAGAAAATAAGCAGATTTCGTGAGTTTGTCCACAATCACCCATATAGAGTCTATCCTGTTGGACGTTGCTGGTAAACCCACTACAAAATCCATAGCTATGTTCTCCCATTTCCATTATGGAATCGGCAATGGGTTAAGCATTCCAGCTAGTTTCTGATGCTCTAGTTTCACCCTCTGGCAAACCTCACAGGCTGTCACAAACTGCGCCACTTCTTTCTTCATGGCTGGCCACCAATAAACCCTTTTCAGATCCTGGTACATCTTGGTGGCTCCTGGGTGAACACTATACCTCGCATTATGAGCTTCCCTCATAATGTCTTCCTTCACACTGCTCCTATCTGGTACACAAAGTCGACTCCCATAACGGAGGATCCCTTTGCTGTCAAATCTGAACTCTGCACTGTTGCCTGATTGAACAGTCCTGGCAATTTTCATCAACTCTGGGTCCTCGTGCTGTTTCTGAGCTATCTGCTCTAGAAACACAGGTGTCACTCTCATCTGTGCTATCAACGCACCTGTACCAGACAACTCTAGCTGTAACCCCTCTTCTAAGAGCTTGTAAAGCTCCATCACGACTGGTCTCCGCTCTGCTGCTATATGGGATAAACTGCCTAGTGATTTCCGGCTTAGGGCGTCTGCCACAATATTCGCCTTACCCGGATGATACTGGATCTTACAATCATAATCACTGAGCAATTCTACCCATCTTCTCTGCCTCAAATTCAGCTCTCTCTGACTCAAGATGTACTGTAAACTCTTGTGATCAGTGAAGATCTCGCATTTAACCCCGTAGAGGTAATGCCGCCACATCTTGAGTGCAAAAATAACTGCTGCCATCTCTAGGTCATGGGTAGGGTAATTCAACTCGTGCTTCTTCAACTGTCTAGAAGCATAAGCTATCACCCTATCACTCTGCATCAAGACACAGCCCAATCCCACTCGAGATGCATCACAGAATACTATGAAATCCTCATTACTGACAGGCAGAGCTAACACTGGTGCTGTTGTCAATCTCCTCTTGAGCTCCTCAAAGCTCTCCTTGCACTATTCTGACCAGACAAACTTCTGGTTCTTCTGAGTCAATTTGGTCATAGGAGCTGCTATCTTTGAGAAGTTCTGAACGAACCTCCTGTAGTAACCTGCCAGTCCCAGAAAGCTTTTAATCTCAGTCACTGTAGTGGGTCTGGGCCAGTTAGCTACAGCCTCTATCTTCTTGGGATCTACCTCAATACCCTCTGCTGATACCACATGTCCCAAGAAGGAAATGCTCCTCAACCAAAACTCACACTTCGAGAACTTGGCATACAAACCATGCTCTCTCAGTGTCTGTAGAACTATCCTCAGATGCTGGGCATGCTCCTCTGCATCTCTGGAATACACTACAATAGCATCGATGAAAACAATGACAAAGTGATCCAGAAACTCACTGAAAACTCTGTTCATGAGATCCGTGAATGCTGCAGGGGCGTTAGTCAACCCGAACGGCATCACTAAGAACTCATAATGCCCATATTTGGTCCTGAAAGCTGTCTTTGACACATCTGCCTCTCTAACTCTCAACTGATGATATCCGAATCTCAGATCTATTTTAGAGAAACAACCTGCTCCAGCTAGCTGGTCAAATAGATCATCAATCCTAGGTAGAGGATACCTATTCTTGGTAGTGACTTTGTTCAACTGTCTGTAGTCGTTACAAAGTCTGAGGGATCCATCCTTCTTTCTGACAAAGAGCACTGGAGCACCCCAAGGTGAGGTACTAGGGCGGATGAAACCCTTATCTACCAATTCCTGCAACTGTTCTTTCAACTCTTTTAACTCTGCTGGCGCCATCCTGTAGGGAGGAATAGAGATAGGTCTGGTATCAGGCAGCAATTCGATTTCAAACTCTATCTCCCTACCAGGTGGTAGTCCTGGAAGTTCATCTGGGAAAACATCGAGAAACTCTCGGACTACTGGTACTGTGGCTGGTTCCCTCACCTGACTGTCTAGCTCTCTCACATGAGCTAGAAACCCCTGACAACCCCTCCTAAGCAAACGACGAGCCTGAAGGGCTGAAATCAAACCTCTGGGTGTACCTCTCCTGTCTCCTCTGAAGACACATTCTGACCCATCCTGATCTCTGAGATAACTATCTTCGCTCTACAGTCCAAAGTAGCACTATATGCAGATAGCCAATCCATCCCTAGAATGACATCAAAATCTGTCAAGTCTAGAACCACAAGGTCAGCTGGAAGGCATCTACCCTCTATGAACACTAGACTGAAACGACAGATTGACACTGCCACTGATGGATCACATTTGGGTCCACTGACCCAGAGAGGATACTCTAACTCAGAACTGATCAAACCCAATCTCTCTATGGCTCTCGAAGCAATAAAGGAATGAGAAGCACCGGGGTCCATCAAAGCATACACATCTGAACACCCAATGATGAGATTACCTGACACCACTGTGTTCGACGTGTTCGCCTCCTCCTGTGTCACAGTGAAAATCCATGCTGGGGCTACCGGATTTCCACCTCGGGAACCTGCTGCTGAAGTAGAGGCTGCCCCTCTCCCTCTACCTCTGCCACTACTCTGAGGCATGACTGGAGCTGCTGGCTGTACAACTGGCTGTACTACACTACCTGAACTCATCTACTGGGATGGTGTAAAAGTCACCTGAGGACAATCCCGAGCAATATGCCCTTCCTGTCCACATCTAAAACAAGCTGTAGATCCCAACCGACAAGCTCCGCCATGTGGTCTCCCACATCGTCGACATACTGGACTGCTTGCGCTAGAGCTTGAGCCACTACCTATTCCCAGACCTGACTTGACTTTATTCCAGAACTTACTCTTTGTTCCTTTTGCTCTATCCCATCTCTTGCTGTCTGAAGTTCCTGAACTGGGGGCCTTAGAACCCGAAGCCTGTGCCTTTGACTATTTCTGAATATTGGCACTAGCTTCCATTTTCCTGGCTGCATCCACTATAGTGTGGAAACTCTTCTTTTCTGCTGGAAGAATCAAGGAAGAATACCTGGGATGCAGTCTCATAGTATATCTCCTTGCCTTCTTCTGATCAGTATCATAGGCTTGACCCACATACTGTAGCAAATCCAGGAACTTATCTGTGAATTCATCAACACTCATCTCATCTGTCTGTCTCAACTGTTCGAACTCTATTACTTTCATCTCCCTGGAACTGTCAGGAAAAGCCCACCCTGCAAATTCATTGGCGAACTCTCCCCACGACATAGTGTTCATCCTGGGTTCCACATAATTCTTGAACCATTCTCTAGCTTTCTTGCATTTGAGTGTAAACCCTGCCATCTCAATGGCTCTACTATCATCTGCTCCCAATTCACTGGTTATCATCCTAACTGATCTGAGGTATTCAAATGGATCATCTCCCGTGTTGTATTTAGGAGCATCCAATTTCAAGTACTCCGTCATTTGCACTTTACCTCCAGATGAGCTAGGTTGATGTCTGTCAACAACAGGGGCTACTGGTTCTGGTGGTGGTGGTACTGGGTCATTTAGCTCTGGGTGTGCTGCACTTGGATGGGTAGGGGAGGGTGGATACATCGGATATGGTGGGTAATAAGGAGGATAAGGCTATATATGGCATGTAAGGAGGATATGGGACAAAACTAGAGTACTCCGACGTACCTCCCATCGGATACTCTGGGTCCTGCGGAACGGCTGGATAGCCAAAATCTGAGGCCTGAGCGCCTCCCTGCGACTCTCCCATACCTTCCTCAAATCTGCCTACACCCATGTTGTCATCTCTAGACTGATCAATCTCTATAGCCTCCCTCCTTTCCTCTGCTCTTCCTCCCCTAGCTGTTCCCCTTCTGCTCTCATCGACAGACCTTCTAGGGTCTATTGACGTACCTTCCCTGCTAGATCTCTGAGACCTTGCCCTCGGCAATGTAGGAGGATGAGCAGCTGGTCTCTCACCATCTGGTGGGACTCCAGTCAATCGAGCTGATCGACGAGTTCCTCTCATCTTTACTCTGGAAAACAACACATAATATAGCACTTTAGCACAGAAATATCAATAAGGCACATGCATAACTCATGGCATTAAATAGATAGGACTCAATACCCTATCCTAGTGGACATGATTTCTTATTGTGCTTGACCACTTCTAACCTCTATGGGCCCGACACTCTCTCTATAGGTCCGATCATGTGAACCTAGGGCTCTGATACCAATCTGTAACGACCCCAAAATGGACCGTCACCGGCGCTAGGATTCAGGTCGGCTTAAGGCCGCCAGAACCCGTAGCAAGCCTGCTATACTCTCTGTGTACCTGTAAATCTCATACATGATCATACATTTTCTGTGAAAATAAAAACTCTTTTCTCTGGATCAAGGCTTAACCTGTGCATGCACTATCTCTGTACTTTGTACTCTGTACCCCTGACTAGAGCTTGCTCTAGCTGGGTTAACTCATACCTGTTAAGCTTGGTTTTTCACATACTCTGTAAAACATATATATATACAGATCATGTACATAACAAAAGATTTACAACACAAACATCACTAAGTCAAGCACATTTCTAACTTTATACACAACTATTACATCTCTTTAATATTACATGTCCACCCTAAGCTATTACAAATCTCTTTACTCTTTCTGTACTTTGTGGATCTTCTCTGTACACTGTACACTGAACCTGCAAAACTGGGGTTAAGGGAGTGGGATGAGCTCTATAGCCCAGTGAGTAGAACAGTAAAATAGTCATTAACACATGCTCTGATGGAATGCATCAAACCACAGACAATCCACATCAAGGGTAAACCTGTCACCACATAGTCCCGGTAACTCTGCCGTGCCAGGGCGTAGAATCGAGCACCTGGTCTTCCTGTCATATATGTATATGTGTATATAACACCTCTGTACTTACCATTGCCAGGGCGTAGTCAAAGGCTCCTGGACTTTACTATAAACCTGCCAGGGCGTAGTCAAAGGCTCCTGGACTTCTCTATACCTGCCAGGACGTAGTCAAAGGCTCCTGGACTTCTCTCAGAGACTATTGGATCATTCCGCATTTTCCCACATCAACAAATAACTATGTGATGCAATGCAACATATTCGTGAATGCTAATGCAATCAACCTACTACATAATCATGATGCATGATATATGCTAAAACCATTCCATTTCTTAATTAAAAATGTAATACCCGGCTCGAGTCCGGCATCGGAATTCCTGTAGTCCGGTGGAATCTCGATTGTCGGAACCCTCGAGAAGGGTAATTCATACGTTTTTGAATGTTTTCTAGCTTGTTTTACGGTTTAAAGGATAAAGGAAAATGAGTTTTGATAAGAAAAGCAACAAGGGAGAAATGCAAAGGTTCGGCCGCCGAAGGTCGCTTTCGGCCGCCGAACATTGCATGGTTTCGGATTCACGTTCGGCTGCCGAAGGTGGTCTGGCCAGCCACCTATAAAAAGGGCCAAGGGTCGGTGGAAGGAGGATATTTCTCCTCCACTTGCAGCCAGAGGTGAGTTCCAGCCTCTCCCAAGTTGACTTTCATGTTTTTCATGTTTTTCACCAAATCTTCCAAGGGTTTTAAGGGTTTTGGTGTGTTTTGAAGGTTTTGAGCACAAATAGCAAGTTTGGAAGTTTGGAGCTTTGGAAGAGCTTTTCTTCATATCTCCACGTTAGGATCACTCATCCACAAGTTCTTAAGGAGGTAAGGGTGGATCCTGAACTTCTTCGATGATTTTTGAAGGTTTTATGGAAGTTTGATGGGTAGTATGCATGATTAGGTTTAGGTGAGGTTTTTGGGAGATGTTTATGGTCAAGCATGTTAAGTGTTGTTTGATGTGTTTGGTTAAGGTTTTAGGAGAGTTTTGGACCTCTTTATGCATGTTTTATGATATGTGCTAGTTGGGAGTAGTTGATATGCATGTTGGGTAAGTTTTGGGTGAGTTTTGCATGAAACAGAGCAGGTTGCTGCCCAACGGGCAAAACCAGGTTCGGCCGCCGAAAGAAGGTTCGGCCGCCGAAAGAAGGTTCGGCCGCCGAACCCCTTGTGGAGGCAGTTTCGGCTGCCAAAGCTTGCCCCTGAAACTTGGGACTTTCGTCTCTGGAGGCAAGGTTCGGCCGCCGAAAGTGCCGCCGAAGGTTGAGTTTCGTCTCTGGACGAGACTTTCGGTTGCCGAAGGTGCCGCCGAACATGCATGAGTTTCGTCTCTAGAGAAGGGTTTCGGCCGCCGAACATGCCACCGAAAGTGCCCTGTCCAGCTTTCTTTTGCATGTTTTATGTGATTATTTGGGGATCGTTTAGAGGGGTTTTAGGGAGTTTCAGAGAGATGTTCTTGAGTTAGTTTGGTCCCTCATTTGAGTCCACCTGTGTAGGAACGGACCAGAGGAACCCCAGAGAGCAGCAGTGAGCACTGATTCAGAACCTGCAGAGTTAGTACAGAGTCAGCCAGAGGTGAGTGGAACTTCTCTTTTCAGAACTAAACTATTTTTGAGCATATATCATGCATCATAATGAGTCTAGTAGGATGCTTGCATTAGTTTCACGAATATGTTGCATTGCATATACGATGCGTATGAGGCTGTGGATAGACCAAGGCGACTCCAATAGCCCAAGCTCTGTTATAAGACCTGGCCGGGCCAGGCAGCCATCTGTAGGTAAGACCTGACTTGACTAGAGCAGGCAGCAGAGATAGTAAGACCTGGCTGGGCCAGGCAGGCAGAGTTAATAAGACCTGGCTGGGCCAGGCAGATTGAGGTTGTAAGACCTGGCTAGGCCAGGCATCCTTTGAGGATTGGGATTTTTGGTGGTCATGTCTATCCCTGAGATGATGTGCTGTTGTGCATACCATGAGATCATGTTTTCAGATTATGTTTTATAGTTCTGCTCATTGGGCTTGTATAGCTCATCCATCTCCCCTAACCCCAGTTGTGCAGGTTCAGAGTTCAGAGAGGAGTCCAGCAGAGAGCGGCAGAAGAAGAGTTATGTAATAGCTAGTGTGGACATGTAATTGTAAAGAGATTTATAGTGTATAGATGTGTGCTTGACTTATAAGAGTTGTAATCCCTTGTTGTAAACACATGATCAGTTTATGTATGTTTCTTTTATTGTTAGTGAATATGAGAAAAACCAGGCTTAACATTATGAGTTCTATCCGCCTAGAGTGGGGATAAAATAACAGAGATATAGTGCATGCATAGGTTAAGCCTTGGAGTACAGAAAAGTTTTATGTTTTGACAGAAAATGTATGATCATGTATGGGATTTCACAGGTACACAGACAGTAGAGCAGGCTTACTACGGGTCCCGGCGACCTTAAGTCGATCTGGATCCTAGTGTCGGTAGCAGTTCGGTTTTCGGGCTGTTACAGATTGGTATCAGAGCCCTAGGTTCATATGATCGGACCTAGAGAGATAGAGTTGGGCTCATAGAGGTTAAGTGGGTCAAGCACAATAGGAAAACATGTCCACTAGGATAGGATGTTAGTCCTGTCTATCTGATGTTGTGCACTGCTAGTATGTATGCATGTGCCTTAGATGATGTGTGATGTGTTGCTTATGTGCTCTGTTATGTGTTGTTTTCCAGAAAGAGCGTGAAGATGCGAGGAACTCGTCGATCCGCGAGATTGACTGGAGTCTCACCTGAAAGTGAGGGTATAGCTTCTCGTCCTCTTGCATTGCCAAGGGCAAGATCTCACAGGTCAAGCAGGGAGGGAACGTCAAGAGACCCTAGAAGGTCTTCTGACGAGAGCAGAAGAGGAGTAGGTAGAAGGGAAAGATCAGAAGGAGAGAGAGTTGCTATGGAGGAGGCTCAGAGTAGAGATGAAAGTATGGGTATAGGAAGGTCAGAAGAAGGTATGGGGGAGTCCCACGGAGGCGCACAGGCCTCGGGGTTTGGCTATCCACCCTTTCCACAGGGCCCAGGGTATCCGATGGGAGGCACGTCGGATTACTCTAGCTTTGCCCCATATCCACCCTACATGCCATATATGTCCTATCCTTCCTTCTATCCACCATATCACATGTATCCTCCCCCACCTTTTCATCCAAGTTCAGCATCGCCTGAATCCAGAGAAACAGTACCTCCACCACCACCTGAACCAGCAGCCCCTGTTGTTGAAGCACAACCCAGTTCGTCAGGGGGAAGTAAGGTGAAGATGACAGAGTACTTAAAGTTGGATGCTCCTAAATTCAATACGGGAGATGATCCCTTTGAGTATCTCAGTGCAGTCAGAATGATATCAAGTGAGCTGGGAGCAGATGATAGTAGAGCCATTGAGATGGCAGGGTTCACGTTGAAATGCAAGAAAGCCAGAGAGTGGTTCAAGAACTATGTGGACCCCAGAAGAGGCAGTATGACATGGGAAGAGTTCGCCAATGAGTTTGCTGGGTGGGCTTTTCCTGACAGTTCGAGGGAGCTAAAGGTTGTGGAGTTTGAACAGTTGAGACAGACGGAGGAGATGAGCGTTGATGAGTATACAGATAAGTTCCTGGAATTGTTACCATACGTGGGTCAGGCGTATGATACGGATCAGAAGAAGGCAAAGAGATATGCCATGAGGCTTCATCCCAGGTATTTCTCCTTGATTCTCCACGCGGAGAAGGAGAGTTTCCACTTGATTGTGGATGCTGCTAGAAAGATGGAGGCGAGTGCCATTAGTCAAGGAGTAGTCAAGCAATCAAAGGCACAGTCTTCTGGTGCTAAACCAGGTTCCTCCTCACAGAGTATGGTCAGTGCGAGCAAGAAGAGATGGGATAAACTCAGAGGAAAGAGAGGCAAGTTCTGGAGCAGGATTAAGTCGGGTCTGGGAATGAGTAGCGGCTCCAGCTCTGGCACAGAGATTCCAATTTGCAATAGGTGTGGAAGACCGCACAAAGGAGCTTGTTTGTTGGGATCTACAGCCTGCTATAGATGTGGGCAGGAGGGACATTATGCACGAGAATGTCCTCAAGCGACTTAGAGATCAGGATGGGTCAGAGTGTGTCTTTAGAGGAGACAGGAGAGGGACACCTAGGGGTTTGATCTCAGCCCTTCAGGCTCGTAGGATGTTGAGGAAAGGTTGTCAGGGGTTCCTAGCTTATGTGAGAGAGCTAGATAAACAGGTGAGGGAACCGTCCTCAGTACCAGTTGTTCGAGAATTCCCAGATGTGTTTCCTGAAGAGCTTCCAGGACTACCACCTGATAGGGAAATAGAGTTCGAGATAGAATTGATGCCTGGTTCCAGACCGATCTCTATTCCTCCCTACAGGATGGCACCAGCAGAGCTGAAAGAGTTGAAAAAGCAGTTATAGGATTTGGTAGCTAAGGGTTTCATCCGTCCGAGTACCTCACCTTGGGGTGCTCCAGTTGTAACGACCCGAAAATCGGACCGCTACCGGCACTAGGATCCAGGTCGGCTTAAGGCCACCGGGACCCGTAGCAAGCCTGACATACATCCTGAAAACCTGTTTAATCCCATACATGATCAACAACATACATAAAAATTTAAAACTTTTCCTTCAAACATCCAACTCAACCTGAACATACACTGTACATAGTCATAATCATAATCGTGATCCCTCAGTGGGATCTCATCAATGCCCCAATGGCGATACATAATAAGATGAGTTGGCTTTCATGAACATTATAAAACATTTTTGATCATGTAATAAAAGGGATACCTCATACATATTGTCAAGCACAATCTCTAAACCTCAATATCATTACATGACTGAAACTGTACTTTTACATAACATTAATACATCTATCATGTCCACACTATCTATTACATATACCAGACTTCAATACTCTTATGGATCTCCTGGTCTACCCTGTACCTGCAATCCTGGGGAAAATGGGAGAGGGATGAGCTACTAGAGCCCAGTGAGCAGAATAATAAAAACATTTAAATCATATGGATCATGGAATGCATCACATCACAGCTAATCACAGCAAGGATGAACTTGTCACCAATAGCCCTCTACATAGTCCAACTGTGCCAGAACATAGAATGGGTCCTGGTCTTTCCCTTACATATCATAACATAACAGTGTCCAACTGTGCCAGAACGTAGAATGGGTCCTGGTCTTTCCCTTACATAGTGTCAGCGAACGTAGAATGGGTCCCACTGGTCTTACATTCCGTACCGTACATATCACATCGTCATATCATAGATCGAGGGCTATGGATCATCCAACATTCATCCACATCAACATAAAAATATGCAATGCAACATATTCGTGAATTCTAATGCAAGCAACCTAATTCATCACATGGCATTCATGATGCGTGAAACATGCTGAAAAGTTCATTCTTTGCTTTAAAACATAATAAGTTATTCCACTCACCTCTGGATAGCTCTGATCAGACACTGGGGCAACAGACTCACTGCTGGGGTCCTCGGTTCCTTGGGTCCGAACCTACACAGGTGGACTCAAATGAGGGACCAAACATACATGAACATAACTCTAAACTACTCCCCAAAAACCCCCTAAAACATCATAGAATAATCATAGAAAAACATGCAAGAAAGGGCTAGACAGGGCACTTTCGGCGGCAGGTTCGGCGGCCGAAAGTCCCTCCAGAGCCGAAAGTCAGGCAGGTTCGGCGGCACCTTCGGCGGCCGAAACTCCCAGACAGAGGCGAAACTCATGCATGTTCGGTGGCACTTTCGGCGGCCGAAAGTCCCAGACAGAGACGAAAGTCCCCTTTCAGGGGCAACCTTCGGCAGCCGAAGGCTGCCTCCACAAGCACGTTCGGCGGCCGAAGTTCCTTCGGCTGCCGAACCTGGTTTCTCCCAGAATGGCAGAAACTCGGTCCAAACATGCACAAATGCCTTCAAACTCAAACCATCATGCATTTAGCTCAACCAAAACATGCATTCAAGCTCCTAGGGGTCTCAAACTACCTTAAACCCCAACTACAACACATCAAACACACATTACAAGCCACATTGTTCAAGAACATACATTTAAACCCATAAACATAACTATGACCTAAACATGCATTCTACCCCCATGAACTTCATAAAACTTACTTAAAACATAATATAAGCTAGAGATCGACTCTTACCTCTTGAAGATCGAGAGTAGAGGCGACCAAACTTGGAGTTGGGAGAGATTTGAGTTCTTGAACCTCAAAGCTCCAAAACTTTGCTCAAAAGCTCAAATCTTCAAAACGAAGTTAAAACAAGTGAAAAACTTGAAAGATCTAGAGGAAAAACATCAAAGATCGGTGAGGGGCGGCGGAAAGCTCACCTTGGCCGAAAATGGGGAAAAGCTCGCCCGTTTTCGGCTAAGGGACCCTTTTATAGTGGCTGGCCAGGCCACGTTCGGGGGCCGAATGTGCCTCCGCATGCATGCCATGTTCGAAGTTCGGCGGCCGAACTTGAGGTTCGGCGGCCGAACCTGGACTTCCTCACTTATGCTTTCGGGGGCCTAAAGGCGCTCCCGAAGGCATGCATGTTCGGCGGCCGAACTTGAGGTTCGGCGGCCGAACCTGAGTTTTCCTCCAAGGTTGTTTTAATGCAAAAACTCATTTCCATTTTACTTAAAACCATGAAATACCTTAAAACATTTTATGAAAACATGTTTCTACCCTACTAGAGGCTTCCGACATCCGAGATTCCACCGGACGGTAGGAATTCCGATACCGGAGTCTAGCCGAGTATTACATTCTCCCCCCCTTAAGAACATTCGTCCCCGAATGTTCCTCAACTAGCACATAGCATGGCATACTGTAACGACCCGGAAACCGGACCGCTACCGGCGCTAGGATTCAGGTCGGCTTAAGGCCGCCGGAACCCGTAGCAAGCCAAACATACATCCTGTGAATCTGTTCAATCCCATACATGAACCAAAACATACATAAAAATTAAAACTTTTCTTTCATTCAAACATTTCTTTACCCAGCCTAGCCTGTGCATGCATAACCATAACATAAACCCCTCATTGAAGTTCTCAACTAATACTCCAATGGGGTACATAACATATATCAGGCTTGGGTTACATAAACATCATAAAACATTTATCTCATGTATTTAAGGGATTACAACAGACTCTAGTCAAGCACACTATAAAACTTACATTACATAACATACTTTTACATTATGAATAAACCATGTCCACAGCTATTCTATTACATAACCTCCTCTTACTCTTCTGACTTCTCTATCTACACAGTACCTGCAAGACTGGGGTTAGGGGAGAGGGGTGAGCTAAAAAGCCTAGTGAGCAAAAGTAAAAACATGATATTAATTCCTCCATTTTTAGGTATTTTATTCTTCATTTTATTATTTACATTTGATTTAGTTCCACACTTTTTAGGTATATTATTATTCATTTTATTATTAACATTAAATAACATAATTTTTACTTTACATGCTTTCATGAAATGCAACACATCACATTTAATCACATAAAAGATGGTATTGTCACCATTAGTCCTCACATCTCCAAGTGCCAGGGGCGTAGAATGGGCCTCGCTGGTCTTTCTCTTACATAACATACATAACATAACATTCCAAAGTGCCAGGGGCGTAGAATGGGCCTCACTGGTCTTTCTCTTACATAATGCCAGGGGCGTAGAATGGGCCTCACTGGTCTTCCATAACATATCATCATAACATAACATTAGAGGACTATGGATCACCCAATAACCATCCACATCAACATCAAATTATGCAATGCAACATATTCGTGAATTTCTAATGCAAACATCCTGAAACATCGCATGGCATTAATGATGCATGAGTATGCTATCAGATTCATTCATTTGTTCATTTATTTATTACTGAAAAACTTAGGGAAATAATCCCACTCACCTGGTGACTGAAACTTGACAACGAACTCTGAAAGACTATCTCACAACCGGGGGTCTCGGGTCCTCGGGTCCGAACCTACATAGGTGGACTCAAATGAGGCACCAAACAACAAGAACATAACTCTAAACATACCCCCAAAAACCTCCTAGAAATACCTCAAAACAATCCTAGAAAACATGCAAGAAAAGGCTGGAAAGGGCACTTTCGGCGGCACCTTCGGCGGCCGAAAGTCCCTCCAGAGCCGAAAGTCAGGCAGGTTCGGCGGCACCTTCGGCGGCCGAAACTCCCAGACAGAGACGAAACTCATGCATGTTCGGCGGCACCTTCGGCGGCCGAAAGTCTCGGACAGAGCCGAAACTCCAACTTTCGGGGGCAGGCTTCGGCAGCCTAAAGCTGCCTCCCAAGCTGGTTCGGCGGCCGAAAGTACCTTCGGCTGCCGAACCTGGTTTCTGCCAAAGGGCAGAAACTTGGCTCTTCATGCCCAAAACAACCCCCTACACAACCAATCATGCATAAACCTATTCTACAACAAGCATACTCAAGCATGCAAGCTCCTAGGGGCCTCCAACAAGCTTAAACCCCAACTACAACACACAAGCAAGCCACATTGCACATAAACACACATTAAAACCATGGATTTTTCATAAAAACTCATCAAGCCTACTCATGCATTTCTACCCCAAAACCTTGCATAAAACTTACTTAAAACACATATAGAACTAGAGATCGGCTCTTACCTCTTGAAGATCGAGAGAGAAACGATCCTAGCTCGAAGGTAGGGAGATTCGAGTTCTTGAACCTCAAAGCTCCAAAACTTGCTTAAGCTTTAAAACTCTTCAAAAACAAGATGTAACTTGTTAAGATCTAAAGGATTTGAGGGAAAACACTTAAAATGACCATAGGAGGGCTAAAGCTTACCGTCGGCCGAAATGGGAGAGAAAACCTCGCCTGTTTCGGTCACGGGGTCTCTTATAGGGCTGGTTCTGCCACCTTTCGGCGGCCTAACGTGCCCCCACATCTCATGCATGTTCGGCGGCCGAACATGAGGTTCGGCGGCCGAACCTTGAGTCTTTCAAACAAGGCTTTCGGAGGCCTAAAGCGCTCCCAAAACCCCACCATGTTCGGCGGCCGAACTTAACTTTCGGCGGCCGAACCTGGCAAAGTCTCCTTGGTCTATTTCATTCAAAACTCAATTTCCTTTTTGCTTAAAAAAACATAAAATACATTAAAAACATTTCATAAAACATGGTTTTACCCTTCTAGAGGTTTCCGACATCCGAGATTCCACCGGACGGTAGGAATTCCGATACCGGAGTCTAGCCGGGTATTACATTCTTCCCCCCTTAAGAACATTCGTCCCCGAATGTTCACCAAACAACACATAACATGGCAAACATATAACATACATACAAAGCACATCAACACATAGGGATCTAACCTTAAAAAAACTGAGGGTACTGCTGGAGCATAGACTCCCGTGTCTCCCAAGTGCACTCTTCCAAGTTGTGGTGGTTCCACAGGACTTTCACCATCGGGATTTCCTTGTTTCTTAACTTTCTGATCTGCGTGTCTATGATCCGTACTGGCTGTTCAACATAGGTGAGATCCTCTTGGACCTCCACATCAGGCTCACTAAGAACCTTGCTCGGATCTGACACAAACTTCCTCAACATCGAAACATGGAAAACCGGATGGATTCTTGCCATTGAAGCAGGTAAATCTAGCCTGTACGACACATTCCCAATCTTTTGCAAGATTTCAAAGGGTCCGATGTATCGTGGGGCTAGTTTACCTTTCTTCCCGAAGCGAACCACTCCCTTCATTGGAGACACCTTAAGCAATACCAGATCCCCCTCCTGAAACTCTAACTGCCTTCTGCGGATGTCTGCATAACTCTTCTGTCTGCTTGCAGCAGTCTTGATTCTTTCTCTGATTATGGGTACCACCCTGCTGGTAATCTCTACTAGCTCAGGCCCTGCCAAGGCCTTCTCTCCAACTTCCTCCCAGCAAACAGGTGATCTGCACTTCCTTCCGTACAAAGCTTCATATGGAGCCATCCCGATGCTAGCATGATGGCTGTTATTGTAGGCAAACTCCACCAAAGGTAGATGCTGCCTCCAAGAACCGCCAAAGTCCAGCACACACATTCTGAGCATATCCTCGATAGTCTGGATGGTCCTTTCTGACTGTCCATCAGTCTGGGGGTGGAAGGCAGTGCTGAAATCCAACCTAGTACCCATGGCATTCTGCAGACTCCGCCAAAACCTGGAGGTGAACTGGGGCCCTCTATCTGACACTATCAAAATGGGAACCCCATGCAGCCTGACGATCTCGTCCACATACACCTGCGCCAACTTGTCCACAGAATAGCCGCTCCTGACAGGAATGAAGTGAGCAGATTTGGTGAGTCTGTCCATAATCACCCATATGGAGTCCACTCTGTTGGACGCAGCCGGTAACCCTACTACGAAGTCCATAGCTATATTTTCCCATTTCCATTCTGGAATAGGTAGCGGGTTAAGCATTCCAGCTGGCTTCTGATGTTCCAGTTTCACCCTCTGACACACTTTGCAGGCTGACACGAACTGTGCCACTTCTTTCTTCATTGCTGGCCACCAATAAACTTTCTTCAAATCTTGGTACATCTTGGTGGCTCCAGGGTGAATGCTGTATCTTGCATTATGAGCCTCTCTCATAATGTCTCCTTTTAGCCCTATGTCGTCTGGTACACATAATCGACTCCCATAGCGGAGGATCCCCTTACTGTCGAATCTGAACTCACTATCATTGCCTGACTGAACAGTCCTGGCAATCTTCACTAATTCGGGGTCCTCATGCTGTTTCTGAGCAACTTGCTCAAGGAACACGGGTGTCACTTTCATCTGAGCCAACAAGGCACCTGTACCCGCCAACTCTAACTGTAGCCCTTCTTCGATGAGCTTGTAGAACTCCTTTACTACTGGTCTTCGTTCTGCTGTGATGTGGGATAGACTGCCGAGTGATTTCCGGCTTAAGGCATCAGCTACAACATTAGCCTTACCCGGATGATACTGAATTTTGCAATCGTAGTCACTGAGCAGTTCTACCCATCTTCTCTGTCTCAAGTTCAAATCTCTTTGACTCAGGATGTACTGCAGGCTCTTATGATCTGTGAAGATCTCACATTTTACCCCATAGAGGTAATGCCTCCACATCTTGAGTGCAAAGATTACTGCTGCCATCTCCAGGTCGTGTGTGGGGTAATTCAACTCATGCTTCTTCAGCTGCCTAGAAGCATAAGCAATCACCTTCTCATTCTGCATCAGTACACAACCCAGTCCCACACGGGACGCATCACAAAAGACTGTAAAGTCCTCATTGCTAGATGGCAAAGCTAAGACTGGTGCCGACGTCAACCTCTTCTTAAGCTCCTCAAAACTCTCTTCGCATAGGTCGGTCCACAAAAATTTCTGATTCTTTTTGGTTAACCTGGTCAGAGGAGCTGCTATCCTTGAGAAGTCCTGAACGAACCTCCTGTAGTAACCAGCCAAACCCAAGAAACTTCTAATCTCTGTCACTGAAGTGGGTCTAGGCCAGTTAGCCACAGTTTCTGTCTTCTTGGGGTCCACCTCAATACCATTCTCTGACACTACATGCCCCAAGAACGAAATGCTCCTCAGCCAGAACTCACATTTAGAGAACTTGGCATACAAGCCATGTTCCCTCAAAGTCTGCAAGACCAACCGCAGATGATGGGCATGCTCTTCTGCATTCCTGGAATACACTAAGATATCATCTATGAAGACAATAACGAAGTGATCCAGGTATTGGCTAAACACTCTGTTCATGAGATCCATGAATGCTGCAGGGGCGTTTGTTAACCCGAACGGCATTACTAGGAACTCATAGTGCCCATATCTGGTTCTGAAAGCTGTCTTTGGCACGTCTTCATCTCTGATCTTCAGCTGATGGTACCCAGATCTTAGATCTATTTTGGAAAAACAACCGGCTCCTGCTAATTGGTCAAATAGATCATCGATCCTTGGCAAAGGGTACCTATTCTTGGTAGTGACTTTGTTCAACTGTCTGTAGTCGATACAAAGTCTGAGGGATCCATCCTTCTTTTTCACGAACAACACTGGAGCACCCCAGGGTGAGGTACTCGGTCGGATGAAACCCTTATCTACCAGCTCTTGCAACTGTTCTTTAAGCTCCTTCAGCTCTGCTGGCGCCATCCTGTAGGGAGGGATAGAGATCGGTCTGGTTCCTGGCATCAATTCTATCTCGAACTCTATCTCCCTAGGAGGCGGTAAACCTGGCAGTTCGTCTGGGAAAACATCTAAGAACTCTCTAACCACAGGCACTGAGGCGGGCTCTCTGACATCTCTGTCTAGCTCTCTCACATGAGCTAGATAACCCTGACAACCCCTCCTGAGTAGCCTACGAGCCTGTAGGGCTGATATCAAACCTCTAGGTGTACTCCCCCTGTCTCCTCTAAAGACAACCTCTGACCCATCCTGACATCTGAACTTAACTACCTTGTTTCTGCAATCCAAGGTAGCACCATGGGTAGATAGCCAATCCATCCCTAGAATGACGTCAAAATCTGTCAAGTCTAGAACCACAAGGTCGGCGGATAGGCATCTTCCCTCTATGAAAACTGGACTGTACTGGCAAACTGACTCTGCCACTGACGGGTCACACTTGGGTCCACTGACCCATAGGGGACACTCTAACCCAGAGACCATCAAACCCAACCTCTCGACCGCTCTCGGAGAAACAAAAGAATGGGATGCACCCGGGTCCATTAAGGCATAAGCATCTGAACAACCAATGATGATATTACCTGACACCACGGTGTTGGATGCGTTTGCCTCCTGCTGAGTCATTGTGAAGATCCGTGCTGGAGCTGACGGACCTTCCCCTCTGTAAACTGATGAAGAAGAGGCTGACCCTCTCCCTCGGCCTCTGCCACTAGCCTGTGTTGCGGCCGAAGCTGCTGGCTGTGCCACGCTACCTGAAGTAGTCTGCTGGGGCCGTGCCATAGGAACTGCTCTAGGACACTCCATGGACATGTGTCCCTCTTGCCCACACCTGTAGCAGGCTGTTGTCCCAAAACGGCATACCCCTCTGTGTAGCTTACCACACCTCGCACACACTGCATTATCAGCACCAGAGCTTGAGCCACTTCCTAGTCCCAGACATGATTTGATCTTGCTCCAGAACTTACTCTTCTTTGGTTTCTTAGTGGTACTGCTCCACTTCTTACTAGCTGAACTCAAGGATGAAGGGTCTATCCTTCCCCCACCTGGGGTCTTAGAACCTGAAGGCTGTGCCACTGACTGTTTAACAGTCCCCTCGATGATTGCACTAGCCTCCATTCTCCTGGCCATGTCTACAATGGCATGGAAACTTTCTCTATCAGCTGACTGAACCAAGGAGGAATACCTGGAATGGAGCCTCATGATATACCTCCTTGACTTCTTCGGATCTGTGTCCAGATGTTGCCCAGCAAACGGTAACAACTCTAAAAATCTATCGGTGTACTCATCGACACCCATCTCATCTGTCTGCTTCAGCTGTTCAAACTCAATCATCTTCAGCTCCCTGGAACTGTCAGGGAAAGCCCATCCTGCGAACTCATTCGCAAACTCCTCCCATGAAAGACTGTCCACCCTCGGTTTCACATAGCCCTTGAACCACTCACGGGCCTTTTTGCATTTCAGGGTGAAACCAGCCATCTGAATGGCTCTGCTGTCATCAGCACCTATCTCATCTGTAATTGTTTTGACCTTCTCCAGGTACACAAACGGATCATCACCTGTATCAAACTGGGGAGCACCCAACTTCATATAGTCGGTCATCTTGGCCTTGCTCCCTCCAGATGAGGTAGGTTGAGGTCTTTGGGTTTCTGGAACTGTGGGTTCTGCTTGTGGTGGTGGTGCGACATCCCCTGGGATAGGGTTTGCTGTGCCTGGATGGAAGGATGGAGGTGGGTACATAGGGTACTGTGGATACTGGGGGTAGAAAGGTGGATATGGCATGTGAGAAGGGTAAGGATTAAAACTGGGGTAATCCGATGTACTTCCCATCGAATACCCGGGGTATGGTGAAAAAGGTGGGTACTGGGGTGGTAGAACAAACCCCGAGGCCTGAGTGCCTCCCTGAGACTCACCCATGCCCTCTTCTGGCATGTTTACACCAAGGTTACCGTCCCTCCTCTGCTCCACATCCATCTCTTCTTCTCCATCAACTGACATTCTTTCTTGCACTGTACCCCTTACTGATCTGCTTCTACCCAGATCCAAGGACCTTCTAGGGTCCCTCACTGTTCTGTCCCTGTTGGACCTGCTTGACATTGCCCTTGGCAATGCTGGAGGACGGGCGCTCGTGCCCTCATCCTCCGGTGGTACTCTAGTCAATCTAACTGATCGACGAGTCCCTCGCATTCTGTTTACTGAAAAACAGCACAGATAACAAAACATTAGCATCAAATGGTTCATGTGGAAACACATGAACCCACATCATATACACATCATATTCATAGCATATCTCATGGCATACATACTTTCATTCTAGACAGGACTCTACATCCTATCCTAGTGGACATGATTTCCTATTGTGCTTGACCTTTCTATAACATCTATGAGCCCGACACTCTAGGTCCGACCATATGAACCTAGGGCTCTAATACCATTCTGTAACGACCCGGAAACCGGACCGCTACCGGCGCTAGGATTCAGGTCGGCTTAAGGCCGCCGGAACCCGTAGCAAGCCAAACATACATCCTGTGAATCTGTTCAATCCCATACATGAACCAAAACATACATAAAAATTAAAACTTTTCTTTCATTCAAACATTTCTTTACCCAGCCTAGCCTGTGCATGCATAACCATAACATAAACCCCTCATTGAAGTTCTCAACTAATACTCCAATGGGGTACATAACATATATCAGGCTTGGGTTACATAAACATCATAAAACATTTATCTCATGTATTTAAGGGATTACAACAGACTCTAGTCAAGCACACTATAAAACTTACATTACATAACATACTTTTACATTATGAATAAACCATGTCCACAGCTATTCTATTACATAACCTCCTCTTACTCTTCTGACTTCTCTATCTACACAGTACCTGCAAGACTGGGGTTAGGGGAGAGGGGTGAGCTAAAAAGCCCAGTGAGCAAAAGTAAAAACATGATATTAATTCCTCCATTTTTAGGTATTTTATTCTTCATTTTATTATTTACATTTGATTTAGTTCCACACTTTTTAGGTATATTATTATTCATTTTATTATTAACATTAAATAACATAATTTTTACTTTACATGCTTTCATGAAATGCAACACATCACATTTAATCACATAAAGGATGGTATTGTCACCATTAGTCCTCACATCTCCAAGTGCCAGGGGCGTAGAATGGGCCTCGCTGGTCTTTCTCTTACATAACATACATAACATAACATTCCAAAGTGCCAGGGGCGTAGAATGGGCCTCACTGGTCTTTCTCTTACATAATGCCAGGGGCGTAGAATGGGCCTCACTGGTCTTCCATAACATATCATCATAACATAACATTAGAGGACTATGGATCACCCAATAACCATCCACATCAACATCAAATTATGCAATGCAACATATTTGTGAATTTCTAATGCAAACATCCTGAAACATCGCATGGCATTAATGATGCATGAGTATGCTATCAGATTCATTCATTTGTTCATTTATTTATTACTGAAAAACTTAGGGAAATAATCCCACTCACCTGGTGACTGAAACTTGACAACGAACTCTGAAAGACTATCTCACAACCGGGGGTCTCGGGTCCTCGGGTCCGAACCTACACAGGTGGACTCAAATGAGGCACCAAACAACAAGAACATAACTCTAAACATACCCCCAAAAACCTCCTAGAAATACCTCAAAACAATCCTAGAAAACATGCAAGAAAAGGCTGGAAAGGGCACTTTCGGCGGCACCTTCGGCGGCCGAAAGTCCCTCCAGAGCCGAAAGTCAGGCAGGTTCGGCGGCACCTTCGGCGGCCGAAACTCCCAGACAGAGACGAAACTCATGCATGTTCGGCGGCACCTTCGGCGGCCGAAAGTCTCGGACAGAGCCGAAACTCCAACTTTCGGGGGCAGGCTTCGGCAGCCTAAAGCTGCCTCCCAAGCTGGTTCGGCGGCCGAAAGTACCTTCGGCTGCCGAACCTGGTTTCTGCCAAAGGGCAGAAACTTGGCTCTTCATGCCCAAAACAACCCCCTACACAACCAATCATGCATAAACCTATTCTACAACAAGCATACTCAAGCATGCAAGCTCCTAGGGGCCTCCAACAAGCTTAAACCCCAACTACAACACACAAGCAAGCCACATTGCACATAAACACACATTAAAACCATGGATTTTTCATAAAAACTCATCAAGCCTACTCATGCATTTCTACCCCAAAACCTTGCATAAAACTTACTTAAAACACATATAGAGCTAGAGATCGGCTCTTACCTCTTGAAGATCGAGAGAGAAACGATCCTAGCTCGAAGGTGGGGAGATTCGAGTTCTTGAACCTCAAAGCTCCAAAACTTGCTTAAACTTTAAAACTCTTCAAAAACAAGATGTAACTTGTTAAGATCTAAAGGATTTGAGGGAAAACACTTAAAATGACCATAGGAGGGCTAAAGCTTACCGTCGGCCGAAATGGGAGAGAAAACCTCGCCTGTTTCGGTCACGGGGTCTCTTATAGGGCTGGTTCTGCCACCTTTCGGCGGCCTAACGTGCCCCCACATCTCATGCATGTTCGGCGGCCGAACATGAGGTTCGGCGGCCGAACCTTGAGTCTTTCAAACAAGGCTTTCGGAGGCCTAAAGCGCTCCCAAAACCCCACCATGTTCGGCGGCCGAACTTAACTTTCGGCGGCCGAACCTGGCAAAGTCTCCTTGGTCTATTTCATTCAAAACTCAATTTCCTTTTTGCTTAAAAAAACATAAAATACATTAAAAACATTTCATAAAACATGGTTTTACCCTTCTAGAGGTTTCCGACATCCGAGATTCCACCGGACGGTAGGAATTCCGATACCGGAGTCTAGCCGGGTATTACACATACAACATAACATACATACATAGCACATAAACACATAGAGATCTAACCTTAAAAGAGATGAGGGTACTGCTGGAGCATAGACTCCCGTGTCTCCCAAGTGCATTCCTCCAAATTGTGGTGGTTCCACAGGACTTTCACCATCGGGATTTCCTTATTTCTTAGCTTTCTGATCTGGGTGTCTATGATCCGTACTGGCTGTTCAACATAGGTGAGATCCTCTTGGACCTCCACATCAGGCTCACTAAGAACCTTGCTCGGATCTGACACAAACTTCCTCAACATTGAAACATGGAAAACCGGATGGATTCTTTCCATTGAAGCAGGTAAGTCTAGCTTGTACGACACATTTCCGATCTTTTGCAAGATTTCAAAGGGTCCGATGTATCGTGGGGCTAGTTTACCTTTCTTCCCAAAGCGAACCACTCCTTTCATAGGAGACACCTTGAGCAATACCAGATCCCCCTCCTGAAACTCCAACTGTCTTCTGCGGACGTCTGCATAACTCTTCTGTCTGCTGGCAGCAGTCTTGATTCTTTCTCTGATTATGGGTACCACCCTGCTGGTGATCTCAACAAGCTCAGGCCCTGCCAAGGCCTTTTCTCCAACCTCTTCCCAGCAAACAGGTGATCTGCACTTCCTTCCATATAAAGCTTCATATGGAGCCATCCCGATGCTAGCATGATGGTTGTTATTGTAGGCAAACTCCACCAAAGGTAGATGCTGCCTCTAAGAACCGCCAAAGTCCAGCACACACATTCTGAGCATATCCTCGATAGTCTGGATGGTCCTTTCTAACTGTCCATCAGTCTGGGGGTGGAAGGCAGTACTGAAATCCAACCTAGTACCCATGGCATTCTGCAGACTCCGCCAAAACCTGGAGGTGAACTGGGGCCCTCTATCTGACACTATCGAAATAGGAACCCCATGCAGCCTGACGATCTCGTCGACATACACCTGCACTAACTTGTCCACAGAATAGCCACTCCTGACAGGAATGAAGTGAGCAGATTTGGTGAGTCTGTCCACAATCACCCATATGGAGTCCAATCTGTTGGACGTCGCCGGTAACCCCACTACGAAGTCCATAGCTATATTTTCCCATTTCCATTCTGGAATAGGTAGCGGGTTAAGCATTCCAGCCGGCTTCTGATGTTCCAGCTTCACCCTCTGACACACTTCGCAGGCTGACACGAACTGTGCCACTTCTTTCTTCATAGCTGGCCACCAATAAACCTTCTTTAGATCTTGATACATCTTGGTGGCTCCGGGGTGAATGCTGTATCTTGCATTATGAGCCTCTCTCATAATGTCTCCTTTTAGCCCTATGTCATCTGGTACACATAGTCTGCTCCCATAGCGGAGGATCCCCTTGTTGTCGAATCTGAACTCACTATCATTGCCTGACTGAACAATCCTGGCAATCTTCACTAACTCCGGGTCCTCATGCTGTTTCTGAGCCACCTGCTCCAGAAACACGGGTGCCACTCTCATCTGGGCCACTAAGGCACCTGTACCAGACAACTCCATCTGTAGACCTTCCTCAATGAGCTTGTAAAACTCCTTCACCACTGGTCTCCTCTCTGCCGATATGTGGGATAAACTGCCGAGTGATTTCCGGCTTAAGGCGTCTGCCACAACGTTCGCCTTACCCAGATGGTACTGAATCTTGCAATCATAGTCACTCAGCAGCTCCACCCATCTTCTCTGTCTCAAGTTCAAATCTCTTTGACTCAGGATGTACTGCAGGCTTTTATGATCTGTGAAGATCTCACATTTTACCCCATAGAGGTAGTGCCTCCACATCTTGAGTGCAAAGATTACTGCTGCCATCTCTAGGTCATGTGTGGGGTAATTCAACTCATGCTTCTTCAGCTGCCTAGAAGCATAAGCGATCACCCTCTCATTCTGCATTAGTACACAACCCAATCCCACACGGGACGCATCACAAAAGACTGTAAAGTCTTCATCACTGGATGGCAGAGCTAACACTGGTGCTGAAGTCAACCTCTTCTTAAGCTCTTCAAAACTCTCTTCGCATTGGTCGGTCCACAGAAACTTCTGATTCTTCCTGGTCAGTCTGGTCAGAGGAGCTGCAATCTTCGAGAAGTCCTGAACGAACCTCCTGTAGTAACCTGCCAAACCCAAGAAACTTCTAATCTCCGTCACTGAAGTGGGTCTAGGCCAGTTAGCCACAGTTTCTGTCTTCTTGGGGTCTACCTCTATGCCATTCTCTGACACTACATGCCCCAAGAACGAAATGCTCCTCAGCTAGAACTCGCATTTAGAGAACTTGGCATACAAGCCATGTTCCCTCAAAGTCTGCAGAACCAACCTCAGATGATGGGCATGCTCCTCTGCATTCCTGGAATACACTAAGATATCATCTATGAAGACAATAACGAAGTGATCCAGGTACTGGCTAAACACTCTGTTCATGAGATCCATGAATGCTGCAGGGGCGTTTGTTAACCCGAACGGCATTACAAGGAACTCAAAATGCCCATATCTGGTCCTGAAAGCTGTCTTCGGCACATCTTCATCCCTTATCCTTAGCTGATGGTACCCCGATCTTAGATCTATTTTGGAGAAACAACCCGCTCCGGCTAGCTGGTCGAATAGATCTTCGATCCTTGGCAAAGGGTACCTATTCTTGGTAGTGACTTTGTTCAACTGCCTGTAGTCGATACAAAGTCTAAGGGATCCATCCTTCTTTCTCACAAACAAGACCGGAGCACCCCAAGGTGAGGTACTCTGTCGGATGAAGCCCTTCTCTACCAGCTCTTGCAATTGTTCTTTCAACTCCTTCAACTCGGCTGGGGCCATCCTGTAGGGAGGGATAGAGATCGGTCTAGTTCCAGGCACCAACTCTATCTCGAACTCTATCTCCCTAGCAGGTGGTAAACCTGGAAGCTCGTCTGGAAAGACATCCTGAAACTCTCTGACAACTGGCACCGAGGCTGGCTCCCTGACCTGACTGTCTAGCTCTCTCACATGAGCCAAATACCCCTGACATCCCTTCCTAAGCAACCTACGAGCCTGAAGAGCTGATATCAGACCTCTAGGTGTGCCCCTCTTGTCTCCTCTGAAGACGACCTCTGACTCGTTCTGATCTCTGAACCTGACTACCTTGTCCCTGCAGTCCAAGGTAGCACCATGGGTAGATAGCCAATCCATCCCTAGAATGACGTCAAAGTCTGTCAAATCTAGAACCACAAGGTCGGCGGAGAGGCATCTTCCCTCAACAAAAACTGGACTGTACTGGCAGACTGACACTGCCACTGACGGGTCACACTTGGGTCCACTGACCCATAGGGGACACTCTAACCCAGAGACTATCAGACCCAACCTCTCAACGGCTCTCGGAGCAATAAATGAATGAGATGCACCCGGGTCCATTAATGCATACACATCAGAACACCCAATGACGAGATTACCTGACACCACGGTGTTGGATGTGTTAGCCTCCTGCTGAGTCATGGTGAAGATCCTGGCTGGAGCTGATGGACCTTCACCTCGGGAACCAGAAGAAGAGGCTGCCCCTCTCCCTCTACCTCTGCCAGTGCCCTGAGTTGTGGCTGGAGCTGCTGGCTGTGCCACACTACCAGAAGCTGTCTGCTGGGGCTGACCCATAAAAGGTGCTCTAGGACACTCCCAAGCTATGTGTCCCTCCTGTCCACATCTGAAACATGTATTAGTCCCAGCTCGACACACTCCCCTGTGCGGTCTTCCACATCTCTGACATTCTGTATCATCTGAGCCTGAGCTCGAGCCACCGCCAAATCCCAGACCGGATTTCAACTTATTCCAAAACTTATTCTTCTTCGGCTTCTTGGTGGTGTTATCCCACCTCTTCTTACTTGAGCTCTGAGAAGAGAAACCTGACCCTCCTCTGCCTATTCTGATGCTCAGATTTCAAAACTAACTTGTCTTGTGGAAAAGTTTATCCTTGGCCAAGCTCAACAAGTTCAGCAAGCCCAGCAAGTCCACCAAGCTCAACAGCCTCAGCAGCTTCGGCCATGTGGATTATGTCCCTATGCAGGACACCCAACTGATCAATGTCCTACACTTCAGGAAGACTACTAGGACGTCAATGCAATTGGAGAATATAACAACCAGGTAAGGCGTGATCCCTATTCTAATACCTATAATCCAGGTTGGAGAGACCACCCCAACTTCAGCTATGCCAGGACAAACAATCAGCACTACCAGAGGAATCAAGCCCAACCAGCACCTACAAGTTCAGATCCTGCCTCTGGCGAAATGGCAAAGATGATGCAAATGATACAAATGATGCAACTGCAGATCGGGGAATTGACATCCGCAATGAACAGATCTGACACTCAAGGGAAGTTACCTTCTCAAACAGAAGACAATCCCAGAGAGAATGTGAATGCTATTACATTGAGAAGTGGGAAAGAGCTTCAAGGTTCCAAGCCTGATGAGCCAGAAACCATTCCTGCGCAAGAATCAGAGGTTTCAACTGAAACCATTCTTGCGCCACCTCCACCTGAGCCAGCTGGCCATCCTCATGCGCAAACTGAGACACCATCTGCGCAAAAAGAAGATCCCAAGGTACGTTTCTAGATCTCACCTCCTTTCCCAAAGAGATTTGAAAAAGCACAGAAAGAAAAAGAAGAAAGAGAGATCCTTGACACCTTCAGAAAGGTACAGATCAACATACCTCTGCTAGATGCTGTTAAGCAGATTCCCAGGTACGCAAAATTTCTGAAAGAACTATGTACCAACAGAAGGAAGCTCGCAGAGAGGGAAAAGGTGAGTGTAGGAGAAGTTGTTACTGCTGTCATTAAGAGAGAACTCCCAACTAAATGTAGAGATAAGGGCATGTTTGCAATCTCTTGTAAGATTAGGAATGTTGGGATTAAGAAGGCTATGTGTGATCTTGGTGCATCCATAAATGTTATGCCCCTTTCCATTTACAATTCTTTGAATGCAGGTGCACTGAAAGACACTAGAGTTGTGATTCAACTAGCTGACAGATCCGTGGTATACCCAAAAGGAGTGCTCGAAGATGTTCTAGTGCAAGTAGATGAGCTTGTCTTCCCAGCAGACTTTTATGTGATTGACACTAAGGAAGACCACTGCAGCACCTCTTCAGACATCCTTCTTGGACGTCCCTTCTTGAGCACTGCCAGAACCAAAATAGATGTGCATGATGGCACCTTGACCATGGAATTTGAAGGGGAAGTGATTAAATTTAATGTCTATGATGCTATGAAATTTCCCCATGATTTGTTCCCTGTTTATGGTTTAGACATGATTGATTGTTTGAGTCAAGAGATATTTAATGAGAATCATGATGATGTGCTAAACCATGAATTTTGCAGGGAATCTGATCTGAAAAATGAAGAGCCGGAATTGACAGAAACCGTCTGCAGCATTCAACAGCTGAGCTGCAGACCACCGCAGGAAGAACAGGTGGAAATCGCACCACTTCAGAAAGGACTGCAGAACCAATCGCAGAAGACCTTTCAGCTTCCGCAAAGAGGCGTCTTTAGGCCGCTGAACTTCACCATCCTTCGGCCGCCGAGCCCCACCAGTTTTCGGCCGCCGAACTCCTCAACACCTCAATCGGCGCCTTTTCAGCTCCCATCGCAACACCTTGCACCTCCAACTTCACTGCAGACAGTCCATGTGCAACAAGCAGAATCTAGTTCAGCCGGACAACAGACCACAGAACAGGGAACTTCCGAATCAGATCTGAAACCTCTTCCGAGTCACTTAAAATATGCATTCTTAGGAGCCAGAAAGACACTTCCAGTAATCGTGTCTAATCAATTGAGCCAACTCGAAGAAGAAAGCCTACTGAAAGTACTGAGAAAGCACAAGCAAGCCGTGGGCTGGACCATGGATGACATCAAAGGTATCTCCCCCACTACATGCATGCATAAGATACACCTCGAGGAAGAATGCAAGCCAGTCAGAGATGCCCAAAGAAGGCTGAATCCACCCATGATGGAGGTAGTGAAAAAGGAGATAATCAAGCTTCTGGATGCAGGTATCATCTACCCTATCTCTGATAGCAAATGGGTAAGTCCTGTACATGTGGTTCCTAAGAAAACTGGGATCACCATTGTGCCAAACGCTGAAGGGGAACTTGTCCCGACTAGAGTTCAGAATGGATGGAGAGTTTGCATGGATTACAGAAAACTAAATGCAGCCACGAGGAAAGATCACTTTCCCTTGCCCTTCATTCATCAGATGCTCGAGAGACTCGCAGGTAAGTCCCATTACTGTTGTCTTGATGGTTATTCAGGTTTTTACCAGATTCCAGTGGCCCCAGAAGATCAGGAAAAGACAACATTCACCTGCCCCTTTGGCACTTTCGCCTTCAGAAGAATGCCCTTTGGACTTTGCAATGCTCCAGCCACCTTTCAGCGATGTATGATGAGCATATTTTCTGATTACGTTGAGAAAATCATTGAGGTATTACAGTATATGGCAACTCTTTTGGAGAATGCCTTGCTAATCTTGAAAAGATCCTACAGAGATGTATTGAGTCAAATCTTGTTTTGAACTATGAAAAATGTCACTTTATGGTGAACCAAGGTTTGATCTTAGGCCATGTTGTCTCAGCTAAAGGTATTAAAGTAGACAAATCAAAGGTGGACACCATCAAAGATCTACCCTACCCCACTAATGTCAAAGAAATTCGTTCTTTCCTTGGTCATGCAGGGTTCTATAGGACATTTATAAAGGATTTCTCTAAAATCACATTGCCTTTATGCAGGTTACTCCAACAAGATGTCACTTTTGATTTTGATGCAGGTTGTAAGAGAGCCTTTGACTTGATAAAAGAACTGCTTGTTACCGCTCCAATCATTCAGGCTCCTGACTGGAGCTTGCCCTTTGAGATCATGTGTGATGCGAGCAATTATGCTGTGGGGGCAGTCTTGGGGCAACGTGTGGGGAACTCACCCCATGTGATCCAATACGCTTCCCGCACACTGGATGCCGCCCAAAGCAACTACTCAACAACAGAAAAAGAGTTCCTAGCTGTTGTGTTTGCATTAGAGAAGTTCAGACCATACCTCTTGGGGACTAAGGTCACCATCTATTCTGACCATGCTGCCTTGCGATACCTGCTCAAGAAAAAGGAATCAAAACCGAGACTCATTCGGTGGATCTTGTTGTTGCAAGAATTTGACCTTGAGATCCGAGATAAGAAAGGCAAAGAGAATCTGGTGGCCGACCACCTCAGCCGATTTCCCTCTAGCTCTGTGCCATGCCCAGTCAATGAGGACTTCCCAGACGAACACCTGTTCGTCATTCACTCTGAATAGGCTCATCGCACCATGCCAACCACGCCCAAGGGAAGTAATCAGTTTCTTTGTTCTTTTATGTTTTTCACACATTGAGGACAATGCATGATTTAGGTGTGGGGGTACGGCATTTTAATTTTTATTTTTGCGCTTTAGACACATTTTTCCCTTTCAGTTGCGTTTTTGCTTTCAGTTCTTCCTTTCAGTTTGCGTTAGCTTGCTTTCAGATTGCGTTTTTGCTTTCAGATTTCCTTTCAGATTCATGCTTTGCGCTTCTTTCAGAATATTTAGCCATAGTTTTTAAGTTTTTCGTTTTCGCTTTCAATAACACACACATCCACAATCTTCTTTTTGATTTGCTTTACTCAAACTGATGAACTATGTTGGATGAACTTTCTCCATGACCCCATTGATGTGATAACTCTTTAAACCTGTGTTGAATCAATTGCAATGAGATGTATTCATGTTTGGGAATTGCCTTTGAATTGAATCTTTGAGCTTGCCATGGTGAAAAATATATTGATGACACTCATTAGAGAGAATGAATTGATTGATGTGTGAATGAACTTAATGTGACTTGTGTTAGCAATTGGTGTTGATTTGCCCAAATCATTGAGAAAAAATAAATTCAGAAAAGGCCTAGACTTCATGAGCACAAATTGAAAATTGTTCCAATGGTCAAAAGACTATGAACAGAGCTAGTAGCCACTTGGACAGGTGACCAACTAAGTAACTGGGGGTGGGTATCACCAATATGTACCTTCACGTCAAAAGGTTGGTGACTTTTTCAAGCAAGTTTAAAGTGCAAAAGGCTGAATAAAGTACTTCAAGGTAAGGGCAAGTCACTCTGAAAGCTAGAACATGTCTTAACTGAACAAATGAAATGTGCATGTATGATCTCTCTCTTGAGGAAAACCAATCCTAGCCATGGTAAGTAAAGGGAAACAAGGAAAAGGGTAAGTAACCTTGATGCATATATTCTTTATTGCAATGCTTCAAAATAGGGGTCTAGAGTAAGAGCTTAAGTGGACATAACGAATCAAAGCAAAGAGAGTTTATTTGACTATGTTTGTTTGCTTGAGGACAAGCAAAAGGTTAGGTGTGGGGGTATTTGACAGAGCATATTTTAGCCCACTTTATCATGATGTTCTTGATGTTTATTTGCACCTTTTCTGCCTAATTTTGTGGTTTTAATCATGTTTTGCAGATTTTAGGTGTAAAGAGACATTCTGGAGAAAATGCTCTTAAAACTGCCAAAAAGTGCCAATTATGGAAAGTTCCAGAAAAGGAAAGTTTTCATATATGGAAAGTTCTAAATAAGGAAAGTTTTCATATATGGAAAGTGCTAAATAAGGAAAGTGTCAAAAAGCACAGTCAGCAAACTGTCCGAAATTCGAACTGCAGAATCTTTCATGCCTTATTTAGAACATGTGCCAAGAAAGGAAAGTTTTCAAATAAGGCAAGTTTTTAGAAAAGGAAAGTCTTCAAATGAGGAAAGTGCAGAGGCAAAAGCAAATAAGGAAAGCTCAGTCAGAAGATTATTTGAATTTCAAATCACAGATCTTTCTTTCCTTATTCAAAAGATGTGCACACACTGCAGCAGTCATATCTTCCTGTTTAGGCAGCAAGATCTCAAGGAGATGCTCTTCCTCTTCTGCATTCAGAATTCAAAATTCAAACGAAGGCTCCACCTAAAAAGGAAAGACTGGACAGATACACTTTCCCTTCTGCATTTAATGACTGCGCACCACTTGCCTCTTGCAACACAATCTGCGCGCCACTCCCTATTCAGGAAGGAGATCTCAATGCACTTGGTCTTTATTCAGTCCAGATTCATAATTCAAAAGAGGCTCCATCTAAATAGGAAGTTTGGACAGCAAATACTTCCTATTCAAGCTCCATCCGCGCGCCTACCTCTTCTGCAATCCGGATCCGCGCGCTTACTTCCTATTCAAGCTCCATCCGCGCGCGTCTCTCTCTCCTGCAGAGCAAGCCACGATTTTTCTTCCTCTATTGGCATCCATAGATCGCTCTTCCTTCCTTTTCAGGCATAAGGTACGCTCCTTTCCTATTCTGAAGGCCATCTGCGCGCCACCTTCCATCTGAAAGCCTTGATTCTCTCCATCTTCCTCTTCTGCAACAACTTGGGCAGCAAGTAGTGTTTGGGCAGCACCTTGGGCAGCCTCTACACTAATTAGGAAGACCTAGGCAGCACCAAAACTCTATAAAAAGGCACTCTCTTTGGCAGCCACGAATTTGGACACTTTTCAGACTCATCTTCTCCTTCTCCATCCGGATCAAGCAAGGCCGCGCCTCCACCACCTTCGGCTTCCTCTTCTCTTCTTCTACCTTTCTTTATGGTTTTTGTTTCAGCCATGAGTGGCTGAAACTCTTTCATTCTAGTTGAAGAATAAGTGAAGCTTTAATTGTATTGTGGATTGAGAGACTTGGACTACATTGTTTATCTTTTTCTTATTCAATATTCTTGTGATTTCATGCTTAAAGGACATTATCGCTTTGTTATTTAAGATCTCCATTGATTTTTATTGCAAGGTAATATATTGTTGGTTTGAATGATTTTAAGTCCGAAATTGCTTGATTTGTTCAACCATAAGAACACTTGGTGCATCACCAAGGAAATCGCATGATCTAGTGTTGTCTCCATGCATGTGGGTGACTAGAATTGGTTCTCTCTATATCTTTATGCAATTGACTATTGTAAAAGGCCTAAGGCTCAAAGATGTTCTTTGGCAATTGTTAATTAGTAATTAATTGGAGGACTTTCCCTAATTAATTTAATCTTAAAGAGAGACAATGGATGTGAGAAGCTTCTTCAATCTCCATGGCCAATTTATTGAATTAACAAAGGAACGTATGAGTCAATGATCAATCCCATCAACTAAAGTGAATTTGAATCTTCAACTAGAGCTTTTACTATCATTATTTTACCCTTAATTTGCCAACTGCTTTCTTTTCAATTGCTCTTTACATTAGTTCAATCAAATCAATCTCAAAACCCCATTTTTACTTTATATGCACTTGCACTTTCTACTCTCTTCTGATCCTTTTAATTTGGTCTACTCAAGGAAGGTAAACAAGTATCAATTCCCTGTGGATACGATCCTTTCAACTAGAGCTTTTCTCATATTTGTTTTCTCTTTATTTTATTATTCGCTTTATTTTATTGCTTTCATCTTTAGTTGAATTCTATCAATCTTAAAACCCCCCTTTTTAATTTTCTTGCACTTTGTTTTTATTTTACTTTTTGTTTATTTTTTTTTGTCTTGATAAGGAAAGCAGATAAGTATCAATTCCCTGTGGATACGATCCTTTCACCACTGTCTACAGTTTTATTGTTGTTGGCAATTGAATTGATTATTTTGACCGGCCTCAACAACCGCTCTGTCAAAATTGGCGCCGCTGCCGGGGAATTGTTCTAACTTGTTTATTTTTCTTTTATGACCAGATCTGGACGCGAGGAAATCCTACCTTACGATCCAGAAATTGAGCGCACAATCAGGAGACTAGGTAAGCAAACAGGTACAGATTTGGGAACTGCGCAATCCGAATCCGCGCAAGGACACCTCCAAATCGCATATCAGCCTCCTGAAACCACTCCAACGCATCCTGAACCAACTGAAATGGCTGAAAACGTGGCACCACCTGCTGCCAATGCTGAACATGCTGTCCGTGAGGAAATACCTCAAGGAAATCCAGTCGTAAGGGCCCCAGAGCCAAGAGGAAGAACCATAGGAGAATGGGCAACCACCATAGGTGACCGGGTAAGAATCCGACATCGGAATTCCTGTCGTCCGGTGGAATCCGGGGTGTCGGACTTCTAGAGGAGGGTAGGATTTATGTTATGATGTGTGTTAATAGGGTAAAGTCAAATGGACCTAAGTTTTGAGCTGAAATGACCCAAGGCTGATGAGCCAAGTTCGGCCGCCGAAGGTAAGTTCGGCCGTCGAAAGTGCCCAATGTTCGGCTCCCGTTGCATGGTGTTGCATGCGCTTCGGCAGCCGAAGCTGAGTTGGCCAGCCAGCTCTTGAGCATTCCTTAGTCAGCATTTTGGACAGGTGTTGGCTCCAAACCCTGTCCAGAAGATTAGCCACGTCTCCCCTGAGTTATTAGCAGCTCATGCACGTTTGTTGGGTTGCACAAGGTTTTGGAAGTTTGAAGCAAAAAGGTGAGGTTTGAGAGTTGTGACTTTGAAGAGGAGTTGATCCATTTCTCTTTGTTCAGATCGTTCATCTTCTTGTTTACAGAGGGTAAGTGAAGATCTTGAACATGTTTTAATGGTTTCCAACAGGTTTAGGAAAGGTGGGGTAGAGATGCATGCTTGGATAAGGCAGGGTGTAGTTTTGAGGATTTGTGCATGTATACATGATTCTGTGTTATGTTTGATTTGTTGTTTGGGGTTATTAGATAGTTTTGGACCCCTGTGAACATATACTTGCGTATATGTGTGTGGAATAGTTGAAGTATGCATGTTTGGAGATGTTGAAGGGAAGGAGGAGCATGGTTTGCCGTCGGGCTGAGTTCTGGATGAACTCAGGTTCGGCAGCCGAAGGTTCATTCGGCCGCCGAACCTCTTGCATGGTGGCTTAGGCTGCCACAGCTTGCCCCCGCGAGTTTTGCATGTTCGGCTCTATTTGGGGAATTCGGCCACCGAAGGTGCCGCCGAAGGTTAGAGACTTTCGTCTCTGGAGTGCCTTTTAGCCCCCGAAACTTGCCCCCGAAAGAGTTCGGTCGCCGAAGCTTGAGATTCGGCCGCCGAAGGTGCTTGAGTTTCGTCTCTGGAGAGGACTTTCGGCCGTCGAACCTGCCGCCGAAAGTGTTCTGTCCAGCTTTCTTTTGCATGGATAGTTGAGTGAGTTGAAGGGGAGTCTTGGGGAGTTTCATAGAGTTATTCATACGCTTGTTTGGTCCCTCATTTGAGTCCATCTATATAGGTACAGATCAGAGGAACCAGAGAGAGCAGCAGTGAGTACTGCTCCAGAGTTGCAGAACCTGCAGAGTCGGTCAGTCCAGATAGCCAGAGGTGAGTGGAACTAAACTTAATCTTTGAATTGGAACATGAAATGCTTTTAGCATCAGTCATGCATCATGAGTATATTGTAGGTTATGTGCATTAGTATCCACGAATATGTTGCATTGCATAATTATCTGTTGATGTGAGTAAATGCTGAATGATCCAATAGTCACAGACAGGAAGTCCAGGAGCCTTTGACTACGCCCTGGCAGGTATAGAGAAGTCCAGGAGCCTTTGACTACGCCCTGGCAGGTTTATAGTAAAGTCCAGGAGCCTTTGACTACGCCCTGGCAATGGTAAGTACAAAGGTGTTATATACACATATACATATATGACAGGAAGACCAGGTGCTCGATTCTACGCCCTGGCACAGAGTTATTGGGACTATGTGGTGACAGGTTTACTCTTGATGTGGTTTGTCTGTGTTATGACGCATTTCATGAGATCATGTTTTACTGAGATATTTTACTGTTCTACTCACTGGGCTATAGAGCTCATCCCACTCCCTTAACCCCAGTTTTGCAGGTTCAGTGGTCAGTGTACAGGGACAGTTCAGCAAAGTACAGAAAGAGTAAAAGAGCTTGTAATAGTATAGAGTGGACATGTAAATTGTAAAGAGATGTTATAGTTGTGTATAACGTTAGAGTTGTGCTTGACTTAGTTGTATTGTGTTGTAAAGCTTTTGTTACATACATGATCTGTATATGTATATATGTTTTATACCCAGGCTTAACAGGTATGAGTTAACCCATCTAGAGCAAGCTCTAGTCAGGGGTACAGAGTACAGAGTACAGAGTACAGAGTACAGAGATAGTGCATGCACAGGTTAAGCCTTGGTTCAGCAAAGAGTTTTTATTTTCACAGAAAATGTATCATGTATGAGTTTTACAGGTACACAGAGAGTATTACAGGCTTGCTACTGGTTCTGGCGGCCTTAAGCCGACCTGAATCCTAGCGCCGGTGACGGTCCATTTTGGGGTCGTTACAGATTGGTATCAGAGCCCTAGGTTCACATGATCGGACCTATAGAGACAGTGTCGGGCTCATAGAGAGTGGTCAAGCACAATAGGAAAGCATGTCCACTAGGATAGGGTGTTGCGTCCTATCTGTGATATGCCATGAGTTATGCATGTGCCATAGTGTTATGTGTTGTTTATGTGCTAAAGTGCTATGTTATGTGTTGTTTTTCAGAGAGTAAAGATGAGAGGAACTCGTCGATCAGCCCGATTGACTGGAGTCCCACCAGAGAGTGAGAGACCAGCTGCTCGTCCTCCTGCATTGCAAGGGCAAGGTCGCAGAGATCTAGCAGGGAAGGTACGTCAATAGACCCTAGAAGGTCTGTCGACGAGAGCAGAAGAGGAACAATGAGGGGAGGAAGATCAGAGGAAAGGATGGAAGCTATGGAGATTGATCAGTCTAGAGATGATAGCATGGGTATAGGCAGTTTTGAGGAAGGTATGGGAGAGTCGCAGGGAGGTGCTCAGACCTCAGGTTTTGGCTATCCAGAGTATCCAATGGAAGGTATGTCGGAGTACTCTAGTTTTGTCCCATATCCTCCGTACATGCCATATATGCCTTATCCTCCTTACTATCCACCATATCCTATGTATCCATCTTCCCCTACCCATTCAAGTGCAGCACACCCAGAGCCAAATGACCCAGTACCACCACCAGAACCAATAGCCCCTGTTGACAAACATCAACCTAGCTCCTCTAGAGGTAAGGTGCAAATGACGGAGTACGTGAAATTGGATGCTCCTAAATACAACACGGGAGATGATCCATTTGATTACCTCAGAGCAGTTAGGATGATAACTAGTGAGTTGGGAGCAGACGATAGGAGAGCCATTGAGATGGCAGGTTTCACATTAAAATGCAAGAAAGCCAGAGAATGGTTTAAGAACTATGTGGAACCCAGAATGGACAGCATGTCATGGGGAGAGTTCGCCAATGAGTTTGCAGGGTGGGCTTTTCCTGACAGTTCTCGGGAACTGAAAGTAATAGAGTTCGAGCAGTTGAGACAGACAGACGAAATGAGTGTTGATGAATTTACAGATAAGTTCCTGGATTTGCTTCAGTATGTGGGTCAAGCCTATGATACTGATCAGAAGAAGGCAAGGAGATATACTATGAGATTGCATCCCAGGTATGCTTCCTTGATTCTTCCAGCAGAAAAGGAGAGTTTCCACACCATAGTGGACGCAGCCAGGAAAATGGAAGCTAGTGCCAATATTCAGAAACAATCAAAGGCACAGGCTTCGGGTTCTAAGGCCCCCAGTGCAGGCACGTCAGGCAGCAAAAGATGGGATAGAGCAAAAGGAACAAAGAGTAAGTTCTGAAATAAAGTGAAGTCAGGTCTGGGAATAGGTAGTGGCTCAAGCTCTGGCACAGCTCCAGTCTGCAGAAGATGCGGAAAACCACATGGAGGAGTTTGTCAGTTGGGATCTACAGCTTGTTTTCGCTGTGGACAAGAAGGGCATATTGCTCGGAATTGTCCTCAGGTGACTTTTGCACCATCCCAGCAGATGAGTTCAGGCAGTGTGGTACAGCCAGTTGTACGGCCAGCAGCTCCAGTCATGCCTCAGAGTAGTGGCAGAGGTAGAGGGAGAGGGGCAGCCTCTACTTCAGCAGCAGGTTCCCGAGGTGGAAATCCGGTAGCCCCAGCACGGATTTTCACTGTGACACAGGAGGAGGCTAACATGTCGAACACAGTGGTGTCAGGTAATCTCATCATTGGGTGTTCAGATGTGTATGCTTTGATGGACCCCGGTGCTTCTCATTCCTTTGTTGCTTCGAGAGCCATAGAGAGATTGGGTTTGATCAGTTCTGAGTTAGAGTATCCTCTCTGGGTCAGTGGACCTAAATGTGACCCATCAGTGGCAGTGTCAGTCTGTCATTTCAGTCCAGTGTTTATAGAGGGTAGATACCTTCCAGCTGACCTTGTGGTTCTAGATTTGACGGATTTTGATGTCATTCTAGGGATGGATTGGTTATCTACATATAGTGCTACTTTGGACTGTAGAGAGAAGATAGTGAGTCTCAGAGACCAGGATGGGTCAGAGTGTGTCTTCAGAGGAGACAGGAGAGGTACACTCAGAGGTATGATTTCAGCCCTTCAGGCTCGTCGTTTGCTTAGGAGGGGTTGTCAGGGGTTTCTAGCTCATGTGAGAGAGCTAGACAGTCAGGTGAGGGAACCAGCCGCCGTACCAGTAGTCCGAGAGTTTCTCGATGTGTTCCCAGACGAGTTACCAGGACTCCCACCTGATAGGGAGATAGGGTTTGAAATTGAATTGTTGCCAGGTACCAGACCTATCTCTATTCCTCCCTACAGGATGGCACCAGCAGAGTTAAAAGAGTTGAAAGAACAGTTGTAGGACTTGGTAGATAAGGGTTTCATCCGCCCTAGTACCTCACCTTGGGGTGCTCCAGTGCTTTTTGTTAGAAAGAAGGATGGATCCCTCAGACTTTGTATCGACTACAGACAGTTGAACAAGGTCACTATCAAGAATAGGTATCCTCTACCTAGGATTGATGATCTATTTGACCAGCTAGCTGGAGCAGGTTGTTTCTCGAAAATAGATCTAAGATCCGGGTATCATCAGTTGAAAGTCAGAGAGGCAGATGTGCCTAAGACCGCGTTCAGAACCAGATATGGGCATTATGAGTTCTTAGTGATGCCGTTCGGGTTGACTAACGCCCCTGCAGCATTCATGGATCTCATGAACAGAGTTTTCAGTGAGTTTCTGGATCACTTTGTCATTGTTTTCATCGATGATATTTTAGTGTATTCCAGAGATGCAGAGGAGCATGCCCAGCATCTGAGGATAGTTCTGCAGATACTGAGAGAGCATGGTTTGTATGCCAAGTTCTCAAAGTGTGAGTTTTGGTTGAGGAGCATTGCCTTTTTGGGACATGTGGTATCAGCAGAGGGTATTGAGGTAGACCCCAAGAAGATAGAGGCTGTAGCTAACTGGCCCAGACCCACGACAGTGACTGAGATTAAAAGCTTTATGGGACTGGCAGGTTACTATAGGAGGTTCATTCAGAACTTCTCAAAGATAGCAGCTCCGATGACCAAACTGACTCAGAAAAACCAGAAGTTTGTCTGGTCAGACCAGTGTGAAGAGAGCTTTGAAGAGCTCAAAAAGAGATTGACAACAGCACCAGTGCTAGCTCTGCCTGTGAGTAATGAGGATTTCACAGTATTCTGTGATGCATCTCGAATGGGATTGGGCTGTGTATTGATGCAGAGTGATAGGGTGATAGCTTATGCTTCGAGACAGTTGAAGAAGCACGAGTTGAATTACCCTACCCATGACCTCGAGATGGCAGCATTTATCTTTGCACTTAAGATGTGGCGGCATTACCTCTACGGGGTTAAATGCGAGATCTTCACTGATCACAAGAGTTTACAGTACATCTTGAGTCAGAGAGAGCTGAATTTGAGGCAGAGGAGATGGGTAGAATTGCTCAGTGATTATGATTGTAAGATCCAGTATCATCCGGGTAAGGCGAATGTTGTGGCAGACGCCCTAAGCCGGAAGTCACTAGGCAGTTTATCCCATATAGCAGCAGAGCGGAGACCAATAGTGATGGAGCTTTATAAGCTTTTTGAAGAGGGGTTACAGTTAGAGTTGTCTGGTACAGGTGCGTTGATAGCACAGATGAGAGTGACACCTGTGTTTCTGGAGCAGATCGCTCAGAGACAGCATGAGGACCCTGAATTGATGAAAATTGCCAGGACTGTTCAGTCAGGCAACAGTGCAGAGTTCCGCTTTGATAGTAAAGGGATCCTTCGTTATGGGAGTCGACTTTGTGTATCAGATAGGGGTAGTGTGAAGGAAGACATTATGAGGGAAGCTCATAATGCGAGGTATAGTGTTCACCCAGGAGCCACCAAGATGTACCAGGATCTCAAAAGGATCTATTGGTGGCCAGCCATGAAGAAAGAAGTGGCACAATTTGTGACAGCCTGTGAGGTTTGCCAGAGGGTGAAACTAGAGCATCAGAAACCAGCTGGAATGCTTAACCCATTGCCGATTCCAGAGTGGAAATGGGAGAACATAGCCATGGATTTTGTAGTGGGTTTACCAGCAGCGTCCAACAGGATAGACTCTATATGGGTGATTGTGGACAGACTCACGAAATCTGCTCATTTTCTTCCAGTTCGGAGTAACTATTTTGTGGATAAGTTAGCACAAGTCTATCTGGATGAGATAGTGAGATTGCATGGAGTTCCAGTGTCGATAGTTTCAGACAGAGGACCTCAGTTTACCTCCAGATTTTGGCAAAGTCTACAGAGTGCGATGGGCACGAGATTAGAGTTTAGCACTGCTTTCCACCCACAGACTGATGGACAGTCAGAGAGGACCATCCAGACCATAGAGGATATGCTTCGATTATGTGTGTTAGATTTTGGCGGTTCTTGGAGGCAGCATCTACCTTTGGTGGAGTTTGCCTACAATAACAGCCATCATGCTAGCATTGGGATGGCTCCTTATGAAGCTTTGTATGGGAGGAAGTGCAGATCCCCTGTTTGTTGGGAAGAGATAGGAGAGAAGGCTCTTGCAGGGCCAGAGTTAGTAGAGATTACTAGTCGTGTAGTGCCCGTGATCAGAGATAGAATCAGGACAGCGCAGAGTAGACAAAAAAGTTATGCAGACGTTCGCAGGAAACATTTAGAATTCCAAGAGGGTAGTATGGTATTGCTGAAAGTGTCTCCAATGAAAGGAGTGGTTCATTTGGGGAAGAAGGGTAAGTTAGCTCCACGGTACATTGGACCCTTTGAGATTTTGCAGAGGATCAGAAATGTGTCGTATAAGCTAGATTTGCCTGCTTCTATGGAGAAGATTCACCCGGTATTTCATGTTTCTATGCTACAGCAGTTTGTGTCAGATCCGAATCAGGTTCTGAGTGAGCCTGAAGTGGAGATTCAAACAGATCTCACCTATACAGAGCAGCCAGTGTGGATTCTGGACACACAGATCAGACAGCTAAGGAACAAGGAGATTCCGATGGTGAAAGTTCTATGGAACCACCATAATCTAGAAGAGTGCACCTGGGAGACGCGGGAGTCTATGCTCCAGCAGTATCCATATTTGTTTTGAGGTTAGTTTCCTCCAGTTTATGTGTTATTTGTTTTCGAATCATTCGAGGACGAATGTTTTTAAGGGGGGGAGAATGTAATACCCGGCTAGAATCCGGCATCAGAATTCCTGTCGTCCGGTGGAATCCGGGGTGTCGGACTTCTAGAGGAGGGTAGGATTTATGTTATGATGTGTGTTAATAGGGTAAAGTCAAATGGACTTAAGTTTTGAGCTGAAATGACCCAAGGCTGATGAGCCAAGTTCGGCCGCCGAAGGTAAGTTCGGCCGCCGAAAGTGCCCAATGTTCGGCTCCCGTTGCATGGTGTTGCATGCGCTTCGGCAGCCGAAGCTGAGTTGTCCAGCCAGCTCTTGAGCATTCCTTAGTCAGCATTTTGGACAGGTGTTGGCTCCAAACCCTGTCCAGAAGATTAGCCACATCTCCCCTGAGTTATTAGTAGCTCATGCACGTTTGTTGGGTTGCACAAGGTTTTGGAAGTTTGAAGCAAAAAGGTGAGGTTTGAGAGTTGTGACTTTGAAGAGGAGTTGATCCATTTCTCTTTGTTCAGATCGTTCATCTTCTTGTTTACAGAGGGTAAGTGAAGATCTTGAACATGTTTTAATGGTTTCCAACAGGTTTAGGAAAAGGTGGGGTAGAGATGCATGCTTGGATAAGGCAGGGTGTAGTTTTGAGGATTTGTGCATGTATACATGATTCTGTGTTATGTTTGATTTGTTGTTTGGGGTTATTAGATAGTTTTGGACCCCTGTGAACATATACTTGCGTATATGTGTGTGGAATAGTTGAAGTATGCATGTTTGGAGATGTTGAAGGGAAGGAGGAGCTTGGTTTGCCGTCGGGCTGAGTTCTGGATGAACTCAGGTTCGGCAGCCGAAGGTTCATTCGGCCGCCGAACCTCTTGCATGGTGGCTTAGGCTGCCACAGCTTGCCCCCGCGAGTTTTGCATGTTCGGCTCTGTTTGGGGAATTCGGCCGCCGAAGGTTAGAGACTTTCGTCTCTGAAATGCCTTTTGGCCCCCGAAACTTGCCCCCGAAAGAGTTCGGCCGCCGAAGCTTGAGATTCGGCCGCCGAAGGTGCTTGAGTTTCGTCTCTGGAGAGGACTTTCGGCCGCCGAACCTGCCGCCGAAAGTGTTCTGTCCAGCTTTCTTTTGCATGGATAGTTGAGTGAGTTGAAGGGGAGTCTTGGGGAGTTTCATAGAGTTATTCATACGCTTGTTTGGTCCCTCATTTGAGTCCATCTGTATAGGTACAGATCAGAGGAACCAGAGAGAGCAGCAGTGAGTACTGCTCCAGAGTTGCAGAACCTGCAGAGTCGGTCAGTCCAGATAGCCAGAGGTGAGTGGAACTAAACTTAATCTTTGAATTGGAACATGAAATGCTTTTAGCATCAGTCATGCATCATGAGTATATTGTAGGTTATGTGCATTAGTATCCACGAATATGTTGCATTGCATAATTATCTGTTGATGTGAGTAAATGCTGAATGATCCAATAGTCACAGACAGGAAGTCCAGGAGCCTTTGACTACGCCCTGGCAGGTATAGAGAAGTCCAGGAGCCTTTGACTACGCCCTGGCAGGTTTATAGTAAAGTCCAGGAGCCTTTGACTACGCCCTGGCAATGGTAAGTACAAAGGTGTTATATACACATATACATATATGACAGGAAGACCAGGTGCTCGATTCTACGCCCTGGCACAGAGTTACTGGGACTATGTGGTGACAGGTTTACTCTTGATGTGGTTTGTCTGTGTTATGACGCATTTCATGAGATCATGTTTTACTGAGATATTTTACTGTTCTACTCACTGGGCTATAAAGCTCATCCCACTCCCTTAACCCCAGTTTTGCAGGTTCAGTGGTCAGTGTACAGGGACAGTTCAGCAAAGTACAGAAAGAGTAAAAGAGCTTGTAATAGTATAGAGTGGACATGTAAATTGTAAAGAGATGTTATAGTTGTGTATAACGTTAGAGTTGTGCTTGACTTAGTTGTATTGTGTTGTAAAGCTTTTGTTACATACATGATCTGTATATGTATATATGTTTTATACCCAGGCTTAACAGGTATGAGTTAACCCATCTAGAGCAAGCTCTAGTCAGGGGTACAGAGTACAGAGTACAGAGTACAGAGTACAGAGTACAGAGTACAGAGTACAGAGATAGTGCATGCACAGGTTAAGCCTTGGTTCAGCAAAGAGTTTTTATTTTCACAGACAATGTATCATGTATGAGTTTTACAGGTACACAGAGAGTATTGCAGGCTTGCTACTGGTTCTGGCGGCCTTAAGCCGACCTGAATCCTAGCGCCGGTGACGATCCATTTTGGGGTCGTTACAAAGCACCTCTGTGCATCAACTATCCACCTCTCACCGTTCCTTTTGAACTCAAAACAGGTTTGATTCAAATTCTCCCTAAATTTAGAGGATTAGAAAATGAAAACCCACATAAGCACTTGAAGTAATTCGCCATTATTTGCTCATCCATGAGACCTCAAGGAATTACTGAAGATCAGGTTAGATTAAGAGCTTTTCCTTTCTCTCTTGATGATCATGCTAAAGATTGGTTATTTTATTTGCCACCTGGATCCATAAATTCTTGGGAAGAAATGGTTCAAACTTTTCTGAACAAATATTTCCCAACATCTAAATCGATTGGCATAATAAGAGAAATCACTAGCATAAAACAGAAACCCACTGAAGATTTGTATGATTATTGGGAAAGGTTTGAAAGACTTTGTACAGGTTGCCCACAACATGATATGTCAAACAGGTCCCTTATGCAGTTCTTCTATGGAGGATTGTCATCATCAGAAAGGAGATACATTGATGTAGCCTGTGGGGGATCCATTAAAGACAAGACGCCTAGGGAGATGAGGGAACTGATTTCCACTCTTGCAGTCTCATCTAGGCAATATGGGGAAGAAAGGCGAATGCAAAGAGGAATCTATGAGGTAAATACACCCAATTCTGATGCTCAGATTTCAAAACTAACTTGTCTTGTGGAAAAGTTTATCCTTGGCCAAGCTCAACAAGTTCAGCAAGCCCAGCAAGTCCACCAAGCTCAACAGCCTCAGCAGCTTCGGCCATGTGGATTATGTCCCTATGCAGGACACCCAACTGATCAATGTCCTACACTTCAGGAAGACTACCAGGACGTCAATGCAATTGGAGGATATAACAACCAGGTAAGGCGTGATCCCTATTCTAACACCTATAATCCAGGTTGGAGAGACCACCCCAACTTCAGCTATGCCAGGACAAACAATCAGCACTACCAGAGGAATCAAGCCCAACCAGCACCTACAAGTTCAGATCCTGCCTCTGGCGAAATGGCAAAGATGATGCAAATGATACAAATGATGCAACTGCAGATCGGGGAATTGACATCCGCAATGAACAGATCCGACACTCAAGGGAAGTTACCTTCTCAAACAGAAGACAATCCCAGAGAGAATGTGAATGCCATTACATTGAGAAGTGGGAAGGAGCTTCAAGGTTCGAAGCCTGATGAACCAGAAACCATTCCTGCGCAAGAATCAGAGGTTTCAACTGAAACCATTCTTGCGCCACCTCCACTTGAGCCAGCTGGCCATCCTCATGCGCAAACTGAGACACCATCTGCGCAAAAAGAAGATCCCCAGGTACGTTTCCAGATCTCACCTCCTTTCCCAAAGAGATTTGAAAAAGCACAGAAAGAAAAAGAAGAAAGAGAGATCCTTGACACCTTCAGAAAGGTACAGATCAACATACCTCTGCTAGATGCTATTAAGCAGATTCCCAGGTACGCAAAATTTCTGAAAGAACTATGTACCAACAGAAGGAAGCTCGCAGAGAGGGAAAAGGTGAGTGTAGGAGAAGTTGTTACTGCTGTCATTAAGAGAGAACTCCCAACTAAATGTAGAGATAAGGGCATGTTTGCAATCTCTTGTAAGATCGGGAATGTTGGGATTAAGAAGGCTATGTGTGATCTTGGTGCATCCATAAATGTTATGCCCTTTTCCATTTACAATTCTTTGAATGCAGGTGCACTGAAAGACACTAGAGTTGTGATTCAACTAGCTGACAGATCCGTGGTATACCCAAAAGGAGTGCTTGAAGATGTTCTAGTGCAAGTAGATGAGCTTGTCTTCCCAGCAGACTTTTATGTGATTGACACTAAGGAAGACCACTGCAGCACCTCTTCAAACATCCTTCTTGGACGTCCCTTCTTGAGCACTGCCAGAACCAAAATAGATGTGCATGATGGCACCTTGACCATGGAATTCGAAGGGGAAGTGATTAAATTTAATGTCTATGATGCTATGAAATTTCCCCATGATTTGTCTCCTGTTTATGGTTTAGACATGATTGATTGTTTGAGTCAAGAGATATTTAATGAGAATCATGATGATGTGCTAAACCATGACTTTTGCAGGGAATCTGATCTGAAAAATGAAGAGCCAGAACTGAAAGAAACTGACTGTTGCATCCAACAGGTGGACTACAGCCATGCGCAGAATGAACAGAAGCAGATCGCACCACTTCAGCTTGGTGCGCAGATCAGCCTTGCGCAGACTAAAACCACCACCTTTCGGCTGCCGAACTTCACCACCTTTTGGAAGCCGAATTTCACCACCATTCGACCGCCGAACCACTCACTTTAGTTTCCAATGCAGAACAGTCCTCTTCCACCTCCCTTTCAGGTAAGTCCTGCACAGAAAGAGCAAACTGAATCCAATTCAGCCATTCCTCCATCGCAGAAAGCCCATGCACACAATGAACTAGTGGAAATCCAAGATCAAAAACCAAAGGAGCATGTAGATCTATGCCTGCCCAAACCGCCGGATAAGGTAGAGTTTGTTTTGCCTGAATTCAGTACTAAATTGCAGCTACCCATGGAGAAATATGAACTGGAGTTCAAAGTGCTGCCCAATCATCTCAAAAATGCAAACATAAGGGCAAGAGGCACACCTCATCTGAAAGAAGAGATGCTAATCATGTTGCTTCATGAGTACATGAAAGAAATAAGATGGGTTATGACCAAATCAAAAGGCATGCTACACTTTGTACTTAATTCTGTTGGGACTCTTTTCCCTTCCCCAATTACTTGAGCCTTGATCAAGTGGATCGCACCATGCACACCACACCCAGGGGAGTACTCAGTTTCCTTTGTTCTTTTATGTTTCTTATACATTGAGGACAATGCATGATTTAGGTGTGGGGGTGCGGATCTCTGAAATTTTTAATTATTTGCTTTAGACACATTTTTCCTTTCAGTTTGCGTTTTCTTTTCAGTTTTCCTTTCAGTTTGTGTTTGATCATCCACAATCTTCTTTTTGATTTGCTTTACTCAAACTGATGAACTATGTTGGATGAACTTTCTTTCCATGACCCCATTGATGTGATAACTCTTTAAACCTAGGTTGAATCAATTGCAATGAGATATATTCATGTTTGGGAATTGCCTTTGAATTGAATCTTTGAGCTTGCCATGGTGAAAAAATATATTGATGACACTCATTTGAGAGAATGAATTGAGAATTGTGTGAATGAACTTAATGTGACTTTTTAGCAATTGGTGTTGATTTGCCCAAATCATTGAGAAAAAGAAATTCAGAAAAGGCCTAGACTTCATGAGCACAAATTGAAAATTGTTCCAATGGTCAAAAGACTATGAACAGAGCTAGTAGCCACTTGGACAGGTGACCAACTGAGTAACTGGGGGTGGGTATCACCAATATGTACCTTCACGTCAAAAGGTTGGTGACTTTTTCAAGCAAGTTTAAAGTGCAAAAAGGCTGAATAAAGTACTTCGAGGTAAGGGCAAGTCACTCTGAAAGCTAGAATATGTCTTAATTGAACAAGAAAATGTGCATGTATGATCTCTCTCTCTTGAGTAAAACCAATCCTAGCCATGGTAAGTAAAGGGAAACAAGGAAAGAGGTAAGTAACCTTGATGCATATATTCTTTATTGCAATGCTTCAAAATAGGGGTTTAGAGTAAGAGTTTAAGTGGAAAAAAGGATCAAAGTAAAGAGAGCTTGTTTAACTGTGTTTGTTTGCTTGAGGACAAGCAAAAGGTTAGGTGTGGGGGTATTTGACAGAGCATAATTTAGCCCATTTTATCATTATATTCTTGATGTTTATTTGCACCTTTTCTGACTAATTTTGTGGTTTTAATCATGTTTTGCAGATATTAGGTGTAAAGAGACAATCTGGAGAAAATGCTCTTAAAACTGCCAAAAAGTGCCAAATATGGAAAGTTCCAGAAAAGGAAAGTTTTCATATATGGAAAGTTCCAAATAAGGAAAGTCTTCATATATGGAAAGTGCCAAATAAGGAAAGAGTCAGAAAGCACAGTCAGCAAACTGTCCGAAATTCGAACTGCAGAATCTTTCCTGCCTTATTTAGAACATGTGCTAAGAAAGGAAAGTTTTCAAATAAGGCAGGTTTTCAGAAAATGAAAGTCTTCAAATGAGGAAAGTGCAGAGACCAAATAAGGAAAGCTCAGTCAGGAAATTATTTGAATTTCAAATCGCAGATCTTTCTTTCCTTATTCAAAGATGTGCACGTACTGCAGCAGTCAAATCTTCCAATTTAGGCAGCAAGGTCTCATCAAGGCACACTTGCCTCTTCTGCGTTCAGCGTTTAAAATTCAAATGAAGGCTCCACCTAAAAAGGAAAGACTGGACATATATCTTTCCACTTCTGCACATTAATGACTGCATTCTCCTGCCTCTTTTGCAATCCATGCGCGCGCCACCTCTTCTGGAAGCATGATCCGCGCATCCTTCCTCTTCTGAAAGCCTTAGTACGTGCATATTTCCTTATGAACATCAAGCCACGACTTTTCTTCCTCTATTGGCAGCCATGGATCGCTCTTCCTTCCTTTTCAAGCACAAGGTACGCTCCTTTCCTATTCTGAAGGCAATCTGCGCGCCAACTTCCTTCTGAAGCCTTGCAGTCCGATTCTTTCCTCTTTTGCAACAACTTGGGCAGCAAGTTGCATATGGGCAGCCTCTACACTAATTAGGAAGCAAGGTCAGCATCTAAACTTATTTAGGAAGCACAATCTTTCTTCGCAGTACAGATCGGGTCCTGAAAGAAAAATAAACAAGTTAGATCAACTCCCCGGCAACGGAGCCAATTTTGACAGAGCGGTTGTCGAAGCCGGTCAAAATAATCAATTCAATTGCCAACAATAATAAAACTGTAGACAGTGGTGAAAGGATCGTATCCACAGGGAATTGATACTTATTTACCTTCCTTGAGTAGACCAAATTAAAAAGAGCAGAAAAGAAAAGAAAGTGCAAGTGCATGTAAAGTAAAAATGGGGGGTTTTGAGATTGATTTGATTAAACTAATGATGAAAGCAAGTAAATAAAGCAAATAAAAATAAAGAGGAAACAATAATGATAAAAGCTCTAGTTGAAGATTCAGATTCACTTTAGTTGATAGGATTGATCATTGACTCATATGTTCCTTTGTTGATTTAATAAATTGGCCATGGAGATTGAAGAAGCTTCTCACATCCATTGTCTCTCTTTAAGATTAAATCAATTAGGGAAAGTCCTCCAATTAATTACTAATTAACAATTGCCAAAGAACGTCTTTGAGCCTTAGGCCTTTTACAATAGTCAATTGCATAAAGATATAGAGAGAACCAATTCTAGTCACCCACATGCATGGAGACAACACTAGATCATGTGATTTCCTTGGTGATGCACCAAGTGTTCTTATGGTTGAATAAATCAAGCAATTTCAGACTTAAAATCACTCAAACCAACAATATATTACCTTGCAACAAAGAATCAATGGAGATCTTAAATAACAAAGCAATAATGTCCTTAAGCATGAAATCACAAGAATACTAAATAACAAAAGATAAACAATGTAGTCTAAGTCTCTCAATCCACAATACAACTAAAGCTTCACTTGTTCTTCAACTAGAAAAGAGATTTCAGCCTCTCATGGTTGAAACAAAAACCAAAAATAAAAGAAAAGAAGAAAGGTAGAAGAAGAGATGTGAATTTCGTAGGTGTCTCCCAAGGGGAGCTTCGGGACCCTGTAGAGGCTTCTTATGTGGCTTTTTATAGTTGAAAAGTGTTGCCCTGGGTCATACTTACTGCCCAAGAGGTATTTTCTGCCCAAGATGTGTCTGAAAAGGAAAGAATCGCGCTTTTCGGCTTCAGAAGGAAGGCTGCGCGAAAATGCACTGCTGAAGGAAGTTGGTGCGCGCGGTTTGCTCTCAAAAAGGAAAGGAGGCGCAGATTGTGCTTCCTAAATAAGTTTAGATGCTGACCTTGCTTCCTAATTAGTGTAGAGGCTGCCCAAGGTGCTGCCCATATGCAACTTGCTGCCCAAGTTGTTGCAAAAGAGGAAAGAATCGGACTGCAAGGCTTCAGAAGGAAGTTGGCGCGCAGATTGCCTTCAGAATAGGAAAGGAGCGTACCTTGTGCTTGAAAAGGAAGGAAGAGCGATCCATGGCTGCCAATAGAGGAAGAAAAGTCGTGGCTTGATGTTCATAAGGAAATATGCATGTACTAAGGCTTTCAGAAGAGGAAGGATGCGCGGATCATGCTTCCAAAAGAGGTGGCGCGCGCATGGATTGCAAAAGAGGCAGGAGAATGCAGTCATTAATGTGCAGAAGTGGAAAGATATATGTCCAGTCTTTCCTTTTTAGGTGGAGCCTTCATTTGAATTTTAAACGCTGAACGCAGAAGAGGCAAGTGTGCCTTGATGAGACCTTGCTGCCTAAATTGGAAGATTTGACTGCTGCTGTAATACCCGGCTAAATCAGGCATCAGAATTCCTACCGTCCGGTGGAATTCAAGGATGTCAGAGGTGTCTAGAAGGGTAGAGTGAAGGTTTTCTAAACGATTTTTTAAGACTGATGGGTTTACGTATTTTTAAGGATTTGTTTAAGAAAAGAGTTAAGTTTTGTGGAGAATTAGCCAAAGGAGTTTCTGTCATGTTCGGCCCCCGAATGGTAAGTTCGGCCGCCGAAAGTGCCCCATGTTCGGCCCCCGAAGGTTATGTTCGGCCCCCGAACGTTGCATGGTTTTGCATGCAGTTTCGGCAGCCGAAGCTGAGGTGGTCGGTTAGTTGTGCACACTCCTCAGTCCGTGGTTTGGCCAGGTGTTTACCTCCAGATCATGACCAGAGGTTTGGCCACGTCTCTCTTGACTCATCTGCAAGCTTTTATCAGCTGAGGCAGAAGGTTGGTCGTGTTTTCAGTGAGTTTGAATGTTTTTTAGAGAAAAGTGAGGTTTTGAGGTGTGGAAGCTTTGGAGGAGGATTTGCTGAGTGTGGTTGTTCCTCTTCTGATTTCAGGAGGTAAGGGAAGTTTTTATATTTGTTTTAATGAGTTTTAACAGCTTTTTAAAACGGGTATGGGAGTTTATGTCGAGTTGCATGCTTAGGTTAGTTTTGATGAGTTAATGGTGTAAGTATGTGTATGTGTTATGTTTGTTGTTTTGTTGGGGTTTTAAGTTAGTTATGGACCCCTTGAAGCATGTACATGAGTATATGCATCGTTTGAGAGGTTGAATGCATGCTTTGGGGAGTATGGAAAGAGTTGGGAGGCTGGTTGAAGCTTGAAGCTGAGTTCTGGATGAACTCAGGTTCGGCCGCCGAAAGTCCAAGTTAGGCCGCCGAACATGCCTGACTTTCGTCTCTGGAGGAGACATTCGGCCGCCGAAGGTGCTGCCGAAGGTGCCCTGTCTAGCATTCCTTTGCTTGTTTTGCATGCATATTTTGCGGTAGTCTAGAGGGGTTTTGGGGAGTTGTTTCTCAGTTGTATAGAGTATGTTTGGTGCCTCATTTGCGTCCTCCATTGTAGGATTGGACCCGAGGAACCGAGGTGTTTAGCAGTCGTCGTAGCTGTTTCAGAGTTAGAGGTAGCCCAGAGTTAGCCAAGCAGTGGCTACAGGTGAGTGGAACTAACTGTACTATTTTACATTAAGAAATGACACGAATCTAGCATGATCCATGCATCATAAAATGCCATGTTATGTATTAGGTTGTAGTGCATTAGATTCCACGAATATGCTGCATTGCATAAGCTGATATTTGTGTGGATGAATGTTGGATGATCCTTAGCCCTTGATAGAGCACAGATACAGAGTTATGGCATGAGATAGCCATACCAGGTCGCCCCTGGATAGTCCAGGTCGCTCCTGGTACTATGAGTGAGACAGCTGGGCTGTCAGATCAGAGCTCAGAGCAGTCCAGGTGAGGCCTAATCGCCCCTGGCACAGTTGGACATGTGATGATATGAGTTACTTAAGAGAAGTCCAGGCGAGGCCTAATCGCCCCTGGCAAGTTGGACATATTACTATATGTATACAGTAAAGGGCTATTGGTGACAAGTTCATCCTTGAGATGATATGTTTGTGATGTGATGCATTTCATGAGAGCATGTAATGAATGAACTGTTTTTATTGTTCCTCCTCACTGGGCTCTAGAGCTCATCCCACTCCCTTGACCCCAGTTTTGCAGGTTCTGAGATAGCTATGGGAAGTTAAAGTCAGCAAGAGTACAGAGGAAAGTTATGCATGAATATATGTTGTAATAGCATAGTGGACATGCTGTAATTAAAAGAGTAGTTGTGATGCAATCTATAGATATGTATTGGCATATACTGGATAGACTTGTGCTTTCCCTAGTGTCTTTGCTGTCGTGTGATGTGTCGTGTGATGTATGAGTAATCCCTTGGTACATGAATCCTGTTTTACGTTTCTTGATGAGAAATGTGTAAGGTAGGCTTAATGTCTGGCTTCAATGAGATACCAGTGGGATGTGTTACAGATTGTGTGACTCCCTGGACCACAGCAGATAGTAGTCCCTGGTACAGGCCCTGAGGGCCATTTCAGATTGATATATCTGAGTAGCAGTGGTTAAGCCTACAGAGTTTTACAGGATTGTGAGTATTGTTTTGTATTATGAATGGGATTTATCTGGTACACAGAGAGTATAGTTGGCTGACTACGGGTCCCGGCGGCCTTAAGCCGATCTGGATCCTAGTGCCAGTGATGGTTCGGACCGTTACTGAGGGGTACCGGTTTCCGGGTCGTTACAGATTGGTATCAGAGCATAGGGCCTCTAGAGTACGATGTGCTGAGTCAGTATACTCAGGGATCAGAGATATCTGACATCGGAAAGAGGTTAAGATGTCAGAGTTTTAGATCTTTCGAGTACGGTGTGTTGAGCGAAGATGCTCAAGGATTAGATTCCCACATCGGAAAGAGGTGTAGTCTTGTATAGGAGGGAAAGCACAATAGGTAAACGTATGTCCACTAGGATAGGATGTGGAGTCCTGTCTTGCATGATGATGTGAAATGCCATGATGAGCTACATGTGCTATGAATATGTTTGATATGTGCTGAGGATTCATGTGTGCTCACATGGATCATTTGATGATATTTTTGTGTGTTGTTGTGCTTTTCAGAGGCAGGATGAGAGGAACTCGTCGATCTGCGAGATTGATTGGAGCTCCGCCGGAGAATGAGGACATGGATGTCCATCTCCCTATTCTGCAAAGGGCAACATCCGATAGTTTAAGTAGAGAAGGTACATCAAGGGACCCTAGAAGGTCTGTTGAGGAGAGTAGAAGGGGAGTTGTCCAGAGTGGTATGTCAGGGCTTATGAGAGAAAGAGAGAAGGATGACCAGAGTAGAGAGGGCGGCTTTGGTATGAGCGGATTAGGAGGAGATATGGGTGAGTCCCAAGGAGGCACTCAGGCCTCGAGGTTTGTTCCACCTCAGTATCCACCCTACCAGTGGGGGACAGAGTACCCGATGAGAGGTACATCAGAGTTGCCTAGATATCACCCATATCCCACCTTTATGCCCTATCCTCCCTTTTATCCGCCATATCCACCATCATATCCACAGTATACCATGTTTCCACCCTTCTTTTGTTACCCAAGGTCAGTAAACCCTAACCCAGGGCAAGTTGCACCTCCTCCACCACCAGTAGAACCAGTAGCCCCAGGTATCCAAACACCTAAGCTTAGTTCACCTGGAGAAAGTATGGTGCAGCTGACAGATTATTTGAGGTTAGATGTTCCCCAATTTGAGACTGGTGATGACCCTGTTGAGTATCTTCGACTGGTTAAGATGATAACTGATGAGTTGGGAGTCAGTGAGAATAGAGCCATTCAAATGGCAGGGGTCACATTGAAATGTGAAAAAGCAAGGGAATGGTTCAACCAGTATGTGGATTCGAGGGTAGAAAGCTTATCCTGGGAGCAGTTTGCTCATGAGTTTGTAGGAGGGGTTTTACCAGACAGCTCAAGGGAGAGTTTCCATGAGATAGTAGATATGGGACAGAAGACGGAAGCTAGTACCAAACTTGCAGGGACAAGTGATGTTAATCTCTCCCCTCTGCATGAGGCTAATACAAAGAGTAAGAAAGGAGGTAGAGGCCTCAGGAGATCAAAGAAGAATAAGTTCTGGAAGCAGATAAAGTCTGGTCTGGGAATAGGTGAGGGTTCGAGTTCTGGTTTGAATACCTCAAAATGTCCGAGGTGCGGTAGGCCGCACAAGGGAGTCTGTTTAGTAGGGACAACAGCATGTTTCAGGTGCGGACAAGAGGGGCACATAGCACGTGAGTGTTCCATCGTGACTTTGATAACACAGTCCCAGCAGATAGCCTCAGACAGAGTGGCTCAGCCAGAAGCTCTAGCCATGGCGCAGGGCAGAGGCAGAAGGAGCGGGATCACTCCTTCTTCCACAGGTTCCCCAGGTGAAGGTCCATCAGTACCAGCACGGATCTTCGCTTTGACACAGCAGGAGGCTGACATGTCGGACAGGGCAGTGACAGGTATGTTTCACTTCCTTATGTTTTGATGTGTTTGCTATGTGATGTTTCGCTTTCCTTCGGGACGTAAGAGCCGTAGAGAGTATGGGTTTGATAACGTCTAGAAGTAGAATGTCCTCTTTGGGTCAATAGACTCAAGTGTGATCCGTCAGTGGCAGAGTTAGTCTGCCGATAGAGTTGAGTGTGAGTTGTGAGTAGGTGCCTTCCAGCTGACCTAGTGGTTCTAGAGTGACTGGTTGAGGTCATTCTAGGGGTGGATGGGCTAGCTACTCATCGTACTGCCTTAGATAGCAGAGGCAGAGTAGTCAGGCTTTGAGACCAGGATGGATGGATCACAGGTAATGTGTGAGGGGACAAAGTAGAGATGCCTAGAAGTTTGTTATCAGCCCTAGAGGCTCTTACGCTGTTTAGGAGAGGTTATCAAAGGTTTCTTGCTTGTGTCAGAGAACAGCGTAGTTAGTCAGATTAGAAGGGGAACAGTTGTAGTGCCCACAGCCAGAGAAGAGTTGTCGATAGGACCCAGACAAGTCATCAGGTGTACCACCCGCTAAACGAAGAGAGTGAGAACGACGAATGGTAAAGATTGCACTACCAGAGTGCGAGAGAGGAAAAGCCAAATGAGTAATAGCGAGATAGTGAACCAGGAAAGATAGTCGAGAGTGGTGCTATGAGATGCTTTTTACCCAGGTATAGGGAGAGTGATCTCTCATCTCCGAGTGCAGCCCTCAAAGATAAGAAATAAGTCAAAGAACAGAGTAAGAAAAGAATAAGAGTAAGAGAAAAGTAAGTGTCATAGATCAGAGTAACAAAACAAAAGAAAGAAAAAGAATACGCAAACGAGAATGAAATAGAGAAAGAAAAGAGTAAGACTAAGGGTAAGTTCAGGAGGAGCTTCCAGTTTACTCTGGGATTCGGTGATAAATTGAGGCAGAGGAAAGGGTTAGCCTTTTCATTAGTACGTTCCCGAGAGAAGGTCCGTGACCTATGACTCAGTAGGAAACTATCACATCGACCACAGTGACGTCAGGTATGTTCACTTATGGATGTTCGGATGTGTATGTTGTTTGTTTTGAACCCGCGTGTTTCTACTTTCTTGTGACTTAGTGAGCTGTTAATCGAGTGGGTTGGATGCCTTCTAGGCTTTGTTTTCTCTGGGTTAGTGGACCCGAGTATGATCCATCTGAGGCAGAGTCTGTTAGTCAGAGCAGTTTAGCGGTTGGAGTGAGTAGAGACTATCCAGCTGACCTTATGGTTCTAGAGTTGACCAGTTGATGTCATTCTAGGGCGGATTGGCTACTTACTCATTGTACTACTTGTGTCTGTGTCTGTAGAGACAAGGTAAGAGAGTTCAGAGGCTAAGATGGATCAAAGATAGTCCGTGGACGGGACAGAGTATAGGTGCCTAGAGGATTGATGTCAGCCCAGTAGGCTCAACGGTACACAGGAAAGGGTATCAGAGGGTTCTAGCTCTTATGAGCGAGTGTAGGAGTCAGATCAGGGAATCAGCCTCAACGCCCATTGCTAGTGAGTTCTAGATGGTTGTCCCAGACGAGCTATCAGGTTTTCCATCTGTCAGGGAGTCAGAGTTTGGAATAGGAGTGGTGTCTGGACGCGGAACCATTTCTTTCCTTCTTTCCTTCTACCTTACAGCATGGCACCTGCAAAGAGAGCATAGTCAGCATAGTATAGAGACGCTTGGTAGAGAAAGGTGATCCGACTTAGTACCTCACCTTGGAATGTTCCAGTGTCAGTGTGAGAGAAACGAAGGATGAAACCTTGAGATTTTGTACCGACTGTGAGCAGTTACACAAAATCACTACCAGGGACAGGTGTTCCCACGCAGGAGTCATAGTTTGTGGAGACAGCGAGTAAGAGCTGCTGATCCTCCACGATAGATCTAAGTGTTAGAAAGCATCCAAAAAACCACAAAAGCCAGTATAGGAAAGAAGAAAAAAGGCGGGCAAGGATCAGAGTGCGCAGCAAAAGCGTAGAATTGTTCAGAAAACAGAGAAGCATGCCCAGTAGCTACTCAATGTAGTAGTAGCTAGAGAACATGGCATGAAGGCCAAGATCAGGGCCTGTCTATTCCCTTGTGTTGTGTCACAAGTAGAGTGAGTGAGCGAAGCATATCCTGAGAGTCCTTGCTCCTCTGACCGGAGTGAGTCCAAGGAAACTAAGGGTAAAGATCTAGCGTAGGGAGAAAACTAAGAAGAGCCAAGGAGACAAAGAAAGGTAGCAGTCCCTATACAGTATGGACACAGATTAAGCAGATAAGAATCCACATAGTCAGCAAATATGGCTAACCCGGGAGTATGTACTCCAGTGGTATCTGTCTTAGAGGAAGGTGGTAGGCTTTCCTTATTTACTTGTGTGTATATGTGTTTGTTGTGTGAACATTCGAGGACGAATGTTCTTAAGGGGGGAAGATTGTAATACCCGGCTAAATCAGGCATCAGAATTCCTACTGTCCGGTGGAATTCAAGGATGTCAGAGGTGTCTAGAAGGGTAGAGTGAAGGTTTTCTAAACGATTTTTTAAGACTGATGGGTTTACGTATTTTTAAGGATTTGTTTAAGAAAAGAGTTAAGTTTTGTGGAGAATTAGCCAAAGGAGTTTCTGTCATGTTCAGCCCCCGAATGGTAAGTTCGGCCGCCGAAAGTGCCCCATGTTCGGCCCCCGAAGGTTATGTTCGGCCCCCGAACGTTGCATGGTTTTGCATGCAGTTTCGGCAGCCGAAGCTGAGGTGGTCGGTTAGTTGTGCACACTCCTCAGTCCGTGGTTTGGCCAGGTGTTTACCTCCAGATCATGACCAGAGGTTTGGCCACGTCTCTCTTGACTCATCTGCAAGCTTTTATCAGCTGAGGCAGAAGGTTGGTCATGTTTTCAGTGAGTTTGAATGTTTTTTAGAGAAAAGTGAGGTTTTGAGGTGTGGAAGCTTTGGAGGAGGATTTGCTGAGTGTGGTTGTTCCTCTTCTGATTTCAGGAGGTAAGGGAAGTTTTTATATTTGTTTTAATGAGTTTTAACAGCTTTTTAAAACGGGTATGGGAGTTTATGTCGAGTTGCATGCTTAGGTTAGTTTTGATGAGTTAATGGTGTAAGTATGTGTATGTGTTATGTTTGTTGTTTTGTTGGGGTTTTAAGTTAGTTATGGACCCCTTGAAGCATGTACATGAGTATATGCATCGTTTGAGAGGTTGAATGCATGCTTTGGGGAGTATGGAAAGAGTTGGGAGGCTGGTTGAAGCTTGAAGCTGAGTTCTGGATGAACTCAGGTTCGGCCGCCGAAAGTCCAAGTTAGGCCGCCGAACATGCCTGACTTTCGTCTCTGGAGGAGACATTCGGCCGCCGAAGGTGCTGCCGAAGGTGCCCTGTCCAGCATTCCTTTGCTTGTTTTGCATGCATATTTTGCGGTAGTCTAGAGGGGTTTTGGGGAGTTGTTTCTCAGTTGTATATAGTATGTTTGGTGCCTCATTTGCGTCCTCCATTGTAGGATTGGACCCGAGGAACCGAGGTGTTTAGCAGTCGTCGTAGCTGTTTCAGAGTTAGAGGTAGCCCAGAGTTAGCCAAGCAGTGGCTACAGGTGAGTGGAACTAACTGTACTATTTTACATTCAGAAATGACACGAATCTAGCATGATCCATGCATCATAAAATGCCATGTTATGTATTAGGTTGTAGTGCATTAGATTCCATGAATATGCTGCATTGCATAAGCTGATATTTGTGTGGATGAATGTTGGATGATCCTTAGCCCTTGATAGAGCACAGATACAGAGTTATGGCATGAGATAGCCATACCAGGTCGCCCCTGGATAGTCCAGGTCGCTCCTGGTACTATGAGTGAGACAGCTGGGCTATCAGATCAGAGCTCAGAGCAGTCCAGGTGAGGCCTAATCGCCCCTGGCACAGTTGGACATGTGATGATATGAGTTACTTAAGAGAAGTCCAGGCGAGGCCTAATCGCCCCTGGCAAGTTGGACATATTACTATATGTATACAGTAAAGGGCTATTGGTGACAAGTTCATCCTTGAGATGATATGTTTGTGATGTGATGCATTTCATGAGAGCATGTAATGAATGAACTGTTTTTATTGTTCCTCCTCACTGGGCTCTAGAGCTCATCCCACTCCCTTGACCCCAGTTTTGCAGGTTCTGAGATAGCTATGGGAAGTTAAAGTCAGCAAGAGTACAGAGGAAAGTTATGCATGAATATATGTTGTAATAGCATAGTGGACATGCTGTAATTAAAAGAGTAGTTGTGATGTAATCTATAGATATGTATTGGCATATACTGGATAGACTTGTGCTTTCCCTAGTGCCTTTGCTGTCGTGTGATGTGTCGTGTGATGTATGAGTAATCCCTTGGTACATGAATCCTGTTTTACGTTTCTTGATGAGAAATGTGTAAGGTAGGCTTAATGTCTGGCTTCAATGAGATACCAGTGGGATGTGTTACAGATTGTGTGACTCCCTGGACCACAGCAGATAGTAGTCCCTGGTACAGGCCCTGAGGGCCATTTCAGATTGACATATCTGAGTAGCAATGGTTAAGCCTACAGAGTTTTACAGGATTGTGAGTATTGTTTTGTATTATGAATGGGATTTATCTGGTACACAGAGAGTATAGTTGGCTGACTACGGGTCCCGGCGGCCTTAAGCCGATCTGGATCCTAGTGCCAGTGATGGTTCGGACCGTTACTGAGGGGTACCGGTTTCCGGGTCGTTACAGCTGCAGTACGTGCACATCTTTGAATAAGGAAAGAAAGATCTGCGATTCGAAATTCAAATAATTTCCTGACTGAACTTTCCTTATTTGCTTTTGTCTCTGCACTTTCCTCATTTGAAGACTTTCCTTTTCTGAAAACCTGCCTTATTTGAAAACTTTCCTTTCTTAGCACATGTTCTAAATAAGGCAGGAAAGATTCTGCAGTTCGAATTTCGGACAGTTTGCTGACTGTGCTTTCTGACTCTTTCCTTATTTGGCACTTTCCATATATGAAGACTTTCCTTATTTGGAACTTTCCATATATGAAAACTTTCCTTTTCTGGAACTTTCCATATTTGGCACTTTTTGGCAGTTTTAAGAGCATTTTCTCCAGATTGTCTCTTTACACCTAATATCTGCAAAACATGGTTAAAACCACAAAATTAGGTAGAAAAGGTGTAAATAAACATCAAGAACATCATGATAAAGTGGGCTAAAATATGCTCTGTCAGGTCTTAACCCCTGAGGACTGGGTCACTGACTGCTTCACTGACCCCTCAACTATAGCACTCGCCTCCATCCTTCGAGCCATATCCACCACAGTGTGGAAACTTTCTCTCTCAGCTGACTGAATCAACGAGGAGTACCTAGAATGCAGCTTCATAACATATCTCTTGGCTTTCTTCGTATCTGTATCTAGAGCTTGCCCTGAAAAAGGCAATAGCTCCAAGAATTTATCTGTGAACTCCTCTACACCCATGTGCTCTGACTGCCTCAGTTGCTCAAACTCAATCATCTTCAGTTCTCTGGAACTATCTGGAAAAGCCCATCCCGCGAACTCATTCGCGAATTCCTCCCATGTCATACCGTCTAGTCTCGGGTCCACATAACACTTGAACCATTCCCGTGCCTTCTTGCACTTTAAAGTGAACCTTGCCATCTGTGTAATACCCGGCTAGATCAGGCATCGGAATTCTTACCGTCCGGTGGGATTCAAGGATGTCGGAGGTTTCTAGAAGGGTAGAGTGAAGGTTTTCTAAAAGAGTTTTAAATGTTTTAATGTTTTTTGAAGTGTTTTAAAGGGTTAAAGTGAGTTAGAGTTGAGTTTTGAAGAGAAAAGACCAAGGAGGCCAAATGCAGGTTCGGCCGCCGAAGGTAATGTTCGGCCGCCGAAAGTGCTAAGGTTCGGCTTCCGAAGTTCATGTTCGGCCCCCGAACGTTGCATGGTTTCGCATGCAGTTTCGGCTGCCGAAGGTGAGTCGGTTAGCTCTCTATATAGGCACCCCCAGTCGGTGAAAATGATAAGATTGACTTCCTTTTCACTCCCAGAGGTGAGTTTTGTTCTCCTTAGTGGGTTTTCATGGTTTTCTTCAGATCTTTCAAAGATTAAGTAAGTTTAAAGTGAGTTTATCTTGGTTTTGAAGGCTTTGAACTTTGAGCAAGGTTTTGGAGACTTTGGAGTTTAGATCCTCCATAGCCTTGAGTTTGGATCACACCAGCCTTTGTTCTTCAAGAGGTAAGTGGGGATCCTTAGTTTTTATGATGTTTTTACATGAGTTTTATGAAGGGAAAATGGAGTTTATGCATGAGTTTGCATGATTAGGTTTAAAAGTATGTTTATGTGTGTTTTGTGATGAAAGCGTGATTATGTGTTATGCTATGTTGTTGTGTTGGGGTTTTAGGTAGTTTTGGACCCCTTGGTGCATGTACTTGAGTATATGCAAGTTGTGGAAGTAAGGTTGCATGTTGAGGAACGTTTGGGGGAGTGTTGAGCATGAGTGAGCAAGGTTCTGCCTTCTGGAGAACCCAGCTTCGGCCGCCGAAGATAGATTCGGCCGCCGAACCCTTTGTGGAGGTGGTTTCGGCTGCCTAAGGTTGCCTCCAGAAGTTGGACTTTCGGATCTGTCATGCACATTCGGCCGCCGAAGGTGCCGCCGAACATGCATGAGTTTCGGCTCTGGAGGGAGGTTCGGCCGCCGAAGGTGCCGCCGAAGGTGTCCTGTCCAGCTTTTCTTTGCATGTTTTCTATGATTGTTTTAAGAGCTTTTAGAGGGGTTTTGGGGAGTTGTTTAAGAGATGTTTCGAGATATGTTTGAGTATGTTTGGTATCTCATTTGAGTCCTCCGTTGTAGGATTGGACCCGAGGAACCGAGGTGTTCAGCAGTAGTAGCTGCTACAGAGTGAGAGTTAGCCCAGAGTTAGCCAAGCAGTGGCTACAGGTGAGTGGAACTAACTTAATGTTTTATTTTTAGGAAAGGACACGTTTCTAGCATGATCCATGCATCATAAAATGCCATGTTATGTATTAGGTTGTGGTGCATTAGAATTCACGAATTTGATGCATTGCATAAGTTGTTATTTGTGTGGATGAATGTTGGATGATCCTTAGCCCTTGACATGAGAGGAGATACTATAACAGAGATGTGGCATGAGCTAGCCATACCAGGTCGCTCCTAGATAGTCCAGGTTGCTCCTGGTACTATGATACAGATAGACAGACAGCACAAGAGAAGACTGGGTGATGGCACCGCCTCCCTAGCATTATTGGATTTGTTGTGATATGATACAGTAAAGAGAAGACTGGGTGATGGTTCTACCTCCCTAGCACAGTTGGGCATAGAAGTCTAGGTGATGGCTCTGCCTCCCTAGCAAGCAGGGTATATAGTAAGGGGCTATAGGTGACAAGTTCATCCGTTTGATGATTTGTTTGTAATGTGACGCATTTCATGATAGCATGTAATTAATGAACTATTTTATTGTTCCTCCTCACTGGGCTATAGAGCTCATCCCACTCCCTTAACCCCAGTTTTGCAGGTTCTGAGATAGCTATGGGAAGTCAGAGTCAGCAAGAGTAACGAGGAAGGATATGCATGTACATATGCAATAGAATAGTGGACATGATGTAATTAAAGATTAGTTGGTAATGTAATGTATAGATATGTAGTGACATATGATGGATAAAGTTGTGCTATGTAATACCCGGCTAGACTCCGGTATCGGAATTCCTACCGTCCGGTGGAATCTCGGATGTCGGAAGCCTCTAGTAGGGTAGAAACATGTTTTCCTAAAATGTTTTAGTGTATTTTATGATTTTAAATGAAAAGGGAATGAGTTTTTGCATGGAAAACAACCTTGGAGGAAAACCCAGGTTCGGCCGCCGAAGCTCAAGTTCGGCTGCCGAACATGCATGTGTTTTGGAGGCACGTTAGGCCCCCGAAAGCATAGGTGAAGGAAGTTCAGGTTCGGCCGCCGAACATGGCATGCTTGCGGAAGCACTTTCGGCCCCCGAACGTGGCCTGGCCAGCCACCTATAAAAGGGTCACTTAGCCGAAATGGGCGAGCTTTCTCCCATTTTCGGCCACAGCTAGCTTCCGACCTCCCTCTCCCCAGATCTTGTGTTCTTTCTCCAAATCTCCTCCATTTTTCTTGAGTTTTCACCTCTCATTGCAAGTTTTGAGCATTTAAGACAAGTTTTGGAGCTTTGGGAACTCAGGAGCTCATTTGCTTGGATCTCCGAGTTTAGGTCGTCTCTCTCTCGATCTTCAAGAGGTAAGAGCCGATCTTAAGCTCATTGTATGTTTTAAGTAAGTTTTAAGTGGTTTTATGGGGTAGAATGGCATGTATAGGGTTGTATGAGTTTTTAAGCAAATGTTATGTTTTTGAACAATGTGAGTTGTTTGTGTGTTGTAGTTGGGGTTTTTGTTGGTTTGATGCCCCTAAGAGCTTGTATGTTTGCTTGTGAATGCTTGGGAATGTTGTGGAATAGGTTTATGCATGATTGGTTAGTTTTGAAGGCATAAATGCATAAGGGAGCCAAGTTTCTGCCCTTTGGCAGAAACCAGGTTCGGCAGCCGAACGAGCTTTCGGCCGCCGAACGTGGCTGGGGAGGCAGGCCTTTTGGCTGCCGAAGTTGCCCCCGACAAGAGACTTTCGTCTCTGTCTGGGAGTTTCGGCCGCCGAAGGTGCCGCCGAACCTGCCTGACTTTCAGCTCTGGAGGGACTTTCGGCCGCCGAACCTGCCGCCGAAAGTGCCCTGTCCAGCCATTTCTTGCATGTTTTTATGTAGTTGTTTTGTGATGTTTTAGGGGGTTTTTGGGGAGTATGTTAGAGTTATGTTTATGTATGTTTGGTCCCTCATTGGAGTCCACCTGTGTAGGTTCAGACCCGAGGAACCGAGGACCCCAGCAGTGAGCCAGCTGCTACAGAGTTTGTCAGAGCTAGCCAGAGGTGAGTGGAATAAACCTTAAGTTTTAAAATAAATGAAATATGAATTTTAAGCATGATCCATGCATCATGAATGCCATGAGATATAGTAGGTTGTTTGCATTAGTATTCACGAATATGTTGCATTGCATTTATGATGTTGATGTTGATGTGGATTGGTTATTGGATGATCCTTTAGTCCTCATATGATATGATGATGTTATGGCATGATATGGTATGGAAGTCCAGGTTGTACCCATTCTACGTCCCTGGCACGATGTAAGAGGAAGTCCAGGTTGTACCCATTCTACGTCCCTGGCACAGTTGGACTGTATGATATGTTATGTTAAGAGAAAGACCGGTTGTACCCATTCTACGTCCCGGCACAGTTGGACTATGTAGAGGACTATAGGTGACAATACCATCCGAGATGTGATTTGTTGTGATGTGTTGCATTTCATGAAAGCATGAAATTTTAATATATGATTTCTCTATTCTGCTCACTGGGCTTTGTAGCTCACCCCTCTCCCCTAACCCCAGATGTGCAGGTACAGGGTAGACCATGAGGTTAGCCAGAGTTTTGAAGTATGTTTATGTAATAGTTAGATTGTGGACATGACAATTGTACTATGATGTAATGTAAGAGATTTCAGTATGTTATGTAATGAGGTATATTGAGGTTATAGACGTGCTTGACCCTATGAGTATTGAAATCCCTTGTTGATGCATGATCTTAGATATTTGATGATACAGATGTTAGCCAACTCAACACATGTATATCGCCCATTGGGGCATTGATGAGATCCCACAGAGGGGTCAAGTTTATGATTATGTTAGTGCATGCACAGGTTGAGTTTGGTGTATGAGAAATGAAAGAAAAGTTTTAAATTATTATGCATGTTGTTGATCATGTATGGGATTATACAGGTTTCCAGGATGTATGTTTGGCTTGCTACGGGTCCCGGCGGCCTTAAGTCGACCCGGATCCTAGCGCCGGTAGCGGTCCGATTTTCGGGTCGTTACAGAATGGTATCAGAGCCCTAGGTTCATAAGGATCGGACCTAGAGTGTCGGGCTCATAGATGTTATAGAAGGTCAAGCACAATAGGAAGATCATGTCCACTAGGATAGGATGTTGAGTCCTGTCTTGTATGATGATGTGAAATGCCATGATTATATGCATGTGCATTAATGATATGCTATGCTATGTGATGTATGTGATGAGGGTTCATGTGTGCCCACATGAACCATATGATGCTAATGTTTGCTTATTATGTGCTGCTTTTCAGAAAATAGGATGAGAGGAACTCGTCGATCTGCACGATTGACTGGAGTGCCACCTGAGGATGAGGGCACGAGCGCCCGTCCTCCTACATTGCCTAGGGCAATGTCTTGTAGAGCCAACAGAGATAGAGTGTCAAGGGACCCTAGAAGGTCTTTTGACGCTAGCAGAAGGGGGACAGATAGAGGAGGAGGTTCTTCAGATGTGAGGGAGGTTACAGGAGAGGATCAGAGGAGGGATGGGAACCTGGATGTGAGCATGGAGGAAGAAGGGACAGGGGAGTCTCAGGGAGGCGTTCAGGCCTCGGGGTATGGTTTTCCACCCCATTATCCACCCTTCCCACAGGGTTCAGGGTATCCGATGGGAGGTACATCGGATTACTCTAGCTTTAACCCCTACCCTACCTACATGCCTTATCCACCTTTCTATCCACCCTACACACAGTACCCAGCTTATCCACCCTCACCCTTCTATCCAAACCCGGCAAACCCCACCACGGGGAATGCTGCACCTCCACCTCCACCACCTACAGAACCAGCAGCCCCAGTTACTCAACCTCCTAGACCTAGCACGGCTGATGGGAGCAAGGTAAAGATGACAGATTACCTCAAGCTGGATGCTCCCAAATACAAGTCAGGGGATGACCCCTTTGAGTATCTGAGAGTGGTGAAGACAATAACTGATGAGCTAGGGGCAAGTGATAGCAGGGCCATTCAGATGGCAGGGTTCACCTTAAAGTGCAAGAAGGCACGGGAATGGTTCAAGTGTTATGTGGACCCGAGACTAGAAGGTATGACATGGGAAGAATTTGCGAATGAGTTCGCTGGATGGGCTTTTCCAGATAGTTCCAGAGAACTGAAGATGATTGAGTTTGAGCAACTGAGGCAGTCGGAGCACATGGGTGTAGAGGAGTTCACGGATAAATTCTTGGAGTTATTGCCTTTTTCAGGGCAAGCTCTAGATACAGATACGAAGAAAGCCAAGAGGTATGTTATGAAGCTGCATTCCAGGTACTCCTCGTTGATTCAGTCAGCTGAGAGAGAAAGTTTCCACACTGTGGTGGATATGGCTCGAAGAATGGAGGCAAGTGCTATAGTTGAGGGGTCAGTGAAGCAATCAGTGACCCAGTCTTCAGGGGTTAAGACCCCAGGCAGAGGAGGACCAGGTTTCTCTTCTCAGAGCTCAGTTAAGAAGAGGTGGGATAACACCACCAGGAAGTCGAAGAAGAATAAGTTTTGGAACAAGTTGAAATCCGGTCTGGGATTTGGCGGTGGCTCGAGCTCAGGCTCAGATGGTACAGAATGTCAGAGATGTGGAAGACCGCACAGGGGAGTGTGTCGAGCTGGGACTAACACGTGTTTCAGATGTGGACAGGAGGGACACATAGCTCGGGATTGTCCTAGAGCGCCTTTTATGGGCCAGCCCCAGCAGACAGCTTCTGGTAGTGTGGCACAGCCAGCAGTTCCAGCCACAACTCAGGGCAGTGGCAGAGGTAGAGGGAGAGGGGCAGCCTCTTCTTCTGGTTCCCGAGGTGAAGGTCCATCAGCTCCAGCCAGGATCTTCACCATGACACAGCAGGAGGCTAACACATCCAACACCGTGGTGTCAGGTAATCTCGTCATTGGGTGTTCTGATGTGTATGCATTAATGGACCCGGGTGCATCTCATTCATTTATTGCTCCGAGAGCTGTTGAGAGGTTGGGTCTGATAGTCTCTGGGTTAGAGTGTCCCCTATGGGTCAGTGGACCCAAGTGTGACCCGTCAGTGGCAGTGTCAGTCTGCCAGTTCAGTCCAGTTTTTATTGAGGGAAGATGCCTCTCCGCCGACCTTGTGGTTCTAGATTTGACAGACTTTGACGTCATTCTAGGGATGGATTGGCTATATACTCATGGTGCTACCTTGGACTACAGGGACAAGGTAGTCAGGTTCAGAGATCAGAACGGGTCAGAGGTCGTCTTCAGAGGAGACATGAGGGGCACACCTAGAGGTCTGATATCAGCTCTTCAGGCTCATAGGTTGCTTAGGAAGGGATGTCAGGGGTACTTAGCTCATGTGAGAGAGCTAGACAGTCAGGTCAGGGAGCCAGCCTCGGTGCCAGTTGTCAGAGAGTTTCAGGATGTCTTTCCTGATGAGCTTTCAGGTTTACCACCTGCTAGGGAGATAGAGTTCGAGATAGAGTTGGTACCTGGAGCTAGACCGATCTCTATCCCTCCCTACAGGATGGCCCCAGCCGAGTTGAAGGAGTTGAAAGAGCAATTGCAGGAGCTGGTAGAAAAGGGCTTCATCCGACAGAGTACCTCACCTTGGGGTGCTCTGGTCTTGTTTGTGAGGAAGAAGGATGGATCCCTTAGACTTTGTATCGACTACAGACAGTTGAACAAAGTCACTACCAAGAATAGGTACCCATTGCCAAGGATCGATGATCTATTCGACCAACTAGCCGGAGCAGGTTGTTTCTCCAAAATAGATCTGAGATCGGGGTACCATCAGTTAAGGATAAGGGAGGAGGATGTGCCGAAGACAGCCTTCAAGACCAGATATGGGCATTTTGAGTTCCTTGTAATGCCGTTCGGGTTAACCAACGCCCCTGCCGCATTCATGGATCTCATGAACAGAGTGTTTAGCCAATACCTGGATCACTTCGTTATCGTCTTCATAGATGATATCTTAGTGTATTCCAGGAACGCAGAGGAGCATGCCCATCATCTGAGGTTGGTTCTGCAGACTTTGAGGGAACATGGCTTGTATGCCAAGTTCTCTAAATGTGAGTTCTGGCTGAGGAGCATTTCGTTCTTGGGGCATGTAGTGTCAGAGAATGGGATTGAGGTGGACCCCAAGAAGACAGAAACTGTGGCTAACTGGCCTAGACCCACTTCAGTGACAGAGATTAGAAGTTTCTTGGGTTTGGCAGGTTACTACAGGAGGTTCGTTCAGGACTTCTCAAAAATAGCAGCTCCTCTGACCAGACTAACCAGGAAGAATCAGAAATTTCTGTGGACCGACCAGTGCGAAGAGAGTTTTGTAGAGCTTAAGAAGAGGTTGACTTCAGCACCAGTTTTAGCTCTGCCATCTAGTGATGAGGACTTTACGGTCTTTTGTGATGCATCCCATGTGGGACTGGGTTGTGTACTAATGCAGAAGGAGAGGGTGATCACTTATGCTTCTAGGCAGCTAAAGAAGCATGAGTTGAATTACCCCACACATGACCTAGAGATGGCAGCAGTAATCTTTGCACTCAAGATGTGGAGGCACTACCTCTACGGGGTAAAATGTGAGATCTTCACAGATCATAAAAGCCTGCAGTACATCCTGAGTCAAAGAGATTTGAATTTGAGACAGAAGAGATGGGTGGAGCTGCTGAGTGACTATGATTGCAAGATTCAGTATCATCCGGGTAAGGCGAATGTCGTGGCAGACGCCCTAAGCCGGAAGTCACTAGGCAGTCTATCCCACATATCGGCAGAGAGGAGGCCAGTGGTGAAGGAGTTCTACAAGCTTATTGAGGAAGGTCTACAGATGGAGTTATCTGGTACAGGTGCCTTGGTGGCCCAGATGAGAGTGGCACCCGTGTTTTAGGAGCAGGTGGCTCAGAAACAGCATGAGGACCCGGACTTAGTGAAGATTGCCAGGACTGTCCAGTCAGGTAATGACAGTGAGTTCAGATTTGACAGCAAGGGGATCCTCCGCTATGGGAGCAGACTATGTGTACCAGATGACATTGGGCTAAAAGGAGACATTATGAGAGAGGCTCATAATGCGAGATATAGCATTCACCCCGGAGCCACCAAGATATATCAAGATTTGAAGAAAGTTTATTGGTGGCCAGCGATGAAGAAAGAAGTGGCACAGTTCGTGTCAGCCTGCGAAGTGTGTCAGAGGGTGAAGCTGGAACATCAGAAGCCGGCTGTAATGCTTAACCCGCTACCTATTCCAGAGTGGAAATGGGAGAATATAGCTATGGACTTCGTAGTGGGGTTACCGGCGGCGTCCAACAGAGTGGACTCCATATGGGTGATTGTGGACAGACTCACCAAATCTGCTCACTTCATCCCTGTCAGGAGTGGCTACTCTGTGGACAAGTTGGCGCAGGTGTATGTAGATGAGATCGTCAGGCTGCATGGGGTTCCTGTTTCGATAGTGTCAGATAGAGGGCCCCAGTTCACCTCCAGGTTTTGGCGGAGTCTGCAGAACGCCATGGGTACCAGGTTGGACTTCAGTACTGCCTTCCACCCCCAGACTGATGGATAGTCAGAAAGGACCATCCAGACTATCGAGGATATGCTCAGAATGTGTGTGCTGGACTTTGGCGGTTCTTGGAGGCAGCATCTACCTTTGGTGGAGTTTGCCTACAATAATAGCCATCATGCTAGCATCGGGATGGCTCCATATGAAGCTTTGTACGGAAGGAAGTGCAGATCACCTATTTGCTGGGAGGAAGTTGGAGAAAAGGCCTTGGCAGGGCCTGAGCTAGTAGAGATCACCAGCAGGGTGGTACCCATAATCAGAGAGAGAATCAAGACTGCTGCCAGCAGACAGAAGAGTTATGCAGACGTCCGTAGAAGACAGTTAGAGTTTCAGAAGGGGGATCTGGTATTGCTTAAGGTGTCTCCAATGAAAGGAGTGGTTCGCTTTGGGAAGAAAGGTAAACTAGCCCCACGATACATCGGACCCTTTGAAATCTTGCAAAAGATTGGGAATGTGTCGTACAAGCTGGATTTACCTGCTTCAATGGAAAGAATCCATCCGGTTTTCCATGTTTCAATGTTGAGGAAGTTTGTGTCAGATCCGAGCAAGGTTCTTAGTGAGCCTGATGTGGAGATCCTAGAGGATCTCACCTATGTTGAGCAGCCAGTGCGGATCATAGACACCCAGATCAGAAAGTTAAGAAATAAGGAAATCCCGATGGTGAAAGTCCTGTGGAACCACCACAATTTGGAGGAATGCACTTGGGAGACACGGGAGTCTATGCTCCAGCAGTACCCTCATCTCTTTTAAGGTTAGATCTCTTCGTGTTTATGTACTACGTATGTATGTTATGTTTTATGCCATGCTATGTGTGCTAGTTGAGGTACATTCGGGGACGAATGTTCTTAAGGGGGGGAGAATGTAATACCCGGCTAGACTCCGGTATCGGAATTCCTACCGTCCGGTGGAATCTCGGATGTCGGAAGCCTCTAGTAGGGTAGAAACATGTTTTCCTAAAATGTTTTAGTGTATTTTATGATTTTAAATGAAAAGGGAATGAGTTTTTGCATGGAAAACAACCTTGGAGGAAAACCCAGGTTCGGCCGCCGAAGCTCAAGTTCGGCCGCCGAACATGCATGTGTTTTGGAGGCACGTTAGGCCCCCGAAAGCATAGGTGAGGGAAGTTCAGGTTCGGCCGCCGAAACCCAAGTTCGGCCGCCGAACATGGCATGCTTGCGGAAGCACTTTCGGCCCCCGAACGTGGCCTGGCCAGCCACCTATAAAAGGGTCACTTAGCCGAAATGGGCGAGCTTTCTCCCATTTTCGGCCACAGCTAGCTTCCGACCTCCCTCTCCCCAGATCTTGTGTTCTTTCTCCAAATCTCCTACATTTTTCTTGAGTTTTCACCTCTCATTGCAAGTTTTGAGCATTTAAGACAAGTTTTGGAGCTTTGGGAACTCAGGAGCTCATTTGCTTGGATCTCCGAGTTTAGGTCGTCTCTCTCTCGATCTTCAAGAGGTAAGAGCCGATCTTAAGCTCATTGTATGTTTTAAGTAAGTTTTAAGTGGTTTTATGGGGTAGAATGGCATGTATAGGGTTGTATGAGTTTTTAAGCAAATGTTATGTTTTTGAACAATGTGAGTTGTTTGTGTGTTGTAGTTGGGGTTTTTGTTGGTTTGATGCCCCTAGGAGCTTGTATGTTTGCTTGTGAATGCTTGGGAATGTTGTGGAATAGGTTTATGCATGATTGGTTAGTTTTGGAGGCATAAATGCATAAGGGAGCAAAGTTTCTGCCCTTTGGCAGAAACCAGGTTCGGCAGTCGAAGGAGCTTTCGGCCGCCGAACGTGGCTGGGGATGCAGGCCTTTCGGCTGCCGAAGTTGCCCCCGACAAGAGACTTTCGTCTCTGTCTGGGAGTTTCGGCCGCCGAAGGTGCCGCCGAACCTGCCTGACTTTCGGCTCTAGAGGGACTTTCGGCCGCCGAACCTGCCGCCGAAAGTGCCCTGTCCAGCCATTTCTTGCATGTTTTTATGTAGTTGTTTTGTGATGTTTTAGGGGGTTTTTGGGGAGTATGTTAGTGTTATGTTTATGTATGTTTGGTCCCTCATTGGAGTTCACCTGTGTAGGTTCGGACCCGAGAAACCGAGGACCCCAGCAGTGAGCCAGCTGCTACAGAGTTTGTCAGAGCTAGCCAGAGGTGAGTGGAATAAACCTTAAGTTTTAAAATAAATGAAATATGAATTTTGAGCATGATCCATGTGTAATACCCGGCTAGAATCCGGCATCGGAATTCCTGTCGTCCGGTGGAATCCGGGGTGTCGGACTTCTAGAGAAGGGTAGGATTTATGTTTGACTAAGGGTTATGATGTGTTTTACTGTTTTAATTAAGGTTTGAGCTGAAATGACCCAAGGCTGGTGAGCCAAGTTCGGCCGCCGAAGGTAAGTTCGGCCGCCGAAAGTGCCCAATGTTCAGCTGCCGTTGCATGGTTTTTCATGCGCTTCGGCAGCCGAAGCTGAGTCGGCCAGCCAGCGTTTGGGCATCCTTAGTCAGCATTTTGGACAGGTGTTGGCTCCAAACCCTGTCCAGAAGATTGGCCACGTCTCCCATGCTTTATTTGCTCAGTTTGAGCAGCTCATGCACGAGTTAGCTTGTGTTCAAAAGAGTTTGAAAGTTTTGATGAAAAACCTAGGTTTTGAGAGTTTGAGAGGGGGAAGAGAGTTGGTTCGTTTCCTTTTGGTCAGGGTGTTTATCTTCTTATTACAGGAGGTAAGTGATGCTTTTGACCCTGTTTATATATGTTCTGAAGGTGTTATAGGATTGATGAAGAGAGAGGCATGTTTGGTGGTTTTGATGATTTATGTATGTATATATGTTTATGTGTTATGTTTGATTTGTTGTTTGGGGTTATTAGATAGTTTTGGACCCCTGTGAACATATACTTGCGTATATGTGTGTGGAATAGTTGAAGTATGCATGTTTGGAGATGTTGAAGGGAAGGAGGAGCTTGGTTTGCCATCGGGCTGAGTTCTGGATGAACTCAGGTTCGGCAGCCGAAGGTTCATTCGGCCGCCGAACCTCTTGCATGGTGGCTTAGGCTGCCACAGCTTGCCCCCGCGAGTTTTGCATGTTCGGCTCTATTTGGGGAATTCGGCCGCCGAAGGTGCCGCCGAAGGTTAGAGACTTTCGTCTCTGGAATGCCTTTTGGCCCCCGAACCTTGCCCCCGAAAGGGTTCGGCCGCCGAAGCTTGAGATTCGGCCGCCGAAAGTGTTCTGTCCAGCTTTCTTTTGCATGCTTTGCATGGATATTAGAGTGAGTTTCAGGGGATGCTTGGGGAGTGTCATAGAGGTAGTCAGAAGATAGTTTGGTCCCTCATTTGCATTTATCTGTATCTGTACAGACCAGAGGAACCAGAGAGAGCAGCAGTGAGTACTGCTCCAGAGTTTTCAGAGCCTGCTCAGTCAGTCAGTCCAGTTAGCCAGAAGTGAGTGGAACTAAACTTAATCTTTGAATTGGAACATGAAATGCTTTTAGCATCAGTCATGCATCATGAGTATATCGTAGGTTATATGCATTAGTAGCCACGAATATGTTGCATTGCATAGTTATCTGTTGATGTGAGTAAATGCTGAATGATCCAATAGTCACAGACAGGAAGTCCAGGAGCCTTTGACTACGCCCTGGCAATGGTAAGTACAGAGGTGTTATATACACATATACATATATGACAGGAAGACCAGGTGCTTAATTCTACGCCCTGGCACAGAGTTACTGGGACTATATGGTGACAGGTTTACTCTTGATGTGGTTTATCTGTGTTATGACGCATTCCATAAGAGCATGTTTTACTGAGATCTTTTACTGTTCTACTCACTGGGCTATAGAGCTCATCCCACTCCCTTAACCCCAGTTTTGCAGGTTCAGTGGTCAGTGTACAGGGACAGTCCAGCAGAGGACGGAAAGAGTAAAAGAGCTTGTAATAGTATAAAGTGGACATGTAAATTGTAAAGAGATGTTATAGTTGTGTATAACGTTAGAGTTGTGCTTGACTGAGTTGTATTATGTTGTAAAGCTTTTGTTACATACATGATCTGTATATGTATATATGTTTTATAACCAGGCTTAACAGGTATGAGTTAACCCATCTAGAGCAAGCTCTAGTCAGGGGTACAGAGTACAGAGTACAGAGTACAGAGTACAGAGATAGTGCATGCACAGGTTAAGCCTTGGTTCAGCAAAGAGTTTTATTTTCACAGAAAATGTATCATGTATGAGTTTTACAGGTACACAGAGAGTATTGTAGGCTTGCTACGGGTTCTGGCGGCCTTAAGCCGACCTGAATCCTAGCGCCGGTGACGGTCCATTTTGGGGTCGTTACAGATTGGTATCAGAGCCCTAGGTTCACATGATCGGACCTATAGAGACAGTGTCGGGCTCATAGAGAGTGGTCAAGCACAATAGGAAATCATGTCCACTAGGATAGGGTGTTGTGTCCTATCTGTGATATGCCATAAGTGATGTATGTGCCTTATTGTTATGTGTTGTTTATGTGCTAAAGTGCTATGTTATGTGTTGTTTTCCAGAGAGTAAAGATGAGAGGAACTCGTCGATCAGCCCGATTGACTGGAGTCCCACCAGAGAGTGAGAGACCAGCTGCTCGTCCTCCTGCATTGCCAAGGGCAAGGTCTCAGAGATCTAGCAGGGAAGGTACGTCAATTGTAATACCCGGCTAGACTCCGGTATCGGAATTCCTACCGTCCTGTGGAATTTCGGATGTCGGGAACCTCTAGAAGGGTAAAAACATGTTTTTGTAAAATCTTTTCACGTTTTTAATGGTTTTAAGTATGAAATTAAATGAGTTTTGCATGAAGAATCCTTGGAGGAAAACCCAGGTTCGGCCGCCAAAAGCCAAGTTCGGCCGCCGAACATGCATGCGCTTTGGAGGCACGTTAGGCCCCCGAAAGCATGAGTTAGGGAAGTCCAGTTTCGGCCGCCGAAAGTCAAGTTCGGCCGCCGAACATTGCATGGATGCGGAGGCACTTTCGGCCCCCGAACGTGGCCTGGCCAGCCACCTATAAAAGGGGCACTTAGCCGAAATGGGTGAGTTTTTCTCCCATTTTCGGCCACAGCAAGCTTCCAACCTTCCCTTTGCAACTCTTGTGTTCTTCCTCCAAATCTCTTCCATTTTTCTTGAGTTTTAAACTCACATTTGCAAGTTTGAGCATTTAAACCAAGTTTTGGAGCTTTGGGAACTCAGGAGCTCATTTTCGTGGATCTCCAAGTTTAGGTCGTCTCCCTCTCGATCTTCAAGAGGTAAGAGCCGATCTTAAGCTCCTTATGTGTTCTAAATAAGTTTTATGCAAGATCTATGGGTAGAAATGCATGTTAGGTTATATGTTGAGTTATGGGTTAATATTGATGTTTTGAACAATGTGTGTGGATTTTGTGTGTTTGAAGTGTTGTAGTTGGGGTATTTGATGTTTGAGGCCCCTAGGAACTTGTATGCATGTGATGGTTGAGATGTATGCATGATTTGAGGTTTTGGGAGGCAAGAGGTTCATGTGAACCAAGTTTCTGCCCTTCTGGCAGAAACCAGGTTCGGCCGCCGAAGGGAGTTTCGGCCGCCGAACCCCCCCTTGTGGAGGCAGCATTCGGCTGCCGAAGCTTGCCCCCGAAAGAAGACTTTCGGATCTGTCTGGGAGGTTCGGCCGCCGAAGGTGCCGCCGAACCTGCCTGACTTTCGGATCTGTCCAGGACTTTCGGCCGCCGAAGGTGCCGCCGAAAGTGCCCTGTTCAGCCATTTCATGCATATCTCTATGTGATATTTTCAGGATGTTTTAGGGGGTTTTTGGGGAGTAGTTTATAGTTATGTTCAGGTATGTTTGGTCCCTCATTTGAGTCCACCTGTGTAGGTTCGGACCCGAGGAACCGAGGACCCCAGCAGTGAGTTCAGCTGCTTCGGTGTTGTCAGAGTCAGCCAGAGGTGAGTGGAACTAAAACTTAATCTTTTAAATTAAATATTTTACCATGTTTCATGCATCATGATTATGCAATAGGATGATTGCATTAGTTTTCACGAATATGCCGCATTGCATAAATTATTGTTGATGCGGGTGAATGTCGGATGACCCAGTTAGTCCATGACAGGAAGACCAGGCCCCATGCTACAGGCCTGGCACAGAGTAAGAAAGACCAGGCCCCAGTCTACAGGCCTGGCACAGAGTAAGGAAAGACCAGGATTCCATCCTATGGTCTAGCACGGTTATGGGACTTGAAGACCAGGAGCCCAGAGGAGGCCCTGGGAAAATGGTAAGTAATGTATGTTCTGACAGGAAAGACCAGGACCCCATTCTACAGGCCTGGAACAGAGTTAACTTGGACTAATTGGTGACGGGTTCACCCAACCCTTATGTGAATTGTTTGTGTTATGATGCATTTCATAGAGCATAGTATTAAAGTGTTTTAATAGTTCAGCTCACTGGGCATCTAGCTCACCCCTCTCCCCTAACCCCCAGGTTTGCAGGTACGGGATAGATAAAGAAGGCAAGAAGAAAAGAAAAGTCATATGCATGTAATAGTTAGATTGTGGACATGACAATTGTATTATGATGAAATGTAAAAATATTCAGTATGTTATGTAATGAGGTTATTGAGGATAGAGTTGTGCTTGACCATAGTATATTGTTAATCCCTTTTGTATGTACATGACGTTTATGTAAACTAACTCAACACAGGTTGTTTCGCCTTTAAGGCTTGAATGAGATCCCACAGAGGGACTATGTTATGTATATGTTCAGAGTATGCACAGGTTGAGTTAGTCGGTGACAGTATGTATAAAGAAAAGTTTTAATTTTTATGCATGTTGTTGATCATGTATGGGATTATACAGGTTCACAGGTTTTATGTCAGGCTTGCTACGGGTCCCGGCGGCCTTAAGTCGACCCGGATCCTAGCGCCGGTAGCGGTCCGATTTTCGGGTCGTTACATCAATAGATCCTAGAAGGTCTGTCGACGAGAGCAGAAGAGGAACAGTGAGGGGAGGAAGATCAGAGGAAAGAAGGGAAGCGATGGAAATTGATCAGTCTAGAGATGATAGCATGGGTATAGGCAGTTCTGAGGAAGGTATGGGAGAGTCGCAGGGAGGTGCTCAGACCTCAGGTTTTGGCTACCCAGAGTATCCGATGGGAGGTATGTCGGAGTACTCTAGTTTTGTGCCATATCCTCCTTACATGCCTTATATGCCTTATCCGCCTTACTATCCACCATATCCTATGTATCCATCTTCCCCTACCCATCCAAGTGCAGCACACCCAGAGCCAAATGACCCAGTACCACCACCAGAACCAATAGCCCCTGTTGACAGACATCAACCTAGCTCATCTGGAGGTAAAGTGCAAATGACGGAGTACTTGAAATTGGATGCTCCTTAATACAACACGGGAGATGATCCATTTGATTACCTCAGAGCAGTTAGGATGATAACTAGTGAATTGGGCGCAGATGATAGGAGAGCCATTGAGATGGCAGGTTTCACATTAAAATGCAAGAAAGCCAGAGAATGGTTTAAGAACTATGTGGAACCCAGAATGGACAGCATGTCATGGGGAGAGTTCGCCAATGAGTTTGCAGGGTGGGCTTTTCCTGACAGTTCTCGGGAACTGAAAGTAATAGAGTTCGAACAGTTGAGACAGACAGACGAAATGAGTGTTGATGAATTTACAGATAAGTTCCTAGATTTGCTTCAGTATGTGGGTCAAGCCTATGATACTGATCAGAAGAAGGCAAGGAGATATACTATGAGATTGCATCCCAGGTATGCTTCCTTGATTCTTCCAGCAGAAAAGGAGAGTTTCCACACCATAGTGGACGCAGCCAGGAAAATGGAAGCTAGTGCCAATATTCAGAAACAATCAAAGGCACAGGCTTCGGGTTCTAAGGCCCCCAGTGGAGGCACTTCAGGCAGCAAGAGATGGGACAGAGCAAAAGGAACAAAGAGTAAGTTCTGGAATAAAGTGAAGTCAGGTCTGGGAATAGGTAATGGCTCAAGCTCTGGCACAGCTCCAGTCTGCAGAAGATGCGGAAAACCACATGGAGGAGTTTGTCAGTTGGGATCTACAGCTTGTTTTCGCTGTGGACAGGAAGGGCATATTGCTCGGAATTGTCCTCAGGTGACTTTTGCACCATCCCAGCAGATGAGTTCAGGCAGTGTGGTACAGCCAGTTGTACGGCCAGCAGCTCCAGTCATGCCTCAGAGTAGTGGCAGAGGTAGAGGGAGAGGGGCAGCCTCTACTTCAGCAGCAGGTTCCCGAGGTGGAAATCCGGTAGCCCCAGCACGGATTTTCACTGTGACACAGGAGGAGGCTAACATGTCGAACACAGTGGTGTCAGGTAATCTCATCATTGGGTGTTCAGATGTGTATGCTTTGATGGACCCCGGTGCTTCTCATTCCTTTATTGCTTCGAGAGCCATAGAGAGATTGGGTTTGATCAGTTCTGAGTTAGAGTATCCTCTCTGGGTCAGTGGACCTAAATGTGACCCATCAGTGGCAGTGTCAGTCTGTCGTTTCAGTCCAGTGTTTATAGAGGGTAGATACCTTCCAGCTGACCTTGTGGTTCTAGATTTGACGGATTTTGATGTCATTCTAGGGATGGATTGGTTATCTACATATAGTGCTACTTTGGACTATAGAGAGAAGATAGTGAGTCTCAGAGACCAGGATGGGTCAGAGTGTGTCTTCAGATGAGACAAGAGAGGTACACCCAGAGGTATGATTTCAGCCCTTCAGGCTCGTCGTTTGCTTAGGAGGGGTTGTCAGGGGTTTCTAGCTCATGTGAGAGAGCTAGACAGTCAGGTGAGGGAACCAGCCGCAGTACCAGTCGTCCGAGAGTTTCTCGATGTGTTCCCAGACGATTTACCAGGACTCCCACCTGATAGGGAGATAGGGTTTGAAATTGAATTGTTGCCAGGTACCAGACCTATCTCTATTCCTCCCTACAGGATGGCACCAGCAGAGTTAAAAGAGTTGAAAGAACAGTTGCAGGACTTGGTAGATAAGGGTTTCATCCGCCCTAGTACCTCACCTTGGGGTGCTCCAGTGCTTTTTGTTAGAAAGAAGGATGGATCCCTCAGACTTTGTATCGACTACAGACAGTTGAACAAGGTCACTATCAAGAATAGGTATCCTCTACCTAGGATTGATGATCTATTTGACCAGCTAGCTGGAGCAGGTTGTTTCTCGAAAATAGATCTAAGATCCGGGTATCATCAGTTGAAAGTCAGAAAGGCAGATGTGCCTAAGACAGCGTTCAGAACCAGATATGGGCATTATGAGTTCTTAGTGATGCCGTTCGGGTTGACTAACGCCCCTGCAGCATTCATGGATCTCATGAACAGAGTTTTCAGTGAGTTTCTGGATCACTTTGTCATTGTGTTCATCGATGATATTTTAGTGTATTCCAGAGATGCAGAGGAGCATGCCCAGCATCTGAGAATAATTTTGCAGACACTAAGAGAGCATGGTTTGTATGCCAAGTTCTCGAAGTGTGAGTTTTGGTTGAGGAGCATTGCCTTCTTGGGACACGTGGTATCAGCAGAGGGTATTGAGGTAGACCCCAAGAAGATAGAGGCTGTAGCGAACTGGCCCAGACCCACGATAGTGACTGAGATTAAAAGCTTTCTGGGACTGGCAGGGTACTACAGGAGGTTTGTTCAGAACTTCTCAAAGATAGCAGCTCCGATGACCAAATTGACTCAGAAGAACCAGAAGTTTGTCTGGTCAGACCAGTGTGAAGAGAGCTTTGAGGAGCTCAAAAAGAGATTGACAACAGCACCAATGCTAGCTCTGCCTGTGAGTAATGAGGATTTCACAGTGTTCTGTGATGCATCTCGAGTGGGATTGGGTTGTGTATTGATGCAGAGTGATAGGGTGATAGCTTATGCTTCGAGATAGTTGAAGAAGCACGAGTTGAATTACCCTACCCATGACCTCGAGATGGCAGCAGTTATCTTTGCACTTAAGATGTGGCGGCATTACCTCTACGGGGTTAAATGCGAGATCTTCACTGATCACAAGAGTTTACAGTACATTTTGAGTCAGAGAGAGCTGAATTTGAGGCAGAGGAGATGGGTAGAATTGCTCAGTGATTATGATTGTAAGATCCAGTATCATCCGGGTAAGGCGAATGTTGTGGCAGACGCCCTAAGCCGGAAGTCACTAGGCAGTTTATCCCATATAGCAGAAGAGCGGAGACCAATAGTGATGGAGCTTTATAAGCTCTTCGAAGAGGGGTTACAGCTAGAGTTGTCTGGTACAGGTACATTAATCGCACAGATGAGAGTGACACCTGTGTTTCTGGAGCAGATAGCTCAGAGACAACATGAGGACCCTGCGTTGATGAAAATTGCCAGGACTGTTCAGTCAGGCAACAGTGCAGAGTTCCGCTTTGATAGCAAAGGGATCCTTCGTTATGGGAGTCGACTTTGTGTACCTGATAGGGGCAGTGTGAAGGAAGACATTATGAAGGAAGCTCATAATGCGAGGTATAGTGTTCACCCAGGAGCCACCAAGATGTACCAGGATCTCAAAAGAATCTATTGGTGGCCAGCCATGAAGAAAGAAGTGGCGCAATTTGTAACAGCATGTGAGGTTTGCCAGAGGGTGAAACTAGAGCATCAGAAACCAGCAGGAATGCTTAACCCATTGCCGATTCCAGAGTGGAAATGGGAGAACATAGCCATGGATTTTGTAGTGGGTTTACCAGCAGCGTCCAACAGGATAGACTCTATATGGGTGATTGTGGACAGACTCACAAAATCTGCTCATTTTCTTCCAGTTCGGAGTAACTATTCTGTGGATAAGTTGGCACAAGTCTATCTGGATGAGATAGTGAGATTGCATGGGGTTCCAGTGTCGATAGTTTCAGATAGAGGACCTCAGTTTACTTCCAGATTTTGGCGAAGTCTGCAGAGTGCGATGGGCACGAGATTAGAGTTTAGCACTGCTTTCCACCCACAGACTGATGGACAATCAGAAAGGACCATCCAGACCATAGAAGATATGCTTCGATTATGTGTGTTAGATTTTGGCGGTTCTTGGAGGCAGCATCTACCTTTGGTGGAGTTTGCCTACAATAACAGCCATCATGCTAGCATTGGGATGGCTCCTTATGAAGCTTTGTATGGGAGGAAGTGCAGATCCCCTGTTTGTTGGGAAGAGATAGGAGAGAAGGCTCTTGCAGGGCCAGAGTTAGTAGAGATTACTAGTCGCGTAGTGCCCGTGATCAGAGATAGAATCAGGACAGCGCAGAGTAGACAGAAAAGTTATGCAGACGTTCGCAGGAAACAGTTAGAGTTCCAAGAGGGTAGTATGGTATTGCTGAAAGTGTCTCCAATGAAAGGAGTGGTTCGTTTTGGGAAGAAGGGTAAGTTAGCTCCACGGTACATTGGACCCTTTGAGATTTTGCAGAGGATCGGAAATGTGTCGTATAAGCTAGATTTGCCTGCTTCTATGGAGAGGATTCACCCGGTATTTCATGTTTCTATGCTACGGCAGTTTGTGTCAGATCCGAATCAGGTTCTGAGTGAGCCTGAGGTGGAGATTCATACAGATCTCACCTATATAGAGCAGCCAGTGCGGATTCTGGACACACAGATCAGACAGCTAAGGAACAAGGAGATTCCGATGGTGAAAGTTCTATGGAACCACCATAATCTAGAAGAGTGCACCTGGGAGACACGGGAGTCTATGCTCCAGCAGTATCCATATTTGTTTTGAGGTTAGTTTCCTCCAGTTTATGTGTTATTTGTTTTCGAATCATTCGAGGACGAATGTTTTTAAGGGGGGGAGAATGTAATACCCGGCTAGAATCCGGCATCGGAATTCCTGTCGTCCGGTGGAATCCGGGGTGTCGGACTTCTAGAGAAGGGTAGGATTTATGTTTGACTAAGGGTTATGATGTGTTTTACTGTTTTAATTAAGGTTTGAGCTGAAATGACCCAAGGCTGGTTAGCCAAGTTCGGCCGCCGAAGGTAAGTTCGGCCACCGAAAGTGCCCAATGTTCGGCTGCCGTTGCATGGTTTTGCATGCGCTTCGGCAGCCGAAGCTGAGTCGGCCAGCCAGCGTTTGGGCATCCTTAGTCAGCATTTTGGACAGGTGTTGGCTCCAAACCCTGTCCAGAAGATTGGCCACGTCTCCCATGCTTTATTTGCTCAGTTTGAGCAGCTCATGCACGAGTTAGCTTGTGTTCAAAAGAGTTTGAAAGTTTTGATGAAAAACCTAGGTTTTGAGAGTTTGAGAGGGGGAAGAGAGTTGGTTCGTTTCCTTTTGGTCAGGGTGTTTATCTTCTTATTACAGGAGGTAAGTGATGCTTTTGACCCTGTTTATATATGTTCTGAAGGTGTTATAGGATTGATGAAGAGAGAGGCATGTTTGGTGGTTTTGATGATTTATGTATGTATATATGTTTATGTGTTATGTTTGATTTGTTGTTTGGGGTTATTAGATAGTTTTGGACCCCTGTGAACATATACTTGCGTATATGTGTGTGGAATAGTTGAAGTATGCATGTTTGGAGATGTTGAAGGGAAGGAGGAGCTTGGTTTGCCGTCGGGCTGAGTTCTGGATGAACTCAGGTTCGGCAGCCGAAGGTTCATTCGGCCGCCGAACCTCTTGCATGGTGGCTTAGGCTGCCACAGCTTGCCCCCGCGAGTTTTGCATGTTCAGCTCTGTTTGGGGAATTCGGCCGCCGAAGGTTAGAGACTTTCGTCTCTGGAATGCCTTTTGGCCCCCGAACCTTGCCCCCGAAAGGGTTCGGCCGCCGAAGCTTGAGATTCGGCCGCCGAAAGTGTTCTGTCCAGCTTTCTTTTGCATGCTTTGCATGGATATTAGAGTGAGTTTCAGGGGATGCTTGGGGAGTGTCATAGAGGTAGTCAGAAGATAGTTTGGTCCCTCATTTGCATTTATCTGTATCTGTACAGACCAGAGGAACCAGAGAGAGCAGCAGTGAGTACTGCTCCAGAGTTTTCAGAGCCTGCTCAGTCAGTCAGTCCAGTTAGCCAGAGTTGAGTGGAACTAAACTTAATCTTTGAATTGGAACATGAAATGCTTTTAGCATCAGTCATGCATCATGAGTATATCGTAGGTTATATGCATTAGTAGCCACGAATATGTTGCATTGCATAGTTATCTGTTGATGTGAGTAAATGCTGAATGATCCAATAGTCACAGACAGGAAGTCCAGGAGCCTTTGACTACGCCCTGGCAGGTTTATAGTAAAGACCAGGAGCCTTTGACTACGCCCTGGCAATGGTAAGTACAGAGGTGTTATATACACATATACATATATGACAGGAAGACCAGGTGCTCGATTCTACGCCCTGGCACAGAGTTACTGGGACTATGTGGTGACAGGTTTACTCTTGATGTGGTTTATCTGTGTTATGATGCATTCCATAAGAGCATGTTTTACTGAGATCTTTTACTGTTCTACTCACTGGGCTATAGAGCTCATCCCACTCCCTTAACCCCAGTTTTGCAGGTTCAGTGGTCAGTGTACAGGGACAGTCCAGCAGAGGACGGAAAGAGTAAAAGAGCTTGTAATAGTATAAAGTGGACATGTAAATTGTAAAGAGATGTTATAGTTGTGTATAACGTTAGAGTTGTGCTTGACTGAGTTGTATTGTGTTGTAAAGCTTTTGTTACATACATGATCTGTATATGTATATATGTTTTATAACCAGGCTTAACAGGTATGAGTTAACCCATCTAGAGCAAGCTCTAGTCAGGGGTACAGAGTACAGAGTACAGAGTACAGAGATAGTGCATGCACAGGTTAAGCCTTGGTTCAGCAAAGAGTTTTATTTTCACAGAAAATGTATCATGTATGAGTTTTACAGGTACACAGAGAGTATTGCAGGCTTGCTACGGGTTCTGGCGGCCTTAAGCCGACCTGAATCCTAGCGCCGGTGACGGTCCATTTTGGGGTCGTTACACCATGCATCATGAATGCCATGAGATATAGTAGGTTGTTTGCATTAGTATTCACGAATATGTTGCATTGCATTTATGATGTTGATGTTGATGTGGATTGGTTATTGGATGATCCTTTAGTCCTCATATGATATGATGATGTTATGGCATGATATGGTATGGAAGTCCAGGTTGTACCCATTCTACGTCCCTGGCACGATGTAAGAGGAAGTCCAGGTTGTACCCATTCTACGTCCCTGGCACAGTTGGACTGTATGATATGTTATGTTAAGAGAAAGACCGGTTGTACCCATTCTACGTCCCGGCACAGTTGGACTATGTAGAGGACTATAGGTGACAATACCATCCGAGATGTGATTTGTTGTGATGTGTTGCATTTCATGAAAGCATGAAATTTTAATATATGATTTCTCTATTCTGCTCACTGGGCTTTGTAGCTCACCCCTCTCCCCTAACCCCAGATGTGCAGGTACAGGGTAGACCATGAGGTTAGCCAGAGTTTTGAAGTATGTTTATGTAATAGTTAGATTGTGGACATGACAATTGTACTATGATGTAATGTAAGAGATTTCAGTATGTTATGTAATGAGGTATATTGAGGTTATAGACGTGCTTGACCCTATGAGTATTGAAATCCCTTGTTGATGCATGATCTTAGATATTTGATGATACAGATGTTAGCCAACTCAACACATGTATATCGCCCATTGGGGCATTGATGAGATCCCACAGAGGGGTCAAGTTTATGATTATGTTAGTGCATGCACAGGTTGAGTTTGGTGTATGAGAAATGAAAGAAAAGTTTTAAATTATTATGCATGTTGTTGATCATGTATGGGATTATACAGGTTTCCAGGATGTATGTTTGGCTTGCTACGGGTCCCGGCGGCCTTAAGTCGACCCGGATCCTAGCGCCGGTAGCGGTCCGATTTTCGGGTCGTTACATGCTATGCCCTAGTGTATGAATAATCCCTTTGTACATGTATCCTGCTTTACGTTTCTTGATGAGAAATGTGCTGAACCAGGTTTAATGTATGACATACGTAGAGTGTGATGGGAAGAAAGGGTTTCACTCCCTTGACCCTAAGTGGACAGGGCTATTCCAGAGTTATACAGATGAGAGTATGCTTTGATTATGTAATACCCGGCTAGAATCCGGCATCGGAATTCCTGTCGTCCGGTGGAATCCGGGGTGTCGGACTTCTAGAGGAGGGTAGGATTTATGTTTTACTATGTGTGATATGTGTTTTACTGATTTAACTAAGTTTTGAGTTGAAATGACCCAAGGCTGATGAGCCAAGTTCGGCCGCCGAAGGTAAGTTCGGCCGCCGAAAGTGCTCAAGGTTCGGCTTCCGAAGTTTAAGATCGGCCCCCGAATGTTGCATGAGTTTGCATGCGATTGGGCAGTCGACGCTGAGGTGGCCAGTCAGCTGAGTCATGGATTTTGACAGATGTTGGCCTCAGATTCTTGCCATGGAATAGTCCACGTCTCTCATGACTCACATGTTTTGGTTGATTATACAGAAGGTTGAGGTGTTTGCAAAGGTGTTGAACGTTGAGAGAACTCAAGCTACGTTTTTGAGGATTTGAGCGTTTGAAGAGAAGTTGATTTGTTTCCCTTGTTCAGTACGTGTATCTTCCTGTTTACAGAGGTAAGGGAAGATCTAGAACCTGTTTATATGTTTTCTGAAGGTTTTATGGGGTTAAAGGAAAGAGATGCATGCTTAGGTTAGTCATGGTAGTTTTGATGATTTTTGCATGTATACATGTTTATGTGTTATGGTTGATTTGTTGTTTGGGGTTATTAGATAGTTTTGGACCCCTGTGACCATATACTTACGTATATGTGTGTGGAAGAGTGGAAGTATACATGTTTGAGAGGTTGAAGGGATGGAGGAGCTTGTTTGCCGTCGGGGCTGAGTTCTGGATGAACTCAGGTTCGGCAGCCGAAGGTTCTTTCGGCCGCCGAACCTCTTGAATGGTGGCTTAGGCTACCACAGCTGCCCCTGAGTGTTTTTGCATGTTCGGCTCTGTTTGGGGATCGGCCGCCGAAGGTGCCGCCGAAGGTTAGAGACTTTCGTCTCTGGAATGTCTTTTGGCCCCCGAAACTTGCCCCCGAAAGGGTTCGGCCGCCGAAGCATGAGATTCGGCCGCTGAAGGTGCTTGAGTTTCGTCTCTGGAGAGGACTTTCGGCCGCCGAACCTGCCGCCGAAAGTGTTCTGTCCAGCTTTCTTTTGCATGCTTTGCATGAATAGTTGAGTGAGTTGAAAGGGTTTCTGGGGGAGTGTAATAGAGGTATTCAGAAGCTAGTTTGGTCCCTCATTTGCATTTATCTGTATCTGTACAGACCAGAGGAACCAGAGAGAGCAGCAGTGAGTACTGCTCCAGAGTATACAGAACCTGCAGAGTCAGTTCAGAGCCAGAGGTGAGTGGAACTAAACTGAGTACTTGATTTAATTCAGACAATAACTGCTTTTAGCATATTTCATGCATCATTTTATACCATAGGGTGATTGCATTAGAATGCACAAAGATGTTGCCTTGCATAGCTTCATTGTTGGTGTGGGTAAATGCTGAATGATCCAGTAGTTCCAGACAGGAAGACCAGGACCCCATTCTACGGCCTGGCAGGTAAAGGAAGACCAGGACCCCATTCTATGGCCTGGCGGGTATAGGCAATTGGTCTATACTGGCAAAGGGTAAGTACAGGTGTTATATACACATATACATATATGGTACAGGAAGTCCAGGACCCCAGTCTATGGCCTGGCACGGTTTACTGGGATTATGTGGTGACAGGTTTACTCTTGATGTGGCTTGTTTGTGTTATGACGCATTCCATGAGATCATGTTTTACTGAGATATTTTACTGTTCTACTCACTGGGCTATAGAGCTCATCCCACTCCCTTAACCCCAGTTTTGCAGGTTCAGTGTACAGTGTACAGGGACAGTCCAGCAGAGTACAGAAAGAGTAAAAGAGCTTGTAATAGTATAGAGTGGACATGTAAATGTAAAGAGATTTTATAGTTGTGTATAACGTTAGAGTTGTGTTTGCCTTAGTTGTATTGTGTTGTAAAGCTTTTGTTACATACATGATCTGTATATGTATATATGTTTTATAACCAGGCTTAACAGGTATGAATTAACCCATCTAGAGCGAGCTCTAGTCAGGGGTACAGAGTACAGAGTACAGAGTACAGAGATAGTGCATGCACAGGTTAAGCCTTGGTTCAGCAAAGAGTTTTTATTTTCACAGAAAATGTATCATGTATGAGTTTTACAGGTACACAGTGAGTATAGCAGGCTTGCTACGGGTTCTGGCGGCCTTAAGCCGACCTGAATCCTAGCGCCGGTGACGGTCCATTTTGGGGTCGTTACAGATTGGTATCAGAGCCCTAGGTTAACATGGTCGGACCTATAGAGAGAGTGTCGGGCTCATAGAAAATCTAGTTGGTCAAGCACAATAGGGAATCATGTCCACCAGGATAGGATGTGGAGTCTTGTCTATTTGATGCTATGACATGCATATGCATATGTGTTCTCGTTGAGATATATGTTTATGTGCTGATATGCTATAGTATGTGTTGTTTTTCAGAGTTCAGATGCGAGGAACTCGTCGATCAGCTCGATTGACTGGAGTCCCATCAGATAGTGAGGGATTAGCTGCTCGTCCTCCAGCATTGCCGAGGGCAAGGTCGCAGAGATCTAGCAGGGAAGGCATGTCAATAGACCCTAGAAGGTCTGTAGACAAGAGCAGAAGAGGGATAGTTAGAGGAGGTAGATCAGAGGAAGAGAGGGAGGCCATGGAGACTGATCCGTCTATGGATCCGTCTATGGATGAAGGTATGGGAGAATCTCTGGGAGGTGTTCAGGTCTCAGGTTTTGATTATCCAGCTGTTTCCCAGGTTCCAGAGTATCCAATGGAAGGTATGTCGGAGTACTCTCGATTTGACCCATATCCTACATCTATGCCATATATGCCATATCCTTACTATTACCCATCATATCCACCATATCCTATGTATCCACCCTCCCCTATCCATCCAAGTGCAGCACACCTAGAAATAAATGAACCAGTACCACCACCACCAGAACCAGTAGCCCCTGTTGTTGACAGACATCAACCTAGCTCATCTGGAGGTAAAGTGCAAATGACGGAGTATTTGAAATTGGATGCTCCTAAGTTTCATACAGGAGATGATCCATTTGAGTATCTGAGATGTGTAAAAATGATTACTGATGAGTTGGGAGCAGACGATAGGAGAGCCATTGAGATGGCAGGTTTCACATTAAAATGCAAGAAAGCCAGAGAATGGTTCAAGAATTATGTGGAGCCTAGAATGGACAGCATGTCATGGGGAGAGTTCGCCAATGAGTTTGCAGGGTGGGCTTTTCCTGATAGCTCCAGGGAGATAAAGCTAATAGAGTTTGAACAGTTAAGACAAACAGATGAGATGGCGGTTGATGAATTTACAGATAAGTTTCTAGATTTGCTTCAGTACGTGGGTCAGGCCTATGATACTGATCAGAAGAAAGCTAGAAGATATACCCTAAGACTTCATCCCAGGTATTCTTCTTTGATCCTTCCAGCAGAAAAGGAGAGTTTCCACTCTATTGTGGATGCAGCTAGGAAGATGGAAGCTAGTGCCAAGATTCAAAAACAGTCTCAAGCACAGGCTTCGGGTTCTAAGGCCCCCAGTTCAGGCACCTCAGGTAGTAAACGATGGGATAAGGCAAAAGGAACAAAGAGTAGGTTCTGGAGTAAAGTCAAGTCTGGTCTGGGAATGGGTAGTGGCTCAAGCTCTGGCACAACTATTCCAGCATGTAGGAGATGTGGAATACCACACAGAGGAGCTTGTCAGTTGGGATCTTCAGCCTGTTTTAGATGTGGACAGGTGGGGCATTTTGCTCGAGAGTGTCCTCAGGTGACTTTTGTGGCACCTTCCCAGCAGATGAGTTCAGGCAGTGTAGCACAGCCAGTAGGGCAGCCAGTGGCTCCAGCCATGCCTCAGAGTAGTGGCAGAGGTAGAGGGAGAGGGGTAGCCTCTACTTCAGCAGCAGGTTCCCGAGGTGGAAATCCTGTAGCCCCAGCACGGATTTTCACTATGACTCAGGAGGAGGCTAACATGTCGAACACAGTGGTGTCAGGTAATCTCATCATTGGGTGTTCAGATGTGTATGCTTTGATGGACCCCGGTGCTTCTCATTCCTTTATTGCTTCGAGAGCCATAGAGAGATTGGGTTTGATCAGTTCTGAGTTAGAGTATCCTCTCTGGGTCAGTGGACCTAAATGCGACCCATCAGTGGCAGTGTCAGTCTGTCGTTTCAGTCCAGTGTTTATAGAGGGTAGATACCTTCCAGCTGACCTTGTGGTTCTAGATTTGACAGATTTTGATGTCATTCTAGGGATGGATTGGTTATCTACATATAGTGCGACTTTGGACTGTAGAGACAAGATAGTGAGTCTCAGAGACCAGGATGGGTCAGAGTGTGTCTTCAGAGGAGACAGGAGAGGTACACCCAGAGGTATGATTTCAGCCCTTCAGGCTCGTCGTTTGCTTAGGAGGGGTTGTCAGGGGTTTCTAGCTCATGTGAGAGAGCTAGACAGTCGGGTGAGGGAACCAGCCGCCGTACCAGTAGTCCAAGAGTTTCTCGATGTGTTCCTAGACGATTTACCAGGACTCCCACCTGATAGGGAGATAGGGTTTGAAATTGAATTACTGCCAGGTACCAGATCTATCTCTATTCCTCCCTACAGGATGGCACCAGTAGAGTTAAAAGAGTTGAAAGAACAGTTGCAGGACTTGGTAGATAAGGGTTTCATCCGCCCTAGTACCTCACCTTGGGGTGCTCCAGTGCTCTTTGTCAGAAAGAAGGATGGATCCCTTAGACTTTGTATCGACTACAGACAGTTGAACAAGGTCACTATCAAGAATAGGTATCCGCTACCTCGGATTAATGATCTCTTTGACCAGCTAGCTGGAGCAGGTTGTTTTTCGAAAATAGATCTGAGATCCGGGTATCATCAGTTGAGAGTCAGAGAGGCAGATGTGCCTACGACAGCTTTCAGGACTAGATATGGGCATTATGAGTTCTTAGTGATGCCGTTCGGGTTGACTAACGCCCCTGCAGCATTCATGGATCTCATGAACAGAGTTTTCAGTGAGTTTCTGGATCACTTTGTCATTGTGTTCATCGATGATATTTTAGTGTATTCCAGAGATACAGAAGAGCATGCCCAGCATCTGAGGATAGTTCTGCAGACACTGAGAGAGCATGGTTTGTATGCCAAGTTCTCGAAGTGTGAGTTTTGGTTGAGGAGCATTGCCTTCTTGGGACACGTGGTATCAGCAGAAGGTATTGAGGTAGACCCCAAGAAGATAGAGGCTGTAGTTAACTGGCCCAGACCCACGACAGTGACTGAGATTAAAAGCTTTCTGGGACTGGCAGGTTACTACAGGAGGTTCGTTCAGAACGTCTCAAAGATAGCAGCTCCTATGACCAAACTAACTCAGAAAAACCAGAAGTTTGTCTGGTCAGACCAGTGTGAAGAGAGCTTTGAGGAGCTCAAGCGGAAATTGACAACAGCACCAGTGCTAGCTCTGCCTGTGAGTAATGAGGATTTCACAGTATTCTGTGATGCGTCTCGAGTGGGATTGGGTTGTGTTCTGATGCAGCAGGATAGGGTGATTGCTTATGCTTCTAGACAGTTAAAGAAGCACGAGTTGAATTACCCCACCCATGACCTTGAGATGGCAGCAGTTATCTTTGCACTCAAGATGTGGAGGCATTACCTCTACGGGGTTAAATGCGAGATCTTCACTGATCACAAGAGTTTACAGTACATCTTGAGTCAGAGAGAGCTGAATTTGAGGCAGAGAAGATGGGTAGAATTGCTCAGTGATTATGATTGTACGATCCAGTATCATCCGGGTAAGGCGAATGTCGTGGCAGACGCCCTCAGCCGGAAGTCACTAGGCAGTTTATCCCATATAGCAGTAGAGCGGAGACCAATAGTGATGGAGCTTTATAAGCTCTTCGAAGAGGGGTTACAGTTAGAGTTGTCTGGTACAGGTGCGTTGATAGCACAGATGAGAGTGACACCTGTGTTTCTGGAGCAGATCGCTCAGAGACAGCATGAGGACCCTAAATTGATGAAAATTGCCAGGACTGTTCAGTCAGGCAACAGTGCAGAGTTCAGATTTGACAGCAAAGGGATCCTTCGTTATGGGAGTCGACTTTGTGTACCTGATAGGGGCAGTGTGAAGGAAGACATTATGAGGGAAGCTCATAATGCGAGGTATAGTGTTCACCCAGGAGCCACCAAGATGTACCAGGATCTCAAAAGAATCTATTGGTGGCCAGCCATGAAGAAAGAAGTGGCGCAATTTGTGACAACCTGTGAGGTTTGCCAGAGGGTGAAACTAGAGCATCAGAAACCAGCAGGAATGCTTAACCCATTGCCGATTCCAGAGTGGAAATGGGAGAACATAGCCATGGATTTTGTAGTGGGTTTACCAGCAGCAGCGTCCAACAGGATAGACTCTATATGGGTGATTGTGGACAGACTCACAAAATCTGCTCATTTTCTTCCAGTTCGGAGTAACTATTCTGTGGATAAGTTGGCACAGGTCTATCTGGATGAGATCGTGAGATTACATGGAGTTCCCGTGTCTATAGTTTCAGACAGAGGACCTCAGTTTACCTCCCGCTTTTGGCGGAGTCTGCAGAGTGCGATGGGCACGCGATTGGAGTTTAGTACTGCTTTCCACCCACAGACTGATGGACAGTCAGAGAGGACCATCCAGACCATTGAGGATATGCTCAGAATGTGTGTGTTAGACTTTGGCGGTTCTTGGAGGCAGCATCTACCTTTGGTGGAGTTTGCCTACAATAACAGCCATCATGCTAGCATTGGGATGGCTCCGTATGAAGCTTTGTATGGGAGGAAGTGCAGATCCCCTATTTGTTGGGAAGAGATAGGAGAGAAAGCTCTTGCAGGGCCAGAGTTAGTAGAGATTACTAGTCGCGTAGTGCCCGTGATCAGAGATAGAATCAGAACAGCGCAGAGTAGACAGAAAAGTTATGCAGACGTGCGCAGGAAACAGTTAGAATTCCAAGAGGGTAGTATGGTATTGCTGAAAGTGTCTCCAATGAAAGGAGTGGTTCGTTTTGGGAAGAAGGGTAAGTTAGCTCCACGGTACATTGGACCCTTTGAGATTTTGCAGAGGATCGGCAATGTGTCGTATAAGCTAGATTTACCGGCTTCTATGGAGCGGATTCACCCGGTATTTCATGTTTCTATGCTACGGCAGTTTGTGTCAGATCCGAATCAGGTTCTGAGTGAGCCTGAGGTGGAGATTCATACAGATCTCACCTATATAGAGCAGCCAGTGCGGATTCTGGACACACAGATCAGACAGCTAAGGAACAAAGAGATTCCGATGGTGAAAGTTCTATGGAACCACCATAACCTAGAAGAGTGCACCTGGGAGACGCGGCAGTCTATGCTCCAGCAATATCCATATTTGTTTTGAGGTTAGTTTCCTCCAGTTTATGTGTTATTTGTTTTCGAATCATTCGAGGATGAATGTTTTTAAGGGGGGGAGAATGTAATACCCGGCTAGAATCCGGCATCGGAATTCCTGTCGTCCGGTGGAATCCGGGGTGTCGGACTTCTAGAGGAGGGTAGGATTTATGTTTTACTATGTGTGATATGTGTTTTACTGATTTAACTAAGTTTTGAGTTGAAATGACCCAAGGCTGATGAGCCAAGTTCGGCCGCCGAAGGTAAGTTCGGCCGCCGAAAGTGCTCAAGGTTCGGCTTCCGAAGTTTAAGATCGGCCCCCGAATGTTGCATGAGTTTGCATGCGATTGGGCAGCCGACGCTGAGGTGGCCAGTCAGCTGAGTCATGGATTTTGACAGATGTTGGCCTCAGATTCTTGCCATGGAATAGGCCACGTCTCTCATGACTCACATGTTTTGGTTGATTATACAGAAGGTTGAGGTGTTTGCAAAGGTGTTGAACGTTGAGAGAACTCAAGCTACGTTTTTGAGGATTTGAGCGTTTGAAGAGAAGTTGATTTGTTTCCCTTGTTCAGTACGTGTATCTTCCTGTTTACAGAGGTAAGGGAAGATCTAGAACCTGTTTATATGTTTTCTGAAGGTTTTATGGGGTTAAAGGAAAGAGATGCATGCTTAGGTTAGTCATGGTAGTTTTGATGATTTTTGCATGTATACATGTTTATGTGTTATGGTTGATTTGTTGTTTGGGGTTATTAGATAGTTTTGGACCCCTGTGACCATATACTTACGTATATGTGTGTGGAAGAGTGGAAGTATACATGTTTGAGAGGTTGAAGGGATGGAGGAGCTTGTTTGCCGTCGGGGCTGAGTTCTGGATGAACTCAGGTTCGGCAGCCGAAGGTTCTTTCGGCCGCCGAACCTCTTGAATGGTGGCTTAGGCTGCCACAGCTTGCCCCTGAGTGTTTTTGCATGTTCGGCTCTGTTTGGGGATCGGCCGCCGAAGGTGCCGCCGAAGGTTAGAGACTTTCGTCTCTGGAATGTCTTTTGGCCCCCGAAACTTGCCCCCGAAAGGGTTCGGCCGCCGAAGCATGAGATTCGGCCGCCGAAGGTGCTTGAGTTTCGTCTCTGGAGAGGACTTTCGGCTGCCGAACCTGCCGCCGAACCTGCCGCCGAAAGTGTTCTGTCCAACTTTCTTTTGCATGCTTTGCATGAATAGTTGAGTGAGTTGAAAGGGTTTCTGGGGGAGTGTAATAGAGGTATTCAGAAGCTAGTTTGGTCCCTCATTTGCATTTATCTGTATCTGTACAGACCAGAGGAACCAGAGAGAGCAGCAGTGAGTACTGCTCCAGAGTATACAGAACCTGCAGAGTCAGTTCAGAGCAAGAGGTGAGTGGAACTAAACTGAGTACTTGATTTAATTCAGACAATAACTGCTTTTAGCATATTTCATGCATCATTTTATACCATAGGGTGATTGCATTAGAATGCACAAAGATGTTGCCTTGCATAGCTTCATTGTTGGTGTGGGTAAATGCTGAATGATCCAGTAGTTCCAGACAGGAAGACCAGGACCCCATTCTACGGCCTGGCAGGTAAAGGAAGACCAGGACCCCATTCTACGGCCTGGCGGGTATAGGCAATTGGTCTATACTGGCAAAGGGTAAGTACAGGTGTTATATACACATATACATATATGGTACAGGAAGTCCAGGACCCCAGTCTACGGCCTGGCACGGTTTACTGGGATTATGTGGTGACAGGTTTACTCTTGATGTGGCTTGTTTGTGTTATGACGCATTCCATGAGATCATGTTTTACTGAGATATTTTACTGTTCTACTCACTGGGCTATAGAGCTCATCCCACTCCCTTAACCCCAGTTTTGCAGGTTTAGTGTACAGTGTACAGGGACAGTCCAGCAGAGTACAGAAAGAGTAAAAGAGCTTGTAATAGTATAGAGTGGACATGTAAATGTAAAGAGATTTTATAGTTGTGTATAACGTTAGAGTTGTGTTTGCCTTAGTTGTATTGTGTTGTAAAGCTTTTGTTACATACATGATCTGTATATGTATATATGTTTTATAACCAGGCTTAACAGGTATGAATTAACCCATCTAGAGCGAGCTCTAGTCAGGGGTACAGAGTACAGAGTACAGAGTACAGAGTACAGAGATAGTGCATGCACAGGTTAAGCCTTGGTTCAGCAAAGAGTTTTTATTTTCACAGAAAATGTATCATGTATGAGTTTTACAGGTACACAGAGAGTATAGCAGGCTTGCTACGGGTTCTGGCGGCCTTAAGCCGACCTGAATCCTAGCGCCGGTGACGGTCCATTTTGGGGTCGTTACAGATTAAGCCTGGTTAGTCACAGAAAAGTTTTACCGTTTTCTAGTTATGTGTGATCATGTACAGGATTTTTCAGGTACATTGAGAGTATAGTCGGCTTGCTACGGGTCCCGGCGGCCTTAAGCCGATCTGGATCCTAATGCCAGTGATGGTTCGGGCCGTTACCGAAGGGTATCGATTTCCGGGCTGTTACAGATTGGTATCAGAGCATAGGGCCTCATAAGTACGGTGTGGGGAGCAAAGTTGTTTAAGGATTAGAGAGACCCCACATCGAAAAGAGGTTGGTTTAGAGGTTATAGGAGGGCAAGCACAATAGGTAAAATCATGTCCACTAGGATAGGATGAGGAGTCTTATCCTGCATGCTGATGTGGAATGCCATGATGAGATGCATGTGCATAATTGATGTGTTCTATATGTGTTATGGATTCATGTGTTCTCACATGGATCATTTGATGTTTTGTGTGATGTTGTGCTTTTCAGAAACAGGATGAGAGGAACTCGTCGATCTGCGAGATTGACAGGAGCTCCGCCAGAGAATGAGGGTATGGATGCCCAGTTCCCTGTTTTGCAAAGAGCAACGTCAGGTAGTTTTAGTGGAGAAGGTACATCAAGGGACCCTAGAAGGTCTTTTGATGAGAGTAGAAGAGTAGTTCAAGGTGGTATGTCCGCTGATATGAGAACAGTAGAGGAGGATGAACATAGAAGAGATGGTAGCATGGGCAGGAGTATGTTAGGAGGAGATATGGGTGAGTTCCAAGGAGGCACTCAGGCCTCAGGTTTTGTTCCACCTCAGTATCCACCCTACCCGTGGGGGACAGGGTATCCGATGAGTGGTACATTGGATTTCCCTCAGTATAACCCATATCCCACCTTTATACCCTATCCTTCTTTTTACCCGCCATATCCACAGTATACCATGTTTTCACCTTTCTCTTGTTATCCAGGTTTAGCCAACCTTAACCCAGGAAACGTTGCACATCCTTCACCACCAGTAGAATCAGTAGCCCCAGTTGTGCAACCATCTCAGCCTAGTTCACCTGGAGGAAGTGAGGTAAAGATGATAGATTATTTGAGGTTAGATGGCCCTAAGTTTGAAACGGGAGATGACCCTTTTGAGTATCTCAGAACGGTCAAGATGTTAACTGACGAGTTGGGAGTCAGTGAGAGTAGAGCCATTCAGATGGCAGGGGTCACATTGAGATGTGAGAAAGTAAGAGAATGGTTTAATCAGTATGTGAACTCAAGGGTAGAAAGTTTATCTTGGGAGCAGTTTGTTAATGAATTTGTAGGATGGGCGGTTCCCGATCGCTCAAGGGACTATAAGGAAAGTGAATGTGAACAGTTAAGGCAGACAGAAAATAGGAGTGCAGATGAATATACAAAGAATATTGATCCTTTACCACTAGGTGAGGTTACTACAAGGAGTAAAAAGAAAGTCAGAGGCCTTAAGGGGTCAAAGAAGAGAGAATTCTGGAATAGGTTAAAGTCTGATCTGAGTTTTAGCGGTGGTTCGAGTTCTGGTAGAGGTAGTTCTAGATGTGTAAGGTGTGGAAGACCACACAGAGGAGTCTGCCGGTATGGGACAATAGCTTGTTACGAGTGCGGACAGGAGGGGCATTTAATACGTGAGTGTCCTACTGCACCTAAGAGAACACAGTCCCAGCAGACATTATCAGGTAGAGCTGTTCAGCAGGAGGCAGTCACATCAGACCCAGTGGTACTAGGTATGCTCAGTTTGTGTTCTGATGTGTGTGTTTGTGGTTTTTCGTAGCGTGTCCGTGTTATGGCAAAAGTAAAAGGTGAATAGATAGAGATCTAGAGAAAGAGCAAAAGTTAAAGAGATAGAGATTCAGAAAAGAGTTAGTAGCCTAGAGGTTAGTAAACGAGAGAAGAGCTCAAGAAAGTTGATATGAGAATAGTAGAATGTGATAAAGTTAGAAGTTCAAAATGGAAGTTAAGAGATGCAGATTCAGAGAAGAGAAGTTAAAGAATTGAAGAAAAGAGCTAAAGAGAGAGTTGTTGTGAGACAGTATGATCTCAAGTTTTCATGGCCCCAGGTATAGTGAGATAGGTCCGAATAAGAAATAAAGAAAAGAAAGAGTAAGTATAAGAGAAGAGAAAGAAGACGAAGAGATAGAAGAAGAGATAGAGTAAGTACAAAGATAAGAGCAAGAAGCAGAGAGTAAGAAAAGAGTAAGAATACGAAAGTGAGAGCGAAGAGAAAAGTAAGTGAACTAGAACAGAGCAGAGTATAAAGAAAGAGTAAGTAAGTAAGATAAAGCAGAAGAATAAGATAGATCAGAGTAAAAGGAAAAGAAGAAGTAAGAAGGAGCTTAGAAAGAGATTAGTATTAGTCTGGGTTTCAGTGGTAGTTGAGGCAGAGAAAAAGGGTGAGCCTTTTCTTCAGTAGGTTCCCGAGGGAAGTTCCAATAGCTATGGCTTGGATCTTCTTCCTGACGCAGTAGGAGGCTACCACATCATACACGGTGACGTCAGACACGTTCACTTGGAAATGTTCAGATGTGTATGCTGTTGGTTTTGGACCCTAGTGTTTCGCTTTCCTTATTCTGTGTGAGCTGTTTATAGAGTGGGTTTGATGACTTCTGGGCTTAGAGCGTTTCGTTGGGTCAATAGACCTGAGTATGATCCATCTGAGGCAGAGTCAGTTCAGTTCAGAGTGTATAGCGAGTAGATGCAATCCAGCTGACCTTATGGTTCTAGAGTTGACTCTTTGATGTCATTCTAGGGCGGATTGGCTAGCTACTCATAGTACTACCTATGTCCATAGAGACAAGGAAAGAGAGTTTAGAGCTCAGGATGGATCAAAGGGAAACCTTTAGAGGGACAGCGTATAGTATAGATGCCTAGAAGTGAATAGCAGTCCCGCAGGCTCATGGTTTACTCAGGAAAGGTTGTCAGAGGGTTCTAGCTCTTGTGAGCGAGTATAGCAGTCCGATCAGGGAATCAGCCTCAGTACCTATAGCTAGTGAGTTCCAGATGTTTCCCAAACGATCTGTCAGGTTTACCATCTGTTTAGGAGTTAGAATTGGAATAGGAGTGGTGTCTGGACGCGGAACCATTTCTTTCCTTCTACTCTACAGGATGGTATCTGCAGAGTTGAGAGTATAGGCAGAATAGTATAGAAGCTTAGTAGATAAAGGTTTTATCCGACTTAGTACCTCATCCTGGATTGTACTAGTGTTGTTGTGGGAAACGAAGGATAGATCCTTGCGACCTTGTTATGACTGTACGCGGTTAACAAGGTTACGACTAAGGACAGGTGTTCCCAGTTAGGATTGATGATCTTTGAGGACAGCTAATAAGAGCTAATTGTGGTTTTAATGTGATCAGAGATTTGAGTACTACCTATTGAGAGTTAGAGATTGAAAGTTGAAAGAGAGGTCAGTCTAGTAAAGAGTAAAGATCAGAGTAGCCCAGCGAAAGCTGTGAAGTTCAGGAAAGGATTAGGATTTTGATTATAGAGTTGTGTTGGATCTAAATGCGAGTCTTAAGTAACCAGAGAAGAGGAGTTTCGGAAAGATCCCCTGTATTGCATAGTCAGTATAGTTTAAGGATACACAGATCAGAAAAGTTAAGGAGTAAGGAGTTCAGATAGTGATTGGCTTTTGGAGTCACCATAGTAGAGAAGTATGATTAGAGACTCAGGAGTTCTCTCTTTAGAGAGAAATGTTAGGCTCTGTTTTCTTGTTTGTTTGTTTTGTTTCAACATTCGAGGACGAATGTTTTAAAGGGGGGAAGAATGTAATACCCGGCTAGATCAGGCATCAGAATTCTTACCGTCCGGTGGGATTCAAGGATGTCGGAGGTTTCTAGAAGGGTAGAGTGAAGGTTTTCTAAAAGAGTTTTAAATGTTTTAATGTTTTTTGAAGTGTTTTAAAGGGTTAAAGTGAGTTAGAGTTTAGTTTTGAAGAGAAAAGACCAAGGAGGCCAAATGCAGGTTCGGCCGCCGAAGGTAATGTTCGGCGGCCGAAAGTGCTAAGGTTCGGCTTCCGAAGTTCATGTTCGGCCCCCGAACGTTGCATGGTTTCGCATGCAGTTTCGGCTGCCGAAGGTGAGTCGGTTAGCTCTCTATATAGGCACCCCCAGTCGGTGAAAAGGATAAGATTGACTTCCTTTTCACTCCCAGAGGTGAGTTTTGTTCTCCTTGGTGGGTTTTCATGGTTTTCTTCAGATCTTTCAAAGATTAAGTAAGTTTAAAGTGAGTTTATCTTGGTTTTGAAGGCTTTGAACTTTGAGCAAGGTTTTGGAGACTTTGGAGTTTAGATCCTCCATAGCCTTGAGTTTGGATCACACCAGCCTTTGTTCTTCAAGAGGTAAGTGGGGATCCTTAGTTTTTATGATGTTTTTACATGAGTTTTATGAAGGGAAAATGGAGTTTATGCATGAGTTTGCATGATTAGGTTTAAAAGTATATTTATGTGTGTTTTGTGATGAAAGCGTGATTATGTGTTATGCTACGTTGTTGTGTTGGGGTTTTAGGAGTTTTGGACCCCTTGGTGCATGTACTTGAGTATATGCAAGTTGTGGAAGTAAGGTTGCATGTTGAGGAACGTTTGGGGGAGTGTTGAGCATGAGTGAGCAAGGTTCTGCCTTCTGGAGAACCCAGCTTCGGCCGCCGAAGATAGATTCGGCCGCCGAACCCTTTGTGGAGGTGGTTTCGGCTGCCTAAGGTTGCCTCCGGAAGTTGGACTTTCGGATCTGTCATGCACATTCGGCCACCGAAGGTGCCACCGAACATGCATGAGTTTCGGCTCTGGAGGGGGGTTCGGCCGTCGAAGGTGCCGCCGAAGGTGTCCTGTCCAGCTTTTCTTTGCATGTTTTCTATGATTGTTTTAAGAGCTTTTAGAGGGGTTTTGGGGAGTTGTTTAAGAGATGTTTCGAGATATGTTTGAGTATGTTTGGTACCTCATTTGAGTCCTCCGTTGTAGGATTGGACCCGAGGAACCGAGGTGTTCAGCAGTAGTAGCTGCTACAGAGTGAGAGTTAGCCCAGAGTTAGCCAAGCAGTGGCTACAGGTGAGTGGAACTAACTTAATGTTTTATTTTTAGGAAAGGACACGTTTCTAGCATGATCCATGCATCATAAAATGCCATGTTATGTATTAGGTTGTGGTGCATTAGAATTCACGAATTTGATACATTGCATAAGTTGTTATTTGTGTGGATGAATGTTGGATGATCCTTAGCCCTTGACATGAGAGGAGATACTATAACAGAGATGTGGCATGAGCTAGCCATACCAGGTCGCTCCTGGATAGTCCAGGTTGCTCCTGGTACTATGATACAGATAGACAGACAGCACAAGAGAAGACTGGGTGATGGCACCGCCTCCCTAGCATTATTGGATTTGTTGTGATATGATACAGTAAAGAGAAGACTGGGTGATGGTTCTACCTCCCTAGCACAGTTGGGCATAGAAGTCTAGGTGATGGCTCTGCCTCCTTAGCAAGCAGGGTATATAGTAAGGGGCTATAGGTGACAAGTTCATCCGTTTGATGATTTGTTTGTAATGTGACGCATTTCATGATAGCATGTAATTAATGAACTATTTTATTGTTCCTCCTCACTGGGCTATAGAGCTCATCCCACTCCCTTAACCCCAGTTTTGCAGGTTCTGAGATAGCTATGGGAAGTCAGAGTCAGCAAGAGTAACGAGGAAGGATATGCATGTACATATGTAATAGAATAGTGGACATGATGTAATTAAAGATTAGTTGGTAATGTAATGTATAGATATGTAGTGACATATGATGGATAGAGTTGTGCTATGCCCTAGTGTATGAATAATCCCTTTGTACATGTATCCTGCTTTACGTTTCTTGATGAGAAATGTGCTGAACCAGGTTTAATGTATGACATACGTAGAGTGTGATGGGAAGAAAGGGTTTCACTCCCTTGACCCTAAGTGGACAGGGCTATTCTAGAGTTATACAGATGAGAGTATGCTTTGATTAAGCCTGGTTAGTCACAGAAAAGTTTTACCGTTTTTCTAGTTATGTGTGATCATGTACAGGATTTTTCAGGTACACTGAGAGTATAGTCGGCTTGCTACGGGTCCTGACGGCCTTAAGCCGATCTGGATCCTAGTGCCAGTGATGGTTCGGGCCGTTACCGAAGGGTATCGATTTCTGGGCTGTTACAATCTGAATGGCCCTGCTATCATTCGCCCCTAGCTCATCAGTTATTGTCTTCACTACTCTCAGGTACTCAAAGGGGTCATCCCCTGACTTGTATTTGGGAGCATCCAGCTTGAGGTAATCTGTCATCTTTACCTTGCTCCCATCGGCTGAGCTAGGTCTAGGAGGTTGAGTAACTGGGGCTGCTGGTTCTGTAGGTGGTGGAGGTGGGGGTGCAGCATTCCCCGAGGTGGGGTTTACCGGGTTAGGATAGAAAGGTGAGGGTGGATAAGCTGGGTACTGTGTGTAAGGTGGATAGAAAGGTGGATAAGGCATGTAGGTAGGGTAGGGGTTAAAGCTGGAGTAATCCGATGTACCTCCCATCGGATACCCTGAACCCTGTGGGAAAGGTGGATAATGGGGGTGGAAAACCATACCCCGAGGCCTGAATGCCTCCCTGAGACTCCCCTGTCCCTTCTTCCTCCATGCTCACATCCAGGTTCCCATCCCTCCTCTGCTCCTCTTCCATAACCTCCCTCACATCTGAAGAACTTCCTCCTCTATCTGTCCCCCTTCTGCTAGCATCAAAAGACCTTCTAGGGTCCCTTGACACTCTTTCTCTGTTGGCTCTACAAGACATTGCCCTAGGCAATGTAGGAGGACGGGCGCTCGTGCCCTCATCCTCAGGTGGTACTCCAGTCAATCTTGCCGATCGACGGGTTCCTCTCATCCTGTTTTTTGAAAAACAGTACACATCATACAAACATTAGCATCATATGGTTCATGTGGGCACACATGAACCCTCATCACATATACATCATTCATCTCATAGCATCAATGCACATTATATAATCATGGCATTACACATCATCATACAAGACAGGACTCCACATCCTATCCTAGTGGACATGATCTTCCTATTGTGCTTGACCTTCTAGAACATCTATGAGCCCGACACTCTAGGTCCGATCCTATGAACCTAGGGCTCTGATACCATTCTGTAACGACCCGAAAATCGGACCGCTACCAGCGCTAGGATCCAGGTCGGCTTAAGGCCGCCGGGACCCGTAGCAAGCCTGACATACATCCTGAAAACCTGTTTAATCCCATACATGATCAACAATATACATAAAAATTTAAAAATTTTCCTTCAAACATCCAACTCAACCTGAACATACACTGTACATAGTCATAATCATAATCGTGATCCCTCTGTGGGATCTCATCAATGCCCCAATGGCGATACATCATAAGATGAGTTGGCTTTCATGAACATTATAAAATATTTTTGATCATGTAATAAAAGGGATACCTCATACATATTGTCAAGCACAATCTCTAAACCTCAATATCATTACATGACTGAAACTGTACTTTTACATAACATTAATACATCTATCATGTCCACACTATCTATTACATATACCAGACTTCAATACTCTTATGGATCTCCTGGTCTACCCTGTACCTGCAATCCTGGGGAAAATGGGAGAGGGATGAGCTACTAGAGCCCAGTGAGCAGAATAATAAAAACATTTAAATCATATGGATCATGGAATGCATCACATCACAGCTAATCACATCAAGGATGAACTTGTCACCAATAGCCCTCTACATAGTCCAACTGTGCCAGAACGTAGAATGGGTCCTGGTCTTTCCCTTACATATCATAACATAACAGTGTCCAACTGTGCCAGAACGTAGAATGGGTCCTGGTCTTTCCCTTACATAGTGCCAGCGAACGTAGAATGGGTCCCACTGGTCTTACATTCCGTACCGTACATATCACATCGTCATATCATAGATCGAGGGCTATGGATCATCCAACATTCATCCACATCAACATAAAAATATGCAATGCAACATATTCGTGAATTCTAATGCAAGCAACCTAATTCATCACATGGCATTCATGATGCGTGAAACATGCTGAAAAGTTCATTCTTTGCTTTAAAACATAATAAGTTATTCCACTCACCTCTGGATAGCTCTGACCAGACACTGGGACAACAGACTCACTGCTGGGGTCCTCGGTTCCTCGGGTCCGAACCTACACAGGTGGACTCAAATGAGGGACCAAACATACATGAACATAACTCTAAACTACTCCCCAAAAACCCCCTAAAACATCATAGAATAATCATAGAAAAACATGCAAGAAAGGGCTAGACAGGGCACTTTCGGCGGCAGGTTCAGTGGCCGAAAGTCCCTCCAGAGCCGAAAGTCAAGCAGGTTCGGCGGCACCTTCGGCGGCCGAAACTCCCAGACAGAGGCAAAACTCATGCATGTTCGGCGGCACTTTCGGCGGCCGAAAGTCCCAGACAGAGACGAAAGTCCCCTTTCGGGGGCAAGCTTCGGCAGCCGAAGGCTGCCTCCACAAGCACGTTCGGCGGCCGAAAGTTCCTTCGGCTGCCGAACCTGGTTTCTCCCAGAATGGCAGAAACTCGGTCCAAACATGCACAAATGCCTTCAAACTCAAACCAACATGCATTTAGCTCAACCAAAACATGCATTCAAGCTCCTAGGGGTCTCAAACTACCTTAAACCCCAACTACAACACATCAAACACACATTATAAGCCATATTGTTCAAGAACATACATTTAAACCCATAAACATAATTATGACCTAAACATGCATTCTACCCCCATGAACTTCATAAAACTTACTTAAAACATAATATAAGCTAGAGATCGACTCTTACCTCTTGAAGATCGAGAGTAGAGGCGACCAAACTTGGAGTTGGGAGAGATTTGAGTTCTTGAACCTCAAAGCTCCAAAACTTTGCTCAAAAGCTCAAATCTTCAAAACGAAGTTAAAACAAGTGAAAAACTTGAAATATCTAGAGGAAAAATATCAAAGATCGGTGAGGGGCGGCGAAAAGCTCACCTTGGCCGAAAATGGGGAAAAGCTCGCCCGTTTTCGGCTAAGGGACCCTTTTATAGTGGCTGGCCAGGCCACGTTCGGGGGCCGAATGTGCCTCCGCATGCATGCCATGTTCGGCGGCCGAACTTGAGGTTCGGCGGCTGAACCTGGACTTCCTCACTTATGCTTTCGGGGGCCTAAAGGCGCTCCCGAAGGCATGCATGTTCGGCGGCCGAACTTGAGGTTCGGCGGCCGAACCTGAGTTTTCCTCCAAGGTTGTTTTAATGCAAAAACTCATTTCCATTTTACTTAAAACCATGAAATACCTTAAAACATTTTATGAAAACATGTTTCTACCCTACTAGAGGCTTCCGACATCCGAGATTCCACCGGACGGTAGGAATTCCGATACCGGAGTCTAGCCGGGTATTACACCAGTCTTATTTGTCAGAAAGAAGGATGGACCTCTTAGACTTTGTGTCGACCACAGACAGTTGAACAAAGTCACTATAAAAAACAAGTATCCTTTACCCAAGATCGATGATCTATTCGACCAGCTGGTAGGAGCAGGTTGTTTTTCTAAAATAGATCTCAGATCCGGCTACCACCAGTTGAAGATCAGGGAAGGAGATGTATCCAAGACTGCTTTCCGAACCAGATATGGGCATTATGAGTTCCTAGTAATGCCGTTCGGGTTGACTAACGCCCGTGCAGCATTCATGGATCTCATGAACAGGGTTTTCAGGGAGTACTTGGATCGTTTTGTGATCGTCTCTGTCTGGGAGTTTCGGCCGCCGAAAGTGCCGCCGAACATGCATGAGTTTCGTCTCTGTCTGGGAGTTTCGGCCGCCGAAGGTGCCGCCGAACCTGCCTGACTTTCGGCTCTGGAGGGACTTTCGGCCGCCGAACCTGCCGCCGAAAGTGCCCTGTTCAGGCCTCCTTTGCATGTTCTTCTATGGTTGTTTCATGATGTTTTAGGGGGTTTTTGGGGGATGTTTTTAGAGTTATGTTCTAGTTGTTTGGTCCCTCATTTGAGTCCACCTGTGTAGGTTCGGACCCGAGGAACCGAGGACCCCAGCAGTGAGTCAGTTGCTTCAGTCAGTGTCAGAGCTAGCCAGAGGTGAGTGGAATAACTCTTATACTCTTAAGTAAATAAATCAGTTTTGAGCATGTTCATGCATCACGGATGCCATGTGATATTTTAGGTTGTTTGCATTAGAAATCACGAATATGTTGCATTGCATAATATGTTGTTTATGTGGATGAATGTTGAATGATCCATTAGCCCTCATATGTTATGACATGATGATATGGTATGGAAGTCCAGGTGTGGCCTACACTATGCCCCTGGCACTATGTAAGAGAAAGACCGGACATGGCCTGCACTACGCCCCCGGCACCATGGATTATGTATGTTATGTTATGTATAAGAGAAAGACCAGGTGTGGCCTGCACTACGCCCCTGGCATGATTGGAATTATGTAGAGGGCTAAATGGTGACAAGTTCATCCTTGATATGTGATAGAGCATATTTTAGTCCATTTTATCATTATGTTCTTGATGTTTATTTACATCTTTTCTGCTTAATTTTGTAGTTTTAATTATGTTTTGCAGATATTAGTTGTAAAGGGACAATCTGGAGAAAATGCTCTTAAAACTGCCAAAAAGTGCCAAATATGGAAAGTGCCAAAAAAGGAAAGTTTCCAAATAAGGAAAGTTTCTAAATGAGGAAAGTGCAGAAGCAAAAGCAAACAAGGAAAGCTCAGTCAGAAGATTATTTGAAATTCAAATCGCAGATCTTTCTTTCCTTGTTCAAAGATGTGCACACACTGCAGCAGTCATATCTTCCTATTTAGGCAGCAAGATCTCAAAGAGATGCTCTTCCTCTTCTGCGTTCGACATTCAAATTTCAAAAGAGGCTCCACCTAAAAAGGAATGTATGGACAGCATATCTTCCCCTTTGAAGATCAAAATTCGTGCATCCTTCCTATTCAGAAACAATCTGCGCGCTTTCCTCTTCTGAGAGCCATCAGCGCGCCACCTTCCTTTTCTGCAACAACTTGGGCAGCAAGTTGCACATGGGCAGCACCTTGGGCAGCCTCTACACTAATTAGGAAGTAAGATCAGCATCTAAACTTATTTAGGAAGCATAATCTGCGCCTCCTTCCCTTTCTGAGACCAAACCGCGCGCACCAACTTCCTTCCGCAGTGCATTTTCGCACAGCATTCCTTCTGAAGCCGAAAAGCGCGATTCTTTCCTTTTCAGACACATCTTGGGCAGAAAATACCTCTTGGGCAGTAAGTATGACCTAGGACAACACTTTTCAACTATAAAAAGCCACTTAAGGAGCCTCTACATGCCCTTAAGCTCCCCTTGGGAGACACCTACGAAATTCACATCTCTTCTTCTACCTTTCTTCTTTTCTTTTATTTTTAGTTTTGTTTCAGCCATGAGAGGCTGAAATCTTTTATTCTAGTTGAAGATTAGGTGATACTTTGGTTGTTTTATGGATTGGGAGACTTGATCAAACATTGTTTAACTTTTGGTTGTTCAATATTTATGCAATTTCATGCTTGATTTTAATATTGCTTTGTTGTTTAGATCTACATTGATTCTTGATTGCAAAGTAATAATATGTTAGTTTGGATGATTTAAGTCCGTAATTGCTTAGATTATTCTTACATGAGAACACTTGGGATAAACCCCAAGGAAATTGTATGATCTAGCGTTATCTCCATACGTTTGGGTAGCTAGGATTGGATCTCTCTATTTCTTAATGCAATTGACAATTGTTTTGATGCCTAAGGCCCAAGGACGTTCCTTGGCAATTTGTTAATTAGTAATTAATTAGAGGACGTTCCCTAATTGATTTAATAATAAGGAAAGATAATGGTGGTGAGAAGCGTCTTCCATCTCCATAACTAATCTATTGAATCAACCCAAAGGAAACTAAGTGTCAATGATCAATCCCAACAACTAAAGTGGATCCAATTCTTCAACTAGATCTTTCTTATTATTTATTTCTCTTTATTTTTATTATTTGCTTTATTTTTATTGCTTTCAGTTTTAGATTAATTAAATCAATCTCAAAACCCCCATTTTACTTACAGTTTAGTTGGTTTCAGTTTTATCTCGTTTTAGTTTATTTTGCTTTCCGTTTATTTCTCTTTCAGTTTTATCTCATTTCAGTTTTATCTCGTTTCAGTTTATCTCGTTTTCAGTTTTATCTCGTTTCAGTTTTATCTTATTTCAGTTTTATCTCGTTTCAGTTTTATCTCGTTTCAGTTTATCTCATTTTCAGTTTTCTTCTTTTACAGTTTATTTTTGTTTCAGTTTATTTTATTGGTCTTGATAAGGGAAATAGGTAAGTCTTCAATTCCCTGTGGATTCGATCCTTTCACCACTATCTGCAGTTGTAAATTGTTGATAACCAGAAAGGTTATTTTTGACCGGCTTCGACAACCGCAAGTCAATATGATTAGTTGTGATGTGATGCATTCCATGATAGCATGTGTTTTAAATGCTTTATGATTCTGCTCACTGGGCTCTAGTAGCTCACCCCTCTCCCAAATTCCCCAGGTTTGCAGGTACGGGTTAGACAGAGAAGTCAAGAAGAGTAATGAAGTCTTATGTATGTAATAGTTAGAATGTGGACATGACAGATTGTATAATGATGTATAGATATGTAATGTAACGATATTAAGGTTAGAAGTGTGCTTGACCATAGTATATTGTAATCCCTTTTGATACATGATCTTAATGTTTATTGATGACTATGTTTAGCCAACTCAACACTTGCTATGCCACCCATTGGGGGCATTGATGAGATCCCACAGAGGGGTCAAGTTTAAGTTTATGATTATGGCTATGTTCAGTGCATGCACAGGTTGAGTTTGGTGTATGATGGAATGTATGAAAGAAAAGTTTTAAATTTTTATGTATGATTGTTGATCATGTATGGGATTAAACAGGTTTACAGGTTACATGTCAGGCTTGCTACGGGTCCCGGTGGCCTTAAGCCGATCTGGATCCTAGCGCCGGTAGCGGTCTGATTTTCGGGTCGTTACAGAATGGTATCAGAGCCCTAGGTTCATATGGTCGGACCTAGAGTGTCGGGCTCATAGATGTTATAGAAGGTCAAGCACAATAGGAAGGTCATGTCCACTAGGATAGGATGTGGAGTCCTGTCTTACATGATGATGTGAAATGCCATGATTATATGCATGTGCATTAATGATATGCTATGATGTGTGATGCGGGTTCATGTGTGCCCACATGAACCATATGATGCTAATGTTTATGTGATGTGTACTGTTTTTCAGAAAACAGGATGAGAGGAACTCGTCGATCAGCAAGATTGACTGGAGTGCCACCTGAGGATGAGGGCACGAGCGCCCGTCCTCCAGCATTGCCTAGGGCAATGTCTAGTAGGTCTAACAGAGAAAGAGCAGTAAGAGACCCTAGAAGGTCTTTGGATCTGGGTAGAAGCAGATCAGTCAGAGGAACAATTCAGGGAGGAGCGTCAGAAGACATGGGGGATGATATGGATGTAGAGCAGAGGAGGGATGGCAGTTTGGGAGTTAGCATGTCAGAAGAGGGAATGGGAGAATCCCAAGGAGGCACTCAGGCCTCGGGATTTGTTCAGCCACCTTACTACCCACCCTTCTCACAAAACCCTGGGTATTCGATGGGAGGCACATCGGACTACCACAGCTTTAGCCCTTATCCCACACAGATGCCATACCCACCTTATTATCCACCATATTCACAATACCCAATGTATCCACCCCCACCTTACTATCCAAATCCAGCAAACCCTACCCCAGGGGATGCTGCACCTCCTCCTCCTCCAGCAGAACCAGCAGCCCCAGCTACCCAACCTCTTAGACCTAGCTCAGCCAGTGGGAGCAAGGTCAAGATGACCGACTACATGAAGTTGGGTGCTCCCCAGTATGAAAAAGGGGATGACCCGTTTGTGTATCTTGAGAGGGTCAAGGTGATCACAGATGAGATTGGGGCTGATGATAGTAGAGCCATTCAGATGGCTGGGTTCACACTTAAGTGCAAGAAGGCACGAGAGTGGTTCAAGAATTATGTGAACCCGAAAGTGGATAGCATGTCTTGGGAGGAGTTTGCAAACGAGTTTGCAGGATGGGCTTTCCCAGATAGTTCAAGGGAGCTGAAGATGATAGAGTTTGAGCAGTTGAGGCAGACTGATGAGATGGGTGTAGAGGAGTTCACAGACAGATTTTTGGAGTGGTTGCCATTTGCAGGGCAAAACCTTGACTCAGACCAGAAAAGGTCAAGGAGGTATATCATGAAACTCCACTCCAAATATTCCTCCTTGATCCAGTCAGCAGATAGGGAGAGCTTCCATGCCATAGTGGATATGGCCCGGAAAATGAAGGCCGGTGCCATCGTTCAGGGGACAGTTAAACAGTCAGTGGCACAGCCTTCTGGTTCTAAGACCCCAGGCCCTTCTTCAATGAGTGCAGCAGCTTCAGGTAGCAAGAAGTGGGACAGAGGTCCCAGGAAGTCTAAGAAGAACAAGTTCTGGAACAAGGTTAAGTCCAGTCTGGGACTAGGGAGTGGCTCAAGCTCTGGTGCAGATAATGCAGTTTGTGCAAGGTGTGGTAAGCCACACAAGGGAGTATGTCGGTTCGGGACGACAGCCTATTTCAGATGTGGTCAGGAGGGGCATATGGCTCGAGAATGTCCAAGAGCAGTCCCGATGGCTCAGTCCCAGCAGACAGCTTCAGGCAGTGTAGCGCAGCCAGCAGCTCCAGCCGCGACTCAGGCCAGTGGCAGAGGTAGAGGGAGAGGGGTAGCCTCTTCTTCAGTGGGTTTCAGAGGTGAAGGTCCATTAGCTCCAGCACGGATCTTCACAATGACACAGCAGGAGGCAGATGCATCTAACACCGTGGTGGCAGGTAACTTAGTCATTGGTTGTTCAGATGTGTATGCCTTGATGGAACCGGGCGCATCTCACTCTTTTATTGCACTGGGAGCCGTCCAGAGGTTAGGGTTGATGATCTCTGAGTTAGAGTGTCCTCTCTGGGTCAGTGGACCCAAGTGTGATCCATCAGTGGCAGAGTCAGTCTGCTAGTGTAGTCCTGTGTTTATTGAGGGAAGATGCTTGTCTGCCGACCTTGTGGTTCTAGACTTGACAGATTTTGACGTCATTCTAGGGATGGACTGGTTATCTACCCATGGTGCTACCTTGGACTGCAGGGACAAGGTAGTCAGGTTCAGAGGTCAGGATGGGTCAGAGGTAGTCTTCAGAGGAGACAGGAGGGGTACACCTAGTGGTCTGATATCAGCTCTTCAGGCTCATAGGTTGCTTAGGAGGGGATGTCAGGGGTATTTGGCTCATGTGAGAGAGCTTAGCAGTCAGGTTAGAGAGCCTGCCTCAGTGCCAGTGGTTAAAGAGTTTCTAGATGTCTTCCCAGACGAGTTGCCAGGTTTACCACCTGCTAGGGAGATAGAGTTTGAGATAGAATTGATGCCTGGAACCCGACCGATCTCTATCCCTCCCTACAGGATGGCTCCAGCCGAGTTGAAAGAATTGAAAGAACAGTTGCAAGAGCTGGTAGACAAGGGCTTCATCCGACCGAGTACCTCACCCTGGGGTGCTCCAGTCTTGTTTGTCAGAAAGAAGGATGGATACCTTAGACTTTGTATCGACTACAGACAGTTGAACAAAGTCACTACCAAGAACAAGTACCCTTTGCCAAGGATCGACGATCTATTCGACCAGCTAGCAAGAGCTGTTTGTTTCTCCAAAATAGATCTGAGATCTGGGTACCATCAGCTGAGGATCAGAGATGAGGATGTGCCAAAGACAGCTTTCAGGACCAGATATGGGCATTTTGAGTTCCTTGTAATGCCGTTCGGGTTAACCAATGCCCCTGCAGCATTCATGGACCTCATGAACAGAGTGTTTAGCCAGTACCTGGATCACTTTGTTATTGTCTCCATAGATGATATCTTGGTGTATTCCAGGAATGCAGAGGAGCATGCCCATCATCTGCGGTTGGTTTTGCAGACCTTGAGGGAACATGGCTTGTATGCCAAGTTCTCTAAGTGTGAGTTCTGGCTGAGGAGCATTTCGTTCTTGGGGCATGTAGTGTCAGAGAATGGGATAGAGGTGGGCCCCAAGAAGACAGAAACTGTGGCTAACTGGCCTAGACCCACTTCAGTGATAGAGATCAGGAGTTTCTTGGGTTTGGCAGGTTACTACAGGAGGTTCGTTCAGGACTTCTCGAAAATAGCAGCTCCTCTGACCAGACTAACCAGGAAGAATCAGAAGTTTGTGTGGACCGACCAGTGCGAAGAGAGTTTTGAAGAGCTTAAGAAGAGGTTGACTTCAGCACCAGTGTTAGCTCTGCCATCTAGTGATGAGGACTTTACAGTCTTCTGTGATGCGTCCCGTGTGGGACTGGGTTGTGTACTGATGCAGAATGAGAGGGTGATTGCTTATGCTTCTAGGCAGCTAAAGAAGCATGAGTTGAATTACCCCACACATGACCTTGAGATGGCAGCAGTAATCTTTGCATTCAAGATGTGGAGGCACTACCTCTATGGGGTAAAATGTGAGATCTTCACAGATCATAAAAGCCTGCAGTACATCCTGAGTCAAAGAGATTTGAACTTGAGACAGAGGAGATGGGTGGAGCTGCTGAGTGACTATGATTGCAAGATTCAGTATCATCCGGGTAAGGCGAATGTCGTGGCAGACGCCCTAAGCCGGAAGTCACTAGGCAGTCTATCCCACATCACGGCAGAGAGGAGACCAGTGGTGAAGGAGTTTTACAAGCTCATTGATGAAGGTCTACAGTTGGAGTTGTCTAGTACGGGTGCTTTAGTGGCCCAGATGAGAGTGACACCTGTGTTTCTGGAGCAAGTGGCTCAGAAACAGCATGAGGACCCAGAGTTAGTGAAGATTGCCAGGACTGTTCAGTCAGGCAAGGACAGTGAGTTCAGATTTGACAGTAAGGGGATCCTCCGCTATGGGAGTCGATTGTGTGTACCAGATGACATAGGGCTAAAAGGAGACATTATGAGGGAGGCTCATAATGCAAGATACAGCGTTCACCCCGGAGCCACCAAGATGTATCAAGATTTGAAGAAAGTTTATTGGTGGCCAGCGATGAAGAAAGAAGTGGCACAGTTTGTGTCAGCCTGCGAAGTGTGTCAGAGGGTGAAGCTGGAACATCAGAAGCCGGCTGGAATGCTTAACCCGCTACCTATTCCAGAGTGGAAATGGGAGAATATAGCTATGGACTTCATAGTGGGGTTACCGGCGGTGTCCAACAGATTGGACTCCATATGGGTGATTGTGGACAGACTCACCAAATCTGCTCACTTCATCCCTGTCAGGAGTGGCTACTCTGTGGACAAGTTGGCGCAGGTATATGTGGATGAGATCGTCAGGCTGCATGGGGTTCCTGTTTCGATAGTGTCGGATAGAGGGCCCCAGTTCACCTCCAGATTTTGGCGGAGTCTGCAGAATGCCATGGGTACTAGATTGGATTTCAGTACTGCCTTCCACCCCCAGACGGATGGACAGTCCGAAAGGACCATCCAGACTATAGAGGATATGCTTAGAATGTGTGTGCTAGACTTTGGCGGTTCTTGGAGGCAGCATCTACCTTTGGTGGAGTTTGCCTACAATAACAACCATCATGCTAGCATCGGGATGGCTCCATATGAAGCTTTATGTGGGAGGAAGTGCAGGTCACCTGTTTGCTGGGAGGAAGTTGGAGAAAAGGCCTTGGCAGGGCCTGAGCTAGTAGAGATCACCAGCAGGGTGGTACCCATAATCAGAGAGAGAATCAAGACTGCTGCAAGCAGACAGAAGAGTTATGCAGACATCCGCAGAAGACAAGTAGAGTTTCAGGAGGGGGATCTGGTATTGCTCAAGGTGTCTCCAATGAAAGGAGTGGTTCGCTTTGGGAAGAAGGGTAAACTAGCCCCACGATACATCGGACCCTTTGAAATCTTGCAGAAGATTGGGAATGTGTCGTACAAGCTAGATTTGCCTGCTTCAATGGCAAGAATCCATCCGGTTTTCCATGTTTCAATGTTGAGGAAATTTGTGTCAAATCCGGGCAAGGTTCTTAGTGAGCCTGATGTGGAGATCCAAGAGGATCTCACCTATGTTGAGCAGCCAGTGCGGATCATAGACACCCAGATCAGAAAGCTAAGAAACAAGGAAATCCCGATGGTGAAAGTCCTATGGAACCACCACAATATGGAAGAGTGCACCTGGGAGACACGGGAGTCCATGCTCCAGCAATACCCTTATCTTTTCTGAGGTTAGTTCCCTGTGAGTTTTATGTGCTTTGCATGTTGGATATGTGTATGCCATGCTATGTGTTAGTTGAGGAACATTCGGGGACGAATGTTCTTAAGGGGGGAGAATGTAATACTCGGCTAGACCCCGGTATCGGAATTCCTACCGTCCGGTGGAATCTCGAATGTCGGAGACTTCTAGAAGGGTAAAACCACGTTTTCATGAAATGTTTTAATGTTTTTGATGATTTTAAGTAAAGAGGAAATGAGTTTTTGAATAAAAACAACCTTGGAGGAAAGCTCAGGTTCGGCCGCCGAACATGCATGCATTTCAGGTGAGCCTTAGGCCCCCGAAGGCATAAGTGAGGGGAGCCCAGGTTCGGCCGCCGAACCTCAAGTTCGGCCGCCGAACGTGGCCTGGCCTGGACAGCCACATTCGGCCCCCGAACGTGGCCTGGACAGCCACTATAAAATGGCGAGCTTTTTCCCCATTTTCGGCCAAGGTGAGCTCTCCGCCGTCCCTCACCGATCTTTGATGTTTTTCCTCTAGATCTTTCAAGTTTTTCATTTGTTTTAACTTTGTTTTGAAGATTTGAGCTTTTGAGTAAAGTTTTGGAGCTTGGAGGTTCAAGAACCCAATCTCTCCCACCTCCGAGTTTTAGGTCGTCTCTCTCTCGATCTTCAAGAGGTAAGAGCCGATCTTAAGCTCATTGTATGTTTTAAGTAAGTTTTAAGTAGATCTATGGGGGTAGAATGCAGGTTTAGGTTATAGTTATGTTTATGGGTATAAATGTATGCTCATGAACAATGTGGATGCTTGATGTGTTGTAGATGGGGTTTATGATGATTTGTGGCCCCTAGGAACATGTATGCTTGTGTTTGTGTGTTGTAGAATAGGTTTGATGCATGTTTGGAAGGTTTGGAGGCGAAATGTGCAAAAGAAGCCAAGTTTCTGCCCTTTGGCAGAAACCAGGTTCGGCAGCCGAAGGACTTTCGGCCACCGAATATGGCTGGGGAGGCAAGCCTTTCGGCTGCCGAAGCCTGCCCCCGAAAGGAGACTTTTGTCTCTGTCTGGGAGTTTCGGCCGCCGAAGGTGCCGCCGAACCTGCCTGACTTTTGGCTCTGGAGGGACTTTCGGCCGCCGAACCTGCCGCCGAAAGTGCCCTGTCCAGGCCTCCTTTGCATGTTCTTCTATGGTTGTTTCATGATGTTTTAGGGGGTTTTTGGGGGATGTTTTTAGAGTTATGTTCTAGTTTTTGGTCCCTCATTTGAGTCCACCTGTGTAGGTTCGGACCCGAGGAACCGAGGACCCCAGCAGTGAGTCAGTTGCTTTAGTCAGTGTCAGAGCTAGCCAGAGGTGAGTGGAATAACTCTTATACTCTTAAGTAAATAAATCAGTTTTGAGCATGTTCATGCATCACGGATGCCATGTGATATTTTAGGTTGTTTGCATTAGAAATCACGAATATGTTGCATTGCATAATATGTTGTTGATGTGAATGAATGTTGAATGATCTATTAGCCCTCATATGTTATGGCATGATGATATGGTATGGAAGTCCAGGTGTGGCCTGCACTACGCCCCTGGCACTATGTAAGAGAAAGACCGGACGTGGCCTGCACTATGCCCCCGGCACCATGGATTATGTATGTTATGTTATGTATAAGAGAAAGACCAGGTGTGGCCTGCACTACGCCCCTGGCATGATTGGAATTATGTAGAGGGCTAAATGGTGACAAGTTCATCCTTGATATGATTAGTTGTGATGTGATGCATTCCATGATAGCATGTGTTTTAAATGCTTTATGATTCTGCTCACTGGGCTCTAGTAGCTCACCCCTCTCCCAAATTCCCCAGGTTTGCAGGTATGGGTTAGACAGAGAAGTCAAGAAGAGTAATGAAGTCTTATGTATGTAATAGTTAGAATGTGGACATGACAGATTGTATAATGATGTATAGATATGTAATGTAACGATATTAAGGTTAGAAGTGTGCTTGACCATAGTATATTGTAATCCCTTTTGATACATGATCTTAATGTTTATTGATTACTATGTTTAGCCAACTCAACACTTGTTATGCCACCCATTGGGGGCATTGATGAGATCCCACAGAGGGGTCAAGTTTAAGTTTATGATTATGGCTATGTTCAGTGCATGCACAGGTTGAGTTTGGTGTATGATGGAATGTATGAAAGAAAAGTTTTAAATTTTTATGTATGATTGTTGATCATGTATGGGATTAAACAGGTTTACAGGTTACATGTCAGGCTTGCTACGGGTCCCGGCGGCCTTAAGCCAATCTGGATCCTAGCGCCGGTAGCGGTCTGATTTTCGGGTCGTTACAGAATGGTATCAGAGCCCTAGGTTCATATGGTCGGACCTTCAATTCCCTTGATCTATCTGGAAAAACCCATCCTGCAAATTCATTAGCAAACTGCTCCCAGGATAAGCTATCCAGTCTTGGGTCCATATAATTTTTAAACCACTCCTTAGCCTTCTTGTATTTAAGAGTGAACCCCGCCATCTGAATGGCTCTACTGTCACTGGCTCCCTACTCATCAGTTATCATTTTCACCGTCTTGAGATACTCAAATGGATCATCACCTGTTTTAAACTTGGGAGCATCCAACTTCAGATAATCTGTCATTTTTACCTTGCTCCCATATGATGGGTTGGGTCTCGATGATTGGGTTTCAGGAACCACTGGTTCTACTAAGGGAGGAGGAGGTGGTGCAGCATTCCTTGGGTTAGGGTTTGCTGGGTTCTGATAGAAAGGTGGGGGTGAAAATATTGGGTAGGGTGGATATGGAGGGTAGTAGGGAGGATAGGGCATGAATGAGGGATATGGGTTGTAATTAGAGAAATCCGATGTGCCTCCCATCGGATATCTCGGTACCTGTGGGTAGGGTTGGTACTGTGGTGGGTAAGCAAAATCCGAGGCCTAAGCGCCTCCTTGTGATTCTCCCATACCTTCCTCTGACATGCTCACACCCAAACTGCCATCCCTCCTCTGATCATCTTCTACTGTATCCCTCACATCCGCAGACATTCTACCCGGATCGATTCTCCTCCTGTTTACATCAAAAGACCTTCTAGGGTCCCATGATGTTTCTCCTCTGCTGGTTCTACTTGACCATGCTCTTAGCAGAGCAGGGGGTAGGGCATCCATGCCCTCATTCTCAGGTGGAACTCCAGTCAATCTCGCAGATCGACGAGTGCCTCGCATTCTGTTTTCTGAAAAACGACATACAACACAAACATTAGCATCATATGGTTCATGTGGACACACATGAACCCACATCATACACATAACATATCATTAATGCACATGCATATTATCATGGCATTACACATCATCATCAAGACATGACTCTACATCCTATCCTATTGGACATAATTTTTCCTAATGTGCTTGCCCTTCTATAATATCTATGAGCCCGACACGCTAGGTCCGACCATATGAACCTAGGGCTCTAATACCACTCTGTAACGACCCGAAAACCGGACCGCTACCGGCGCTACGATTCAGATCGACTTAAGGTCGTCGGAACCTGTGCATGCATCACAAACTGTATACATAAAACCCACACTAGAGCCCTCATAAAATGCTCTAGTATGGTAAACATCACATGCATCAAGCTTGGTTCAACATAACTTGTCATTTACAACTTTTACATAAAGATCATGATAAATAGGGATACACAAAACATAAACTAGGGCAAAGCACAAATCTAATCCATTACATAGTACATGTCCACCACTATTCTATTACATGAGCTTATACCAACCTCTAGCCGACTTCCTGAGCTATTCTTGACCCTGCAAACTTGGGGTTAGGGGAAAGGAATAAGCTACAAGAGCCTAGTGAGCAGAACATAAAAATAGTTTAATAAACATATGCTCTCATGGAATGCATCACAACACAAACAATACACATCAAGGATGGACTTATCACCAGTAACCCTCTACGTATCCAAATAATACCCAGCCCTAGACGGAGCTCCTCAGGACTTCCTCTTAAACATAACATAATATGTCCAACTGTGCCAAGGGCGTAGAATGGGTCTCTACCTGGACTTTCTCTTACATCGTGCCAGGGGCGTAAAATGGATCTCGACCTGGACTTCCGTATCATATCATATCATATCATATCGAGGGCTAGTGGGTCATCCAACATCCATCCACATCAACAGTAAATTATGCAATGCATCATATTCATGAATTCTAATGCAAACAACCTATTACGTAACATGGTATTCGTGATGCACGCACATGCTTAAAAGTTGATTACTTTAAAACAATAGATTAGTTTAGTTCTACTCACCTCTGGCTGACGCTCGACTGACAAAGACGCAGTTGGCTCACTGAAGGCCTCTACGGTCTCCTTGGTCCGATCCTACACTGGTGAACTCAAATGAGGGACCAAACACATCTCTAACAAGACTCTAAACATCTCCATAAAAACTCCCCTAAAACATGCATTCAAAACAGGTAAGGGAAGGCTGGGCAGGGGACTTTCGGCGGATGGTTCGGCGGCCGAAGGTCCCTACAGATCCGAAAGTCAAGCACTTTCAGGGGAAGGTTTGGCGGCCAAAGGTCTCTACAGATCCGAAACTCACCAACCTTCGAGGGCAGGTTCGGCAGCCTAACCCCTTCACCGATTCGAAAGTCCTCCCTTTCGGGGGCAGGTTAGGCGACCAAAGGCTGCTTCCACAGGCAGGTTCAGCGGCCGAACCTGGGTTCTCCAAGATGGCAGAGCCCGATTCTGCCTCAACACTCAGCCACCAAAACTCACCAAACTCATACCCAACTTCTTAAAACATGCAAAAACTCACTCCATCAAGCATAAGGGGCATAAAACTAACTTAAACCCCAACAACAACAAGAATAACATCACATAAGCATACATTCATCAAAAACCCAACTCAAAACCTATAACATTAGATCTAACCATAACATGCATCTTTAACCCTTAACCCTTTTTAAAACCTACTTAAAACATAGGAAAGGATAAGGATCTACACTTACCTCTTGACGATCTAAGGTAGATGCGACCCAAACTTGTGGTTGAGGAGAAACAGTCTCCCAAACTTTAAAACCTTTGATCCAAGCTCAAAACTTCAAAAACAAGTGAAAACTCATGAAAATTTAAAGGAAAAACATAAAATCATCAAAGGAAGGGCAAGAACTCACCTTTGCCTGAAAATAGAGAGAGAAACTCCCCCATTTTCGGACTGGAGGACTCTTATAGGTGGCTGGCTAGACCACCTTTGGGGGCTGAAAGAGAGCTCCCGCGGCAGCACCATGTTCGGTGGCCGAACCTGAGCTTATCTCTCAAAAACATTTTTCTTCCATTTTTTTTTTAAAACTTTAACTCAAAACCAATCAATAAAATCATGAAAAACATTTTGTAAAAACATATTTTACCCTTCTAAGAGGTTCCGGTATTCGAGATTCTCGATTCCAATGGGAATTCCATCGGAAGGTTGGAATTCCGACACCGGAGTCTAGCCGGGTATTAAAAAAAGAGAATTGTTGTTGGAAGAAATTAATTTTACCTTGGGCAAGCAAAAAACTTTAAAGAAGAAAAATAATGCAATTGAGATGGTGGAACAAATAATTAAATTAAAACTTAGCTGAAGATAATCTAATTGAGGGGTTGGCAGTTCATCATTGATTAGAAAGACAATTCATTTTATTATATATTATTTGGTTATAGTGTTCAAACACGCGAATTCCACTAATTCTTTCTTATGATTAAATTAATCCGCTACGCTTTTAAATTAATTCCTAGTTAACTAAAAACCCCAACAGACTTGTAGATTTAATTAGTTAAGTGCTTTAAAAAAGAAGAACCCAAACTTGATCAATAGATTACAAATGACTTGACAAAGTAAAATTTAAATCCTATGGTGATGTAGACATTTCAAAGCCTGTTGGATTGCTAAAGGCTATAACCAAATAGAAGGACTAAACTATAATGATGGATTTTCTCCAGTTGCTAAATTTACAACTGTGAAAATTTTTATCGTCTTAGCCACACCTCTAAACAATGGTCTATTTTTCAATTGGATATTAATAATGCTTTCTTGCATGATTAATTGGATGAAGAAATATATATACTTCCTCCCCAGGGCTATCAAAAGGCCTAACTAGGGCAAGTATGAATGCTAAAAAGGTCCTTGTATGGCCTGAAGCAGGCCTCAAGACACTAGAACATTGAATTTATTGGTTTCCTTAAGTCTCTAGGCTTTATTCAATCTTCATATGATCAGTGCCTTTTCATGAAACATGGTGCAGACATCTTCATAGCTTTAATGATTTTATATGGATGATGTGATCTTGACTAGAAATTCTATTAATGATTGAAATCAACACAAAACTACTTTGCATTATAAATTTACCATTATGGACATAGGGCCTTTGAAGTATTTTCTTAGTCTTGAAGTTGCAAGGTCTTCTAAAGCCACTATCACTAGTCAAACCAAGTTTATTCCAGATGGCTTAAAGGATGCTAATATGATGCACTGTAAACCAGCACCCTTTTCTCTCCCGCAGGGTTGCATCTTACCCTAAACACTCGGGATCCTCTTTCTGAATCTAAAATTTATAGAAGGTTGCTTGGGAGGCTGCTTTATATTAATCTGACAAGACTTGAGATTAGCTATACAGTGTAAAATCTTAGTCAATTATGAATGTACATAGAAAGTCCCATTGGGAGGCTACCTTACATGTTTTTAGGTATTTAAAAGGGACTTTGCTTCAGGGCCTCTATTATCTTGTGACTAATACTTTTAGTCTCACAGCCTACTGTAATTCAGATTGGGCCTTATGTTCCCACTCCAAGAAGTCTATTTCTAGATTTTATATCTTTTTGGGCTCATCTCTCATCTCCTAGAAGACAAAGAAATAAACTATTGTTTCTAAATCCTCTACTGAAGCAGAGTACAAGGCTATGGCTAACACAGTTTGTGAAATTCTTTGGATAACTTACATTTTTCGAGATTTGCAGGCACCAATTGGTTTGCCTCACTGTAATAGCAATGCTGCCATCCATATTGCTGCAAGCCCAATCTTCCAATCACATAATTAAAGAACGGCTATCACGTCCCATATTGACAAATTACAGAAAAATAAAATTGTATATAATAGCTACACGAAACTACTAAATAATTAATCATTTTGTGATAAGTAGAAAGTAAATCCAAAAGTTATTTAAATCAGTTTGGATCGGACTATTACAATGGCTCCAATAAGGATTCATCAATACTAATCACCTCTCAACTCAAGATCAGTTAGCAAACCTATCCACTAAGCTCTTCCCCACAGAAAGACATCAGTTTTTATCTCGCAAGTTGAATCTAATTGCTTTACTATCTACAACTTGAGAAGGGGTATTAAGAATTAGAATTACTTTTGAACTTTGCTGTAATTATTGTTTTTTTTTATTGTTTCTCTTTCTCCCTTTATACTAATTACTGAACAAGGTTAATCAGATTGACATGGCCTTTATATCCTTTCAGAAGGACTGTTTTTAAACTTTGCCATTGACATTATAAAAAGGCTTTACCTTTATACGGCACATTGTAACGTTGATATTTTACAAGATTAATAAAAAATTCCTTTATTTTCTCTCCGTTTTCTCACATAACTAATTAAAATAATTTTTTAAATAAATATATTAAAATTTTAGCCAATCTAAATTAAGCGTAATATATAATTATCAAAGTTAACCATATCTCTATTTCTCTTCTCCCCGTTGATTCAGGAGTAATTTTACTTTTTAGTTAATTTTAAAGTTTCAAATATTATTATCCAAAAAAATAAGAACTTTAATCCGTAAATGAAAATTCAAATAAATTTAGAGCAAATAAACCACTTGCTTTCTCTTACAAATAATCAAATGGGCTATTATTTGTACTCGCAGTCAAACGAAGTCATCTCGATTTCCTCAATTTTTAGGCTTTTTGACCTTTATTAGAAGAAGAAGAAAAAAAAAAACTTGTTTGCTTTCGTGTAAAACTAAAAAACAAACATATGGTGTGGAGGATGGACTCGCAAATCCAAGCGTCCAAAGACTTTTCCTTTTCGCAAATCCAACAGTCTTTATTGAGTCTCGAAATTGTTTTAAGTTATAAACTTTTGTTGGCGATATAAATTTCTTCAAATTGTGCCTGCTGTTCTTTAGTGATATTAAGCTCACTCTATACCTATAGATTCCTCTACTGAAACAGTTATGAACGTTTAAAAAGATCTGCTTCTCTAAGCAATTTTTTTTTCCTGCTTGCTGTGCTTAAGAAAGCATCATTATTTAACACAAATTCCTTGGTGATAAGGTGCAAGAGATCTTGGTGATAAGGTGCAAGAGATCTTATTTAACACACTTATGAGCTAGCAGGATACATGGACAACCTCCTGTTTGCGCCTTGCGTTCGGTGCAGGCTCACAGATTAGATGCCTTGCTGACATCACCTGCGTTGCTTCTTGAAGCCCCAGGCATGCCTTTAGCAATACTGGACTCGTTTTCCTTTGGTTTTGGCCTTTAAAGAAATCCCTTGATTGAGAGTGAGAAAAAGAATAGTGCTTAGGAAGCTGAGATAGGATTCTTCATGACAACTTAAAGTTTAAACACGCATGGCTATGAGTTTCAGGGTCATGATGATGCAGATGATAAATGCATCTAGATATGTTACTTGAAGTGAGTTTTCTTTCTCAGTGACTTGTGAGCTTTGAATCTTTCATGTAAGGGTGAATTGGCACACCAGTCTAGCGGTTGTAGAAGACACTATAAGACTACGGAGATGAGAAATTTTAATATCAACCTCTCTCTCTCATTCAATGCTTTACATTCCAAGATATCATGTGCAATTTCAATAGTTTATTTCAATGTTGCTATGGTTGGATGACTTTAACTTTGAAGATTCATTATTGACATTCTAACATTGTAGCACATCATTTTCTTTTTATTGTCTTCCGTGTAGATGTCCATCAATTTCCTGAAATTCAAAAAGAGGCATTGGTGGCGATCTTGCTATATTTGGGCAGGTTACCCACGGCATGCAATTTCCTTTAAGTTAAATTTCTTTTGAAAAAACGTTTTTATGATTTTACCCTTCATTTTTCCCCTTGGTTTGAAGGTCCACTTGAATTTGGATTGCTGCTTTGCTGTCCCATAACACAAGCTTACCAATTGTATTACATATTTGTCAAGTGAGTACAAATTGTACACATTAAATGAGTTAAATTTAAAAGCAGAACTTGCCATTAATTGCTGACTTTGTTTAACAGCTTAGTCTTTATTCTCAATCTAACCTGTTCAATGATTTATTTATTTTTTAATTCCTGTAAATTTGTAATATTAAATTAATACTTTTATAACTATATTACCCCAATGGATTACCAATAATTAGGTTCTCTAATTTTCTTACTATGGATTGCTAGGACTGCATGTAAGAATCTCGCAAACATAAATTTTTTACTTATTTGAAAATTTAATAATTAACTTCTTTCTAACTTAATTCTCCCGGGATGTAGCAATACATGTAAAAATATTGCAAACACAAAAGTTTTACTTATTTGGAAATAGACTAATTAGCATCTTTCTGATCTTATTTCTCACTATATACCGCGTCTGCATATAAGAATTTTGCAAACATGAATTTTTAACTTATTTAGAAATCTACTTCTTAGCTTTTTTCTCGCCGGGAGCAGAAGCTTTTGCACCACCGGGAGCAGAGGCTTCCGCACCGCCCGGAGCTGAGGCTTTTGCACCGCCGGGAGCAGAGGCTTCTTCACCGTCTTGTAACTCAGCTAGTTTCTCGGTCAAAGGATCAGCTTCTACCTCGCCTTTTACCTCGTTGGCAGCAGCAAGTTTCTTCTCTTCTGCAACAACATCTTTCACTTGAGCGTTTGAAAAAGTAAAGAAGGAAAACATAATCAATAGTGAAATACAACAAATAAAAAATCTAAATTTCTTCATCTTGATTTTCTTGATTTTACTTTTTCCTTTTGTTTTATCTTTTAAAGGTTTTGAAGATATTTGTTTTTTATTTGCTTTTGAACTGATGAATAAACATGCTGAGCTCTGTATCTTTTATACTTCTTTTGATGCTAAGATTTAGAAGTTAAATTGCACCATTTGAGGAGGTTTAATAAGTTAAACTAGGAAGAAAATCTTACTTCTTTATTCTTCATAAGACTTGGTATTTGCTTTTAAAATCTTACTTCTTTATTCTTCATAAGACTTGGTATTTGCTTTTAAAATCTTAACTAAAATTATCAATAATACATAATTGTACAATATCTTGAGATTCGCTCCTTAATATAGTAACAAGATTTAAATGTTTAAACTAAGTTTTTTTTATTTATTTTTAACGCATATGTGCTCTTTAAGATCTATAATTCTTGAATGATGTAAATAATATTCATATTATAAAAATTACAAGTACTTCCTAGGAGAAGAGTTAGATATGAAAATTGTAACTAATTGTAAACTAAACAATTATATTATGAGTAATATTTTAGTGTCATTTGTCCAACACAATAATACTGTGGACACAACAAAAAATATGCACTATGACGTATCACAATATTTTTACTCATATTAAAGGATTAATCAAATACTTTTAAACAAATATTTTCATCAATATTTAAAGATTAATCAAAGACTTTTAAATATTTCTGGATTCTTTGTCACAGTTTCTTTAAATAGAATAAGATGACTCGTTCTTTAGGTTTCAAAGCCATTGAGAATTTCGAATTTTCTTATAATCTAATGGCTTAACATATATTTATTTTTGATATCACTCCACCATCAACGAGCTCAATAAAATTTCAACCTTTGACAAAAAAATCTATTTCATTATATTTTTCATAGATTAATCTCTTGCATCATGGCAATATTACATATATCTATCTAAAAGAAAAACGGCTTCGATTTTGCTTTTGAATTACTAATGTTTTGTTTTGTGTTAATGAGTAATTAAAAATAAATTTACTAAATTCTATTTATAAGACTAATAAATTTAAAACAACTTTTAGGAACTTTATCCCTCAAACCACAATATAAAACCAACACAAATATTACTACTTAAAATTAATCAATGGCTTCATTTTGGTTGTTATTTATAAATGCATATAATAAATTAAATTCATATAAAAATTTCTCAATTTGAAGTATAATTATAAATAATAAAAAGTTAAAAGGGGTTTTTTTAACAAGTACTTAAATATGGATTATAGATTACAATTTTTCTCTTAATTTTTTTTAATTTAATTTATTTTTATCATACATCGGATTCAGTGGTTAATTTTTCTTTTTTACTTTTTAATAGCTTTTCTAATTGTTTTTAAAATTTTGAATTAATGAAATTCATATTTCCACACTATATAAAACTTCCTTATTGTTTATTAAGCATGATTGAGCAAACTTTTATTTTTTATTTATATTTTTTAATTGGACTAATTAAGTTATGTTTTAATAAAATTATATTATTAACAATGGAATTTGAGTTTAAATATAAAACTCATCTAACTAATCACAGTGAAAAAAATTTTAATTGATAATTTTTAAATAGAATATTTTATAACAAAAATAATATTCATTAATAGATAGAGTTTAAATTTAAAAAACTCATACCCGTTAAAAATTAGAATTACTATTGAATTTTATTGTAATTGTTTTTTTACTATTTCCTCTACTCTCTTTACTTTTGCTTAATTATTGAACAAGGGTTATTATACTTGCATGTCCTTTGTGTTCTTTTAGAAAGATTTCATATTTTTTACAAGATCAATAAAGGATTCTTTTCTTTTCTCTTCTTTCTAGTTCCTCACATGGTTTTTGAGCCTAGGGTTTGACCCTCGGCAATCTGTTTTCCCTTAGATCCAAGATTTGCGTTGAGTTAAAACTGGATATTAAGAAGTTGATTTAGCTGCTGCTGCAATTTCATTTTTGGTCACTAAGTTACTGAAATTTTATTTATTTTTCTGTTGTTTCTTAATTTTGACTTGTTCAATAACATGTCATCCATTGATTTGCGTCATTCTTAAAGGACCAGTGACTAAAAGAAAGTTTCTGTTTCTTATTTTTCTTTAAAGTTTTTGTTTTTTGTTTTTCTTTTCATGGATTCAACAGAAATTCCATTTACTTCACTAGCACCACCTACCTTCAATGGAGAAGGCTATCATGTTTGGCTAGCAAGAATGGAGGCTCATCTAGAGGCAAATTATCTTTGGAAAGCTGTCGAAGAGGACTATGAGATTTCTCCATTACCTGCAAATCCAACAATGACGTGAATCAAGAGCCACAAGGAGAAGAATATAAGAAAGTCGAAGGCAAGAGCTACTTTATTTGCTGCAGTCTCACCAAATTCTTTGTCAAAATTATGACAATAAAGTCAACTTTTGAAATTTGAAAATTCTTGAAGGAGTATGAAGGAGATGAGAGGATCAAGGAAATGCAGATTCTTAATCTAATCAGAGAATTGAGCTTTAGAAGATGAAAGATTCTAAGACGGTGAAGGAATACTCTAGTAGATTGCTTGGGATTGAAAATAAAGTATGTTTACTTGGTTCCAAATTTTCTAATTCCATATTAATTCAAAAAAAACTTGTAATTGTGCTTGAAAGGTTTGAAATAACCATTTTCTCTTTAGAAAATACTAAAGATATGTCAAAGATTAGTTTAGCAAAGTTGATGCAAACTTTGCAGGCACAAGAATAGAGAAGGCTTATGAGATCTAAAGGGTCAGTTGAAGGTGCATTAGCTACAAAAGTTCAATCCAGTCAAGGAGGAGTATAGAATAAGAATGAGAAAGACAAAAAGGGCAACTCAAGTGAGGGAACAAAATCTGATTTCCCTCTTCGCAAACAATGTGGAAAGAAGGGACATCCTCCCTCCAAATGCTAGAGAAAGCAAAACTAGAAGTGTGAGAAATGTCAGAAGATGGGTCATCACTAAAGAATTTGTAAAAGCAACACTAAATAGAAGACTGTAAAACAAGTGAACTTTCAACAGAAGAATGTTGATAAAGAATAGGAGGAGCAACTCTTTGTAGCTACTTGTTTTTCAACTTGTAATTTAAGTGAGAAGTGGCTCATTGGTAACGGGTGTACAAATCACATGACCTTTGATCGTGATCTCTTCAAAGAATAGGATACTTCAGTAGTCTATAAAGTGAAGATTGGCAATGGACAGTACATTTTAGCCAAAGGAAAAGGAACAGTAGCAATTGAAGGCATCTCAGGTACAAAGTTAATTAAAAATGTGTTATTTGTACTTGACATAAATTAAAATCTCTTAAGTGTTGTACAGTTCCATGAGAAAGGATTCAAAGTTCTCTTTGAAATAAATCAATGTCTTATCAAAGTTTCATAAAGCAAAGATGTTTTCAGAGTGAAAATGAAAGGAAAGCTTTGCATTGGATCTATTGGAGGAAGAACAATTAGTGTTTTTTGCAACATAAATTAATGGAGAAATCTGGCACAAGAGAGTTGACCACTTCAATCACACTTCAATGGTAAATCTGCAGAGAAGAGAATTGGTGTGGGGTCTACCTCAACTTGACACTGAAATTCCATATTGCAAAACCTGTCAACAAAGGAAAGCAATCAAGGCTTCCATTTAAGAAAGCAGCCTGGAGAACTATGGAGAAATTGCAGCTCATACACACTGACATAGCAGGACCTCACAGAACTCCATCTTTAAATGGGAGCAGGTATTTTCTCATCTTTATTGACGATTATTCCAGAATGTGTTGGATATATTTTCTTAAGTTCAAAACAAAAGTTGTTGGTGTATTCTTGAAATTCAATAACTTGGTTGAAAAATAGAGTGGTTGATCAAACATAATTTAGCCACATTTTTATTATCTTTATTACTGTTTAATTACACATTTTTCTGATTTAATTTATGTTTTTATGATGTTTTTGCAGAAAAGGAGAAAACTGAAAACTTGGAGAAAAACTGCAGAAAAAGCTGAAAAATTGATTGGGTCGAAGTGATTTGGCCAAATCACTTGCAGAAAGCTGAAGCAGAAACCTGGAAGCAACTCACAGAGACGATCTGGGCAAGCGATTTGGGCAAATCAACTGCCCAAATCAAATTGACACAGACAAGGACAGTAGCACGGGATAAAGGAAAATTCAGAATTTCAAAAGTGTTGGAGTCATATCCTACTTCAAACATCACAAGACCAATCCTATGATATCTCCAAGAGTCACTCCTAAGAAAGACTTTCTCCAAGAAGAAGATTTATTCATGATTAAATACAAAAGCAAAGAAGGAATAAAAGACTACAAAAGACCAAGTCAAATTAGGATTTCAAATCCTAATTGGACTAGGACTCTTCACCTATGAAAGGAGACAGTCACAAACCAGCAAAAAGACATAAAAAATTATGCAGAAATTTAGCAGCAACACAGCAGTTCTCTTCTTCTACTTTTCTTCTTTCTTTTTGTATTTTTTGTCCACATGAGTGGCTAAACATCTTCTTTTCTAGTTGAAGTTGGGAAATTTCAGTTTTGTGATGAATTGGGAGATTTAAAACTCCATTATTAAACTTCTATTTTTCAATATTTATGCAACTTGTTCTTTATGCTATTATTACTTTGCTATTAGAATCAATTAAGACATGTTTCTTTTAATTGCATAAGTGATAAATTCTTAGTTTAAATAATTTAGGTCCGTAATTGCTTAGATTGTTTGAACACAAGCATACTTGGTTGCATAATCTAAACTTGATCATGCGGTTGGCAATGTTAGAATTAGGTTTCTCTAAGTCTTAATGCAGTCAACAGTTGAAAAGTAAAAAATTCCAAGAACGTTACTTGGCAACTTGTTGACTAGTGTTTGATTAGCGAACGTTTCCTAGTCAAACTAAAACTAAGAAGGAATTTGGTTGTGAGAAGCGTCTTTCACAACCTAAACTAATTTATTGAAATAAATAGGAGTATCAAAGAATCAATGATCAATTCTAAACAATTGAAATAGATCCATACTTCAACTAGAGCTTTTCTCCCATTGATTTACTCATCTTTTTAAATTATTGCTTTCTCTTACTATTTAGTTTTAATTCATTATCATCAAAACAAACCCCCCTCTTTTTATTTATTTTTGTTATTTACTTGTCCAAGTCATAATTAGGAAGATCTTTAGTATCAAATCCCTGTGGTCCGACCCTATTGCCACTATTTACAAATTATTTTGTTGATTGATAATAGGTTTATTTTTTACGGCTTCAACAACCGCTATCAGTGGTCTTCACATTCAAGCTTTAAGGTCAGATAATGGCAAGGAGTACACCCCAAATCAATTCAATATTTTTTGTGAAGAGGCTGGGATTGAACACCAACTCAGTCCTCCATACACTCCATAACAAAATGGAGTCAGTGAAAGGAAAAATCGAACTATAATGGAGATGGCCAGATGTTTGTTGCTTGAGAAGAGCTTTCCAAAAGAATTTTGGGTGAAGGCTACAAATACTGTAGTTTTCTTAGTCAATAGGCTTCCAACAAAGGTTGTAGAAGGAAAGACACCATTTGAAGCTTGGTATGGTTTTAAACCATTTTTAAAAATCTTAAAATATTAGGATGTTTGTGCTTTATTCATGTTCCACAGATCAAGAGAGACAAGCTTGATAAAAGAGTAGAACTTAGTGTATTTGTGGATTACAGCACAATCTCAATGGCTTACAAATTTTTTTAGCCAAACACTGAGAAAATTTTGATAAGCAAAGATGTGTACTTCATGGAGAATGACAAGTGGGACTGGGAAGGAAACAATCATTTTTCTTGACTTTGTTTCAAAACCACAGCTCATAGATGATGAGTTGATTGATGATGTTCCTATAAGAGGTACAAGAGCACTTTTTGAAATTTATGAGAGGTGCAATGTTGTTATTCTTGAACTAGATAATTTTTTGGAAGCTAAGAAAGATCCGAAATGGATGATTGCAATGAAGGAGGAGCTGAACATGATCGAAAAAAAAATAAAACCTGGAAGTTGATTAAAAGGCCTGCAGACAAGAAAGTCATTGGAGTGAAGTGGGTGTTCAGGACAAAACTCAATGCAAATGGCTCCATCAACAAGCACAAAGCCATACTTATTATGAAAGGTTATGCTCAAATCCCTGGTATTGATTTTTCAAACACGTTTGCTCCTGTTGCCAGAATTGAAATAATCAGGTTGTTATTGGCTATTACTGCACAAAAGGATTGGAAAGTGTAGTAGCTAGATGTCAAGTCAACATTTCTCAATGGCTTGCTTGATGAAGTGATTTGTGTTGAACAACCTAAAGGGCTTTTTGTCAAAGAGCAAAAGGAAGATGTATACTTGCTAAAAAAAGCTTTATATGGCTTGAAGCAGGCTCCAAGGGCTTGGTATAGCAGAATTAATGAGAACTTGATGTAGTTGGGATTTAAAAAAAGTCTTAATAAGGCTACCCTCTACATCAAAGGTGATGAGATCAATTTTGTTATTGTTTCACTATATGTGGACGATTTACTTATCACAGGAAGCAACCAGAAACTTGTGAAGAAGTTCAAGAAAGACATGCAGCAGACATTTAAGATGACTGATGTAATACCCGGCTAGACCCCGGCACCGGAATTCCCACCATCTGGCGGAATCTCCGTTGGAATACAGAATTTCTCGGATGTCGGAGCCTTCTAGAAGGGTAAAATAAAGGTTTTCTAAAATGTTTTTACATGTTTTATGGTTTTAATAAAGAAAGAAATTGAGTTTTGAAAGAAAAAGACTAAGGAAGAAAACCCAGGTTCGGCCGCCGAACCTCAAGTTTGGCCGCCGAACATGGGGAGTTTGCGGAAGCACCTTTGGCCCCTGAAGGTGGTCTGACCAGCCACCTATAAAAGGCCCCTTATCCGAAAATGGGCGAGTTTTCTCTCTCTATTTTCGGGCATAGGTGAGATTTCGCCCTTCCATGGTCGATTTGTTGTTTTCCTTCAATCCCTTCAAGTTTTAATGAGCTTTTACTTGGTTTTGAAGATTTTTTAGCTCAAGATCAAGTTTTGAAGCTTGGATACCCTCGGAGCTCGTTTCTCCACATCTCCAAGTTTGGGATCACATCTCCTCTCGATCTTTAAGAGGTAAGTGTAGATCCTTCTCTTCTTTCATGTTTTTAAACAAGTTTTATGAAGGGTTAATGGGTTTTGATGCATGCTTTAGAGTAGATGTAAATGTTAGGGTTTATGTTAGTTTTATGCTCAAATGTATGCTATGTTGATGTTTGTTGGGGTTTAGGCCAGTTTTATGCCCCTATATGCTTGAAAATATGTTTATGCATGCTTTTGTGTGTGTTGGTGTGAGTTGGGATGTTTTGGGGTTGCTGGATGTGCATGTGAGGCTCGGGTTCTGCCCTTTGGGAGAGCCCAGGTTTGGCCGCCGAAGCCACTTTTGGCCGCCGAACCTGCCTGGAGACAGCTTTAGGCCGCCTAAACTAGCCCCCGAAAGTTTGGACTTTCGGCTTTGGAGGGGAGTTTCGGCCGCCGAATCTGCCCCCGAAAGTGGGTGACTTTCGGCTCTGGAAGGACTTTCGGCCGCCGAACCTACCGCCGAAAGTGCCCTGTCCAGCCTTCCTTTGCATGTTCTCAAGGCATGTTTTATAATATTTTAGGGGGGTTTTTGGGAAGATGTTTAGAGTCATGATAGAGTATGTTTGGACCCTCATTTGAGTCCACCTGTGTAGGATCGGACCTGAGGATCCGAGGAGATCAATAGTGAGACAACTGCTTCAGAGTTAGTCTAGAGTCAGCCAGAGGTGAGTGGAACTAAACTAATCTTTTATTTCAAGAAATCAAATGTTTTAAGTATGTTCATGCATCATGATATGTAATAGGTTGTTTGCATTAGAATCCACGAATATGCCACATTGCATTATTCATTGTGGGTGTGGATGGACAACAGGACGACCCATTAGCCCTCTAGATATTATGTTATGTAACAGAAGTCCTGAGGAGCCCCACCGAGGGCCAGGCACAGAGCTTATGTATGTAATAGAAGTCCTGAGGAGCTCCACCGAGGGCCGGGCACAGAGTAGATGGATTTTTGGGTCAGTCCATCCGTGATGTGAATTGTTTGTGCAGTGACGCATTCATGAGAGCATATGTTTATTCTACTGTTTTTATAGTTCTGCTCACTGGGCTTTTGTAACTCACCCCTCTCCCCTAACCCCCAGGTTTGCAAGAGCACAGGTAGCTATGGGAAAGTCAGCAGGATTATGGTATAGTCTATGTAGTAGTCTAGTAGTGGACATGAAGTGTAAGAATGAAGTAATGTAATGTAAAGAAATGTATTGAGGATTAGTATTGTGCTTGGCCTTAATGTTTATGGTTAATCCCTGTTTGTACATGATCTATATGAAATGTTTTAATGATATGAAATGTTGAACCAAGCTTGATGTATGATATGTTGACCCATTAGAGCATTTGATGAGGGCTCTAGTATGGGGTTTTATGTTTACAGTATGGTGCATGCACAGGTCAAGCTTGGTATATGTGAAAGTTTAAAGTTTTTAGGAAAATGTATGATCATGTATACAATGTTATCAGGTGTACAACATATATAGTAGGCTTTCTATGGGTCCCAGAGACCTTAAGTCGATCTGAATCCTAGCGCTGGTAGCGGTCCGATTTTCGGGTCGTTACAACTGACTTAGGACAAATGGCCTTTTTTCCTTGGAATGGAAGTTCAACAAAAGCAGCAAGAGGTGTTTATTTGCCAAACCAAATATGCTAAAGAAATTCTGAAGAAATCCAAAATGGATAAATGCAAGATTGATACAACTATTATGGGTAAAAATGAAAAGTTGGGCAAGGAAAGTGCAGCTGAGAAGGTTGATGAAACTCTATACAGAAGTCTAGTGGGTTGTTTGATGTATTTAACAACCACAAGACCTGATATCTTACACTTTGTAAGTATGCTATTTAGATTCACAAATTGTGCCGTTGAAACTCACTTTATTGCTGCTAAAAGAGTTTTAAGGTATGTGAGAGGAATACTAGATTATGGAATCAAGTTCGATGCTAGTAAAGATTGTGTTCTGTTGGGCTATTTTGATAATAATCATGGTGGTATTGATGATATGAAGAGTACTCAGGATATTGTTTTAATATGGAGTTAGAGATGTTCTCTTGCTGTTGTAAAAAAAAAGAGGTGGTTGCTCAATCATCTGCAGAAGTTGAATTTATTGCAGCTACAGCTACTAGCCTTATGGCTTAGAAAGGTGTTTGATCTGAACTTGAAGTAAAAGGAAGGTACAAATGTGTTTATGGATAATCAGACTGCAATAGCTATCTCCAATAATCATGTTTTTCATGAAAAACAAAACACTATTGTAACGACCCCAAAATGGACCGCTACCGGCGCTAGGATTCAGGTCGGCTTAAGGCCGCCAGAACCCGTAGCAAGCCTGCTATACTCTCTGTGTACCTGTAAAACTCATACATGATCATACATTTTTTGTGAAAATAAAAACTCTTTTCTCTGAACCAAGGCTTAACCTGTGCATGCACTATCTCTGTACTCTATACTCTGTACTCTGTACCCCTGACTAGAGCTTACTCTAGCTGGGTTAACTCATACCTGTTAAGCCTGGTTTTCACATACAGGAAAACATATACATATACAGATCATATACAAAACATACATCACTAAGTCAAGCACATTTCTAACTGTATACACAACTATTACATCTCTTTAATATTACATGTCCACTCTAAGCAATTACAAATCTCTTTACTCTTCCTGTACTCTGCTGGACTGTCCCTGTACACTGTACACTGAACCTGCAAAACTGGGGTTAAGGGAGTGGGATGAGCTCTATAGCCCAGTGAGTATCACAGTAAAACATCTCAGTAAAAATATGATTTCATGGAATGCACCATAGTACAAACAAGCCACATCAAGAGTAAACCTGTCACCACATAGTCCCAGTAACTCTGTGCCAGGGCGTAGAATCGAGCACCTGGTCTTCCTGTCATATATGTATATGTGTATATAACACCTCTGTACTTACCATTGCCAGGGCGTAGTCAAAGGCTCCTGGACTTTGCTATACCTGCTAGGGCGTAGTCAAAGGCTCCTGGACTTCTCTATACCTGCCAGGGCGTAGTCAAAGGCTCCTGGACTTCCTGTCTGAGACTATTGGATCATTCAGCATTTACTCACATCACCAAATAACGATGCAATACAACATATTCGTGGATACTAATGCAATCAACCTATGGCATAATCATGATGCATGAGATATGCTAAAACATTCTATTGTGCAAGTAAAAGAGTTAAGTTTAGTTCCACTCACCTCGGGCTAACTGGACTGACTCTGCAGGCTCTGGAGCAGAACTCACTGCTGCTCTCTCTGGTTCCTCTAGTCTGTACCTATATAGATAGACTGAAATGAGGGACCAAACTAGCTTATGACCACTTCTATTAAACTCCCCAAGAATCCCCTTAAACTCACTCTAACATCCATGCAAAGCATGCAAAAGAAAGCTGGACAGAACACTTTCGGCGGCAGGTTCGGCGGCCGAAAGTCCTCTCCAGAGACGAAACTTAAGCACCTTCGGCGGCCGAACTTCCACTTTCGGCTGCCGAACCCTTTCAGGGGCAAGTTTCGGAGGCCAAAAGGCACTCCAGAGACGAAAGTCTCTAACCTTCGGCGGCACCTTCGACGGCCGAACTTCCCTCCAGAGCCGAAAGTCTAAAAGCTCGGGGGCAAGCTTGGGCAGCCGAAGCCACCTCCTCACACCTCCTCAGGGGTTCGGCGGCCGAATGTACCTTCGGCTGCCGAACCTGAGTTCATCAGCAGGGCAGAAACTTGCCCTGCCTCTCGCCAAATGCACCAAACTCCTCTCCAACTTCACACCACACTTCCTCAACTTGCATACACTCATGTATATTCTCAAAGGGGTCAAAAACTACCTTAAAACCCCAAAAACACTACACAAAACAACACAGAAACAAGCTCTATGCACAAAATCATCAAAACCTCAAACATAACCCTATTCATGCATCTCTCTCTATAAACCCCATAAAACCTTCAGAAAACATCAAAACAAGCTCAGGATCTTCACTTACCGTGTGAAAACACGTAGATGAATGATCCTCACGTGGAGTTTTGGAGCACCCTTCCTTCAAACTCTCCAAACTTCACAACTTTGAGTTTTTAGCTTAAAACCTTCAAAAGATCATAAAAACGAATCAAATCTTTGCATGATTTAATGAAAACATGAAGAAATACTCACAACGGACAGAGTTTCACCTCAGCAAGTGAAAGAAACGGTGTTCTACCGCTTCAACCGACTGAGGGCCATTTATAGGTGGCTGGCCAGACCACCTTCGGCGGCCACACGTGAAACCGAAAGCCATGCATGTTCGGCGGCCGAACCTCAACTTCGGCGGCCGAACCTGGCTTTTCTGCCTTGGTTCATTTCACTCAAAAACTCATTTCCTTATACGTAAAACTTAATGAACATATCAAAACATGTGAGAAAAACAGAAATCAAACCCTGCTAGAGACCTCCGACATCAGAAACTCCATCGAAAAGTAGAATTCTGATGCCGGACTCGAGCCGGGTATTACAACTATAACATTCAAATTGTTTTTCCTCAGAGATGTGCAGAAAGAGGGTTCTGTAATTTTGAAATATTGCAAAATAGATCTTACTTTTGCAAACATTTTCACCAAACCTTTGGAAAGAAACAAATTTGAGTTTCTAAGAGAAAAATTTAGAGTTTGTAGCATCAAAGCCAAGGACGAGTGTTAAAAAGTTGACTTAGCTGCTGCTACAATTTCATTCCTGATCACTAAGTTGCTGAAATTTCGTTTCTTTTTCTAATGTTTCTTAACTTTTTACTTGTTCAATGATATGTCATCCTTTAGTTCTAACTTTTTAGCTTAGTTGTTAAACATGGAGATATATTCCATGTAGTTGCTTGTTTTTAGCTATTTCAATTTCTATTTCTACTGTATTTAAGTTAATGTTGCACTCAATAAAAATTAAACTTTGCACATCATTCTCTTTTCTTGCTTTATTCAAATTTTCTTCCAACACTCTAGACAAGGATGCCGAAGTATGGCAACAATAGCAAGGATAGGCATCTACGGTGATTGTCGATAAAGGACAGGCTAGCGTTTAATGAATCGAATCTCTTTTTAGCCTACAGTCATCTAATCATACATGTATGGTCTTAGTCTCTATATCTCTAATGGGAACTAACTTTAGATCTTGGAGCATGGCTATTAAAATAACCTTAGGAACCAAACAGAAGTTAGAGTTTATTGAAGGAACAATTTTGACACCTAGTAAGGACTCTAACTCATATGAGCAGTGAAAAAGATATGATTTCATGGTCACATCTTAGATCTTGAACTTTGATATCCAAAGATTTAGTGGATGGCTTCATATACACCGCCTCTGCTAGAAATCTTTGGCTGGAAATCTCTGATAGATTTGATGAGTTTAATGGACCTATGATCTACCAATTACATAGAAAAACATCCCTAATTACACATGAGACAGCTTCTATGTCTGTCTATGTCACTAAGTTGAAGAGTCTTTGGGACGAATTAAAGTCCACAGAGACCTTACCTCCATGTACCTGTGGTGCTTCCAAAGCTAAAGCTGAGGTAGTAAATAGAAACAGGCTTATGTAGTTTTTAATGGGATTGAACGTTATGCTTGGGTTTATGAGGGATGGACCCACTGCTATATGTAAATAAGGCCTACTCCATGGTTGTCAAGTTTGAGTCACAGAGGGAGGTCTTAGGCACTACGAATGAAAATGTGGATTCTCTTGTGCTTCTTAACAAGGCATAAAGGAATCCACAAAGGAAATAGAAGAGGTTTGACACCAGAAAGGTGATGGACACACAAGGGAAGGTTATTTTAAGCTGATAGGCTATCTTCAGTGATCTAACCTAAAACCAAGATTGGTGGATAGTTTATAAAATTACACAAGAATGGTGGCTGCAGCGGAAGGGATTACCACTGAAGACGATAATCCTTTGGATCCTCCTGATACAACCACTAAGATAGATGAGCTTTCTGCCATGCTAAACTCTTTACAACATGAGTGACAGAGCATATTTTAGGTCATATTATCATGATCTTAATGATGTTTATTTGCACCTTTTCTGCCTAATTTTGTGGTTTTGTTCATGTTTTGCAGAAATTAGGTGTGAAAAGACAACCTGAAGAACATACTCTTAAAACTGCTAAAAAGTGCCAAATATGGAAAGTTCCAGAAAAGGAAAGTTTTCATATATGGAAAGTTCCAAATAAGGAAAGTTTTCATATATGGAAAGTGTCAAATAAGGAAAGAGTCAGACAACACAGTCAGCAAACTGTCCGAAATTCGAACTGCAGAATCTTTCCTGCCTTATTTAGAACATGTGCCAAGAAAGAAAAGTTTTCAAATAAGGCAGGTTTTTAGAAAAGGAAAGTCTTCAAATGAGGAAAGTGCAGAGACAAAAGCAAATAAGGAAAGCTCAGTCAGGAAATTATTTAAATTTTGAATCGCAGATCTTTCTTTCCTTGTTCAAAGATGTGCACATACTACAGCAGTCATATCTTCCAATTTAGGCAGCAAGATCTCATGAAGGCACGCTTGCCTCTTCTGCGTTTAGCGTTTAAAATTCAAACGAAGGCTCCACCTAAAAAGGAAAGACTTGGCAGATCCACTTTCCCTCTTGCATTCAATGACTGCGCACTACTTGCCTTCTGCAACATGATCCGTGCGCCACTCTCTATTCAGGAAGGAAATCTCAATGCACTTGGCCTTTATTCAGTCCAGGTTCAAGATTCAAAAGAGGCACCATCTAAATAGGAAGTTTGGACAGCATATACTGCCTATACCGAGACAATCTGCGCACCACCTTCCTTCTGCATTCAAATCCGCACGCCTCTCCTTCCTGATCAAGACCAAGCCACACGCAACCTTCCTTCTGAAGACATGAGCACGCCTCCTTCCTCTTCTGGTATCCTTGGATCACTCTTCCTTCCTTTTCAGACACAAGGTACGCTCCTTTCCTATTCTGAAAGCCATCTGCGCGCACCTGCCTTCTGAAGTGCATGCAATCTGATTCTTTCCTCTTCTGCAACAATATGGGTAGCCTCTACACTAATTAGGAAGAAAAGAAGACCTAGGGCAGCACCTAAACTCTATAAAAAGGTACGTTCATTGGCTGCCAGGGTCTCTTCAGTTCACTTCTCCTTCTCCTTCTTCAAGTTCGGGCACACCTTCGGCCGCCGCACCTCCATCACCTTCGGCTTCCTCTTCTCTTCTTCTACCTTTCTTTATGGTTTTTGTTTCAGCCATGAGTGGCTGAAACCCTTTCATTCTAGTTGAAGATCAAGTGAAGCTTTAGTTGTATTGTGGATTGAGAGACTTGGACTATAATGTTTATCTTTGGTTATTCAGTATTCTTGTGATTTCATGCTTAAGGACATTATTGCTTTGTTATTTAAGATCTCCATTGATTCTTTGTTGCAAGGTAATATATTGTTGGTTTGAATGATTTTAAGTTTGAAATTGCTTGATTTGTTCAACCATAAGAACACTTGGTGTACCACCAAGGAAATTGCATGATCTAGTGTTTTCTCCATGCATGTGGGTGACTAGAATTGGTTCTTTCTATATCTTTATGTAATTGACTATTGTAAAAGGCCTAAGGCTCAAAGACGTTCTTTGGCAATTGTTAATTAGTAATTAATTGGAGGACTTTCCCTAATTGATTTAATCTTAAAGAGAGACGATGGATGTGAGAAGCTTCTTCAATCTCCATGGCCAATTTATTGAATCAACAAAGGAACATATGTGTCAATGATCAATCCCATCAACTAAAGTGAATATGAATCTTCAACTAGAGCTTTTACTATCATTGTTTTAGCCTTAATTTACCATCTGCTTTCTTTTTAATTGCTCTTTTCATTAGTTTAATTAAATCAATCTCAAAACCCCCCATTTTTACTTTACATGCACTTGCACTTTCTTTTCTTTTCTGCTCTTTTTAATTTGGTCTACTCAAGGAAGGTAAATAAGTATCAATTCCCTGTGGATACGATCCTTTCACCACTGTCTACAGTTTTAATATTGTTGATAACTGAATTGATTATTTTTTACCGGTCTCGACAACCGCTCTGTCAAAATTGGCGCCGTTGCCGGGGAATTGATCTAACTTGTTTATTTTTCTTTTATGACCAGATCTGGACGCGAGGAAATCCTACCTTACGATCCAAAAATTGAGCGCACAATCAGGAGACTAGGCAAGCAAACAGGTACACATTTGGGGACTGCGCAATCCGGATCCGCGCAAAGCAACCTTCAAATCGCAGATCAGCTTCCTGAAACCACTCTAACGCATTCTGAACCATCTGAAATGGCTGAAAACGTGGCACCACCTGCTGCCAATGCTGAACAGGCTGCCTGTGAGGAAATACCTCAAGAAAATCCAGCTGTAAGGGCCCAGAGCCAAGAGGAAGAACCATGGGAGAATGGGCAGCCCCAATAGGTGATCAAGCACCTCTGTGCATCAACTATCCACCTCTGACCATTCCTTGTGAGCTCAAAACAGGTTTGATTCATATTCTCTCTAAATTTAGAGGATTAGAAAATGAAAACCCACACAAGCACTTGAAGGAATTCACCATTATTTGTTCATCCATGAGACCTCAAGGAATCACTGAAGATCATGTTAGATTAAGAGCTTTACCTTTCTCTCTTGAAGACCATGCTAAAGACTGGTTATTTTATTTGCCACCTGGATCTATAAATTCTTGGGAAGAAATGGTTCAAACCTTTTTGAACAAATATTTCCCAACATCTAAGTCAATTGGCATAATAAGAGAAATCACTAGCATAAGACAGAAACCAACTGAAGATTTACATGACTATTGGGAAAGGTTTGAAAGGCTTTGTACAGGTTGTCCACAACATGATATGTCAGACAGGTCCCTTATACAGTTCTTCTACGGAGGATTGTCATCATCAGAAAGGAGATACATTGATGTAGCCTGTGGAGGATCCATTAAAGACAAGACGCCTAGGGAGATGAGGGATCTGATTTCCACTCTTGCAGCCTCATCTAGGCAGTATGGGGAAGAAAAGCAAATGCAAAGAGGAATCCATGAGGTAAGCACACCCACTTCTGATTCTCAAATTTCAAAACTAACTTGTCTTGTGGAAAAGCTTATCCTTAGCGAAGCTCAACAAGTTCAGCAAGCTCAACAGCCTCAGCAATCCCGGCCATGTGGTCTATGTGCATATATGGGACACCCAACTTATCAATGTCCTACACTTCAAGAAAAGGACCATCACGTTAATGCAATTGGAGGATATAATAACCAGGTAAGATGTGATCCCTATTCTAACACATATAACCCAGGTTGGAGAGACCATTCCAATTTCAGCTACGCCAGGATTAACAATCAGATCAGTCAAAGGAATCAAGCCCAACCAGCACCTACAAGTTTGGACCATGCCATTGGGGAGTTGACAAAGACGATACAAGTGCTGCAACTGCGGATCGGAGAATTGACATCCGCAATGAACAGATCTGGCACTCAAGGTAAGTTACCTTCTTAAACAGAAGACAATCCTAGAGAGAATGTGAATGCTATTACGTTGAGAAGTGGGAAGGAACTTCAAGATGCCAAGACAGATGAGCCAAAAACCACTCATGCGCAAGAACCAGAGGTTTCAGCTGAAACCATTCCTGCACCACCTCCACCTGAGCCAGCCAACCAACTTCCTGTGCAAACTGAAACACCATCTGCGCAAAAGGATGACCTCCAGGTACGTTTTCAGATTCCACCCCCTTTTCCGAAGAGATTTGAGAAAGCACAGAAAGAAAAAGAAGAAAGGGAGATCCTTGACACCTTCAGGAAGGTGCAGATCAACATACCTCTGCTAGATGCTGTTAAGCAGATTCCCAGGTACGCAAAATTTCTAAAAGAACTATGTACCAATAGAAGGAAGCTTGCAGAGAGGGAAAAGGTAAGTGTAGGTGAAGTTGTTACAGCTGTCATTAAAAGAGAACTCCCAACCAAATGTAAAGACAAGGGCATGTTTGCAATTTCTTGTAAGATAGGAAATGTTGGGATTAAGAAGGCTATGTGTGATCTTGGTGCATCGATAAATGTTATGCCCCTTTTCATTTACAATTCTTTGAATGCAGGTGCACTGAAAGACACTAGAGTTGTGATTCAACTAGCTGACAGATCCGTGGTATACCCAAAAGGAGTGCTCGAAGATGTTCTAGTGCAAGTAGATGAGCTTGTCTTCCCAGCAAACTTTTATGTGATTGATACTAAGGAAGACTGCTGTAGCACTTCTTCAGACATCCTTCTTGGACGTCCCTTCTTGAGCACTGCCAGAACCAAAATAGATGTGCATGATGGCACCTTGACCATGGAATTTGAAGGGGAAGTAATCAAATTTAATGTCTACGATGCTATGAAGTTTCCCCATGATTTGTCCCCTGTTTATGGTTTAGACATGATTGATTGTTTGAGTCAAGAGATTTTTAATGAGAATCATAATGATGCGCTAAACCATGACTTTTGCAGGAAATCTGACCTGAAAAATGAAGAGCCGAAATTGACAGAAACTGTCTGCAGCATTCAACAGCTGAGCTGCAGACCACTGTAGGAAGAACAGGTGGAAATCGCACCACTTCGGAAAGGACTGCAGAACCAATCGCAGAAGACCTTTCAGCTTCTGCAAAGAGGCATCTTTAGGCCGCCGAACTTCACCATCCTTCGGCCGCCGAGCCCCACCAGCTTTCGGCCGCCGAACTCCTCAACACCTCAATCGTTGCCTCTTCAGCTCCCATTGCAACACCTTCTACCTCCAGCTCCAGTGCGAACAGTCCATGAACAAACAGAACCCTCTTCACAGCAAATTCTGAAGTCTGAAGAGAGTAAGAATGACCTCTATGAGCAGATCTACTACACCCAGGATGATGAGCCATAGTATGCAGATATTGTAAACTACCTTGCTACAGGTAATCTACCTTCTGACATGCCCAAGCACACAAGAGACAAAATAAAGAATGATGCAAAGTACTATGTTTGGGATGAACCATACCTGTGGAGACATTGTTCTGATCAAATGATAAGGAGATGCATTCCAGATCAAGAAATCGCTTCAGTGCTCACATTCTGCCACTCATACAGTTGTGGTGGCCATTTCGGACCACGAAAGACAGCCCATAAAATACTTGAATGTGGATTCTTTTGGCCTACTCTTTTTCGAGATGCTAATCTATTTTGCAGGACATGTGGTAGATGCCAACAAACAGGAAATCATGGCAACAAAAGCCAAATGCCATAAAACCCCATCATGGTTTGTGAGGTATTTGATGTATGGGGCATAGATTTCATGGGCCCCTTCCCACCTTCTTTTGGATACACTTACATCATTCTTGCAGTGGATTATGTGTCCAAATGGGTAGAGGCCAATGCAACTAAGACAGATAATGCAAGGGCGGTAGTTGATTTTGTAAAAACTAACATTTTCGCTAGGCATGGAGTTCCCAAGGCAATCATCAGTGACAGAGGCACCCACTTTTGCAACAAGGTAGTTGGAAATCTTCTCAAGAAGCATAAGGTTGTGCACAGAACATCCACAGCCTATCATCCTCAGACTAATGGACAAGCTGAAGTGTCCAACAGAGAGATTAAAGCCATTCTAGAAAAGACCGCGTCCCCCAGCAGAAGAGATTGGAGTACAAAACTGGAGGACGCCTTATGGGCATACAGAACAGCCTACAAAACACCCATAGGTATGTCTCCTTATAGATTGGTCTATGGAAAAGCATGTCACCTCCCAGTTGAAATAGAACACAAGGCCTATTGGGCTGTCAAGAATTACAACATGGATCTAAAGGAAGTTGGACACCATCGCAAGTTGCAAATGCAAGAGCTAGAAGAGATAAGAAGAGATGCATATGACACTTCGTGGGACTATAAAACCAAGATCAAGGCCTCCTATGACAACCGAATTTCAAGGAAGCACTTCGAGGTTGGTAATAAAGTCTTACTTTTTGATTCTCGTTTGAAACTATTTCCAGGGAAGCTACGATCTAGGTGGATTGGACCGTTCATTGTTGAGCACACTTACCCTCATGGAGCAGTAGACATTCGCAGTATAGATACAGGAAAGCAATTCAAGGTGAATGGCCATCGCCTGAAGCCTTACTATGAAGGATTTACAGTGCAACTAGTGGAAGAAATTCCACTAGATCGTCACTCACTCTGAATAGGTTCATCGCACCATGCCAACCACACCAAAGGGAAGTACTCAGTTTCTTTGTTCTTTTATGTTTCTTATACATTGAGGACAATGCATGATTTAGGTGTGGGGGTACGGCGCATTTTAATTTTAATTTTTGCTTTAGAAACATATTTCCCTTTCAGTTTGTGTTAGCTTGCTTTCAGATTTCCTTTCAGCTTTCATGCTTTGCGTTTCTTTCAGATTGATTAGCCACAGTTTGAAATTTTTTTTTCGTTTTTGCTTTCAATAACACACACATCCATAATCTTCTTTTTGATTTAATTCACTCAAACTGATGAACTATGTTGGATGAACTTTCTTTCCATGACCCCATTGATGTGATAACTCTTTAAACCTGTGTTGAATCAATTGCAATGAGATGTATTCATGTTTGGGAATTGCCTTTGAATTGAATCTTTGAGCTTGCCATGGTGAAAAATATATTGATGACACTCATTTGAGAGAATGAATTGATTGATGTGTGAATGAACTTAATGTGACTTGTTAGCAATTGGTGTTGATTTGCCCAAATCATTGAGAAAAAGAAATTCAGAAAAGGCCTAAACTTCATAAGCACAATGTGAAAACTGTTCCAATGGTCAAAAGACTATGAACAGAGCTAGTAGCCACTTGGACAGGTGACCAACTGAGTAACTGGGGGTGGGTATCACCAATATGTACCTTCACGTCAAAAGGTTGGTGACTTTTCCAAGCAAGTTTAAAGTGCAAAAAGGCTGAATAAAGTACTTCAAGGTAAGGGCAAGTCACTCTGAAAGCTAGAATAAGTCTTTAACTGAACAAATGAAATATGCATGTATAATCTCTCTCTTGAGTAAAACCAATCCTAGCCATGGTAAGTAAAGGAAAACAAGGAAAGAGGTAAGTAACCTTGATGCATGTATTCTTTATTGCAATGCTTCAAAATAGGGGTCTAGAGTAAGAGCTTAAGTGGACATAAAGGATCAAAGCAAAGAGAGTTTGTTTAATTGTGTTTGTTTGCTTGAGGACAAGCAAAAGGTTAGGTGTGGGGGTATTTGACAGAGCATATTTTAGGCAATATTATCATGATCTTAATGATGTTTATTTGCACCTTTTCTACCTAATTTTGTGGTTTTGTTCATGTTTTGCAGAAATTAGGTGTGAAAAGACAACCTGGAGAAAATGCTCTTAAAACTGCCAAAAAGTGCCAAATATGGAAAGTTCCAGAAAAGAAAAGTTTTCATATATGGAAAGTTCCAAATAAGGAAAGTTTTCATATATGGAAAGTGCCAAATAAGGAAAGAGTCAGACAGCACAGTCAGCAAACTGTTCGAAATTCGAACTACAGAATCTTTCCTGCCTTATTTAGAACATGTGCCAAGAAAGGAAAGTTTTCAAATAAGGCAGGTTTTCAGAAAAGGAAAGTCTTCAAATGAGGAAAGTGCAGAGACAAAAGCAAATAAGGAAAGCTCAGTAAGGAAATTATTTGAATTTCAAATCGCAGATCTTTCTTTCCTTGTTCAAAGATGTGTACATACTGCAGCAGTCATATCTTCCAATTTAGGCAGCAAGATCTCATGAAGGCACGCTTGCCTCTTCTGCGTTCAGCGTTTAAAATTCAAACGAAGGCTCCACCTAAAAAGGAAAGACTTGGCAGATCCACTTTCCCTCTTGCATTCAATGACTGCGCACTACTTGCCTTCTGCAACATGATCCGCACGCCACTCTCTATTCAGGAAGGAAATGTAACGACCCGGAAACCGATACCCCTCTGTAACGGTCTGAACTGCCACCGGCACTAGGATCTAGATCGGCTTAAGGCCGCCGGGACCCATAGCAAGCCAAACATACCTCCTATCACCTGGTCAAATCCCATACATGATCAAACTTTAACATAAAAACTGAAACATCTGATGTAAATATCGAGCTTGACCTGTATGCGACTTAACTGGAAACATAAGGAACCCCCTACTAGAGCCCTCATCAAAACTCTAGCTGGGTCAACACAACATACATCAAGCCGGAGTCACATCCAAAGAGCTAGAACCTAACCTATGCATGCATCAAACCACAAACATAAAACCTCCACCAGAGTCCTCATCAACTCTAGCGTGGTAAACAACACATGCCACAAGTTTAGTTCAAACACAACTCAACATCTGACATAACATACATCATGTACTAAACAGGGACTAACCAAGTCTTAGGCCAAGCACAGTACTAATACATAAACATAACTCTACTTTACGTTACATTACATCACATTATCTTACAATACGTTATATCAATTTACATTACATGTCCACACTAAAATGCTAATCTATTACTATTACCAAAGCATGACATTACCCTTGACGTCTTCCTGGACTACCTCTGACCTGCAAAACTGGGGTTAGGGGAGAGGGGTGAGCTAAAAAGCCCAGTGAGTAGAAACAAAGAAAACAGTTCATTAATTACATGCTTTCATGAAATGCGTCATAGCACAAACAATTCACATCACGGATTGGACCTAACCCCAAAACTCCCTAAGCTATTTGCCCGGCCCCCATAAAGGGCACCACAGGACTTCGTAATGCCTGGCCCAGCCAGGTCTTATCCATAGGGATAGTGAGGTCGCCTTGGTCCCTCCACATCAACAGTAAATAATGCAATGCTTCATATTCGTGTAACTAGTGCAATCAACCTATTACATATAAACATGATGCATGAGCATGCTTTAGGCATTTGATTTCTTTAAAATAAAAGATTAAGTTTAGTTCTACTCACCTCTGGCAGATGCTGGACTGACTCTGCAACTGCTAACACTGGTGGCCTCCTCGGTCCCTCGGGTTCGATCCTACACAGGTGGACTCAAATGAGGTGCCAAACGCACTCTAAACAACTCATAACAACTACCCAAAAACCCCTCTAAACATCACTTAAACATGCATATAAAATAACCATGAAAGGGCTGGACAGGGCACTTTCGGCGGCACCTTCGGCGGCCGAATATCCCTTCCAAAGCCGAAAGCCATGCAGGTTCGGGGGCACCTTCGGCGTCCGAACCCTCTCTCCAGATCCGAAAGTCAGGCACTTTTGGCTGCCGAACATCACCTTCGGTGGCCGAAAGTCTGCTCCAGATCCGAAACACAACTTTTGGGGGCAAGGTTAGGCGGCCAATCCATGCATCTATAGGCAGGTTCGGCGGCCGAACCTGAGTTCATCCAGAACTCAGCCTCTTATGCATACAAGCCTCCCAAGCCTTCCAAACACCCAAAACAAACACCCAACCTTTTACAAACACGCACAAACCCTTAACCATGCACAAGGGAGCTTAAACAAGCTTAAACTCCAACAAAGAACATCATAAAGCATACATAAAGAGCTTATGACCCACATAAGCCAAAACCATCAAAAGTACTCAAAACCTCACTTGCTCTCTCCCAATCATGCATACACTCTCCCACATACATAAACTAGCTTAAACCTTCAACATAGCATCACATAAACATACATAAACAGGCATAAGCATACATTGGGCATAAAATCCACATAAACCTAAACATGCACATCTACCCATACTCAACCATCAAAACATCATTAAACTTACTTAAAACTTCATTAAAACACAAGGAAAGCAAGGATTTACACTTACCTCTTGAAGATCGAGGGGTGGTGCTGTAATACCCGGCTGGAGACCGGCATCGGAATTTTACTTTCCGGTAGACTTCGGGATGTCGAAAGCCTCTAGACGGGTAGGATTTATGTTTTACTCCAGTGTTATGATGAATTTTAACTCTCTTCACACGCATAAACTCTCAAACCTAAGCTTACTCTTGATGTGGCTTATCTGTGCTATGGTGCATTCCATGAGATCATATTTTACTGAGATGTTTTACTGTTCTACTCACTGGGCTATAGAGCTCATCCCACTCCCTTTACCCCAGTTTTGTAGGTTCAATGTACAGTGTACTGGGACAGTCCAGCAGAGTACAGAAAGAGTAAAGAGATTTGTAATAGCTTAGACTGGACATGTAATATTAAAGAGATGTAATAGTTGTATATACAGGTAGAAATGTGCTTGACCTAGTGATGTATGTGTTGTACATGATCTGTATATGTTTTCTTGTATGTGAAAACCAGGCTTAACAGATATGAGTTAACCCATCTAGAGTAAGCTCTAGTCAGGAGTACAGAGTACAGAGATAGTGCATGCACAGGTTAAGCCTTGGTTCAGAAAAGAAGTTTTATTTTTTCACAGAAAATGTATGACATGTATGAGTTTTACAGGTACACACAGAGAGTATAGCAGGCTTGCTACGGGTTCTGGCGGCCTTAAGCCGACCTGAATCCTAGCACCAGTGACGGTCCATTTTGGGGTCGTTACAGGTGCGATCCCTAACTCAGAGGTGTGGAGGATTCAAGCTCCAAAAGCCTCCAAGCTCCCAAAACTCCTATTTAAGCTTCAAAACTTCAAAACAAGGGTAGAACTCATGAAAACTTGAGGGATGGGTAGAGAAAGCATGAAAACGACCAAAGGAGAGTATAAACTCACCTGAGCTCGAGAATGGGGAGAAAACTCGCCCATTTCTGATCTGAGGGCTCTTTATAGGTGGCCTGGTCAAATACCTTCGGCAGCCTAACGTGCCCCCTAAACTCATGCAAGTTCGGCGGCCGAACTTGAGGTTCGGCGACCGAACCTTGGTTCGTTTAAACAAAGCTTTCGGAGGCCAAAAGCACTCCCGAAACCTTCCCATGTTCGGCGGCCGAACCTGGCAAATTCCTCCTTAGTCTTTTCTTTTCAAAAACTCAATTATTTTTCATTTAAAACCATGAAATCAGTAAAAACCTTTTAGAAAACACATTTTACCCCTCTAGAAGCCTCTGGCATCTTCAGAATTCCAGATTCCAACGGAGATTCCGCCGGAAGGTAGGGATTCCGATGCCGGAATCTAGCCGGGTATTACAGGAAATCTCAATGCACTTGGCCTTTATTCAGTCCAGGTTCAAGATTCAAAAGAGGCACCATCTAAATAGGAAGTTTGGACAGCATATACTGCCTATACTGAGACAATCTGTGCACCACCTTCCTTCTGCATTCAAATCCGCGCGCCTCTCCTTCCTGATCAAGACCAAGCCGCGCGCAACCTTCCTTCTGAAGACATGAGCACGCCTCCTTCCTCTTCTGGTATCCTTGGATCACTTTTCCTTCCTTTTCATACACAAGGTATGCTCCTTTCCTATTCCGAAAGCCATCTGCGCGCACCTGCCTTCTGAAGTACATGCAATCCGATTCTTTCCTCTTCTGCAACAATATGGGCAGCCTCTACACTAATTAGGAAGAAAAGAAGACCTAGGGTAGCACCTAAACTCTATAAAAAGGTACGTTCATTGGCTGTCAGGGTCTCTTCGGTTCACTTCTCCTTCTCCTTCTTCAAGTTCGGGCACACCTTCGGCCGCCGCACCTCCATCACCTTCGGCTTCCTCTTCTCTTCTTCTACCTTTCTTTATGGTTTTTGTTTTAGCCATGAGTGGCTGAAACCCTTTCATTCTAGTTGAAGATCAAGTGTAGCTTTAGTTGTATTGTGGATTGAGAGACTTGGACTATAATGTTTATCTTTGGTTATTCAGTATTCTTGTGATTTCATGCTTAAGGATATTATTGCTTTGTTATTTAAGATCTCCATTGATTCTTTGTTGCAAGGTAATATATTGTTGGTTTGAATGATTTTAAGTCCGAAATTGCTTGATTTGTTCAACCATAAGAACACTTGGTGCACCACCAAGGAAATTGCATGATCTAGTGTTTTCTCCATGCATGTGGGTGACTAGAATTGGTCTCTCTATATCTTTATGCAATTGACTATTGTAAAAGGCCTAAGGCTCAAAGACGTTCTTTGGCAATTGTTAATTAGTAATTAATTGGAGGACTTTCCCTAATTGATTTAATCTTAAAGAGAGACGATGGATGTGAGAAGCTTCTTCAATCTCCATGGCCAATTTATTGAATCAACAAAGGAACATATGAGTCAATAATCAATCCCATCAACTAAAGTGAATCTGAATCTTCAACTAGAGCTTTTACCATCATTGTTTTACCCTTAATTTACCATCTGCTTTCTTTTTAATTGCTTTTTTCATTAGTTTAATCAAATCAATCTCAAAACCCCCCATTTTTACTTTACATGCACTTGCACTTTCTTTTCTTTTCTGCTCTTTTTAATTTGGTCTACTCAAGGAAGGTAAATAAGTATCAATTCCCTGTGGATACGATCCTTTCACCACTGTCTACAGTTTTAATATTGTTGATAACTAAATTGATTATTTTTTACCGGTCTCGACAACCGCTCTATCAATGAGGTTACCAAACTGATGAAAGGGAAAACAATCGTCACTGCTAGCACTTCAATGCATTATGGTTCAGATTTGAGCATGCTTCTGATTCTCATTTCATAGATTTTATTGGTAAGTTTAATTCAATAAATGCTTATGTGGTTAACTTGTATGATGATACTAGTTGGATCTTAGACACTGGTGCAATTGACCACTGATAGAGCATAATTTAGACCATTTCATCATGATATTATTTGTAATACCCAGCTAAATTTTGGCATCGGAATCCCTACCTTCCGGCGGAATCTCCGTTGGAATCTGGAATTCTGAAGATGCCAGAGTCTTCTAGAGGAGTAAAATGTGTTTTCTAAAATGTTTTCATTGATTTTATGGTTTTAAATGAAAAAGAAATTGAGTTTTGAAAAGAAAAGGCCAAGGAGGAGGAACCCAGGTTCGGCCGCCGAACCTCAAGTTCGGCCGTCGAACATAGGGCTGTTTAGGGAGCGCTTTAGGCCTCCGAAAGTTTTGAGGGACGAAACCAGGTTCGGCCGCCGAACATGGGATAGTTTAAGAGGCACGTTAGGCTGCTGAAGGTGGTGGAGCTGCGGAGGCAGCTTAGGCCGCCGAAGGTAGTTGACCTGGCCACCTATAAAAGGCCCTCAGACCGAAAATGGGTGAGTTTTCTCCCCATTCTCGAGCTCAGGTGTGTTCATGTCCTCCTTTGGTCTTCACGTTTTTATGAGTTTCCTTTTGGATTTTGAAGTTTTGAAGCTTAGATCAAGTTTTGAGAGCTTGGAGATCCAAGGAGTTTGTTTCCTCCCATTTCCAAGTTAGGGATCACACCAACCCTCGATCTTCAAGAGGTAAGTATAGATCTTTGCTTTCTTTTATGTTTTAATGAAGTTTTAAGATGTTTTGATACTTGAGTATGGGTAGATATGCATGTTAAGGTTTATGTGGGTTTTATGCCCAATGTATGTTTATGTGATGTTATGTTGGGGGTTTAAGTTAGTTTATGCCCCTATATGCATGTGGGAGTGTGTATGCATGTTTGGGAGAGAGCATGTGAGGTTTCAGTTGGTTATGGAGGTTGGTTTTGCTGGTGACAGATTCGGACCTGCTGTTCAGAAGGGACCAGGTTCGGCCGCCAAAGGTATGTTCGGCCGCTGAAACCTGCATGAAAGGCAGCTTTTGGCCGCCTAACGTGCCCCCGAAGGCCAGGACTTTCGGATCTGTGTGAGGCTTCGACCGCCGAACCTGCCTGTGGATGCATGGTTTGGCCGCCTAACCTTGCCCCCGAAAGTTGAGTTTCGGATCTGGAGCAAACTTTCGGCCGCCGAAGGTGCCGCCGAAAGTGCCTGACTTTCAGATCTGGAGAGAGGCTTCGGCCGTCGAAAGTGCCCTCGAACCTGCATGGCTTTCGGCTCTGGAAGGCACATTCGGCCGCCGAAGGTGCCGCCGAAAGTGCCCTATTCAGCCCTTTCATAGTTGTTTTCTATGCATGTTTTGAGGATGTTTTAGGGGGTTTTTGGGGAGTTGTCTATGAGTTGTTTAGAGTGTGTTTGGCACCTCATTCGAGTCCACCTGTGTAGGATCGGACCCAAGGGACCGAGGAGGCCAGCAGTGTTAGCTGTTGCAAAGTCAGTCCAGCGTCTGCCAGAGGTGAGTAGAACTAACTCAAATGTTTTAAGCATGTTTCACGCGTCATGAATACCATGTATATGTAGTAGGTTGCTTGCATTAGAAATCACGAATATGCTGCATTGCATAATTTGCTATTGATGTGGATGGACTAAGGCGACCCCAATAGCCCTAGCTATGATATGTTAATGAAGTCCTGAGGAGCCCCTTCGAGGGCCGGGCATAATGAAGTCCTGAGGAGCCCCTTCGAGAGCCAGGCTTAATGAAGTCCTGAGGAGCCCCTTCGAGGGCCAGGCATAATGAAGTCCTGAGGAGCCCCTTCGAGGGCCGGGCACTATGATATGTTACAGACAGAAGGAGTTTTGGTGGTCATGTCCATCCGTTATGTTAAATGTTTGTGCTGTGACGCATTCCATGAAAGCATATGATTTATTATTGTTTTCCATGTTTTGCTCACTGGGCTTTTTAGCTCACCCCTTTCTCCTAACCCCCAGGTTTGCAGGTCAGAGGTAGTCTAAGAAGACGTCAAGGGTAAAGGTTATGGTTTTGTAATAGATTAGCATGTTAGAGTGGACATGTATTGTAAATTGATATGATGTATTGCAAGATAATGTAATGAAATATAACGTAAAGTAGAGTTATGTTATGGGTTAGTACTGTGCTTGGCCCTAAGGCTTGGTTAGTCCCTTTTTAGTACATGATGTATGTAATGTTTTAGTATTGAGTTGTGTTTGAACCAAACTTGTGGCATGTGATGTTTACCACGCTAGAGCTTTTGATGAGGACTCTAGTGGAGGTTTTATGTTTATAGTTTTGATGCATGCACAGGTTAGGTTTTGGTTCATCGGATGTGATCCAAGCTTGATGTATGTAATATTGACCCAGCTAGAGCATTTACTGAGGGCTCTAGTATGGGGTTCTTTATGTTTACAGTTATGTAGCATGCAGGTCAAGCTCGGTATATACATCAGATGTTTAAGTTTTTATGTTTACGTTTGATCATGTATGGGATTATACCAGCTGTACAGGATGTATGTTAGGCTTGCTACGGGTCCCGGCGGCCTTAAGCCGATATGGATCCTAGCGTTGGTAGCGGTCCGATTTTCGGGTCGTTACAGAGTGGTATCAGAGCCCTAGGTTCATATGGTCGGACCTAGAGTGTGTCGGGCTCATAGATGTCATAGAAGGGCAAGCACAATAGGATCAATCATGTCCACTAGGATAGGATGTAGAGTCCTGTCTTCTATGAATGATGATGTGAAATGCCATGATTTTATGCATGCGCATTAATGATATACTATGTATGATGCAGGTTCATGTGTTTCCACCTGAACCGTATGATGCTAATGATTGTTTGTATGCTTGTGTGTCGTTCTTCAGAGGAGCTAGGATGCGAGGCACTCGTCGATCTGTGGAATCGACTGGAGTTCCGTCTGAGAGGGAAGATATGGACACCTTTCCCCCTGCTCTTCCAAGAGCGCAGTCGTGGGGAGTCAGCAGATGGGGAACATCAAGGGACCCTAGGAGGTCTCTTGATGAAGTCAGAGGAGGAATGGATCTAAGGAGAATGTCTACAGATGCAAGAGAAGTAGAGATGGATGTTCAAAGAAGAGATGTCAGTCTGAAGGTTAACCTGTTTGGGGAAGGCATGGGAGAGTCTCAAGAAGATGCTCAGACTCAGGATTCCAGAATCTCGGGTTCAGGAGGGATTGATCCCTCCACTCTGAGTACAGCTGCCACGAGAAGTAAGAAGTGGGGCAGAACTCTGAGGGGGAAGAAGAGCAAGTTTTGGAAGAGGGTGAAGGCTAGTCTGGGATTAGGTGGTGGTGCGAGCTCTGGCTCAGGTAGTTCAAGATGCTTGAGGTGCGGAAGGCCGCACAAGGGAGTCTATCTCCCGGGGACGACTGCATGTTTCAGGTGCGGATAGGAAGGGCACATGGTTTGTGAGTGTCCCACTGCGCCCTGGATGGCTCAATCCCAGCAAGCAGCTTCAGGTAGAACGGCTCAGCCCGTAGCTCCATCCTTGTTGCAGGGTAGTGGTAGAAGCAGAGGAAGAGGGTTAGCCCCTCATTTCTCAAGTTCCTGACTCGTGGTTGTCGAAGCCGGTCAAAAATAACCTTTCTGGTTATCAACAATTTACAACTGCAGATAGTGGTGAAAAGATCGAATCCACAGGGAATTGAGAACTTACCTATTTTCCTTATCAAGACCAATAAAATAAACTGAAACAAAAATAAACTGAAAAAGAAGAAAACTGAAAACGAGATAAACTGAAACGAGATAAAACTGAAACGAGATAAAACTGAAAGAAAAATAAACGGAAAGCAAAATAAACTAAAACGAGATATAATGAGATAAAACTGAAAGAGAAATAAACGGAAAGAAAAATAAACTGAAACGAGATAAAATTGAAAACGAGATAAACAGAAAGCGGAATAAAAATAAATTGCAGTAAAAGTAAAATGGGGGGTTTGAGATTGATTTGATTAATAAACTATTGAAAGCAATTAAAATAAGCGAATAATAAAATAAAAGAGAAATAAATAATAAGAAAGCTCTAGTTGAAGAATTGGATCCACTTCAGTTGTTGGGATTGATCATTGACACGTAGTTTCTTTTGATTGATTCAATAGATTAGTTATGGAGATGGAAGACGCTTCTCACCACCATGTCTCTCCTTATGATTAAATCAATTAGGGAACGTCCTCTAATTAATTACTAATTAATAAATTGCCAAGGAACGTCCTTGGGCCTTAGGCATCAAACAATTGTTAATTGCATGAAGAAAGAGAGAGATCCAATCCTAACTACTCAAATGCATGAGATGTTGCTAGATCATACAATTTCCTTGGTTTTTACACCAAGTGTTCTTATGTTCGAATAATCCAAGCAATTACGGACTTAAATCACCCAAACTAACATATTATTACCTTGCAATCAAGAATCAATTAGTCATATTGATCAAAACAACAAAGCAATAATGGAATTACGCATGAGATTGTATGAATATTGAATAACAAAAGATAAACAATGTTTGATCAAGTCTCCCAATCCATAAAACAACTAAAGCATCACCTAATCTTCAATTAGAATAAAGGTTTCAGCCACTCATGGCTGAAACAAAAATCAAAAATAAAAGAAAAGAAGAAAGGTAGAAGAAGAGATGTGAATTTCGTAGGTGCCTCCCAAGGGGGGCTTAAAGGTTGTGTGGAGGCTCCTTATGTGTCTTTTTATAGTTGAAAGGTGTTGCCTTAGGTCATACTTGCTTCCTAATTAGTGAAGAGGCTGCCCAAAGTGCTGAAAAGGAAGGAATCGCGTTGCAAATTCTCCAGAAGGAAGGAGGCACGCGGATCAGGCTTCAGAAAAGGAAGGATGCGCACGGATTGCAGAAGAGGAAGTGGAGCGCAGTCATTGAATGCAGAAGAGAAAGAAATCTGTCCAGTCTTTCCTTTTTAGGTGGAGCCTTCGTTTGAATTTTGAATGCTGAATGAAGAAGAGGCAAGTGTGTCTTCATGAGATCTTGCTGCCTAAATAGGAAGATATGACTGCTGCAGTGTGTGCACATCTTTGAATAAGGAAAGAAGAATCTGCAATTTGAATTTCAAAGAATCTGTTGATTGCGCTTTCCTTTTCTGGCACTTTCCTTATTAGAAAACTTTCCTTATTTAGCACTTTCCATATTTGAAAACTTCCCTTTTTTGGCACTTTCCATATTTGGCACTTTTTGGCAGTTTTAAGAGCATTTTCTCCAGATTGTCTCTTTACACTTAATATCTGCAAAACATGATTAAAACCACAAAATTAGTTAGAAAAGGTGTAAATAAACATCAATAAGATCATGATAATATGGACTAAAATATGCTCTATCAAATACCCCCACACCTAGCCTTTTGCTTGTCCTCAAGCAAATAAACATAGTCAAATAAGCTTTCTTTGCTCTAGATCCTTATTTCCACTTAACCTCTTACTCTAGACACCTATTTTGAATCATTGCAGTGAAGAATATATGCATGAAGATTACTTACCTTCTTTCCTTATTTCCCTTTGCTTACCATGGCAAGGATTTGTTTTACTCAAGAGAGATCATACATGCACATATTATTTGTTCAGATAAAACTTTTTTTAGCTTTCAGAGTGACTTGCCCTTATCTTGAAGTACTTTATTCAGCTTTTTGCACTTTCAATTTGTGCTTTTGAAGTCTAAGCCCTTGTGAATTTCTTTCTCTCAATGATTTGGGCAAATCAACACCAATTGCTAAATCAAGTCCTGTTAAGTTCATTCACACAATTTTCAATTTATTCTCTCTAATGAGTGTCATCAATATATTTTTCACCATGGCAAACTCAAAGATTCAATTCAAAAGGCAATTCTCAAACATGAATATAACTCACTGCAATTGATTCAACATAAGTTTAAAGAGTCATCACATTAATGGGGTCATGGAAAGAAAAGCTCATCAACATAGTCTATCAGTTTGAGTGAAGCAAATCAGAACACAAAAAGGAAGAAGACTGTGGTTGTGTGTGTTATTGAAAACAAAACGAAAAATTGAAAAAAAATCACACTGAAAATGAAAATAAAAATTCAAACTGAAAATCAAAGAAAAAATTAAAAATTCAGAAATATGCACCTCCACACCTAAATCATGCATTGTCCTCAATGTATAGGAAATATTAAAATGCAAAAGAAACTGAGTACTCCCCTGGGTGTGGTGTGCATGGTGCGATCCACTTGATCAAGGCTCAAGTAATTGGAGAAGGGAAAAGGGTCCCAACTGCATTGAGTAAAAAGTGTAGCACTCCTTTTGATTTTGTCATAGCCCATCCTATTTTCTCCATGTACTCATGAAGTAACATGATTAGCTTCTCTTCTTTCAGATGAGGTGTGCCTCTAGCCCTTATGTTTGCATTTTTTAGCACTTCCAACTTCAATTGATATTTCTCCATAGGTGGCTGCAATTTGGCATTAAGTTCAGGCAAAATAAACTCTACCTTATCCGAAGGTTTGGAAAGGCATTGATCCGCATGGTCCTTTGGTTTAGGTGCTTGGAATACCATTTGTTCCTTGTGAGCATGGGCTGTTTGCATTGGATCTATGGCTGAATTGGTTTCAGTTTGCTCCTTCTGCACAAGATCTGACTGAAAGGAAGGACTGGAGGAGCTTGACTACATTGGAAGCTGAAAGGATGCGATTGGTGTGCTCTCTGTCTGTGCGTGTTCGCAGTCCACCTGTTGGATGCAACAGTCAGTTTCTTTCAATTCTGGCTCTTTCTGGTTCTCTTCCCTGCAAAAATTATTGTTTAGCATATCATCTTAATCTACATAAACATTTTCTTGGCTCATACAATCAATGATATCTAAACTTTCAGCAAGTCCTGTTTGATCAGTTTGTTTAGGCAAACAATTTTCTGGTTGTTTTTCTTCAGCACTTTGTTCTTGCACTTGTGAACTTTCATCGTCATCCCATACATCTTGAAGTTCTTCCTCTCTTCTTAATTTGATTGCATTCAATGTTTTGTTCAATTGATCCTCTTGCTGTTGGATATTTTACAAAGTCTTCATTATCTTATCAAGATTGGAACTTTGAGGTGTTGCTTGGGCTTGATAGTTTTGGTAGTAGTTAGCCCTTGCATAGCCATAATTCGGATGGTCTCCCCAACATGGATTGTAATTGTCAAGATAGGGATCATGTCTTGGCTGTCCATAGAATCCTTCAAATGCATGTACTTGTTGGTCCCTTGCATAGCCATAATTCGGATGGTCTCCCCAATATGGATTGTATGTGTCATGATAGGGATCATGTCTTGACTATTCATAGAATCCTCCATATGCATTCATTGGTTGGTCATACTCATAACGTGTAGGACATTGATTAGTTGGGCATCCTACATATGAACAAATCCCATATGGCCTTGGTGGCTGGGATGCTTGAATCTGTCGAACTATTCCTATGGCAAAGTCTTTCATAACAAATGTGAGTTGAGAATAGAGAACAGATGTACTTACCTCATCCATGATTCAAATCTGCGATGGTGATTTCTTCAGAGGCAGATTCGGTGATGCTTCTTTTTTTTTTTTGGTCCTGAAAGAAAAACAAATAAGTCAAATCAACTCCCTAGCAACGGCGCCAATTTTTGACTCGCGGTTGTCGAAACCGGTCAAAAATAACCTTTCTGGTTATCAACAATTTACAACTGCAGATAGTGGTGAAAGGATCGAATCCACAGGGAATTGAGAACTTACCTATTTTCCTTACCAAGACCAATAAAATAAACTGAAATAAAAATAAACTGAAAAAGAAAAAAACTGAAAACGAGATAAACTGAAACGAGATAAAACTGAAACGAGATAAAACTGAAAGAAAAATAAACGGAAAGCAAAATAAACTAAAACGAGATATAATGAGATAAAACTGAAAGAGAAATAAACGGAAAGCAAAATAAACTGAAACGAGATAAAATTGAAAATGAGATAAACAGAAAGCGGAATAAAAATAAATTGCAGTAAAAGTAAAATGGGGGGTTTGAGATTGATTTGATTAATAAACTACTGAAAGCAATTAAAATAAGCGAATAATAAAATAAAAGAGAAATAAATAATAAGAAAGCTCTAGTTGAAGAATTGGATCCACTTCAGTTGTTGGGATTGATCATTGACACTTAGTTTCTTTTGATTGATTCAATAGAGTAGTTATGGAGATGGAAGACGCTTCTCACCACCATGTCTCTCCTTATGATTAAATCAATTAGAAAACATCCTCTAATTAATTACTAATTAACAAATTGCCAAGGAACGTCCTTGGGCCTTAGGCATCAAATAATTGTTAATTGCATGAAGAAAGAGAGAGATCCAATCCTAACTACTCAAACGCATGAGATGTTGCTAGATCATACAATTTCCTTGGTTTTTACACCAAGTGTTCTTATGTTTGAATAATCCAAGCAATTACGGACTTAAATCACCCAAACTAACATATTATTACCTTGCAATCAAGAATCAATTAGTCATATTGATCAAAACAACAAAGCAACAATGGAATTAAGCATGAGATTGTATGAATATTGAATAACAAAAGATAAACAATGTTTGATCAAGTCTCCCAATCCATAAAACAACTAAAGCATCACCTAATCTTCAACTAGAATAAAGGTTTCAGCCACCAATGGCTGAAATAAAAATAAAAAATAAAAGAAAAGAAGAAAGGTAGAAGAAGAGATGTGAATTTCGTAGGTGCCTCCCAAGGGGGGCTTAAAGGTTGTGTGGAGGCTCCTTATGTGTCTTTTTATAGTTGAAAGTGCTGCCTTAGGTCATACTTGCTTCCTAATTAGTGAAGAGGCTGCCCAAAGTGCTGAAAAGGAAGGAATCGCGTTACAAATGCGCGCGGATCAGGCTTCAGAAGAGGAAGGATGCGCGCGGATTGCAGAAGAGGAAGTAGAGCGCAGTCATTGAATGCAGAAGGGAAAGAAATCTGTCTAGTCTTTCCTTTTTAGGTGGAGCCTTCGTTTGAATTTTGAATGTTGAATGAAGAAGAGGCAAGTGCGTCTTCATGAGATCTTGCTGCCTAAATAGGAAGATATGACTGCTGCAGTGTGTACACATCTTTGAATAAGGAAAGAAGAATCTGCAATTTGAATTTCAAAGAATCTGCAATTTGAATTTCAAAGAATCTGTTGATTGTGCTTTCCTTTTATGGCACTTTCCTTATCAGAAAACTTTCCTTATTTAGCACTTTCCATATTTGAAAACTTCCCTTTTTTGGCACTTTCCATATTTGGCACTTTTTAGCAGTTTTAAAAGCATTTTCTCCATATTGTCTCTTTACACCTAATATCTGCAAAACATGATTAAAACCACAAAATTAGGTAGAAAAGGTGTAAATAAACATCAATAAGATCATGATAATATAGACTAAAATATGCTCTATCAAATACCCCAATACCTAGCCTTTTGCTTGTCCTCAAGCAAATAAACATAGTCAAATAAGCTTTCTTTGCTCTAGATCCTTATTTCCACTTAAGCTCTTACTCTAGACACCTATTTTGAATCATTGCAGTGAAGAATATATGCATGAAGATTACTTACCTTCTTTCCTTGTTTCCCTTTGCTTACCATGGTTAGGATTTGTTTTACTCAAGAGAGATTGTAACGACCCGAAAATCAGACCGCTACCGGCGCTAGGATCCAGATCGGCTTAAGGCCACCGGGACCCGTAGCAAGCCTGACATAAAACCTGTAAACCTGTATAATCCCATACATGATCAACAACATTCATAAAAATTAAAACTTTTCTTTCCATGAACATCAACCAAACTCAACCTGTGCATAAACATTAACATAACATTGATCCCTCTGTGGAATCTCATCAGTGCCCCCAAAAGGGGTGACATAGCATCTGTTGAGTTGGTTTACATAAACATCATAAAAATCTCTAAGATCATGTAATTAACAAGGGATAACAACAATCTACGGTCAAGCACACCTCTAACATCCATATATATATCATCTCATTACATGACTATACTGATTAAGACTTTACATTACAATTTGATCATGTCCATTGCTAGCTATTACATAAACAGAACTTCTTTACTCTATCCGGACTCCTGCTCTATACTGTACCTGCAAGCCTGGGGGTAAAGGGAGAGGGGTGAGCTAAAAGCCCAGTGAGCGGAGCTATTAAAACACATTAATACTATGCTCTATGAAATGCATCATAACACAAACAATTCACATAAGGGTTGGGTGAACTTGTCACCAACTAGTCCAAGCTAACATTGTGCCAGGCCGTAGCATGGGGTCCTGGTCTTCCTGTCATACATACATTACTTACCATTATCCCAGGGCCTCCTCTGGGCTCCTGGTCTTCTAGTCCAACAATCGTGCCAGGCCGTAGAATGGGGTCCTTGTAATACCCGACTCGAGTCCGGCATCGGAATTCCTGTAGTCCGGTGGAATCTTGGGTGTCGGAACCCTCGAGAAGGGTAATGCATATGTTTTCCAAGGTATTTTCAATTGTTTTCATGTTTTGAAGTGTGAAAAGCATTGAGTTTTGAAAGAAAAGCAACAAGGGAGAAATGTAAAGGTTCGGCCGCCGAAGGTCACTTTCGGCCGCCGAACATTGCATGGTTGCGGCTTCACGTTCGGCTGCCGAAGGTGGTCTGGCCAGCCACCTATAAAAGGGCCAAGGGTCGGTGGAAGGAGGGTATTTCTCCTCCACTTGCAGCCAGAGGTGAGTTTCAGCCTCTCCACGTTGACTTTCATATTTTCCATGATTTTCATCAAATCTTTCAAGAGTTTTAAGAGTTTTGGTGACTTATGAAGGTTTTGAGCAAAAGAACCAAGGTTTGAAACTTGGAGCTTTGGAAGAGCTTTTCTTCATATCTCCACGTTAGGATCCTTCATCCTCAAGTTCTTTAAGAGGTAAGTGAAGATCCTGAGCTTCTTTGATGATTTTGAAAGGTTTTATGAAGTTTGTATGGGTAGTATGCATGTTGAGGTTTAGGTGAGGTTTTGGTGATTTGTGGTGTTCCAGCATGTTTAAGTGTTATGTGCTATGTTTGTTTGGGGTTTTAGGGTAGTTTTAGACCCCTTGGTGCATATCTATGTGTATATGCTAGTTGGGAGTAGTTGATATGCATGTTTGTAGGTTTTTTGGGCAAAGTTTGCATGAAACAGAGGAGGGTTCTGTCCTTCGGGCAAAACCAGGTTCGGCCGCCGAAGGAAGGTTCGGCCGCCGAACCCCTTGTGGAGGCAGTTTCGGCTGCCAAAGGTTGCCCCCGAAAGCTAGGCTTTCGGTTTAGAAAGAGCCTTTCGGCCGCCGAAAGAGGAAGTTCGGCCGCCGAAAGTGTGTGAGTTTCGTCTCTGGACGAGACCTTCGGCCGCCGAAGGTGCCGCCGAACATGCATGAGTTTCGTCTCTGGAGTGGGGTTTCGGCCGCCGAACCTGCCGCCGAAAGTGCCCTGTCCAGCTTTCTTTTGCATGGTTTATGTGAGGTTTGAGGTTTGTTTAGAGGGGTTTTTGGGGAGTTTCTTAGAGATGTTCTTGAGTGAGTTTGGTCCCTCATTTAAGTCCACCTGTGTAGATACGGACCAGAGGAATCAGGGAAATCAGCAGTGAGTCCAGTGTCAGAACCTGCAGTGTCAGTGCAAAGATAACCAGAGGTGAGTGGAATTTAACTTAATGTTTTAATATGATAACGGATATTTTCTCATGCTTCATGCATCATGACTATGCTATAGGGTGAGTGCATTAGTGTACACAAAGATGATGCATTGCATTTATCCTTGTACTTGGCATTGCTCCTTGTACATTGCTTATGTGAGACGGCACGGACTTCGTGAGGATTCATTAGCCCTCAGAGGAAGACCTGGAACAGCCCTACGGGGACCAGGCACAACACAAAAACCTGGAACAGCCCTACGGGGACCAGGCACATGGTACGTAGGTACCCCAGATGAGATAGAGGGATTTTTGATCCGTCCGGCCGAGGTGATGTGCTTATATGTTGCATTCCATGAGAGCATGTTTTATCACCTGTTATTTTACTATTCTACTCACTGGGCTATCGTAGCTCATCCCTCTCCCCTAACTTTAGTTGTGCAGGTTCAAAGGTCAGAGAGCATTCAGCAGGGTACAGGAAGAGTACAGAGTATTGTAATAGCTAGTGTGGACATGGAAATGTAAATGTATAGAGATAGTGTATATGTATAGTGTATAGCATGGTGCTTGATGTATAAGACTTGTAATCCCATTGTGGAGTCACATGATCAGTTTATGTATGTTTCTTTCTTGTTGTATGAGCAAAACCAGGCTTAACATTGATCCGCCTAGGGCCATGAGGAGCTCTAGTAGGGATTAGTAGAGAATAGAAAGATTGCATGCACAGGTTAAGCCTTGGAATGAAGAAAAGTTTTCTGTGTTTTATAGCAAATGTATGATCATGTATGGGATTTTACAGGTATACACAGGATAGCAGGCTTACTACGGGTCCCGGCGACCTTAAGTCGATCTGGATCCTAGTGCCGGTGGCAGTTCGGTTTCCGGGCTGTTACAGATTGGTATCAGAGCCCTAGGTTCACATGGTCGGACCTATAGAGAGAGAGTTGGGCTCATAGAGAGGTTTAGTAGGTCAAGCACCATAGGAAAAACATGTCCACTCGGATAGGATGTTAGTCCTGTCTATATGCTGATGTGCCATGCCCTGAGTTATGCATGTGCATGTTTTTGCTGTGTTGCTGATGTGTTATGTGATTTGTTGTTTCCAGAGAGTGAAGATGCGAGGAACTCGTCGATCCGCGAGATTGACTGGAGTCCCACCTGTAAGTGAGGGTACAGCTGCTCGTCCACCTGCCTTGCCAAGGGCAAGATCTCACAGGTCAAGCAGGGAAGGAACGTCACGAGACCCTAGAAGGTCTTCTGACGAGAGCAGGAGAGGAGTAAACAGAGGGGGAAGGTCAGTAGAAGGAAGAGGTGTGATGGAAGAGGGTCAGAGTAGAGATGTAAGCGTGGGTGTAGGAAGGTCAGAAGAAGGTATGGGGGAATCCCAGGGAGGCATGCAGGCCTCGGGGTTTGGCTATCCACCCTTTCCACAGGGCCCAGAGTATCCGATGGGAGGCACGTCGGAGTACTCCAGCTTTGCTCCATATCCACCCTACATGCCATATATGCCCTATCCTTCCTTTTATCCACCATATCACATGTATCCACCCCCACCTGTTCATCCAAGTCCAGTACAGCCTGAAGTGAGGGAACCAGTTCCTCCACCACCACCTCCTGAACCAGTAGCCCCTGTTGTGGAAGCACAGCAACCCAGTTCTTCAGGGGGAAGTAAGGTGAAGATGACCGAGTACTTAAAGTTGGATGCTCCTAAATTCAATACAGGAGATGATCCCTTTGAGTATCTCAGTGCAGTTAGAATGATAACAAGTGAGTTGGGAGCAGATGATGGTAGAGCCATTGAGATGGCAGGGTTCACGTTAAAGTGTAAGAAAGCGAGAGAATGGTTCAAGAACTATGTGGACCCGAGACTTGAGAGTATGACATGGGAAGAGTTCGCCAACGAATTTGCTGGATGGGCTTTTCCTGACAGTTCCAGGGAACTAAAGGTTGTGGAGTTTGAGCAGTTGCGACAGACGGAGGAGATGAGCGTTGATGCATATACAGATAAGTTCCTGGAATTGTTGCCATATGTCGGTCAGGCATATGATACAGATCAGAAGAAGGCAAAGAGATATGCCACAAGGCTTCATCCCAGGTATTTCTCTTTGATTCTTCATGCGGAGAAGGAAAGTTTCCACTCTATTGTGGATGCTGCTAGAAAGATGGAGGCTAGTGCCATAAGTCAAGGTGTAGTCAAGGCACAGTCTTCTGGTGTTAAACCAGGTTCCTCCTCACAGAGTACAGTAAGTGCAAGTAAGAAGAGATGGGAGAAATTCAGAGGAAAGAGAGGCAAGTTCTGGAACAGGCTTAAGTCGGGTCTGGGAATGAGTAGTGGCTCCAGTTCTGGCGCAGATTTTCCAGTGTGTAAGAGGTGTGGCAAACAGCATAGAGGAGCTTGTCAGTTGGGATCCACAGCCTGCTATAGATGTGGGCAGGAGGGACATTATGCACGAGAATGTCCTCAGGCGACTTTGGTTGCACCATCCCAGCAGATGAGTACGGGCAGTGTAGTCCAGCCCGTAGCTTCAGCCATACCACCAAGCAGTGGTAGAGGAAGAGGAAGAGGGGCAGCCTCTTCATCAGGGATGGGTTCCCGAGGTGCAGGTCCGTCAGCCCCAGCACGGATTTTCACCCTGACTCAGCAGGAGGCAGACACGTCGAACACGGTGGTGTCAGGTAATCTCATCATTGGGTGTTCCGAGGTGTATGCTTTAATGGACCCCGGTGCTTCTCACTCTTTCATTTCTTCTAGAGCTGCAGAGAGGTTGGGTCTGATAGTGTCTGAGTTAGAGTGTCCTCTATGGGTCAGTGGACCCAAATGTGATCCATCTTTGGCAGAGTCAGTCTGTCAGTTCAGTCCAGTGTGCATAGAGGGTAGATACCTTCCAGCTGACCTGGTGGTTCTAGAGTTGACAGATTTCGATGTCATTCTAGGGATGGACTGGTTATCTACGTATGATGCTACCCTGAACTGTAGAGACAAGGTAGTCAGTGTCAGAGACCAGGATGGGTCAGAGTGTGTCTTCAGAGGAGACAGGAGAGGGACACCTAGGGGTTTGATATCAGCCCTCCAGGCTCGTAGGATGTTAAGGAAGGGGTGTCAGGGGTTCCTAGCTTATGTGAGAGAGCTAGATAGTCAGGGTAGGGAACCATCCTCAGTACCAGGTGTTAGAGACTTCCCAGATTTGTTTCCTGAAGAGCTTCCAGGACTACCACCGGATAGGGAAATAGAGTTCGAGATTGAGTTGATGCCCAATGCCAGACCGATCTCTATTCCTCCCTACAGGATGGCACCAGTAGAGTTGCGAGAGTTGAAAGAGCAGTTACAGGATTTGGTAGCTAAGGGTTTCATCCGCCCGAGTACCTCACCCTGGGGTGCTCCAGTATTATTTGTCAGAAAGAAGGATGGACCTCTGAGACTTTGTGTCGACTACAGACAGTTGAACAAAGTCACTATCAAAAATAAGTATCCATTACCCAGGATCGATGATCTATTCGACCAGCTGGCAGGAGCAGGTTGTTTTTCAAAAATAGATCTGAGATCTGGATACCATCAGTTGAAGATCAGGGAAGGAGATGTATCCAAGACTGCTTTCAGAACCAGATATGGGCATTATGAGTTCCTTGTGATGCCGTTCGGGTTGACTAATGCCCCTGCAGCATTCATGGATCTCATGAACAGGGTTTTCAGGGAGTACTTGGATCATTTTGTGATCGTCTTTATTGATGATATCTTGGTGTACTCCAGGAATGCAGAGGACCATGCCCAGCATCTGCGGATAGTGCTGCAAACCTTGAGAGAGCATGGCTTGTATGCCAAGTTCTCCAAGTGCGAGTTCTGGCTAAGGAGCATTTCCTTTTTGGGACATGTTGTATCAGAGGACGGTATATCAGTAGATCCCAAAAAGGTAGAGGCAGTAGCCAACTGGCCTACACCCACTACAGTGACAGAGATCAAGAGTTTTCTGGGTTTGGCAGGCTACTATCGGAGGTTCGTTCAGGACTTCTCGAAGATAGCTGCTCCTATGACCAGACTGACCAGAAAGAATCAGAAATTTGTGTGGTCAGAGGAATGTGATGAGAGTTTTGCAGAGTTGAAGAGACGGTTAACTTCAGCACCAGTGTTAGCGCTGCCGATCAGTGATGAAGATTTCACAGTGTTCTGTGATGCATCCCGAGTGGGATTAGGTTGTGTGTTGATGCAGAGGGACAGAGTAATAGCTTATGCTTCTAGACAACTAAAGAAGCACGAGTGCAATTACCCGACACACGATCTTGAGATGGCAGCTGTTATCTTTGCACTTAAGATGTGGAGGCATTACCTCTATGGGGTAAAATGTGAGATCTATACGGATCATAAGAGCCTGCAGCACATCTTAAGTCAGAGAGAGTTAAACCTGAGGCAGAGACGGTGGGTAGAATTGCTCAGTGATTATGATTGTACGATCCAGTATCATCCGGGCAAGGCTAATGTTGTAGCTGATGCCTTAAGCCGAAAGTCACTTGGCAGCGGTGAAGGATTTCTACAAGCTCGTGGAAGAAGGGTTACAGTTGCAGTTATCTGGTACAGGGGCGTTGATCGCACAGATGAGAGTGACACCAGTGTTTCTAGAGCAAGTGGCTCGGAAACAGCACGAAGACCCCGAGTTAGTAAAGATTGCCAGGACTGTTCAGTCGGGCAACAGTGCAGAGTTTAGATTTGACGGAGAGGGGATTCTTCGGCACGGTAAGAGGTTATGTGTACCAGATGATAGCAGTTTGAAGGCCGACATTATGAGGGAAGCTCATAATACGCGGTATAGTATTCACCCGGGAGCCACCAAGATGTATCAAGATCTGAGAAGGGTGTATTGGTGGCCAGCAATGAAGAGAGAAGTGGCACAGTTTGTGTCAGCCTGCGAGACATGTCAAAGGGTGAAGCTAGAGCACCAGAAGCCGGCTGGAATGCTTAACCCACTGCCGATTCCAGAATGGAAATGGGAGAACATAGCTATGGATTTTGTAGTGGGGTTACCGGCGACATCTAACAGACTAGACTCCATATGGGTGATTGTGGATAGACTCACTAAATCTGCTCATTTCATTCCAGTCAGGAGTAACTACTCTGTAGACAAGTTGGCGCAGGTGTATGTCGATGAGATAGTAAGGTTGCATGGAGTTCCAGTGTCGATAGTATCAGATCGAGGACCTCAGTTCACCTCCAGGTTTTGGCGGAGTCTACAGAACGAAATGGGCACAAGGTTGGATTTCAGCACTGCTTTCCATCCACAGACAGACGGTCAGTCAGAGAGGACCATCTAGACCATTGAAGATATGCTGAGAATGTGTGTGTTAGACTTTGGCGGTTCTTGGAGGCAGCATCTACCTCTGGTGGAGTTTGCCTACAACAACAGCCATCATGCTAGCATAGGGATGGCTCCTTATGAAGCTTTGTATGGGAGGAAGTGCCGAACACCTGTTTGCTGGGAAGAGGTAGGAGAGAAAACGCTTGCAGGACCAGAGTTAGTTGAGATAACCAGCAAGTTAGTGCCTATCATCAGAGAGAGGATCAGAACAGCTGTAAGCAGACAGAAAAGCTATGCAGACATCCGTAGGAAGCAGATAGAGTTCCAGGAGGGGGATATGGTATTGCTTAAGGTGTCTCCGATGAAGGGAGTGGTTCGCTTTGGAAGGAAGGGTAAGCTAGCCCCACGGTACATTGGTCCCTTTGAGATCTTGCAGAAGATCGGGCCTGTATCGTATAAGCTAGATTTACCGGCTTCTATGGAAAGAATTCACCCGGTATTCCATGTTTCTATGTTGAGAAAATTTGTGTCAGATCCAGAGAAGGTTCTGAGTGAACCTGAGGTGGAAATCTTAAGGGATCTCACCTATGTAGAGCAGCCAGTGCGGATCCTTGACACCCAGATCAGAAAGCTGAGAAACAAGGAGATACCAATGGTGAAAGTTCTGTGGAACCACCACAACCTAGAAGAGTGCACTTGGGAGACTCGGGAGTCCATGCTCCAGCAATACCCATATCTGTTTTAAGGTTAGTTTTTCCCCTTTTCTATGTGTTTATGTTGTGTTAGGGACATTCGGGGACGAATGTTCTTAAGGGGGGGAGAATGTAATACCCGGCTCGAGTCCGGCATCGGAATTCCTGTAGTCCGGTGGAATCTTGGGTGTCGGAACCCTCGAGAAGGGTAATGCATATGTTTTCCAAGGTATTTTCAATTGTTTTCATGTTTTGAAGTGTGAAAAGCATTGAGTTTTGAAAGAAAAGCAACAAGGGAGAAATGTAAAGGTTCGGCCGCCGAAGGTCACTTTCAGCCGCCGAACATTGCATGGTTGCGGCTTCACGTTCGGCTGCCGAAGGTGGTCTGGCCAGCCACCTATAAAAGGGCCAAGGGTCGGTGGAAGGAGGGTATTTCTCCTCCACTTGCAGCCAGAGGTGAGTTTCAGCCTCTCCACGTTGACTTTCATATTTTCCATGATTTTCATCAAATCTTTCAAGAGTTTTAAGAGTTTTGGTGACTTATGAAGGTTTTGAGCAAAAGAACCAAGGTTTGAAACTTGGAGCTTTGGAAGAGCTTTTCTTCATATCTCCACGTTAGGATCCTTCATCCTCAAGTTCTTTAAGAGGTAAGTGAAGATCCTGAGCTTCTTTGATGATTTTGAAAGGTTTTATGAAGTTTGTATGGGTAGTATGCATGTTGAGGTTTAGGTGAGGTTTTGGTGATTTGTGGTGTTCCAGCATGTTTAAGTGTTATGTGCTATGTTTGTTTGGGGTTTTAGGGTAGTTTTAGACCCCTTGGTGCATATCTATGTGTATATGCTAGTTGGGAGTAGTTGATATGCATGTTTGTAGGTTTTTTGGGCAAAGTTTGCATGAAACAGAGGAGGGTTCTGTCCTTCGGGCAAAACCAGGTTCGGCCGCCGAAGGAAGGTTCGGCCGCCGAACCCCTTGTGGAGGCAGTTTCGGCTGCCAAAGGTTGCCCCCGAAAGCTAGGCTTTCGGTTTAGAAAGAGCCTTTCGGCCGCCGAAAGAGGGAGTTCGGCCGCCGAAAGTGTGTGAGTTTCGTCTCTGGACGAGACCTTCGGCCGCCGAAGGTGCCGCCGAACATGCATGAGTTTCGTCTCTGGAGTGGGGTTTCGGCCGCCGAACCTGCCGCCGAAAGTGCCCTGTCCAGCTTTCTTTTGCATGGTTTATGTGAGGTTTGAGGTTTGTTTAGAGGGGTTTTTGGGGAGTTTCTTAGAGATGTTCTTGAGTGAGTTTGGTCCCTCATTTAAGTCCACCTGTGTAGATACGGACCAGAGGAATCAGGGAAATCAGCAGTGAGTCCAGTGTCAGAACCTGCAGTGTCAGTGCAAAGATAACCAGAGGTGAGTGGAATTTAACTTAATGTTTTAATATGATAACGGATATTTTCTCATGCTTCATGCATCATGACTATGCTATAGGGTGAGTGCATTAGTGTACACAAAGATGATGCATTGCATTTATCCTTGTACTTGGCATTGCTCCTTGTACATTGCTTATGTGAGACGGCACGGACTTCGTGAGGATTCATTAGCCCTCAGAGGAAGACCTGGAACAGCCCTACGGGGACCAGGCACAACACAAAAACCTGGAACAGCCCTACGGGGACCAGGCACATGGTACGTAGGTACCCCAGATGAGATAGAGGGATTTTTGATCCGTCCGGCCGAGGTGATGTGCTTATATGTTGCATTCCATGAGAGCATGTTTTATCACCTGTTATTTTACTATTCTACTCACTGGGCTATCGTAGCTCATCCCTCTCCCCTAACTTTAGTTGTGCAGGTTCAAAGGTCAGAGAGCATTCAGCAGGGTACAGGAAGAGTACAGAGTATTGTAATAGCTAGTGTGGACATGGAAATGTAAATGTATAGAGATAGTGTATATGTATAGTGTATAGCATGGTGCTTGATGTATAAGACTTGTAATCCCATTGTGGAGTCACATGATCAGTTTATGTATGTTTCTTTCTTGTTGTATGAGCAAAACCAGGCTTAACATTGATCCGCCTAGGGCCATGAGGAGCTCTAGTAGGGATTAGTAGAGAATAGAAAGATTGCATGCACAGGTTAAGCCTTGGAATGAAGAAAAGTTTTCTGTGTTTTATAGCAAATGTATGATCATGTATGGGATTTTACAGGTATACACAGGATAGCAGGCTTACTACGGGTCCCGGCGACCTTAAGTCGATCTGGATCCTAGTGCCGGTGGCAGTTCGGTTTCCGGGCTGTTACAGTCCTGGTCTTCCTGTCATGGACTAATTGGGTCATCCAACATTCACCCACATCAACAACAATCGATGCAATGCGGCATATTCGTGAATACTAATGCAATCATCCTATTGCATAATCATGATGCATGAACATGATAAAATATTAATTTAAAAGATTAAGTTTAGTTCCACTCACCTCTGGCAGACTCTGACAACACCGAAGCAGCTGGACTCACTGCTGGGGTCCTCGGTTCCTCGGGTCCGAACCTACACAGGTGGACTCAAATGAGGGACCAAACACACTTGAACATAAATCTAAAATACTCCCCAAAAACCCCCCTAAAACATCATATAAAAACATGCAAGAAATGGCTGAACAGGGCACTTTCGGCGGCAGGTTCGGCGGCCGAAAGTCCCTCCAGAGCCGAAAGTCAGGCACTTTCGGCGGAACCTTCGGCGGCCGAAAGTCCCAGACAGATCCGAAAGTCTTCTTTCAGGGGCAAGCTTCGGCAGCCGAATGCTGCCTCCACAAGGGGGTTCGGCGACCGAAAGTTCCTTCGGCTGCCGAACCTGGTTTCTCCCAAAAGGGCAGAAACTTGGCTCACATGACCCTCTTGCCTCCCAAAACCTCAAATCATGCATAAATTTCAACTAGGACATGCATACAAATTCCTAGGGGTCTCAAACAATTATATACCCCAACTACAACACTTCAAACACACGCAAACAACACACATTGTTCAAAACATCAATATTAACCCATAACTCAACATATATCCTAACATGCATTTCTACTCAAAGAACTCATAAAATCTTACTCAAAACACATAAGGAGCTTAAGATCGGCTCTTACCTCTTGAAGATCGAGAGGGAGACGACCTAAACTTGGAGATCCACGAAAATGAGCTCCTGAGTTCCCAAAGCTCTAAAACTTGTTTCAAAAGTTCAAAACCTTCAATGCAAGCTTAAAACTCAAGAAAAATGGTGGGGATTTGAAGGAAGAACACTAGATTTGGAAGAGGGAGGTCGGAAGCTAGCTGTGGCCGAAAATGGGAGAAAGCTCGCCCATTTCGGTCAAGTGACCCTTTTATAGGTGGCTGGCCAGGCCACGTTCGGGGGCCGAAAGTGCTTCCGCATGCATGCCATGTTCGGCGGCCGAACTTGAGTTTCGGCGGCCGAACCTGGACTTCCCTCACTCATGCTTTCGGGGCCTAACATGCCTCCCAAAACGCATGCATGTTCGGCGGCCGAACTTGACTTTCGGCGGCCGAACCTGGGTTTTCCTCCAAGGACTTTTCATGCAAAAACTCATTTAATTTCATACTTAAAACATTAAAATTCATGAAAACATTTTATAAAACATGTTTTTACCCTTCTAGAGGTTCCCGACATCCGAAATTCCACCGGACGGTAGGAATTCCGATACCGGAGTCTAGCCGGGTATTACATTCTCCCCCCCTTAAGAACATTCGTCCCTGAATGTTCCTCAACCAGCACATGCATAGCAAACAACATATCATACACATAAAACACATAGAGACTAACCTTAAAAGAGATGAGGATATTGCCGGAGCATAGACTCCCGTGTCTCCCAAGTGCACTCTTCCAAATTGTGGTGGTTCCAAAGGACTTTCACCATCGGGATTTCCTTGTTCCTTAGCTTTCTGATCTGGGTGTCTAGGATCCGTACCGGCTGCTCAACATAGGTGAGATCCTCTTGGATCTCCACATCAGGCTCACTAAGAACCTTGCCCGGATCTGACACAAATTTCCTCAACATAGAAACATGGAAAACCAGATGGATTCTCTCCATTGAAGCAGGTAAATCCAGCTTGTACGATACATTCCCAATCTTTTGCAAGACTTCAAAGGGTCCGATGTACCGCGGAGCCAGCTTACCTTTCTTCCCAAACCGAACCACTCCTTTCATTGGAGACACCTTGAGCAATACCAGATCCCCCTCCTGAAACTCTACTAGTCTTCTGCGGATGTCTGCATAACTCTTCTGTCTGCTTGCAGCCGTCTTGATTCTCTCTCTGATTAAGGGTACCACCCTGCTGGTGATCTCTACTAGCTCAGGCCCTGCCAAGGCCTTTTCCCCAACTTCCTCCCAGCAAACAGGTGACCTGCACTTCCTTCCATATAAAGCTTCATATGGAGCCATCCCGATGCTAGCATGATGGCTGTTATTGTAGGCAAACTCCACCAAAGGTAGATGCTGCCTCCAAGAACCGCCAAAGTCCAGCACACACATTCTTAGCATATCTTCTATGGTCTGGATGGTCCTCTCTGACTGTCCGTCTGTCTGTGGATGGAAGGCAGTGCTAAAATCTAACCTGGTACCCATGGCATCCTGCAGACTCCGCCAAAACCTGGAGGTGAACTGGGGCCCTCTATCTGACACTATAGAAACAGGAACCCCATGCAGTCTGACTATCTCATCAACGTACACCTGCGCCAACTTGTCCACAGAATAGCCACTCCTGACAGGGATGAAGTGAGCAGATTTGGTGAGTCTGTCCACAATCACCCATATGGAATCCAATCTGTTGGACGTCGCCGATAACCCCACTACGAAGTCCATAGCTATATTCTCCCATTTCCATTCTGGAATAGGTAGCGGGTTAAGCATTCCAGCCGGCTTCTGATGTTCCAGCTTCACCCTCTGACATACTTCGCAGGCTGACACAAACTGTGCCACTTCTTTCTTCATAGCTGGCCACCAATAAACCTTTTTGAGATCTTGATACATCTTGGTGGCCCCGGGGTGAATGCTGTATCTTGCATTATGAGCCTCTCTCATAATGTCTCCTTTTAGCCCTATGTCATCTGGTACACACAATCGACTCCCATAGCGGAGGATCCCCTTATTGTCGAATCTGAACTCACTGTCCTTGCCTGACTGAACAGTCCTGGCAATCTTCACTAACTCTGGGTCCTCATGCTGTTTCTGAGCCACCTGCTCCAGAAACACGGGTGTCACTTTCATCTGAGCGACCAAGGCACCTGTACCAGATAACTCCAACTGTAGACCTTCACTACTGGTCTCCTCTCTGCCGTGATGTGGGATAGACTGCCTAGTGACTTCCGGCTTAGGGCGTCTGCCACAACATTCGCCTTACCCGGATGATACTGAATCTTGCAATCATAGTCACTCAGCAGCTCTACCCATCTCCTCTGTCTCAAGTTCAAATCTCTTTGACTCAGGATGTATTGCAGGCTCTTATGATCTGTAAAGATCTCACATTTAACCCCATAGAGGTAGTGCCTCCACATCTTGAGTGCAAAGATTACTGCTGCCATCTCCAGGTCATGTGTGGGGTAATTCAACTCATGCTTCTTCAGCTGCCTAGAAGCATAAGCAATCACTCTCTCATTCTGCATAAGCACACAACCCAGTCCCACACGGGACGCATCACAAAAGACTGTAAAGTCTGCATCACTAGCTGGCAGAGCTAACACTGGGGCTGAAGTTAACCTCTTCTTAAGCTCTTCAAAACTCTCTTCGCACTGGTCGGTCCACAGAAACTTCTGATTCTTCCTGGTTAACCTGGTCAGAGGAGCTGCAATTTTCGAGAAGTCCTGAACGAACCTCCTGTAGTAACCTGCCAAACCCAAGAAACTTCTAATCTCTGTCACTGAAGTGGGTCTAGGCCAGTTAGCCACAGCTTCTACCTTCTTGGGGTCTACCTCTATTCCATTTTCTGACACCACATGCCCCAAGAAGGAAATGCTCCTCAGCCAGAACTCTCACTTGGAGAACTTGGCATACAAGCCATGCTCCCTCAAGGTCTGCAAAACCAACCGCAGATGATGGGCATGCTCCTCTGCATTCCTGGAATACACTAAGATATCATCTATGAAGACAATAACAAAGTGATCCAGGTACTGGCTAAACACTCTGTTCATGAGATCCATGAATGCTGCAGGGGCGTTAGTTAACCCGAACGGCATCACAAGGAACTCAAAGTGCCCATATCTGGTCCTGAAAGCTGTCTTTGGCACGTCCTCTTCCTTGATCCTCAACTGATGATACCCGGACCTCAGATCTATTTTGGAGAAACAACCCGCTCCTGCTAGCTGGTCGAATAGATCGTCGATCCTTGGCAATGGGTACTTGTTCTTGGTAGTGACTTTGTTCAACTGCCTGTAGTCGATACAAAGTCTAAGGGATCCATCCTTCTTTCTCACAAACAAAACTAGAGCACCCCAGGGTGAGGTACTCGGTCGGATGAAGCCCTTGTCTACCAGCTCCTGCAACTGCTCCTTCAACTCTTTCAATTCTGCTGGCGCCATCCTGTAGGGAGGGATAGAGATCGGTCGGGTTCCAGGCATCAGTTCTATCTCGAACTCTATCTCCCTAGCAGGTGGTAAACCTGGCAGTTCGTCTGGGAACACATCTAAGAACTCTCTAACCACTGGCACCGAGGCGGGCTCTCTAACCTGACTGCTAAGCTCTCTCACATGAGCCAAATACCCTTGACATCCCCTCCTGAGCAACCTACGAGCCTGAAGAGCTGATATCAGACCTCTAGGTGTACCCCTCCTGTCTCCTCTGAAGACAACCTCAGACCCATCCTGACCTCTGAACCTGACTACCTTGTCCCTGCAGTCCAAGGTAGCACCATGGGTAGATAACCAGTCCATCCCTAGAATGACGTCAAAATCTGTCAAATCTAGAACCACTAGGTCGGCGGACAAGCATCTTCCCTCAACAAACACAGGACTACACTGGCATACTGACTCTGCCATAGATGGATCACACTTAGGTCCACTGACCCAGAGAGGACACTCTAACCCAGAAGTCATCAGACCCAACCTCCCTACGGCTCTCGGAGCGATAAAAGAATGAGATGCACCAGGGTCCATCAAGGCATATACATCTGAACAACCAATAATTAAGTTACCTGCCACCACGGTGTTAGATGCATCTGCCTCCTGCTGTGTCATTGTGAAGATCCGTGCTGGAGCTGATGGACCTTCACCTCTGAAACCCGCTGAAGAAGAGGCTGCCCCTCTCCTTCTGCCTCTGCCACTGGCCTGAGTCATGGCTGGAGCTGCTGGCTGCGCTACACTGCCTGAAGCTGTCTGCTGGGACTGAGCCATCGGGACCGCTCTTGGACAATCTCGAGCCATATGCCCCTCCTGACCACATCTGAAACAGGCGTTCGTCCCAAACCGACATACTCCCCTGTGTGGCTTACCACACCTCGCACAAACTGCATTATCCGCACCAGAGCTTGAGCCACTCCCAAATCCCAGACTGGACTTGACTTTATTCCAGAACTTGTTCTTCTTACCCTTGGGTTTACCCCATCTCTTACTGCCTGAAGCTGCTGCACTCAGGGTAGAGGGATCTAATCTTCCCCCACCCGGAGTTTTAGAACCGGAAGACTGTGCCACTGACTGCTTAACTGTCCCCTGAACGATGGCACTGGCCTCCATTTTCCTGGCCATATCTACTATGGCATGGAAGCTCTCCCTGTCCACTGACTGAATCAAGGAGGAATACCTGGAATGGAGTTTCATGACATACCTCCTTGACCTCTTCGAATCTGTATCCAGACTCTGCCCAGCAAAAGGCAACAGCTCCAAAAATCTGTCGGTGTACTCCTCCACACTCATTTCATCCGTCTGCCTCAACTGTTCAAACTCTATCATCTTCAGCTCCCTTGAACTATCGGGAAAAGCCCATCCTGCAAACTCGTTTGCAAACTCTTCCCAAGTCATGCTGTCCACTCTCGGGTTCACATAATTCTTGAACCACTCCCGTGCCTTCTTGCACTTAAGCGTGAACCCGGCCATCTGAATGGCTCTACTGTCATCAGCCCCAATCTCATTTGTGATTACTTTAACCCTTTCAAGATACACAAATGGGTCATCCCCTTTTTCATACTGAGGAGCACCCAATTTCATGTAGTCGGTCATCTTAACCTTGCTCCCACTGGCTGAGCTAGGTCTAGGTGGCTGAACAACTGGGGCTGCTGGTTCTGCATGTGGTGGGGGTGGTGCAACATTTTCTGAGGTAGGGTTTGCTGGATTTGGATAGTAGGGTGGAGGTGGATACGTTGGGTACTGAGAGTATGGTGGGTAGTATGGTGGGTAGTAAGGTGGGTATGGCATCTGTGTGGGATAAGGGGTGAAACTAGGGTAATCCGATGTACCTCCCATCGAATACCCGGGATGTTGTGAGAAATGTGGGTAGTGAGGTGGCTGTACAAATCCCGAGGCCTGAGTGCCTCCTTGGGACTCTCCCATACCTTCCTCTGACATGCTAACTCCCAGACTGCCATCCCTCCTCTGCTCTACATCCATATCATCCCCCATGCCCTCAGACATTCCTCCCTGAACTGTTCCTCTGACTGATCTGCTTCTACCCAGATCCAAAGACCTTCTAGGGTCTCTTGCTGCTCTTTCTCGATTAGACCTACTAGACATTGCCCTAGGCAATGCTGGAGGACGGGCGCTCATGCCCTCATCCTCAGGTGGTACTCCAGTCCATCTTGCTGATCGACAAGTTCCTCTCATCCTGTTTTCTGAAAAACAGTACACAGCACATAAACATTAGCATCATATGGTTCATGTGGGCACACATGAACCCGCATCACATACATCACATATCATAAATGCATAAGCATATTATCATGGCATTTCACATCATCATGCAAGACAGGACTCCACATCCTATCCTAGTGGACATGATCTTTCCTATTGTGCTTGACCTTCTCTAACATCTATGAGCCCGACACTCTAGGTCCGACCATATGAACCTAGGGCTCTGATACCATTCTGTAACTCCCCGAAAATCGGACCGCTACCGGCGCTAGGATCCAGATCGGCTTAAGGCCGCCGGGACCCGTAGCAAGCCTGACATAAAACCTGTAAACCTGTATAATCCCATACATGATCAACAACATTCATAAAAATTAAAACTTTTCTTTCCATGAACATCAACCAAACTCAACCTGTGCATAAACATTAACATAACATTGATCCCTCTATGGAATCTCATCAGTGCCCCCAAAAGGGGTGACATAGCATCTGTTGAGTTGGTTTACATGAACATCATAAAAATCTCTAAGATCATGTAATTAACAAGGGATAACAACAATCTACGGTCAAGCACACCTCTAACATCCATATATATATCATCTCATTACATGACTATACTGATTAAGACTTTACATTACAATTTGATCATGTCCATTGCTAGCTATTACATAAACAGAACTTCTTTACTCTATCCGGACTCCTGCTCTATACTGTACCTGCAAGCCTGGGGGTAAAGGGAGAGGGGTGAGCTAAAAGCCCAGTGAGCGGAGCTATTAAAACACATTAATACTATGCTCTATGAAATGCATCATAACACAAACAATTCACATAAGGGTTGGGTGAACTTGTCACCAACTAGTCCAAGCTAACATTGTGCCAGGCCGTAGCATGGGGTCCTGGTCTTCCTGTCATACATACATTACTTACCATTATCCCAGGGCCTCCTCTGGGCTCCTGGTCTTCTAGTCCAACAATCGTGCCAGGCCGTAGAAAAAGGCAAACCTTTAATGTCCTCTGCAATTTCATAAAAATAGTAGAAACTCAATTTGGAGTTACCAATAAAACTATTAGGACAAACAATAGATGTGAATTTCTTAGTAATGAGCATAACACAATGCTCACCGACTTAGGCATTATTTATAAAAAAATAATGTCTATATACTCCACAACGAAATGGAGTAGTGGAAAGGAAGTATAGACACATTCTTGACATAGCTAAAGCTTTAAAACTTCAATCTTGTGCTCCTAAAAGCTTTTGGTCAGAATGCATTCTCATTGCCACTTACCTAATAAATAGACCGCCTATTAATAAATTTTGTTGGCAAAGTCCCTATGAAAGACTTTATAGGAGTTCTCCTCAACATTCACATCTAAGAAAATTTGGTTACTTTTGTTTTCCTACTCATGTAGGTAAACATAAAGATAAATTTAAAGATAGAGCGATTAAAGTTGTTCTATTGGCTATGCTGGCAGTCTTAAAGCCTATAAACTATCTAATTTGTTTTATGGTTCTTTCTTTGTTAGCAGGGATGTACTGTTTTGTGAACACATCTTTCTCTTTATGGAAAGTGTTAGTTTGAAAAACCCTATTCTTCTCCTTTTTGTCATAGATTTAGACCTTCAAACATACATTCCTACCTCTCCTACTATTAACCAAAATGACCCACCTCCTAGGAGGTCCACTAAAACCAAGCATCTTCCTACTTGGATGCAAGACTACATTGATTCTGTCTCCACTCACAATTCATCTCTTTCTTTTTATCCCTCGTACATTATTTATACATGCAATGTTTCTAAGGTGCCTTAATCTCCCATTTATGCTTAGGAATCTGGGGATGCTTGTTTAGGTAAAGGCTATGCAGCAGGAGCTCCTAGCTAAGAATAAGACTTGGGGTGCTCACAGATTAACCTAAGGGCTGGAAGGCCATAGGAAATGGGTTTACAAAGTAAAATTTAAACCCTCTAGTGATATGGACATATTCAAAAAGACTATAACCTAGAAGGCTAGACTATAAGGATATATTTTCTCTAGTGGCTAAACTTATAACTCTAAGAATTTTTATTGTCTTGGCCACCTCTAAACAACGGACTCTAGACAATGGAACATTGAATTTACTGGTTTCCATAAGTCTCTAGGAACATGGTGCGGATGATATGATCTTGAATGGGAATTCTATTGTTGTTAAGGACCTCGGCTTTTGAATTATTTTTTTGTGCCATGCGTTTGGTGTAGGCTCACAGATTAGATGCCTTGCTGACATCACCTGCGTTGCTTCTTGAGGCCCCGAGGCATGCCTTTAGCAATGCTGGACTCGTTCTCCTTTGGTTTTGGCCTTTGAAGAAATCCCTTGATTGAGAGTGAGAAAAAGAATAGTGCTTAGGAAGCTGACATAGATGTCCATCAATTTCTGAAATTCAAAAAGAGGCATTAGTGGCAATCTTGCTATGCACGGCTTCCAATTTCATTTAAGTTACATTTTGAGTATTGTTGGTATTCAACTTTCTACATGCATATTTCTTTTAAAAAAAGGTTTTATGATTTTATCCTTAATTTTCCCCTTTCAATATATGGTTTAAAGGTCCACTTGGATATGGATTGCTGCTTTGCTATCGCATAACACAAGCTTACCAACTGTATTACATATTTGTCAAGTGAGTAGAAATTGTACTCATTAAATGAGTCAAATTTAAGAGCAGAACTTGCCATTAAATGCTGACTTTGTATAACAGCTGGGTCTTTCTTCTCAATCTAACCTGTTCAATGATTTACTTTTTTTTTAATTCCTATAAATTGTAATATTAAATTAATACATGAATCTTTGCACTAATATTTTTATAACTATATTACCTGAGTCATTTACCATTAATTAGGTTCTTTCTAATTATCTTACCATGGATTGGTAGGACTGCATGTAAGAATCTTACAAATATGAATTTTTACTTATTTGGAAGTTCAATAATTAGCTTGAATTTTTCTTATATTTGGAAGTTCAATAATTAGCTTCTTTTTAACTTCATTCTCCTTGGATATAGTGATACATGTAAGAATATTGCAAATATGAAAGTTTTACTTATTTGGAAATACACTAATTAGCATCTTTCTTCGTTTATTTTGTCAATGTATACTGTGACTGCATGTAAGAATCTTGCAAACATGAATTTTTAACTGCATGTAAGAATCTTGCAAACATGAATTTTTAACTTATTTAGAAATCTACTTCTTAGCTTTTTTCTCGCCAGATGCAGATGCTTCCTTCCCGCCAGGAGCTGAGGCTTCTGCATCGCCGGGAGCTTCTACACTTCCGGGAGCTGAGGCTTTTGAGCCGGGAGCCGAGGCTTCTTCTGCAACGGCATCTGTCACCTGAGCATTTGAAACGGTAAAGAAGGAAAACATAATCAATAATGAAATACAACAGATGAAAAGCCCAACTTTCTTCATCTTGATTTTGCTTTTTTCTTTTTGTTTTATCTTTTTCAGGTTTTGAAGATATTTGTTCTTTTGTTTATTTTTGAGCCAATGAATAAACATACTGAGATCTATACCTTTTATACTTCTCTTGATGCTAAGATTTGGAAATTAAGTTTTACTATTTGAGGAGGCTCAATGAGCTAAATTAGGGAGAAAATCTCCACTTCTTAGTTCTTTATATGACTCGGTATTTGCTTTTAAAATCTTAACTAAAATTACCAATAATGTACAATTCTACACCATCTAGAGATTCGCCCCTCAATATAATTTAGATTAAGTTTATTTATTTTTTTAATCCATATGTACTCTTTATGATCTATAATTCTTAATGATGTAAATAATGTTTCTATTAAAAAAATTACAAGTGGTTCCAAATAACTTTTCATCTCCAGGAGTGGTTCCTAATAACTTTTCATCTCCAGGAGAATGATTGATATGAAAATTGTAGCTAATTGTAAACTAAACAATTATATTATGAGTAATATTTTAGTGTTATTTGTCCAACACAATAATATTATTGACACAAAATAATATGTGCACTTTGGCGTGTCACAATATTTTCATCGATATTCAAAGATTGATCAAACATTTTTAAATGTTTCTTAATCATTTGTTATAGTTTCTTTCAACCGTATAAAGAGAGATGAAATAAAACTGGTCATTCTTTAGCTTTCATAGCAATGAGGATTTTATGTTCTTGTTGAGAATTGAACAATCATATAATCTAAAAATAAGTATGAAAAAAAAACTAACACACAGATTTACTAACCCGCATAGTTAATAACGTGGTTCACCAATTTGGCTACGCCGGCGATTAGGATTCTCTATGAGTTTTGAAACAAGGAGAATATTACATACTTATGTTCAGGAAAATACAAAAAGATAAAATAGCCCTAAAAAAAATCGCCTTGGGGACTCTTCTCCCACCTCCACACTCTCAGCCAACTCAGTACGGAGTTGGATTCGCAACAATAGGGTACGGTGTATAATCCATACTATATTATTAGACATATATTTATTTTTGAGCCATTTCAACTTGAATTCAATAAAATTACAATCTGACAGAAAAAAAAAAATCTATTTCTTTACATTTTTCATGAACTAAGTACTTATATCATGGCAATATTACATATATATTTTTTTTTAAAAAAAAAAAAAAAACCTGCTCCGATTTTATTTTTGAATTACTAAATAGTTTGTTTTGTGTTAAAGAGTATTGAAAAATGAATTTACTAAATTCTATTTATAAAACTAATAAATTTAAAATTACTTTTAATAATTTTATCCCTAAAAAAACCAACACAACATTACTACTTAAAATTAATCAATGGCTTCATATATATTGCCTTTTATTTATTAATGCATTTAATATATTGAGTTCATATAAAAAAATTTCAATTTTAATAGTGCTTGAGCAATTAGTCGCAAATTGTAATATTTATTGTTGTAATAAAATTTTAAAATTTATGTTATAATAATAGCAATGTAATTTACTCAAAACAATTTATGTTAAAATTTTAGATTTTGAGTTTTTCTTCTTCTTTTTGTATGCGTTAGATGAAAGAATGCAGACTCACTCCATTGTATACCTTTATCAACCCAATAAAAAATCAGCAGAGATTGAATTTTTTTAATTTAATTCACATGATTTTAAAAGAAAAAATATTAAGTTTGTATGAGTTAAAAACATCTATTTTTTTATTTTATGAACTAAATTTACTTTTAAATTATTATTAAAATATTAATAAAATTAAATAAACTAAATAGATTATAGCTTATAATATGAAATTTTGATTACTGATAAATAATAATTAATTTTCTGCAGCATAATATATATACTCGTAATTTATGTCATCTACTAATTCTTTTATGTAAAAAATATTTATTTTGTTTAATTAGATTATAAAATACAAAATATATAACCTATACCTATTTATATATAACTAAATTTCATGAAATGTTTTTTTTTTAAATACTTAACTAATTTTTTTATAACATTATGAAACGTATAATTGCCCAACTTTTCATTGCCATTCTTCATAATACTCTTAATAAAAATATATTAATTCAGCAATTTCTTTAAAAATTATGTGTTACGTTAAATTTAAATCAATCATTATATATATAATAATTTATTTAATTTAAATTAATTCAAAATTCAAATTTAAATTTTTATTTTACTTTTTAGACCATCATAATAAAAGCCAAAAAAATTAAAAATCTCAATATTCTTTATCTTCTCACTTTTATATATAGTATGCGTACTTTATATTAATTTTAATATATAATAAAAATTATATTATAAAAAATGCTTATAGGCAAGGGTTCATGGCCCTCCCTGGAGTTTTTAAAAATTTCTAGGGAGTTTTAGGTAATTTTCTCTAATCTATCAAATTAATAAATAACACTTCAATCCTTCCAAAAAAAAAAAACTTTTTCAGCAACCCGCTGACCTATATTTTATTCCCTATTATTTTCTAATTTATAAAATTTACTCCTAAATCTTCAAGCTTTCAACTTTTTAAGTATTCTATTTATATTTTTCTTCTCTTCAAGATGAGTTATTCTCATTATTTAAGTTATTTTTTATACATTATTTTTTTATTTTTAAGAATTAATTAAGTAATTTTTTAATTATCTACAATTTTTTTCTTTAATTCGAAATAAATAAGAAAAAATCTCTAAATTTTTAAATATTTTATTAGTTTGCATCTATTTTAAAATTATAAAATTAAAATATTTTTATATTTTACAAAATTAAATTCCTTAACCATTTTGTCAAAAAATTTCATAATCTATCTTAAATATTTGTATTATTTAATTAATATAATTTTAACTATACATATTATTTAGAACTTATAAATTTAAATATTCATATTATTTAATTTTTTAATAAGATGAAAATAAATTAATTAATAATTTTAAAAATTATTAAATAATTTAATTTTATAAAATATAAAAACATTTTAATTGAGTGATTTTGATATTAAAATAAATTAATAAATTTTTAAAAAATTTTAAAACTTTCATATTACTTCTCTCATAAATAAAACTTAATTACATTACTTCTTTATCTTTTTCGATCCAAAAAAATTTATTAATAATTACTTTTTATGCGATAAATACTTTTATTTACTTTTATTTATATGATTGAAATTATATATTAAATTATTTAAATTCATAAAAATAAATTTAAAATTTTTAGAAAAACATTATATAGATAATAATTAGATTATTTAATAGGTTTCATAAATTAGATTTAGAAAAAAGATAAATTTAGAAAAAAATGAGTTTAATTGGTTATGAGTTAGATTTTTTTTATAAAAATAAATATAAATAAAATTAACTATTATTTTAAAAAATTTAAATTAAACAAATTAATTTAACTTATAAAATTTTATTTATGTGAATTTTCTCTAATTATTTTAAATATCAATTTTATAATTTATGGCAAAAAATTTATTTATTAAATCTCAATTTGATAATTTTATGATAAAAATTTTTATAAAATGAGTGAAATCGAAGGATTTATGAAATTGACCTTTTGACTTGAATTTTTTATTCGTCACTAATTATAATATATATTTTATAATATAATTTTATAGTAAGATATTAAAATTATAAAATTATGCTATTATATATAAAAAAAATTAAAATTAAAATTAACTCAATTAATTTTTAATTTATTATTTATATAAAAAACTAATTTATAAGAATAAAATTACAAAAAATATAAATCACACAAAAATAATTTATATATATATATAATGATTTCAGAAAGAAATATACTTCTTAATCTTGTGTGATATATAACCTTCTTCTAAGTGTTAGGAACCGCTCTGAAAAATAGTTGTTATATCGATAAATATATATTACATGGGTATTAATATAATTACAATCAATAATTCTCATAAACTTTATAGATTCGATTTTACAATATATGATATTCACTAATTATAAAATTAATTTATTTAATATCTATAGTAATTATTTTTATTATAATATTTATTCAGAGTAAAAAATTTATAATATTAAAAAATAGATAAATTTCTAATATTATTAGCTTTATTAAGAGTTTTAATTATTATTGTAATATTAATTTATTAAATTTGAATAAAATCTAACATTTAAAAATTTCAATTATAAATCTATAACTACCTCCTATATTTAGAGATGACAAATTCTTTTCTATTTGTGTAATTGCATCCTATTTTTTTTATGATTTATCAATCAAATTTTATTATATTTATGAGCAGTATTCGGTTAAAATCAAAAAATCGATCGAACCGAATTAATTTCAAAATTTGATTCAATTTTTTATTTAATTCAGTTCGATTCGATTTTTAATTTCAGAAATTTCGGTTATTTCGGTTCGGTTCGGTTTGATTTTGATAAAAAAAAATTGAAAAAACCGAACTGAACCGATTAATAATAATAATATGTTATTTTCAATAATATTGAGAAATTAAATTATATTAAGATTAAAATATTTTAATTAAATTTTAAAATATTAAAAATAAAGTATAAAAAATAAAAAATTTATTAAAAATTAAAATCAATCAAACTGAACCGAATCAAACCGAATCAGTCAAACAATGCTACATTTATCCTTCTAAAGCTTCATACAATAAATATATTTATTTCAAGGAATGTAAACTTTTATGGGCATGTCTTTTCTTATGCACATTAGTCTGTCTCACTTTCACCATTATTTTTACCGCAAACTTGTTTTTTACCCTCCACAGATCCTGGCTCTTAATTAGTTTGAGAGCTAAAAAGCAAAATATTATTTTTTGATCTTCCTCATAATCAAAATATAGAGCACTTGCCAGTACCATTTGTGAATTACAATGGCTCTCATTCTTATTAAAAGACATGCATATCTCTCATTCTCAACCGGCTCTCTTGTACTGTGACAGCAAATCAGCTCTCCAAATAACAGCCAATCGAACCTTCCACGAGCGCACAAAGCAAATTAAATGTCATCTTGTTCGGGAAAATTTTCATTTTAGTTTTACTTAAACGGCTTCTTGTGTCTTCCTCACAACAGTTAGCAGACATATAAACCAACACTAAGTTTTCATGAGTTGATATTCAAGGTAGGACTCAGTAAATAATTACTCTGCAGCTTACGGGAGGGTATTAGCTCACACAACTGAATGACTCCAAAATAACTAAAAAATAGTTAAAAAAGCTGAGCTATGGATAGTTGTTTTTTCACGTGTATTCTGAATTCTCCATTCACGTGTATTCTGAATGCCTTCATCTCTATTTATAAATTGATTTAAGAATATCTTAATTATAAAAGAAAAAAATACGATTTACACATATTCTCTTTATTTATTTTTGAGTATTCATCCCAATTATATAGTGTAAAAATAAAAATCATTTCATACATATATAGCATTAGAAAAAGAATGTTTTGATATATCATTTGATTATTTTATATATATGAGAGCGAATTAAAATCTATGGGTTGAGTTGGATTCCAAATTTCATACAATTTTAGTTGTTTGAGAGTTCCAAACAGAGCATTTCTCACCAATTCCAGCCATATGATCGGCACAACAAACCTGTATAATTTCCAGTACATTCATTCCAGCTCTATGATGATTCCAACTGACACTTAAACCTGAAATTAAGAATGAGTCACCAGATCTGAGCATGACATGCATCATCAAAATATTGAACTTGAACAAAGGCAAGTAGGGGCATCATTTCATTCAACGTGAGCATATGTCAAACTCACATTATTTAGATTAAATCAATGCAGTGATGTTGGACAGACTCATTAGAGGACAAAATGCTCCTCTATAAATTTATAAAGGTATTTCGGATTAAATTTAAAATTTTTATTTAAAAATAAATAAATCCGCACTATTACATCTCACTCTTAAAAATTTATAAATTTATTTTTTAATTTTATTTAAAATTAATAAATTGAAAAAGAGAAAAATCATGTGTCTACATTTAACTGCAAGTACAAATATAGCCGCTTTTGATTATTTATGAGATACTACATGCTTGGTTTATTTGCTCTAAATTTATTTGAAATTTGTGTTTATAGAATGAAGTTAAATTTACTTTTTAAGTCTAATGGATAATTAAATATACGAATTTAAAATTGGCTTAAAAGTAAAAATAATTTATTCTTTAAACTATCAAATTTTACTTTTGATTTAAATTTATTTTTAATTATTATTAAAAAATTAAATAATATTACCACTTATCAAGATTTCAGATTATAATTATAATTTATTTAATTTATTTGATCTCATTTCAATTTATTAAATTTTTTAATAATAATTTAAAAATAAATTTATTTATAAAATTTTAAAAAAAAACTCATGGTGTATAATATAAAGACAAACTTAATATTTTTCCCTTTAAAATTAAGTCTTTAAATTGGGTTGATAAAGGTACAATGGGTCACTTGAACTCTTTCTTCTAAAAACAATACATTTTTTTCTCTCCTGATAAAAAAGAAAAACTTAAAATCTAATAAAATATTTAATTTTTTGTATATTTATTAATGCATTTCAAGGCCCATATGAAATGAGTTGGAAAGAGAAATATAAGAGGGTAGAAATATAAACCAAAAATCCAACCCAACCAAATCAAGCCACTCTTTTAACTCCGTTCATACAACCAAACCATTTAACTCAGAATGGATACATAACACTATACTAAAAAATTCGACACCCACGACCAATGAGACACTCAACCCACATATATAAACTATGAACGCAATGTGAAAAATCAATCTGCTACAATACATCAAACTCACCACCGCTAAAACACCAAATCTTATAAAGTATATATCTATTCCATCACCAAATTATCAATTACGCACAGCAAAATTGTGTGAAATTGATGACAACAACAAAAAAAAAACAACATGCAAAATAAGCATCAATTAAGCACAGCAAAGCTGTGTGAAATTGATGACAACAATACAAAAAACAGATATGCAAAATAAGCACAAAAGAAAAAAGCTCTCGACACAAACAATATGAATCAAGTTCTTTGCAAATCAAAATAAAATCATTGAAAAAGCCGTTAGCAAAACACACAATTTCACTTGCTCGCGTTAACCACAGAACTGAACGTATCAGTGCAGTCCCAAAGTGCCAACACTAATATCGAATTAGACTTTCTCGAACATCAAAATATAGCAACCCTTAACAAATAATCTAGAAAACTCAAATAGAACAAAAAAAAAAAACCTTTGCAATGGACAATAGAGGCTGGAAAAATACTAAAGCAACACCAAAACACTTCCCATCCCACCCGAATCTTGGAAAAACCTAGACTATGAAAAGTTCGCAGCACCAAACAATAAATTATACTCAAACTCAAATGACTTATTTTTCAATCAAAACACACTAACAGAAGAAATAAAGAAAATATATATGAAACAATAAGAAAGAAAATCGAAAATGGGCAGCCATTGCCGAGGGGTAGCAATGCCCACCAATTGTTGTACTATTGTTCTCGAGAACCCTTCTCCTTCTCTCCTTCTCTTTCCTAATTTGTTTGTTTAATTAAAAAATATATTTAGTTCAAATTCCGTATTAGAGCACTAAAAAGAATAATTAATATAAATAGTTAAAAGAATTAAATTGTTATTATTATAATATAAAATTTTAAAACTTTATTTAAATAATAAAACACCCTTAAAATTGAAATTTTTTTATATGAACTCAGAATATTATATGCATTTATAAATAACAACCAAATAGAAGCTGTTGATTAGTTTTATATAGTAATGTGTTTGTTGGTTTTCTATTGTGGCTTGAGGGATAAAATTATCAAAAACGATTTTAAATGTATTTGTTGTTTATTATTTTAGTATTCTTATAAATAGAATTTAGTAATTTATTTTTAAATTATTTTTTGAATGCTCCTTAATAAAAACAAACTATTAGTAGTTCAATAACGAAGAAAAGTAGGAGTTTTTTCTTAATAGATAAATGCATTATTACCATGCATGAACAAGTGATTAGTCCATAAAAAATGTAATGAAATAGAATTTTATTTTATCCAACCTTGAAAATTTATTAAGATTAAGGAGGCATGACTTCAAAAACAAATATACTTTAAGCCATTAGGTTATAAGAGAAGTTGAAATTCTTAATGGCTCTAGAATTTAAAGAATGAGCAACTTTGTTTCATATCTTTTATATGGTTTAAAAAAACTATGACACATGATTAAAAATATTTAAAACTCTTTAATCAACTCTTGAATATTGATGAAAATATTATGACACATCAAAATACACATAATTTTTAGTGTAAAAAATATTATTGTGTTGAAAAAATGACACTAAAATATTATTGATAATATTATTGTTTAGTTTTCAATTACAAACAGAATATTAATACATAGAGCTACTAGTATTTTCATATAAATACCAATTGGAGATGCACAAAAATTATTAGGAACCAATAGTATTTTTTTAAAAAAATAGAAACATTATTTATATTATTAAGAATGATACAGTATAAACAACACACGTAGATTCAGAAAAAATTTTTAAAAAAATAGTAGAATTAGTTTTAACATTCAAATCTTATTATCACATTGAATGAAATATTTCCAAGTGTTGTAGAATTACACATTGTTGATAATTTTAGTTAAGATTTTAAAGGCCAATACCAGTCAAAGTCATGTAAAGAATCAAAAAGTAGAGATTTGATACTAGTTTAGCTCATCAAATCTCCTTAAATCATGGATCTTAGCTTCCTAATCTTAGTATTAATAAAAGTATAAAAAGGTCAGAGCTTGGTATGTTTATTCATCAATTCAAAAACAAACAACAAACAAATAGCTTCAAAACCCAAAAGAGGATAACAAAAAAGGAAAAAGCAAAATCCAAAGTTGAATTCATAAGATGAAGAATTTTGAGTTTTCCATCTATTATATTTCACTATTGATTATGTTCTCCTTATTTTATGTTTTAAATGCTCAGGAGGAGCAAATTGCTTCTGGTCCTGCAAGTGCTTCTGGCCCAGCAAGTGCTTCTGGTCCGGCGAGTGCTTATGGCCCTACAAGTGCTTTCGGTCCTGCAAGTGCTTCTAGCGAGAAAGAAAAAGAGAAAGAAGTCAAGAAAGAAGCCAAGAAAGAGAAAGAAGATGAGAAAGAAGCCGAGAAAGAAGCCAAGAAAGAGAAAGAAGATGAGAAAGAAGGCGAGAAAGAAGCCAAGAAAAAAGAGAAGAAAGAGAAAGAAGCTAAGAAGGACGCCAAGAAAGAAGCTAAGGACGAAAAAGAAGCCAAGAAAGACGCCAAGAAACAAGATAAGGACGAGAAAGAAGACGAGAAAGATTCAAAGAAAGAAATTAAGGATGAGAAAGAAGTCGAGAAGGATGCCAAGAAAGAAGCTAAAGATGAGAAAGAAGCCGAGAAAGATGCCAAGAAGGAAGCTAAAGATGAGAAAGAAGCTGCGAAGGATGCCAAGAAAGAAGCTAAGGCCGACAAGGATGCCAAGAAAGAAGCTAAGGCCAAAAAGGATGCCAAGAATAAAGATAAGGAAGAGAAAGAAGCCAAGAATGAAGATAAGGACGAGAAAGAAGCTAAGATCAGTGCCCCTGCCCCTGCACCCAGCCAGAAATAAGCTAAGAACTATGTTTGAATAATTCCAGCAATTACGGACTAAAAATTATCCAAACTAACAATCAATTATTTTGCAATCAAGAATTAAGTGGCCAATTTGATCAAAACAACAAAGTAATAATAGATTCAAGCACCAAATTGTATGAATATTGAACAAACCAAAGACAAAGAGTTTATGTTCAGATCTCACAATCCATAAAACAACCTTAGTTTCAACCAATCTTCAACTAGAAAAAAACGTTTCAGCCACTCATGGCTGAAACAAAAATAAAAAACAAGAAGAGAAGATGGAGGTGAAGAACCGAATTGAAGGAGCTTGGAGAGCCTTAGCCGAATGGAAGAGATGGATGGAATTCTGTCCTCCCTTTCTGCGGCAGCCCTTAAGGATGACTTTATAAGGTTCTTAAGTTGATGTCTAGGGTTTCTTTGCTGTCCATGCATCTTTAGGAGGCTGCCTAAAATGCCCTTGGACTTCTTGTCTTGCCGCCCATGCATAAGTGAAGGGAGAGTTGTGTGGCATGTGTGGCTTGTGCAAGAGTGGGTCCTTTGGTCTTTGCTTGCTGCCCTAGTGTCTTCAAGATATTGCCCAATGTGCCTAAGACTTGCCTTCACACTATCATTATCGCCCATGCACAAATAAGGAAGGTGGAGCCTTCATTTGCAATTTGAATTTTGAATGTACAAGGCATGAAGTGGCAAGCATGTGATCTTTGGATTTAGCTTCCTTAATAAGCTAAATTTTGAAATTCAAAATTTGAATATGAATCTTGAATATTTGAATTTCAAAATACTTTCCTTATTTGGCTCTTCATTTATGACAACTTAAGACTTGGCTTCTTGAATAAGAAAAAAGCTACTTGGAGATTTGAAATTTGAATTTCAAATTGCTTTGGCGGAATGTTCTTCCCTTCTTTGCCACTTTCCTTATTTAGAACTTTCCTTATTTAGCTTCACTTGATTCCAACTTGGCATGCTTGCTCTCCTTTGCTCCACAGTTTTAAATGTATTTTCTCTAAAATGTCCTTTTTCACCATTTTTTGTAAAATAATATCAAGAGCACTAAATTAAGCAGAAATCATGTAAATAATCATCAATAATATCAAGATAAAATGGATTAAAATATGCTCTGTCAATTAATTAAATTGAAATCATTAAATTAATTAAGACAAAAAAAATTAAAATAAGTTACATTGAAATTTTAAACATCCAACTAACTAGTCATTATAATTTAAAAAAAATAACAAATTAATATCTACAACAGGATTTCTTTATTTCACTGACAATTTAATCTTATATAATTTCATATATTTCAATAATTTAGTACATATATTTTAATTATAATTTTTATGGAAGGGTTAATTTATTTTAATTTTTATTTTAATATAATTCTATTTTTAACTCTCTTTATTATTAAAAAAAATTAAAAAATTTTTTTATTAGTCTCATTAAATAAAAATTTAATAAGTTCAAATTCAATAAATTAAAATTATATTTTTACTAAATTTAGTTTTAGTTAAATTTAATTTAACATAATTATATTAAATTTAAACATGTTAAATATATATTTTGTTTGTACTAAGTATAAATATTATATTAGCTTTCTTTTAAGTGTAAATGTTATAATCGCCCTTTAAAAGTAAATATTGCATCCATTAGTATTAGTTAATAGAATTTGTTTGTTATAAAAAATTGAGATATGGGTATGAATTTTTCTTTTTTAAGTTTTGTTTTGTTCAAAATATTTAATTTTCTGCAAAATATATTTTTTAAAAAATAAATTTTCTGGAAATTATGACATATATGTGTTCAATATACAAATTAATTCTTAAGAATTAAATTTACTTTTTATTTACGAAGAAAATAATATTTATAATATAACTTAGATAATAATAAAAAAATAAATTAATAATTATAATTACTGATCTAAGAAAATGTAAGTTACTTTTCTTTAAAAAAAAAAAAGAGTAAAATGTTGTACGTATACAATTAGGTAAAATTTAATATTTCAAATAGATTATTTGTTGGCAGTAGGGGTGAGCATTCGGTCGGTTCGGTTTAAAACCGAACCGAACCGAATAAACCGAAAACCGAAATTTTAGTGTTTATGAAAACTGAACCGAACCGATTTTGGTCAGAAACCGAATCGAACCGAACCGGTCTGATTCGGTTTGATTCGGTTCGGTTTGATCGGTTTTCAATTTTTAATATTTTTTTATTTTTTACACTTTATTTTTAGTATTTTAAAATTTAATTAAAATATTTTAATCTTAATATGATTTAATTTCTCTATATTATTGAAAAAACATATTATTATCACTAATCGGTTCGGTTCGGTTTTTTCGGTTTTTTTTTTATTAAAACCGAACCGAACCGAAATAACTGAGATTTCTAAAATTAAAAACCGAACCGAACCGAAATATATAAAAAACCGAACTAAATTTTTAAATCGATTCGGTTCGGTCGATTTTTTCAATTCGAACCGAATACTGCTCACCCCTAATTGGTAGGAGGCAAAAGCTGCTTTGATTAATTAGTTTAAATTCTATTAAAATTACTTAATAATTATTTTTAAAATTTTAAATGTAATAAAATGATAAAAAAAATATATTTTAAGGAGCAGTTAAAATTTTAATTTTCATACGTATAAATTGATTTAAGAATATCTTAATTATAAAAAAAATATACGACTTACACATATTCTCTTTATTTATTTTTGAGTATTCATCCGAATTATATAGTGTGAAAATAAAAATCATTACATATATATATATAGCATTAGAAAAAGAATATTTTGATATATCATTTGATTATTTTATATATATGAGAACGAATTAAAATCGATGGGTTGAGTTGGATTCTAAATTTCATCCAATTTTAGTTGTTTGAGAGTTCCAAACAGAGCATTTCTCACCAATTTCAGCCATATGATGGGCACAACAAACCTGTATAATTTCCAGTACATTCATTCCAGCTCTATGATGAATCCAACTGACACTTAAACCTGAAATTAAGAATGAGTCACCAGATCTGAGCATGACATGCACCATCAAAATATTGAACTTGAACAAAAGCAAGTAGGGGCATCATTTCATTCAACGTGAGCATATGTCAAAATCACATTATTCAGATTAAATCAATGTAGTCATGTTGGACAGATTCATTAAGAAATAAAATGCTCCTTTATAAATTTATAAAGGTATTTTGGATTAAATTTAAAATTTTTACTTAAAAGTGAATAGATCCGCGCTATTACATCTCACCTTTAAAAATTTATATATTTATTTTTTAATTTTATTTAAAATCAATAAATTAAAAAAGAGAAAAATCATGTGTCTACATTTAACTGCAAGTACAAATAATAGCCGCTTTTGATTATTTATGAGAGACTACATGCTTGGTTTATTTGCTCTAAATTTATTTGAAATTTGTGTTTATAGAATGAAGTTAAATTTACATCTTAAGTGTAATGGATAATTAAATACACGACTTTAAAATTGGCTTAAAAGTAAAAATAATTTATTCTTTAAAATTATCAAATTTTATTTTTGATTTAAATTTATTTTTAATTATTATTAAAAAATTAAATAATATTACCACTTATCAAGATTTCAGATTATAATTATAATTTTTTTGATCTCATTTGAATTTATTAAATTTTTTAATAATAATTTAAAAATAAATTTATTTATAAAATTTAAAAAAAAAAAACTCATGGTGTATAATTTAAAGACAAACTTAATATTTTTCCCTTTAAAATTAAGTCTTTAAATTGGGTTGATAAAGGTACAATGGGTCACTTGAACTCTTTCTTCTAAAAAAATACATTTTTTTCTCTCCTTATAAAAAAGAAAAACTTAAAATCTAATAAAATATTTAATTTTTTTGTATATGTATTAATGCATTTCAAGGCCCATATGAAATGAGTTGGAAAGAGAAATATAAGAGGGTAGAAACATAAACCAAAAATCCAACCCGACCAAATCAAGCCACTCTTTTAACTCAGTTCATACAACCAAACCATTTAACTCAGAATGGATACATCCGGTAAGGCAGGTAACCATCGTCACGCCAAAGCATCAATCCAACACAGCAATACTATATCAAAAAATTCGACACCAGCGACCAATGAGACACTCAACCCACATATGTAAACCATGAAAGCAATGTGAAAAATCGATCTGCTACAATGCATCAAACTCACCACCGCTAAAACACTAAATCCTATAGAGTATATATCTATTCCATCACCAAATCATCAATTACACACGGCAAAACTGTGTGAAATTGATGACAACAACACAAAAAAAACAAACGTGCATAATAAGTATCAATTAAGCACAGGAAAGCTGTGTGAAATTGATGACAACAATATAAAAAACATACATGCAAAATAAGCACAAATGAAAAAGGCTCTCGGCACAAACAATATGAATCAAGTTCTTTGCAAACCAAAATAAAATCATTGAAAAAGCGGTATGGCAGAGCACACAATTTCACTTGCTCGCGTTAACCACAGAATTAAACGTATCAGTGCAGTCCCAAAATGCCAACACTAATATCTAATTAGACTTTCTCGAATATCAAAATGTAGCAACCCTTAACAAATAATCTAGAAAACTCAAATAGAACAAAAAAAAAAACCTTTGCAATAGACAATAGAGACTGGAAAAATACTAAAGCAACACAAAACACTTCCCCTCCCACCCAAAACGAGGAAAAACCTAGACTATGAAAGGTTCGCAAGACCAAACAATAAACTATACTCGAACTCAAATGACTTATTTTTCAATCAAAACACACTAACAGAAGAAATAAAGAAAATATATATGAAACAACAATAAAGAAAATTGGAAATGGGCAGCCATTGCCAGGGGTAGCAATGCCCACCAATTGTCGTACTATTGTTCTCGGGAACCCTTCTCCTTCTCTCCTTCTCTTTCTTAATTTGTTTGTTTAATGAAAAAATATATTTAGTTCAAATTCAGTATTAGAGCACTAAAAAGAATAATTAATATAAATAGTTAAAAGAATTAAATTGTTATTATTATAATATAAAATTTTAAAACTTTATTTAAATAATAAAACACCCTTAAAATTGAAATTTTTTTATATGAACTCAGAATATTATATGCATTTATAAATAACAACCAAATAGAAGCTATTGATTACTTTTATATAGTAATGTGTTTGTTGGTTTTCTATTGTGGCTTGAGGGATAAAATTATCAAAAACGATTTTAAATGTATTTGTTATTTATTATTTTAGTATTCTTATAAATAGAATTTAGTAATTTATTTTTAAATTATTTTTTGAATGCTCCTTAATAAAAACAAACTATTAGTAGTTCAATAACGAAGAAAAGTAGGAGTTTTTTCTTAATAGATAAATGCATTATTACCATGCATGAACAAGTGATTAGTCCATAAAAAATGTAATGAAATAGAATTTTATTTTATCCAACCTTGAAAATTTATTAAGATTAAGGAGGCATAACTTCAAAAACAAATATACTTTAAGCCATTAGGTTATAAGAGAAGTTGAAATTCTTAATGGCTCTAGAATTTAAAGAATGAGCAACTTTGTTTCATATCTTTTATATGGTTTAAAAAAACTATGACACATGATTAAAAATATTTAAAACTCTTTAATCAACTCTTGAATATTGATGAAAATATTATGACACATCAAAATACACATATAATTTTTAGTGTAAAAAATATTATTGTGTTGAAAAAATGACACTAAAATATTATTGATAATATTATTGTTTAGTTTTCAATTACAAACAGAATATTAATACATAGAGCTACTAGTATTTTCATATCAATACCAATTGGAGATGCACAAAAATTATTAGGAACCAGTAGTATTTTTTTTAAAAAAATAGAAACATTATTTATATTATTAAGAATGATACAGTATAAACAACACACGTAGATTCAGAAAAAATTTTTAAAAAAATAGTAGAATTAGTTTTAACATTCAAATCTTATTATCACATTGAATGAAATATTTCCAAGTGTTGTAGAATTACACATTGTTGATAATTTTAGTTAAGATTTTAAAGGCCAATACCAGTCAAAGTCATGTAAAGAATCAAAAAGTAGAGATTTGATACTAGTTTAGCTCATCAAATCTCCTTAAATCATGGATCTTAGCTTCCTAATCTTAGTATTAATAAAAGTATAAAAAGGTCAGAGCTTGGTATGTTTATTCATCAATTCAAAAACAAACAACAAACAAATAGCTTCAAAACCCAAAAGAGGATAACAAAAAAGGAAAAAGCAAAATCCAAAGTTGAATTCATAAGATGAAGAATTTTGAGTTTTCCATCTATTATATTTCACTATTGATTATGTTCTCCTTATTTTATGTTTTAAATGCTCAGGAGGAGCAAATTGCTTCTGGTCCTGCAAGTGCTTCTGGCCCAGCAAGTGCTTCTGGCCCAGCAAGTGCTTCTGGTCCGGCGAGTGCTTATGGCCCTACAAGTGCTTTCGGTCCTGCAAGTGCTTCTAGCGAGAAAGAAAAAGAGAAAGAAGTCAAGAAAGAAGCCAAGAAAGAGAAAGATGATGAGAAAGAAGCCGAGAAAGAAGCCAAGAAAGAGAAAGAAGATGAGAAAGAAGGCGAGAAAGAAGCCAAGAAAAAAGAGAAGAAAGAGAAAGAAGCTAAGAAGGACGCCAAGAAAGAAGCTAAGGACGAAAAAGAAGCCAAGAAAGACGCCAAGAAACAAGATAAGGACGAGAAAGAAGAGGAGAAAGATTCCAAGAAAGAAATAAAGGATGAGAAAGAAGTCGAGAAGGATGCCAAGAAAGAAGCTAAAGATGAGAAAGAAGCCGAGAAAGATGCCAAGAAGGAAGCTAAAGATGAGAAAGAAGCTGCGAAGGATGCCAAGAAAGAAGCTAAGGCCGACAAGGATGCCAAGAAAGAAGCTAAGGCCAAAAAGGATGCCAAGAATAAAGATAAGGACGAGAAAGAAGCCAAGAATGAAGATAAGGACGAGAAAGAAGCTAAGATCAGTGCCCCTGCCCCTGCACCCAGCCAGAAATAAGCTAAGAACTATGTTTGAATAATTTCAGCAATTACGGACTAAAAATTATCCAAACTAACAATCAATTATTTTGCAATCAAGAATTAAGTGGCCAATTTGATCAAAATAACAAAGTAATAATAGATTCAAGCACCAAATTGTATGAATATTGAACAAACCAAAGACAAAGAGTTTATGTTCAGATCTCACAATCCATAAAACAACCTTAGTTTCAACCAATCTTCAACTAAAAAAAAACGTTTCAGCCACTCATGGCTGAAACAAAAATCAAAAACAAGAAGAGAAGATGGAGGTGAAGAACCGAATTGAAGGAGCTTGGAGAGCCTTGGCCGAATGGAAGAGATGGATGGAATTCTATCCTCCCTTTCTGCGGCAGCCCTTAAGGATGACTTTATAAGGTTCTTAAGTTGCTGTCTATGGTTTCTTTGCTGTCCATGCATCTTTAGGAGGCTGCCTAAAATGCCCTTGGACTTCTTGTCTTGCCGCCCATGCATAAGTGAAGGGAGAGTTGTGTGGCATGTGTGGCTTGTGCAAGAGTGGGTCCTTTGGTCTTTGCTTGCTGCCCTAGTGTCTTCAAGATACTGCCCAATGTGCCTAATACTTGCCTTCACACTATCATTATCGCCCAGGCAAAAATAAGGAAGGTGGAACCTTCCTTTGCAATTTGAATTTTGAATGTGCAAGGCATGAAGTGGCAAGCATGTGATCTTTGGATTTAGCTTCCTTAATAAGCTAAATTTTGAAATTCAAAATTTGAATATGAATCTTGAATATTTGAATTTCAAAATACTTTCCTTATTTGGCTCTTCATTTATGACAACTTAAGACTTGGCTTCTTGAATAAGGAAAAAGCTACTTGGAGATTTGAAATTTAAATTTCAAATTGCTTTGGCGGAATGTTTTTCCCTTCTTTGCCACTTTCCTTATTTAGAACTTTCCTTATTTAGCTTCACTTGATTCCAACTTGACAGGCTTGCTCTCCTTTGCTCCACAGTTTTAAAGGTATTTTCTCCAAAATGTCATTTTTCACCATTTTTTGTAAAATAATATCAAGAGCACTAAATTAAGCAGAAATCATGTAAATAATCATCAATAATATCAAGATAAAATGGATTAAAATATGCTCTATCAATTATTTAAATTGAAATCATTAAATTAATTAAGACAAAAAAAATAAAATAAGTTACATTGAAATTTTAAACATCCAACTAACTAGTCATTATAATTTAAAAAAAATAACAAATTAATATCTACAACAGGATTTCTTTATTTCACTGACAATTTAATCTTATATAATTTCCTATATTTCAATAATTTAGTACATATATTTTAATTATAATTTTTATGGAAGGGTTAATTTATTTTAATTTTTATTTTAATATAATTCTATTTTTAACTCTCTTTATTATTAAAAAAAATTAAATTTTTTTTTTATTAGTCTCATTAAATAAAAATTTAATAAGTTCAAATTCAATAAATTAAAATTATATTTTTACTAAATTTAGTTTTAGTTAAATTTAATTTAACATAATTATATTAAATTTAAACATGTTAAATATATATTTTGTTTGTACTAAGTATAAATATTATATTAGCTTTCTTTTAAGTGTAAATGTTATAATCGTCCTTTAAAAGTAAATATTGCATCCATTAGTATTAGTTAATAGAATTTGTTTGTTATAAAAAATTGAGATATGGGTATGAATTTTTATTTTTTAAGTTTTGTTTTGTTCAAAATATTTAATTTTCTGCAAAATATATTTTTTAAAAAATAAATTTTCTGGAAATTATGACATATATGTGTTCAATATACAAATTAATTCTTAAGAATTAAATTTACTTTTTATTTACGAAGAAAATAATGTTTATAATATAACTTAGATAATAATAAAAAAATAAATTAATAATTATAATTACTGATCTAAGAAAATGTAAGTTACTTTTCTTAAAAAAAAAAAAAGAGTAAAATGTTGTACGTATACAATTAGGTAAAATTTAATATTTCAAATAGATTATTTGTTGGTAGTAGGGGTGAGCATTCGGTCGGTTCGGTTTAAAACCGAATCGAACCGAATAAACCGAAAACCAAAATTCTAGTGTTTATGAAAACCGAACCGAATCAATTTTGGTCAGAAACCAAAACGAACCGAACCGGTCTGATTCGGTTCGATTCGGTTCGGTTTGATCGGTTTTCAATTTTTAATATTTTTTTATTTTTTACACTTTATTTTTAGTATTTTAAAATTTAATTAAAATATTTTAATCTTAATATGATTTAATTTCTCTATATTATTGAAAAAACATATTATTATCACTAATCGGTTCGGTTCGGTTTTTTCGGTTTTTTTCTGATCAAAACCGAACCGAACCGAAATAACTGAAATTTCTAAAATTAAAAACCGAACCGAACTGAAATATATAAAAAACCCAACCAAATTTTTAAATCGGTTCGGTTCGGTCGATTTTTTCGGTTTGAATCGAATACTGTTCACCCCTAATTGGTAGGAGGCAAAAGCTGCTTTGATTAATTAGTTTAAATTCTATTAAAATTACTTAATAATTATTTTTAAAATTTTAAATGTAATAAAATGATCAGAAAAAATATATTTTAAGGATCAGTTAAAATTTTAATTTTCATACGTATAAATTGATTTAAGAATATCTTAATTATAAAAAAAAATATACGAGTTACACATATTCTCTTTATTTATTTTTGAGTATTCATCCGAATTATATAGTGTGAAAATAAAAATCATTACATATATATATATAGCATTAGAAAAAGAATATTTTGATATATCATTTGATTATTTTATATATATGAGAGCGAATTAAAATCGATGGGTTGAGTTGGATTCTAAATTTCATCCAATTTTAGTTGTTTGAGAGTTCCAAACAGAGCATTTCTCACCAATTTCAGCCATATGATGGGCACAACAAACCTGTATAATTTCCAGTACATTCATTCCAGCTCTATGATGATTCCAACTGACACTTAAACCTGAAATTAAGAATGAGTCACCAGATCTGAGCGTGACATGCACCATCAAAATATTGAACTTGAACAAAAGCAAGTAGGGGCATCATTTCATTCAACGTGAGCATATGTCAAAATCACAATATTCAGATTAAATCAATGTAGTCATGTTGGACAGATTCATTAAGAAATAAAATGCTCCTTTATAAATTTATAAAGGTATTTTGGATTAAATTTAAATTTTTTACTTAAAAGTGAATAGATCCGCGCTATTACATTTCACCCTTAAAAATTTATATATTTATTTTTTAATTTTATTTAAAATCAATAAATTAAAAAAGAGAAAAATCATGTGTCTACATTTAACTGCAAGTACAAATAATAGCCGCTTTTGATTATTTATGAGAGACTACATGCTTGGTTTATTTGCTCTAAATTTATTTGAAATTTGTGTTTATAGAATGAAGTTAAATTTACATCTTAAGTGTAATGGATAATTAAATACACGACTTTAAAATTGGCTTAAAAGTAAAAATAATTTATTCTTTAAAATTATCAAATTTTATTTTTGATTTAAATTTATTTTTAATTATTATTAAAAAATTAAATAATATTACCACTTATCAAGATTTCAGATTATAATTATAATTTATTTAATTTATTTGATCTCATTTGAATTTATTAAATTTTTTAATAATAATTTAAAAATAAATTTATTTATAAAATTTAAAAAAAAAAACTCATGGTGTATAATTTAAAGACAAACTTAATATTTTTCCCTTTAAAATTAAGTCTTTAAATTGGGTTGATAAAGGTACAATGGGTCACTTGAACTCTTTCTTCTAAAAAAATACATTTTTTTCTCTCCTTATAAAAAAGAAAAACTTAAAATCTAATAAAATATTTAATTTTTTTGTATATGTATTAATGCATTTCAAGGCCCATATGAAATGAGTTGGAAAGAGAAATATAAGAGGGTAGAAACATAAACCAAAAATCCAACCCGACCAAATCAAGCCACTCTTTTAACTCAGTTCATACAACCAAACCATTTAACTCAGAATGGATACATCTGGTAAGGCAGGTAACCATCGTCACGCCAAAGCATCAATCCAACACAGCAATACTATATCAAAAAATTCGACACAGCGACCAATGAGACACTCAACCCACATATGTAAACAATGAAAGCAATGTGAAAAATCGATCTGCTACAATGCATCAAACTCACCACCGCTAAAACACTAAATCCTATAGAGTATATATCTATTCCATCACCAAATCATCAATTACACACGGCAAAACTGTGTGAAATTGATGACAAGAACACAAAAAAAAACAAACGTGCATAATAAGTATCAATTAAGCACAGGAAAGCTGTGTGAAATTGATGACAACAATATAAAAAACAGACATGCAAAATAAGCACAAATGAAAAAGGCTCTCGGCACAAACAATATGAATCAAGTTCTTTGCAAACCAAAATAAAATCATTGAAAAAGCGGTATGGCAGAGCACACAATTTCACTTGCTCGCGTTAACCACAGAATTAAACGTATCAGTGCAGTCCTAAAATGCCAACACTAATATCTAATTAAACTTTCTCGAATATCAAAATGTAGCAACCCTTAACAAATAATCTAGAAAACTCAAATAGAACAAAAAAAAAACCTTTGCAATAGACGATAGAGACTGGAAAAATACTAAAGCAACACAAAACACTTCCCCTCCCACCCAAAACGAGGAAAAACCTAGACTATGAAAGGTTCGCAAGACCAATTAATAAACTATACTCGAACTCAAATGACTTATTTTTCAATCAAAACACACTAACAGAAGAAATAAAGAAAATATATATGAAACAACAACAAAGAAAATTGGAAATGGGCAGCCATTGCCAGGGGTAGCAGTGCCCACCAATTGTCGTACTATTGTTCTCGGGAACCCTTCTCCTTCTCTCCTTCTCTTTCTTAATTTGTTTGTTTAATGAAAAAATATATTTAGTTCAAATTCAGTATTAGAGCACTAAAAAGAATAATTAATATAAATAGTTAAAAGAATTAAATTGTTATTATTATAATATAAAATTTTAAAACTTTATTTAAATAATAAAACACCCTTAAAATTGAAATTTTTTTATATGAACTCAGAATATTATATGCATTTATAAATAACAACCAAATAGAAGCTGTTGATTAGTTTTATATAGTAATGTGTTTGTTGGTTTTCTATTGTGGCTTGAGGGATAAAATTATCAAAAACGATTTTAAATGTATTTGTTATTTATTATTTTAGTATTCTTATAAATAGAATTTAGTAATTTATTTTTAAATTATTTTTTGAATGCTCCTTAATAAAAACATGGGAAAATTACTTTGTAGTCCCTGAGGTTTAACGTAATTAACACTTCTGTCCCTCTATTTTGGCGACCCAACACTTAAGTCCCTCACTTTCTTTTCTGTCCAACTTCGTAGTCCTTCCGTCCAAAATAGCCGTTTGGGACACGTGAATTGACAAAATTAACCTTCTTCTTCTTCTTCTTCCTCCTTTTTCTGCAACTTCTTCTTCTTCTTCTTCTTCTTTCTTCTTCTTCTTCTTCTTTCTTCTTCCTTCTTCTTCTTCTTCTTTCTTCTTCCTTCTTCTTCTTCTTCTTTCTTCTTCTTCTTCTTCTTCTTCTTCCTACTCTTTCTACAGCAGCTTCTTCTTCTTCTTCTTCTTCTTCTTTCTTCTTCTTCTTCTTCTTCTTCTTCTTCTTCCTACTCTTTCTGCAGCAGCTTCTTCTTCTTCTTTCTTCTTCTTCTTCTTCTTCTTCTTCTTCTTCTTCTTCTTCTTTTTCTTCTTCTTCTTCTTCTTCTTCTTCTTCTGCAGGAGAGAGAAAGCATGAAAGAGAAAAAAAAAAGGAATTTCACATTAAGAGAAGGGTATTTCTGGAAAAAATTATCACCTCTCACTTTTGACTCTTTGACCAAACGATTTAAATGGACGGAAGGACTACGAATTTGGACGGAAGAGAAAGTGAGGGACTTAAGTGTTGGGTCGCCAAAATAGAGGGACAGAAGTGTTAATTACGTTAAACCTCAGGGACTAAAAAGTAAATTTCCCTAAAAACAAACTATTAGTCGTTCAATAACGAAGAAAAGTAGGAGTTTTTTCTTAATAGATAAATGCATTATTACCATGCATGAACAAGTGATTAGTCCATAAAAAATGTAATGAAATAGAATTTTATTTTATCCAACCTTGAAAATTTATTAAGATTAAGGAGGCATGACTTCAAAAACAAATATACTTTAAGCCATTAGGTTATAAGAGAAGTTGAAATTCTTAATGGCTCTAGAATTTAAAGAATGAGCAACTTTGTTTCATATCTTTTATATGGTTTAAAAAAACTATGACACATGATTAAAAATACTTAAAACTCTTTAATCAACTCTTGAATATTGATGAAAATATTATGACACATCAAAATACACATATAATTTTTAGTGTAAAAAATATTATTGTGTTGAAAAAATGACACTAAAATATTATTGATAATATTATTGTTTAGTTTTCAATTACAAACAGAATATTAATACATAGAGCTACTTGTATTTTCATATAAATACCAATTGGAGATGCACAAAAATTATTAGGAACCAATAGTATTTTTTTTAAAAAAATAGAAACATTATTTATATTATTAAGAATGATACAGTATAAACAACACACGTAGATTCAGAAAAAATTTTAAAAAAAATAGTAGAATTAGTTTTAACATTCAAATCTTATTATCACATTGAATCAAATATTTCCAAGTGTTGTAGAATTACACATTGTTGATAATTTTAGTTAAGATTTTAAAGGCCAATACCAGTCAAAGTCATGTAAAGAATCAAAAAGTAGAGATTTGATACTAGTTTAGCTCATCAAATCTCCTTAAATCATGGATCTTAGCTTCCTAATCTTAGTATTAATAAAAGTATAAAAAGGTCAGAGCTTGGTATGTTTATTCATCAATTCAAAAATAAACAACAAACAAATAGCTTCAAAATCCAAAAGAGGATAACAAAAAAGGAAAAAGCAAAATTCAAAGTTGAATTCATAGGATGAAGAATTTTGAGTTTTCCATCTATTATATTTCACTATTGATTATGTTCTCCTTATTTTATGTTTTAAATGCTCAGGAGGAGCAAATTGCTTCTGGTCCTGCAAGTGCTTCTGGCCCAGCAAGTGCTTCTGGTCCGGCGAGTGCTTATGGCCCTACAAGTGCTTTCGGTCCTGCAAGTGCTTCTAGCGAGAAAGAAAAAGAGAAAGAAGTCAAGAAAGAAGCCAAGAAAGAGAAAGAAGATGAGAAAGAAGCCGAGAAAGAAGCCAAGAAAGTGAAAGAAGATGAGAAAGAAGGCGAGAAAGAAGCCAAGAAAAAAGAGAAGAAAGAGAAAGAAGCTAAGAAGGACGCCAAGAAAGAAGCTAAGGACGAGGAAGAAGCCAAGAAAGACGCCAAGAAACAAGATAAGGACGAGAAAGAAGAGGAGAAAGATTCCAAGAAAGAAATTAAGGATGAGAAAGAAGTCGAGAAGGATGCCAAGAAAGAAGCTAAAGATGAGAAAGAAGCCGAGAAAGATGCCAAGAAGGAAGCTAAAGATGAGAAAGAAGCTGCGAAGGATGCCAAGAAAGAAGCTAAGGCCGACAAGGATGCCAAGAAAGAAGCTAAGGCCAAAAAGGATGCCAAGAATAAAGATAAGGACGAGGAAGAAGCCAAGAATGAAGATAAGGACGAGAAAGAAGCTAAGATCAGTGCCCCTGCCCCTGCACCCAGCCAGAAATAAGCTAAGAACTATGTTTAAATAATTCCAGCAATTACGGACTAAAAATTATCCAAACTAACAATCAATTATTTTGCAATCAAGAATTAAGTGGCCAATTTGATCAAAACAACAAAGTAATAATAGATTCAAGCACCAAATTGTATGAATATTGAACAAACCAAAGACAAAGAGTTTATGTTCAGATCTCACAATCCATAAAACAACCTTAGTTTCAACCAATCTTCAATTAGAAAAAAACGTTTCAGCCACTCATGGCTGAAACAAAAATAAAAAACAAGAAGAGAAGATGGAGGTGAAGAACCGAATTGAAGGAGCTTGGAGAGCCTTGGCCGAATGGAAGAGATGGATGGAATTCTGTCCTCCCTTTCTGCGGCAGCCCTTAAGGATGACTTTATAAGGTTCTTAAGTTGCTGTCTATGGTTTCTTTGCTGTCCATGCATCTTTAGGAGGCTGCCTAAAATGCCCTTGGACTTCTTGTCTTGCCGCCCATGCATAAGTGAAGGGAGAGTTGTGTGGCATGTGTGGCTTGTGCAAGAGTGGGTCCTTTGGTCTTTGCTTGCTGCCCTAGTGTCTTCAAGATACTGCCCAATGTGCCTAATACTTGCCTTCACACTATCATTATCGCCCAGGCACAAATAAGGAAGGTGGAGCCTTCCTTTGCAATTTGAAGTTTGAATGTGCAAGGCATGAAGTGGCAAGCATGTGATCTTTGGATTTAGCTTTCTTAATAAGCTAAATTTTGAAATTCAAAATTTGAATATGAATCTTGAATATTTGAATTTCAAAATACTTTCCTTATTTGGCTCTTCATTTATGACAACTTAAGACTTGGCTTCTTGAATAAGGAAAAAGCTACTTGGAAATTTGAAATTTGAATTTCAAATTGCTTTGGCGGAATGTTTTTCCCTTCTTTGCCACTTTCCTTATTTAGAACTTTCCTTATTTAGCTTCACTTGATTCCAACTTGACAGGCTTGCTCTCCTTTGCTCCACAGTTTTAAAGGTATTTTCTCCAAAATGTCATTTTTCACCATTTTTTGTAAAATAATATCAAGAGCACTAAATTAAGCAGAAATCATGTAAATAATCATCAATAATATCAAGATAAAATGGATTAAAATATGCTCTATCAATTATTTAAATTGAAATCATTAAATTAATTAAGACAAAAAAAATTAAAATAAGTTACATTGAAATTTTAAACATCCAACTAACTAGTCATTATAATTTAAAAAAAATAACAAATTAATATCTACAACAGGATTTCTTTATTTCACTGACAATTTAATCTTATATAATTTCATATATTTCAATAATTTAGTACATATATTTTAATTATAATTTTTATGGAAGGGTTAATTTATTTTAATTTTTATTTTAATATAATTCTATTTTTAACTCTCTTTATTATAAAAAAAAAATTAAAATTTTTTTTATTAGTCTCATTAAATAAAAATTTAATAAGTTCAAATTCAATAAATTAAAATTATATTTTTACTAAATTTAGTTTTAGTTAAATTTAATTTAACATAATTATATTAAATTTAAACATGTTAAATATATATTTTGTTTGTACTAAGTATAAATATTATATTAGCTTTCTTTTAAGTGTAAATGTTATAATCGTCCTTTAAAAGTAAATATTGCATCCATTAGTATTAGTTAATAGAATTTGTTTGTTATAAAAAATTGAGATATGGGTATGAATTTTTCTTTTTTAAGTTTTGTTTTGTTCAAAATATTTAATTTTCTGCAAAATATATTTTTTAAAAAATAAATTTTCTGAAAATTATGACATATATGTGTTCAATATACAAATTAATTCTTAAGAATTAAATTTACTTTTTATTTACGAAGAAAATAATATTTATAATATAACTTGGATAATAATAAAAAAATAAATTAATAATTATAATTACTGATCTAAGAAAATGTAAGTTACTTTTCTTTAAAAAAAAAAAAGAGTAAAATGTTGTACGTATACAATTAGGTAAAATTTAATATTTCAAATAGATTATTTGTTGGTAGTAGGGGTGAGCATTCGGTCGGTTCGGTTTAAAACCGAACCGAACCGAATAAACCAAAAACCAAAATTCTAGTGTTTATGAAAACCGAACCGAATCGATTTTGGTCAGAAACCGAATCGAACCGAACCGGTCTGATTCGGTTCGATTCGGTTCGGTTTGATCGGTTTTCAATTTTTAATATTTTTTTATTTTTTACACTTTATTTTTAGTATTTTAAAATTTAATTAAAATATTTTAATCTTAATATGATTTAATTTCTCTATATTATTGAAAAAACATATTATTATCACTAATCGGTTCGGTTCGGTTTTTTCGGTTTTTTTCTGATCAAAACCGAACCGAACCGAAATAACTGAAATTTCTAAAATTAAAAACCGAACTGAACCGAAATATATAAAAAACCCAACCAAATTTTTAAATCAGTTCGGTTCGGTCGATTTTTTCGGTTTGAACCGAATACTGCTCACCCCTAATTGGTAGGAGGCAAAAGCTGCTTTGATTAATTAGTTTAAATTCTATTAAAATTACTTAATAATTATTTTTAAAATTTTAAATGTAATAAAATGATCAGAAAAAATATATTTTAAGGATCAGTTAAAATTTTAATTTTCATACGTATAAATTGATTTAAGAATATCTTAATTATAAAAAAAAATATACGAGTTACACATATTCTCTTTATTTATTTTTGAGTATTCATCCGAATTATATAGTGTGAAAATAAAAATCATTACATATATATATAGCATTAGAAAAAGAATATTTTGATATATCATTTGATTATTTTATATATATGAGAGCGAATTAAAATCGATGGGTTGAGTTGGATTCTAAATTTCATCCAATTTTAGTTGTTTGAGAGTTCCAAACAGAGCATTTCTCACCAATTTCAGCCATATGATGGGCACAACAAACCTGTATAATTTCCAGTACATTCATTCCAGCTCTATGATGATTCCAACTGACACTTAAACCTGAAATTAAGAATGAGTCACCAGATCTGAGCATGACATGCACCATCAAAATATTGAACTTGAACAAAAGCAAGTAGGGGCATCATTTCATTCAACGTGAGCATATGTCAAAATCACAATATTCAGATTAAATCAATGTAGTCATGTTGGACAGATTCATTAAGAAATAAAATGCTCCTTTATAAATTTATAAAGGTATTTTGGATTAAATTTAAAATTTTTACTTAAAAGTGAATAGATCCGCGCTATTACATTTCACCCTTAAAAATTTATATATTTATTTTTTAATTTTATTTAAAATCAATAAATTGAAAAAGAGAAAAATCATGTGTCTACATTTAACTGCAAGTACAAATAATAGCCGCTTTTGATTATTTATGAGAGACTACATGCTTGGTTTATTTGCTCTAAATTTATTTGAAATTTGTGTTTATAGAATGAAGTTAAATTTACATCTTAAGTGTAATGGATAATTAAATACACGACTTTAAAATTGGCTTAAAAGTAAAAATAATTTATTCTTTAAAATTATCAAATTTTATTTTTGATTTAAATTTATTTTTAATTATTATTAAAAAATTAAATAATATTACCACTTATCAAGATTTCAGATTATAATTATAATTTATTTAATTTATTTGATCTCATTTGAATTTATTAAATTTTTTAATAATAATTTAAAAATAAATTTATTTATAAAATTTAAAAAAAAAACTCATGGTGTATAATTTAAAGACAAACTTAATATTTTTCCCTTTAAAATTAAGTCTTTAAATTGGGTTGATAAAGGTACAATGGGTCACTTGAACTCTTTCTTCTAAAAAAATACATTTTTTTCTCTCCTTATAAAAAAGAAAAACTTAAAATCTAATAAAATATTTAATTTTTTTGTATATGTATTAATGCATTTCAAGGCCCATATGAAATGAGTTGGAAAGAGAAATATAAGAGGGTAGAAACATAAACCAAAAATCCAACCCGACCAAATTAAGCCACTCTTTTAACTCAGTTCATACAACCAAACCATTTAACTCAGAATGGATACATCCGGTAAGGCAGGTAACCATCGTCACGCCAAAGCATCAATCCAACACAGCAATACTATATCAAAAAATTCGACACCAGCGACCAATGAGACACTCTACCCACATATGTAAACCATGAAAGCAATGTGAAAAATCGATCTGCTACAATGCATCAAACTCACCACCGCTAAAACACTAAATCCTATAGATTATATATCTATTCCATCACCAAATCATCAATTACGCACGGCAAAACTGTGTGAAATTGATGACAACAACACAAAAAAACAAACGTGCATAATAAGTATCAATTAAGCACAAGAAAGCTGTGTGAAATTGATGACAACAATATAAAAAACAGACATGCAAAATAAGCACAAATGAAAAATGTAATACCCGGCTAGAGTCCGGCGTCGGAATTCTACGTTCCGATGGAGTTTCGGATGTCGGAAGCCTCTCGAAGCGATAGAGTGATGTTTTCTATAATGTTTTGGTATGTTTCATCATTTTAAAGCATAAGAAAATAAGTTTTTGAGTGAAATGAACCAAGGCAGAAAAGCCAGGTTCGGCCGCCGAACATGCATGGCTTTCGGTTTCACGTGTGGCCGCCGAAGGTGGTCTAGCCAGCCACCTATAAATGGCCCTCAGTCGGTTGAAGCGGTAAGAACACCGTTTCTTTTGTCTTCTGAGGTGAGACCCTGTCCTTTGTGAGTATTTCTTCATGTTTTCATTAAATCATGCAAAGATTTGAGTAGTTTTCATGATTATTTGAAGGTTTTAAGCTAAAAACTCAAAGTTGTGAAGTTTGGAGAGTTTGAAGGCAAGTTGCTCCAAAACTCCACGTTAGGATCCTTCATCTACTTGGTTTCACGAGGTAAGTGAAGATCCTGAGCTTGTTTTTATATTTTCTGAAGGTTTTATGGGGTTTGTGGAGAGAGTTGCATGAATAGGGTTATTTGTGAGGTTTTGATGATTTTGTGTCTAAAGCTTGTTTGTGTGTTTTATGTTTTGCGTTGTTGGGGTTTTTAGGTAAGTGTTGACCCCTTTGAGCATATACATGAGTGTATGCAAGTTGAGGAAGTGTGGTGTGCAGTTGGAGAGGAGTTTGGTGCTTTTGGCGAGAGGCAGGGCAAGTTTCTGCCCTGCTGATGAACTCAGGTTCGGCAGCCGAAGGTACATTCGGCCGCCGAACCCCTGAGGAGAAGAGAGGAGGTGGCTTCGGCTGCCCAAGCTTGCCCCCGAGCTTTTGGACTTTCGGCTCTGGAGGGAAGTTCGGCCGCCGAATGTGCCGCCGAAGGTTAGAGACTTTCGTCTCTGGAGTGCCTTTTGGCCTCCGAAACTTGCCCCCGAAAGGGTTCGGCAGCCGAAAGTGGAAGTTCGGCCGCCGAAGGTGCTTGAGTTTCGTCTCTGGAGAGGACTTTCGGCCGCCGAACCTGCCGCCGAAAGTGTTCTGTCCAGCTTTCCTTTGCATGCTTTGCATGGATATTAGAGTGAGTTTAAGGGGATTCTTGGGGAGTTTAATAGAGTTGTTCATAAGCTAGTTTGGTCCCTCATTTGCGTCTATCTGTATAGGTACAGACCAGAGGAACCAGAGAGAGCAGCAGTGAGTACTGCTCCAGAGTTTTCAGAGCCTGCAGAGTCAGTCCAGATAGCCAGAGGTGAGTGGAACTAAACGTACTTTGTTTTAATTGCACAATGGAATGTTTTAGCATATCTCATGCATCATGATTAAGCACTAGGTTGATTGCATTAGTATCCACGAATATGTTGCATTGCATAGTTATTGTTGATGTGAGTGAATGCTGAATGATCCAATAGTCTCAGACAGGAAGTCCAGGAGCCTTTGACTACGCCCTGGCAGGTATAGTAAAGACCAGGAGCCTTTGACTATGCCCTGGCAATTATAGTAATGACCAAGAGCCTTTGACTATGCCCTGGAAATGGTAAGTACAGAGGTGTTATATACACATATACATATATGACAGGAAGACCAGGTGCTCGATGCTACGCCCTGGCACAGAGTTACTGGGACTATGTGGTGACAGGTTTACTCTTGATGTGGTTTATCTGTGTTATGACGCATTCCATGAGATCATATTTTACTGAGCTGGTTTACTGTTCTACTCACTGGGCTATAGAGCTCATCCCACTCCCTTAACCCCAGTCTTGCAGGTTCAATGTACAGTGTACAGGGAAGGTTCAGTAAAGTGCAGAAAAAGAAAAGAGAATTGTAATAGTGTAGAGTGGACATGTAATGTTAAAGAGATGTAATAGTTATGTTTTCAGATACAGATGTGCTTGACATAGTGATGTTTTGTATGGACATGATCTGTATATGTATATATGTTTTATTGTATGTGAAACACCAGGCTTAACAGGTATGAGTGAACCCATCTAGAGAAAGTACAGAGTACAGAGAACAGAGTACAGAGTACAGAGTACAGAGTACAGAGATAGTGCATGCACAGGTTAAGCCTTGGTTCAGCAAAGAGTTTTTATTTTCACAGAAAATGTATGATCATGTCTGAGATTTACAGGTACACAGAGAGTATAGCAGGCTTGCTACGGGTTCTGGCGGCCTTAAGCCGACCTGAATCCTAGCGCCGGTGACGGTCCAATTTGGGGTCGTTACAGATTGGTACTAGAGCCCTAGGTTCACATGATCAGACCTATAGAGAGAGTGTTGGGCGCATACAGGTTAGAAGTGGTCAAGCACAATAGGAAATCATGTCCACTAGGATAGGGTGTTGCGTCCTATCTGTTTCATGCCATGAGTTATGCATGTGCCTTATTGATATGTGATGTTTATGTGTTAAGTGCTATGTTATGTGTTGTTTTTTAGAGAGAGTAAAGATGAGAGGAACTCATCGATCAGCTCGATTGACTGGAGTCCCACCAGATAGTGAGAGACCAACTGCTCGTCCTCCTGCATTGCCGAGGGCAAGGTCTCAGAGATCTAGCAGGGAAGGTACGTCAATAGACCCTAGAAGGTCTGTAGACGAGAGCAGAAGAGGTACAGCTAGGGGAGAAAGATCAGAGGAAAGAAAGGAAGCTATGGAGATTGACCAGTCTAGAGATGATAGCATGGGTATAGGCAGATTTGAGGAAGGTATGGGAGAGTCGCAGGGAGGCGCTCAGACCTCAGGTTTTGGCTATCCAGAGTATCCGATGGGAGGTATGTCGGAGTACTCTAGTTTTGTCCCATATCCTCCTTACATGCCATATATGCCTTATCCTCCTTATTATCCACCATATCCTATGTATCCATCTTCCCCTACCCATCCAAGTGCAGCACACCCAGAGCCAAATGACCCAGTACCACCACCACCAGAACCAGTAGCCCCTGTTGTTGACAGACATCAACCTAGCTCATCTGGAGGTAAAGTGCAAATGACGGAGTACTTGAAATTGGATGCTCCTAAATACAACACGGGAGATGATCCATTTGAATACCTCAGATCAGTTAGGATAATCACCAGTGAATTGGGAGCTGATGCTAGTCGGGCCATTGAGATGGCAGGTTTCACATTAAAATGTAAGAAAGCCAGAGAATGGTTTAAAAATTATGTGGAACCCAGAATGGACAGTATGTCTTGGGGAGAGTTCGCCAATGAGTTTGCAGGGTGGGCTTTTCCTGATAGTTCCAGGGAGATGAAAGTCATAGAGTTCGAACAGTTGAGACAGACAGATGAGATGAGTGTTGATGAATTCACAGATAAGTTCCTGGATTTGCTTCAGTACGTGGGTCAAGCCTATGATACTGATCAGAAGAAGGCAAGGAGATATACTATGAGACTGCATCCCAGGTATTCTTCCTTGATTCTTCCAGCAGAAAAGGAGAGTTTCCACACGATAGTGCACACAGCCAGGAAAATGGAAGCTAGTGCCAATATTCAGAAACAATCAAAGGCACAGGCTTCGGGTTCTAAGGCCCCCAGTTCAGGCACTTCAGGCAGCAAGAGATGGGATAGAGCGAAAGGAACAAAGAGTAAGTTCTGGAATAAAGTAAAGTCAGGTCTGGGAATAGGTAGTGGCTCAAGCTCTGGCATAGCTCCAGTCTGCAGAAGATGCGGAAAACCACATGGAGGAGTTTGTCGGTTGGGATCTACAGCTTGTTTTAGATGTGGACAGGAAGGGCATATTGCTCGGGATTGTCCTCAGGTGACTTTTGCACCATCCCAGCAGATGAGTTCAGGCAGTGTGGTACAGCCAGCAGCGCCAGCCATGCCTCAGAGTAGTGGCAGAGGTAGAGGGAGAGGGGCAGCCTCTACTTCAGCAGCAGGTTCCCGAGGTGGAAATCCGGTAGCCCCAGCACGGATTTTCACTGTGACATAGAAGGAGGCTAACACATCGAACACAGTGGTGTCAGGTAATCTCATCATTGGGTGTTCAGATGTGTATGCTTTGATGGACCCCGGTGCTTCTCATTCCTTTATTGCTTCGAGAGCCATAGAGAGATTGGGTTTGATCAGTTCTGAGTTAGAGTATCCTCTCTGGGTTAGTGGACCTAAATGTGACCCATCAGTGGCAGTGTCAGTCTATCGTTTCAGTCCATTGTTCATAGAGGGTAGATGCCTTCCAGCTGACCTTGTGGTTCTAGACTTGACAGATTTTGATGTCATTCTAGGGATGGATTGGCTATCTACATATAGTGCTACGTTGGACTGTAGAGAGAAGCTAGTGAGTCTCAGAGACCAGGATGGGTCAGAGTGTGTCTTCAGAGGAGACAGGAGAGGTACACCCAGCGGTATGATTTCAGCCCTTCAGGCTCGTCGTTTGCTTAGGAGGGGTTGTCAGGGGTTTCTAGCTCATGTGAGAGAGCTAGACAGTCAGGTGAGGGAACCAGCCACAGTACCAGTAGTCCGAGAGTTTCTCGATGTTTTCCCAGATGAACTTCCAGGACTACCACCCGGTGGGGAGATAGAGTTTGAAATAGAATTGCTGCCTGATACCAGACCTATCTCTATTCCTCCCTACAGGATGGCGCCAGCAGAGTTAAAAGAATTGAAAGAACAGTTGCAGGACTTGGTAGATAAGGGTTTCATCCGCCCCAGTACCTCACCTTGGGGTGCTCCAGTGCTTTTTGTCAGAAAGAAGGATGGATCCCTCAGACTTTGTATCGACTACAGACAGTTGAACAAGGTCACTACCAAGAATAGGTATCCGCTACCTAGGATTGATGATCTATTCGACCAGCTAGCTGGAGCGGGTTATTTCTCGAAAATAGATCTGAGATCCGAGTATCATCAGTTGAGAGTCAGAGAGGCAGATGTGCCTAAGATAGCTTTCAGGACCAGATATGGGCATTATGAGTTCTTAGTGATGCCGTTCGGGTTGACTAACGCCCCTACAGCATTCATGGATCTCATTAACAGAGTTTTCAGTGAGTTTCTGGATCACTTTGTCATTGTTTTCATCGATGATATATTAGTGTATTCCAGAGATGCAGAGGAGCATGCCCAGCATCTGAGGATAGTTCTGCAGACACTGAGAGAGCATGGTTTATATGCCAAGTTCTCGAAGTGTGAGTTTTGGTTGAGGAGCATTGCCTTCTTGGGACATGTGGTATCAGCAGAGGGTATTGAGGTAGACCCCAAGAAGATAGAGGCTGTAGCTAACTGGCCCAGACCCACTACAGTGACTGAGATTAAAAGCTTTCTGGGACTGGCAGGTTACTACAGGAGGTTCGTTCAGAACTTCTCAAAGATAGCAGCTCCTATGACCAAACTGACTCAGAAAAACCAGAAGTTTGTCTGGTCAGACCAGTGTGAAGAGAGCTTTGAGGAGCTCAAGAGGAGATTGACCACAACACCAGTGCTAGCTCTGCCTGTCAGTAATGAGGCTTTCACAGTGTTCTGTGATGCATCTCGAGTGGGATTGGGCTGTGTTTTGATGCAGAGTGAGAGGGTGATAGCTTATGCTTCTAGACAGTTGAAGAAGCACGAGTTGAATTACCCTACCCATGACCTAGAGATGGCAGCAGTTATCTTTGCCTTTAAGATGTGGCGGCATTACCTCTACGGGGTTAAATGCGAGATCTTCACTGATCACAAGAGTTTACAGTACATCTTGAGTCAAAGAGAGCTGAACTTGCGGCAGAGAAGATGGGTAGAATTGCTCAGTGATTATGATTGTAAGATCCAGTACCATCCGGGTAAGGCGAATGTTGTGGCAGACGCCCTAAGTCGGAAGTCACTAGGCAGTTTATCCCATATAGCAGCAGAGCGGAGACCAGTTGTGATGGAGCTTTACAAGCTCTTAGAAGAGGGATTACAGCTAGAGTTGTCTGGTACAGGTGCGTTGATAGCACAGATGAGAGTGACACTTGTGTTTCTGGAGCAGATAGCTTAGAGACAGCATGAGGACCCAGAGTTGATGAAAATTGCCAGGACTGTTCAGTCAGGCAACAGTGCAGAGTTCAGATTTGACAGCAAAGGGATCCTTCGTTATGGGAGTCGACTTTGTGTACCAGATTGTGGCAGTATGAAGGAAGATATTATGAGGGAAGCTCATAATGCGAGATATAGTGTTCACCCAGGAGCCACCAAGATGTACCAGGATCTGAAACGGGTCTATTGGTGGCCAGCCATGAAGAAAGAAATGGCGCAGTTTGTGACAGCCTGTGAGGTCTGCCAAAGGGTGAAACTAGAGCATCAGAAACCAGCTGGAATGCTTAACCCATTGCCAATTCCAGAGTGGAAATGGGAGAACATAGCCATGGATTTTGTAGTGGGTTTACCAGCAGCGTCCAACAGGATAGACTCTATATGGGTGATTGTGGTCAGACTCACGAAATCTGCTCATTTTCTTCCAGTTCAGAGTAACTATGCTGTGGATAAGTTGGCTCAGGTCTATCTGGATGAGATAGTGAGATTACATGGTGTTCCAGTGTCGATCGTCTCAGATAGAGGACCTCAGTTTACCTCTAGATTTTGGCGAAGTCTGCAGAGTGCAATGGGCACGAGATTAGATTTTAGCACTGCTTTCCACCCACAGACTGATGGACAGTCAGAGAGGACCATCCAGACCATAGAGGATATGCTTCGACTGTGTGTGTTAGACTTTGGCGGTTCTTGGAGGCAGCATCTACCTTTGGTGGAGTTTGCCTACAATAACAACCATCATGCTAGCATAGGGATGGCTCCGTATGAAGCTTTATATGGGAGGAAGTGCAGATCCCCTGTTTGCTGGGAAGAGATAGGAGAGAAGGCTCTTGCAGGGCCAGAGTTAGTAGAGATTACTAGTCGAGTGGTGCCTATGATCAGAGAAAGAATCAGAACAGCGCAAAGCAGACAGAAAAGTTATGCAGACGTTCGCAGAAAACAGTTAGAGTTCCAGGAGGGTAGTATGGTATTGCTGAAAGTATCTCCAATGAAAGGAGTGGTTCGGTTTGGAAAGAAGGGTAAATTAGCCCCACGATACATTGGACCCTGGATCGGAAATGTGTCGTATAAGCTGGATTTACCTGCTTCTATGGAGAGAATTCACCCGGTATTTCATGTTTCTATGCTACGGCAGTTTGTGTCAGATCCGAATCAGGTTCTGAGTGAGCCTGAGGTGGAGGTTCATACAGATCTCACCTATATAGAGCAGCCAGTGCGGATTCTGGACACACAAATCAGACAGCTAAGGAACAAGGAGATTCCGATGGTGAAAGTTCTGTGGAACCACCATAATCTAGAAGAATGCACCTGGGAGACGTGAGAGTCAATGCTCCAGCAGTATCCATATTTGTTTTGAGGTTAGTTTCCTCCTTTTTATGTGTTACTTGTTTGTTTTCGGATCATTCAAGGACGAATGGTCTTAAGGGGGGGAGAATGTAATACCCGGCTAGAGTCCGGTGTCGAAATTCTACGTTCCGATGGAGTTTCGGATGTCGGAAGCCTCTCGAAGGGATAGAGTGATGTTTTCTATAATGTTTTGGTATGTTTCATCGTTTTAAAGCATAAGGAAATAAGTTTTTGAGTGAAATGAACCAAGGCAGAAAAGCCAGGTTCGACCGCCGAACATGCATGACTTTCGGTTTCACGTGTGGCCGCCGAAGGTGGTCTGGCCAGCCACCTATAAATGGCCCTCAGTCGGTTGAAGCGGTAAGAACACCGTTTCTTTTGTCTTCTGAGGTGAGACCCTGTCCTTTGTGAGTATTTCTTCATGTTTTCATTAAATCATGCAAAGATTTGAGTAGTTTTCATGATTATTTGAAGGTTTTAAGCTAAAAACTCAAAGTTGTGAAGTTTGGAGAGTTTGAAGGCAAGTTGCTCCAAAACTCCACGTTAGGATCCTTCATCTACTTGGTTTCACAAGGTAAGTGAAGATCCTGAGCTTGTTTTTATGTTTTCTGAAGGTTTTATGGGGTTTGTGGAGAGAGTTGCATGAACAGGGTTATTTGTGAGGTTTTGATGATTTTGTGTCTAAAGCTTGTTTGTGTGTTTTATGTTTTGTGTTGTTGGGGTTTTTAGGTAAGTGTTGACCCCTTTGAGCATATACATGAGTGTATGCAAGTTGAGGAAGTGTGGTGTGTAGTTGGAGAGGAGTTTGGTGCTTTTGGCGAGAGGCAGGGCAAGTTTCTGCCCTGCTGATGAACTCAGGTTCGGCAGCCGAAGGTACATTCGGCCGCCGAACCCCTGAGGAGAAGAGAGGAGGTGGCTTCGGCTGCCCAAGCTTGCCCCTGAGCTTTTGGACTTTCGGCTCTGGAGGGAAGTTCGGCCGCCGAAGGTGCAGCCGAAGGTTAGAGACTTTCGTCTCTGGAGTGCCTTTTGGCCTCCGAAACTTGCCCCCGAAAGGGTTCGGCAGCCGAAAGTGGAAGTTCGGCCGCCGAAGGTGCTTGAGTTTCGTCTCTGGAGAGGACTTTTGGCCGCCGAACCTACCGCCGAAAGTGTTCTGTCCAGCTTTCCTTTGCATGCTTTGCATGGATATTAGAGTGAGTTTAAGGGGATTCTTGGGGAGTTTAATAGAGTTGTTCATAAGCTAGTTTGGTCCCTCATTTGCGTCTATCTGTATAGGTACAGACCAGAGGAACCAGAGAGAGCAGCAGTGAGTACTGCTCCAGAGTTTTCAGAGCCTGCAGAGTCAGTCCAGATAGCCAAAGGTGAGTGGAACTAAACGTACTTTGTTTTAATTGCACAATGGAATGTTTTAGCATATCTCATGCATCATGATTAAGCACTAGGTTGATTGCATTAGTATCCACGAATATGTTGCATTGCATAGTTATTGTTGATGTGAGTGAATGCTGAATGATCCAATAGTCTCAGACAGGAAGTCCAGGAGCCTTTGACTACGCCCTGGCAGGTATAGTAAAGACCAGGAGCCTTTGACTACGCCCTGGCAATTATAGTAAAGACCAGGAGCCTTTGACTACGCCCTGGCAATGGTAAGTAGAAAGGTGTTATATACACATATACATATATGACAGGAAGACCAGGTGCTCGATGCTACGCCCTGGCACAGAGTTACTGGGACTATGTGGTAACAGGTTTACTCTTGATGTGGTTTATCTGTGTTATGACGCATTCCATGAGATCATATTTTACTGAGCTGGTTTACTGTTCTACTCACTGGGCTATAGAGCTCATCCCACTCCCTTAACCCCAGTCTTGCAGGTTCAATGTACAGTGTACAGGGAAGGTTCAGCAAAGTGCAGAAAAAGAAAAGAGAATTGTAATAGTGTAGAGTGGACATGTAATGTTAAAGAGATGTAATAGTTATGTTTTCAGATACAGATGTGCTTGACATAGTGATGTTTTGTATGGACATGATCTGTATATGTATATATGTTTTATTGTATGTGAAACACCAGGCTTAACAGGTATGAGTGAACCCATCTAGAGAAAGTACAGAGTACAGAGTACAGAGTACAGAGATAGTGCATGCACAGGTTAAGCCTTGGTTCAGCAAAGAGTTTTTATTTTCACAGAAAATGTATGATCATGTCTGAGATTTACAGGTACACAAAGAGTATAGCAGGCTTGCTACGGGTTCTGGCGGCCTTAAGCCGACCTGAATCCTAGCGCCGGTGACGGTCCAGTTTGGGGTCGTTACAAAAAAGGCTCTCGGCACAAACAATATGAATCAAGTTCTTTGCAAACCAAAATAAAATCATTGAAAAAGCGGTATGGCAGAGCACACAATTTCACTTGCTCGCGTTAACCACAAAATTGAACGTATTAGTGCAATTCCAAAATGCCAACACTAATATCGAATTAGACTTTCTCGAATATCAAAATGTAGCAACCCTTAACAAATAATCTAGAAAACTCAAATAGAACAAAAAAAAAAAAAACCTTTGCAATAGACAATAGAGACTGGAAAAATACTAAAGCAGCACAAAACACTTCCCCTCCCACCCAAATCGAGGAAAAACCTAGACTATGAAAGGTTCGCAAGACCAAACAATAAACTATACTCGAACTCAAATGACTTATTTTTCAATCAAAACACACTAACAGAAGAAATAAAGAAAATATACATGAAACAACAAGAAAGAAAATCGAAAATGGGCAGCCATTGTCGAGGGGTAGCAGTGCCCACCAATTGTTGTACTATTGTTCTCGAGAACCCTTCTCCTTCTCTCCTTCTCTTTCCTAATTTGTTTGTTTAATTAAAAAAATATATTTAGTTCAAATTCAGTATTAGAGCACTAAAAAGAATAATTAATATAAATAGTTAAAAGAATTAAATTGTTATTATTATAATATAAAATTTTAAAACTTTATTTAAATAATAAAACACCCTTAAAATTGAAATTTTTTTATATGAACTCAGAATATTATATGCATTTATAAATAACAACCAAATAGAAGCTATTGATTAGTTTTATATAGTAATGTTTTTGTTGGTTTTCTATTGTGGCTTGAGGGATAAAATTATCAAAAACGATTTTAAATATATTGGTTATTTATTATTTTAGTATTCTTATAAATAGAATTTAGTAATTTATTTTTAAATTATTTTTTGAATGCTCCTTAATAAAAACAAACCATTAGTAGTTCAATAACGAAGAAAAGTAAGAGTTTTTTCTCAATAGATATATGCATTATTACAATGCATGAATAAGTAATTAGTCCATAAAAAATGTAATGAAATAGAATTTTATTTTCTCCAACCTTGAAAATTTATTAAGATTAAGGAGGCATGACTTCAAAAACAAATATACTTTAAGCCATTAGGTTATAAGAGAAGTTGAAATTCTTAATGGCTCTAGAATTTAAAGAATGAGCAACTTTGTTTCATATCTTTTATATGGTTTAAAAAAACTATGACACATGATTAAAAATATTTAAAACTCTTTAATCAACTCTTGAATATTGATGAAAATATTATGACACATCAAAATACACATATAATTTTTAGTGTAAAAAATATTATTGTGTTGAAAAAATGACACTAAAATATTATTGATAATATTATTGTTTAGTTTTCAATTACAAACAGAATATTAATACATAGAGCTACTTGTATTTTCATATAAATACCAATTGGAGATGCACAAAAATTATTAGGAACCAATAGTATTTTAAAAAAAAAATAGAAACATTATTTATATTATTAAGAATGATACAGTATAAACAACACACGTAGATTCAAAAAAATTTTTAAAAAAATAGTAGAATTAGTTTTAACATTCAAATCTTATTATCACATTGAATCAAATATTTCCAAGTGTTGTAGAATTACACATTGTTGATAATTTTAGTTAAGATTTTAAAGGCCAATACCAGTCAAAGTCATGTAAAGAATCAAAAAGTAGAGATTTGATACTAGTTTAGCTCATCAAATCTCCTTAAATCATGGATCTTAGCTTCCTAATCTTAGTATTAATAAAAGTATAAAAAGGTCAGAGCTTGGTATGTTTATTCATCAATTCAAAAATAAACAACAAACAAATAGCTTCAAAACCCAAAAGAGGATAACAAAAAAGGAAAAAGCAAAATCCAAAGTTGAATTCATAAGATGAAGAATTTTGAGTTTTCCATCTATTATATTTCACTATTGATTATGCTCTCCTTATTTTATGTTTTAAATGCTCAGGAGGAGCAAATTGCTTCTGGTCCTGCAAGTGCTTCTGGCCCAGCAAGTGCTTCTGGTCCGGCGAGTGCTTATGGCCCTACAAGTGCTTTCGGTCCTGCAAGTGCTTCTAGCGAGAAAGAAAAAGAGAAAGAAGTCAAGAAAGAAGCCAAGAAAGAGAAAGAAGATGAGAAAGAAGCCGAGAAAGAAGCCAAGAAAGAGAAAGAAGATGAGAAAGAAGGCGAGAAAGAAGCCAAGAAAAAAGAGAAGAAAGAGAAAGAAGCTAAGAAGGACGCCAAGAAAGAAGCTAAGGACGAGGAAGAAGCCAAGAAAGACGCCAAGAAACAAGATAAGGACGAGAAAGAAGAGGAGAAAGATTCCAAGAAAGAAATTAAGGATGAGAAAGAAGTCGAGAAGGATGCCAAGAAAGAAGCTAAAGATGAGAAAGAAGCCGAGAAAGATGCCAAGAAGGAAGCTAAAGATGAGAAAGAAGCTGCGAAGGATGCCAAGAAAGAAGCTAAGGCCGACAAGGATGCCAAGAAAGAAGTTAAGGCCAAAAAGGATGCCAAGAATAAAGATAAGGACAAGAAAGAAGCCAAGAATGAAGATAAGGACGAGAAAGAAGCTAAGATCAGTGCCCCTGCCCCTGCACCCAGTCAGAAATAAGCTAAGAACTAGGTTTCCAAATAAGTAAAGCAAGATTCTTATATGTACTGCATTTAGCAAAAACATAAGTTAAAAGAAAAAAGCTAATAAGTGGATTTTCAAATAAATAAAATTTTCATGTTTGCTTAATAAACAACAAGAGTTTTATATTATTAAGAATTATATAGTATAAACAACACATGTAGGTTCAGAAAAGATAAAAACAAAATAGTAGAATTAGTGTTGAATATTCAAATCTTATCACATTGAATGAAATATTTCCAAGTGTTGTAGAATTACACATTGTTGATAATTTTAATTAAGATTTTAAAGGCCAATACCTATTCGAGTTAAAGTCATGCGAAGAATCAAAAAGTAGATATTTGATCCTAATTTAGCTCATCAAATCTCCTTAAATCATGGATCTTAGCTTCTTAATCTTAGTATCAAGAAAAGTATAAAACTTTCAGAGCTTGGTATGTTTATTCATCATCTCAAAAACAAACAACAAACAAATATCTTCAAATCAAAAGAGATAAAACAAAAGGAAAAAGCAAAATCCAAAGTTGAGTTCATAAGATGAAGAATTTTGAGTTTTCCATCTATTATATTTCACATCCAAAGTTGAGTTCATAAAGATGAAGAATTTTGAGTTTTCCATCTATTGTATTTCACTATTGATTATGTTCTCCTTATTTTATGTTTTAAATGCTCAACAGAAGCAAAGTGCTTATGGCCCAGCAAGAAAGAAGTCGAGAAAAGAAGCTAAAAAAGAGAAAGATATGAGAAAGAAGCTAAGGACGAGGAAGAAGCCGAGAAACGACGAGAAAGAAGAGGAGAAAGACGCCAAGAAAGAAGTTAAAGATGAGAAAGAAGCCAAAAAGGAAGTCGAGAAAGAAGTTAAGGCCAAAAAGGAAGCCAAGAATGAAGCTAAGGATGAGAAAGAAGCCAAGAATGAAGCTAAGGACAAGAAATAAGCTAAGAACTAGATTTCCAAATAAGTAAAGCAAGAAGAAGCCAAGAAAGGACGAGAAAGAAGAGGAGAAAGATGCCAAGAAAGACGTTAAAGATGAGAAAGAAGCCAAAAAGGAAGCCGAGAAAGAAGTTAAGGCGAAAAAGGAAGCCAAGAAAGAAGCTAAGGCAGAAAAGGAAGAAAAAAATGAAGCTAAGGATGAGAAAGAAGCCAAGAATGAAGCTAAGGACAAGAAATAAACTAAGAACTAGATTTCCAAATAAGTAAAGCAAGATTCTTATATGTACAGCATTTAGCAAAAAATAAACTAAGAAAAAAGCTAATTAGTGGATTTTCAAATAAATAAAATATTCATGTTTGCTTAATAAACAATAAGAGTTTTATATTATTAAGATTATATAGTATAAACAACACACGTAAGTTCAGACAAGATAAAAAAAAATAGTAGAATTAGTGTTGAACATTCAAATCTTGTTATCACATTGAATGAAATATTTTCAAGAGGCCAACAAAGAAGTTAAAAATGAGAAGGAAGCCGAGAAGGAAGCCAAGAAAGAAGTTAAAGGCCAAAAAGGAAGCTATGAAAGATGTTAAGCCAAAAAGGAAGACAAGAGTGAAGTTAAGGACGAGTAAGAAGGCAAAAATGAAGCTAAGGACGAGTAAGAAGGCAAAAATGAAGCTAAGGACGAGAAAGAAGCTAAGATCAGTGCCCATGCCCCCTGCCCCTGCACCTGCACCCACCAAGAAATAAGCTAAGAACTAGATTTCCAAAGAAGTAAAGCAAGATTTTTATATGTACTGCATTTAGCAAAAAATAAACTAAGAAAAAAGCTAATAAGTGGATTTTCAAATAAATAAAATATTCATGTTTGCTTAATAAACAATAAGAGTTTTATATTATTAAGAATTATATAGTATAAAAAACACATGTAGGTTTAGAAAAGATTAAAAAAAATTAGTAAAATTAGTGTCGAACATTCAAATCTTGTTATCACATTGAATGAAATATTTTCAAGTGTTGTAGAATTACAAATTATTGATAATTTTAGTTAAATATTTAAAAATCAACACCCGTCAAAGTCAAGTGAAGAATCAAAAAGTAGAGATTTGATCCTAGTTTAGCTCATCAAATCTCCTTAAATCATGGATCTTAGCTTCCTAATCTTAGTATCAAGAAAAGTATAAAAAGTTCAGAGCTTGGTATCTTTATTCATCAACTCAAAAACAAACAACAAACAAATATCTTCAAAATCCAAAAGAGGATAAAACAAAAAGAAAAAGCAAATTCCAAAGTTGAATTCATAAGATGAAGAATTTTAAGTTTTCCATCTATTATATTTCACTATTGATTATGTTCTCCTTATTTTATGTTTTAAATGCTCAAGAGAAGCAAAGTGCTTCTGGTCCAGCAAGTGCTTATGGCCCAGCAAGTGCTTCTGGTCCGGCAAGTGCTTATGGCCCTACAAGTGCTTTCGGTCCTGCAAGTGCTTCTAGCGAGAAAGAAGAAGAGAAAGAAGTAAAAAAAGAAGCTAAAAAAGAGAAAGAAGATGAGAAAGATGCCGAGAAAGAAGCCAAGAAAGAGAAAGAAGATGAGAAAGAAGGCGAGAAAGAAGCCAAGAAAGAGAAAGAAGATGAGAAAGAAGGCGAGAAAGAAGCCAAGAAAAAAGAGAAGAAAGAGAAAGAAGCCAAGAAAGAAGCCAAGAAAAAAGAGAAGAAAGAGAAAGAAGCCAAGAAAGACGCCAAGAAAGAAGATAAGGACGAGGAAGAAGCCGAGAAGGATGCCAAGAAAGAAGATAAGGACGAGGAAGAAGCCGAGAAGGATGCCAAGAAAGAAGATAAGGACGAGGAAGAAGCCGAGAAGGATGCCAAGAAAGAAGATAAAGATGAGAAAGAGAAAGAAGATGAGAAAGAAGGCGAGAAAGAAGCCAAGAAAAAAGAGAAGAAAGAGAAAGAAGCCAAGAAAGACGCCAAGAAAAAAGATAAGGACGAGAAAGAAGCCAAGAAAGACGCCAAGAAAGAAGATAAGGACGAGGAGGAAGCCGAGAAGGATGCCAAGAAAGAAGATAAGGACGAGGAAGAAGCCGAGAAAGATGCCAAGAAAGAAGCTAAAGATGAGAAAGAAGCCGAGAAGGATGCCAAGAAAGAAGCTAAAGATGAGAAAGAAGCCGAGAAGGAAGCCAAGAAAGAAGTTAAGGCCGAAAAGAAAGCCAAGAATGACGGTAAGGACGAGAAAGAAGCCAAGAATGACGGTAAGGATGAGAAAGAAACCAAGATCAGTGCCCCTGCCCCTGCACCCAGCGTGAAATAAGCTAAGAACTAGGTTTCCAAATAAGTAAAGCAAGATTCTTATATGTACTGCATTTAGCAAAAAATAAACTAAGAAAAAAGCTAATAAGTGGATTTTCAAATAAATAAAATATTCATGTTTGCTTAATAAACAATAAGAGTTTTATATTATTAAGATTATATAGTATAAACAGCACACGTAAGTTCAGACAAGATAAAAAAAAAAGTAGAATTAGTGTTGAACATTCAAATCTTGTTATCACATTGAATGAAATATTTTCAAGAGGTCAAGAAAGAAGTTAAAAATGAGAAGGAAGCCGAAAAGGAAGCCAAGAAAGAAGTTAAGGCCAAAAAGGAAGCTAGAAAGATGTTAAGGCCGAAAAGGAAGACAAGAGTGAAGTTAAGGACGAGTAAGAAGGCAAAAATGAAGCTAAGGACGAGAAAGAAGCTAAGATCAGTGCCCCTGCCCTTACACCCAGCAAGAAATAAGCTAAGAACTAGATTTCCAAAGAAGTAAAGCAAGATTTTTATATGTACTACATTTAGCAAAAAATAAACTAAGAAAAAAGCTAATAAGTGGATTTTCAAATAAATAAAATATTCATGTTTGCTTAATAAACAATAAGAGTTTTATATTATTAAGAATTATATAGTATAAAAAACACATGTAGGTTTAGAAAAGATTAAAAAAAATTAATAAAATTAGTGTTGAACATTCAAATCTTGTTATCACATTGAATGAAATATTTCCAAGTGTTGTAGAATTACAAATTGTTGATAATTTTAGTTAAAATTTTAAAAATCAACACCCGTCAAAGTCATGTAAAGAATCAAAAAGTAGAGATTTGATCCTAGTTTAGCTCATCAAATCTCCTTAAATCATGGATCTTAGCTTCCTAATCTTAGTATGAAGAAAAGTATAAAAAGTTTAGAGCTTGGTATGTTTATTCATCAACTCAAAAACAAACAACAAACAAATATCTTCAAAATCCAAAAGAGGATAAAACAAAAAGAAAAAGCAAAATCCAAAGTTGAATTCATAAGATGAAGAATTTTGAGTTTTCCATCTATTATATTTCACTATTGATTATGTTCTCCTTATTTTATGTTTTAAATGCTCAAGAGAAGCAAAGTGCTTCTGGTCCAGCAAGTGCTTATGGCCCAGCAAGTGCTTCTGGTCCGGCGAGTGCTTATGGCCCTACAAGTGCTTTCGGTCCTGCAAGTGCTTCTAGCGAGAAACAAGAAGAGAAAGAAGTCAAAAAAGAAGCTAAAAAAGAGAACGAAGATGAGAAAGATGCTGAGAAAGAAGCCAAGAAAGAGAAAGAAGATGAGAAAGAAGGCGAGAAAGAAGCCAAGAAAGAGAAAGAAGATGAGAAAGAAGGCGAGAAAGAAGCCAAGAAAAAAGAGAAGAAAGAGAAAGAAACCAAGAAAGACGCCAAGAAACAAGATAAGGACGAGAAAGAAGCCAAGAAACAAGATAAGGACGAGGAAGAAGCCAAGAAGGATGCCAAGAAAGATGCTAAAGATAAGAAAGAAGCCGAGAAGGATGCCAAGAAAGGAGCTAAAGATGAGAAAGAAGCCGAGAAGGATGCCAAGAAAGAAGCTAAAGATGAGAAAGAAGCCGAGAAGGAAGCCAATGTAGGCTGAGAGGTTGATCTCCTGTAACCGAGCTCTGACCTGCTGAAATTCTGCAGCAGACCTTGCCGAGCTCCGACCTCCGACCTCCTGTAATTCTGCAAACGATCTGTAATACCCGGCTAGACTCCGGTATCGGAATTCCTACCGTCCGGTGGAATTTCGGATGTCGGGAACCTCTAGAAGGGTAAAAACATGTTTTATAAAATGTTTTCATGAATTTTAATGTTTTAAGTATGAAATTAAATGAGTTTTTGCATGAAAAGTCCTTGGAGGAAAAACCAGGTTCGGCCGCCGAAAGTCAAGTTCGGCCGCCGAACATGCATGCGTTTTGGGAGGCATGTTAGGCCCCCGAAAGCATGAGTGAGGGAAGTCCAGGTTCGGCCGCCGAAACTCACGTTCGGCCGCCGAACATGGCATGCACGCGGAAGCACTTTCGGTCCCCGAACGTGGCCTGGCCAGCCACCTATAAAAGGGTCACTTGACCGAAATGGGCGAGCTTTCTCCCATTTTCGGCCACAGCTAGCTTCCGACCTCCCTCTTCCAAATCTAGTGTTCTTCCTTCAAATCCCCACCATTTTTCTTGAGTTTTAAGCTTGCATTGAAGGTTTTGAACTTTTGAAACAAGTTTTGGAGCTTTGGGAACTCAGGAGCTCATTTTCGTGGATCTCCAAGTTTAGGTCGTCTCCCTCTCGATCTTCAAGAGGTAAGAGCCGATCTTAAGCTCCTTATGTGTTTTGAGTAAGATTTTATGAGTTCTTTGAGTAGAAATGCATGTTAGGGTATATGTTGAGTTATGGGTAATATGGATATTTTGAACAATGTGTGTTGATTGTGTGTGTTTGAAGTGTTGTAGTTGGGGTATATGATTGTTTGAGACCCCTAGGAACTTGTATGCATGTCCTAGTTGAGCTTTATGCATGATTTGAGGTTTTGGGAGGCAAGAGGCTCAAGTGAGCCAAGTTTCTGCCCTTTTGGGAGAAACCAGGTTCGGCAGCCGAAGGAACTTTCGGCCGCCGAACCCCCTTGTGGAGGCAGCATTCGGCTGCCGAAGCTTGCCCCCGAAAAAAGACTTTCGGATCTGTCTGGGAGATTCGGCCGCCGAAGGTGCCGCCGAACCTGCCTGACTTTCGGCTCTGGAGGGACTTTCGGCCGCCGAACCTGCCGCCGAAAGTGCCCTGTTCAGCCATTTCATGCATGTATTTCTATGATTACTTCATGATGTTCTAAGGGGTTTTTGGGGAGTAGTTTAGAGTTATGTTCTAGCATGTTTGGTCCCTCATTTGAGTCCACCTGTGTAGGTTCGGACCCGAGGAACCGAGGACCCCAGCAGTGAGTTCAGCTGCTTCGGTGTTGTCAGAGTCCGCCAGAGGTGAGTGGAACTAAACTTAATCTTTTAAATTAAATGTTTTATCATGTTTCATGCATCATGAATATGCAATAGGATGATTGCATTAGTATTCACGAATATGCCGCATTGCATCGATTGTTGTTGATGTGGGTGAATGTTGGATGACCCAATTAGTCCATGACAGGAAGACCAGGACCCCATTCTACGGCCTGGCACGAAAATGAAAGACCAGGACCCCATTCTACGGCCTGGCACGAATGTGGGACTCGAAGACCAGGAGCCCAGAGGAGGCCCTGGGATAATGGTAAGTAATGTATGTATGACAGGAAGACCAGGACCCCATGCTACGGCCTGGCACGATGTTAGCTTGGACTAATTGGTGACAAGTTCACCCAACCCTTATGTGAATTGTCTGTGTTATGATGCATTTCATAAGAGCATGTTTGATAATATGTTTTATGGTTCTACTCACTGGGCTTTTAGCTCACCCCTCTCCCTTTACCCCCAGGCTTGCAGGTACAGTATAGAGCAGGAGTCCGGATAGAGTAAAGAAGTTCTGTTTATGTAATAGCTAGCAATGGACATGATCAAATTGTAATGTAAAGTCTTAATCAGTATAGTCATGTAATGAGATGATGTATATGGATATTAGAAGTGTGCTTGACCATAGATTGTGCTATCTCTTTAATACATGATCTTAGAGATTTTGATAATGTTTATGTAAACCAACTCAATATATGTTATGTCACCCATTTGGGGGCACAGATGAGATCCCACAGAGGGATCAATGTTATGTTAATGTTTATGCACAGGTTGAGTTTGGTTGATGTTCATGGAAAGAAAAGTTTTAATTTTTATGCATGTTGTTGATCATGTATGGGATTATACAGGTTTACAGGTTGTATGTCAGGCTTGCTACGGGTCCCAGCGGCCTTAAGCCGATCTGGATCCTAGCACCGGTAGCGGTCCGATTTTCGGGTCGTTACACGATCAGCTTTAACGAGTGTGTGCACTCCTTGTGCACTCCTCTTTCTTACGAGCACAGTAACCGGACTGCCGACCTCCTCCTTCTCTCTCAAACCAAACTTTCATGAATGTGAATATTACTATATGCAGAATGTAAACTCTCTTTTTGAAAAATTAGCCGATCAATTTGTTTCGGCTTTTCATTCTTATTTATACTGAATCAAATCAACCATTACAAACGGAAAACAAAATCTACTCCAACCTTGAAGCCACATTGCCAAGACTCGGGTTACAGAATACGTGGGCAACAGACTCTTAACAAATTAAAACATGCAGAACACGTGGGTACGTGTTTTATTAATAAAATAGAAAACAGTGCACGTGAGTACGTGCTTAACAGAAAATGGTGCGAACAGGCTTACTTTCATCATTTCTCCCCCGTAAGCTTATTCTTCACATCTCTGATCCCGATCATCATGCTCAGCTCGTCGATCTTGTCCCGAGACAATGGCTTTGTCAGAATGTCAACCAGTTGTGCTTCAGTCTTGACATACTCGACTTCAACTTCTCCTCTTTGAACACATTCTCGAATAAAATGAAACTTAATGTCTATATGCTTACTTATGTTATGATAAACGGGATTCTTTGTGAGCGCGATTGCAGATTTGTTGTCCACTCTTAACACAAACTTGTTCGCCTTCCAACCGATCAGCTCATGTAACAGTCTACTAATCCAAGTGCCTTGACAAGTCCCTGTTGTTGCAGCAATATACTCGGCTTCACATGAAGATAAGGCTACGACTTTCTATTTCTGTGAAATCCAGGTGACTGGGCTTTGGCCGAGAAAATAGATTACCCCTGTCGTACTTTTCCGATTATCTATGTCTCCGGCTAAGTCACTATCACTATAGCCTACCAGCTTGAACTCCTCCTCTTCAACTTTGTTGTAATTGCAGCCATGATGCAATGTGCCTTTTACATAGCGTAATATATGTTTTACGGCTGCTAGATGTTTCATTGTTGGGCTTCCATGAAGCGACTTACCATCCCAACTGAATATGCAAGATCGGGACGAGTGTTCACCAAGTACCTTAGACTTTCGATTGCACTTCTGTAAAGTGTTGCATCTACTGGAGGACTTCCGTCTGATTTGCTTAGTTTTACCCGTGTATCCATTGGAACCCGACACGGCTTACACTCAGCCATGCCAAGCTTCTCGAGTATCTTCTCTGCATACCCTGCCTAGTTAAGGGTGATACTATACGGCCTCTGCTTGACTTCTATTCCCAGATAATAGCTTAGCTTTCCAAGATCACTCATCTCAAAGTTCTTTCTCATCTTGGCTTTGAAATCCTCCACTGCTCTCAGCTTTGAACCCATGATTATCAGATTATCTACGTACACTCCCACAATCTGCACTTCATCTCCTTTGTGTTTCTTGTAGACTGCATGTTCGATCACACATCTTTGAAGCCCTAGTTCACGGAGACATTTGTCTAGCTTTATATTCCATGCACGAGGCGCCTGTTTAAGACCATACAGGGCCTTCTGTAGCTTCAAAACCTTTTCCTCTTTCCCTTGTTCAACGAATCCGTCTGGTTGTGTCACATAAACCTCTTCTTCTATCTCACCATTCAAGAATGCGGATTTGACATCCATATGATGCACTATCCAGCCTTCTTGAGCGGCTACAACAAGTAATACTCTCACAGTCTCCAGCCTGGCTACGAGAGCAAAGACTTCTTCAAAGTCTATGCCTTGTTTCTGCACATACCCCTTTGCAACTAGTCTCGCTTTATACTTAATGATCTCCCCTTCCGGATTCTGCTTTACTTTGAAAATCCATTTCAGACCAATAGCTCTCTGGTCCTTTGGGAGTTCTGCTAGTTCCCATGTTCTATTTCTCTAGATAGCCTCCATTTCTTCTATCATTGCTTGTCGCCAATGTTCACTGCAGGCAGCTTCATGATAAGATGCTGGTTCTTCAATTGACATGAGGTAAAGACCGTAGTCTTGGTTCACCTCCACTGTGTTGTCATAAATTTCTTGAAGAGTCCTGAACCTCCTTGGTCCCTCCAAGCTGTTTTCTCCTATCTCTGAATGTTCTGGACTTGACCCGGCTATAGGTGATAAGGAAACTGGCGTCAGTTCCTGACTTCGAAAGTTTTTGTCTTCTTGTATTTATGCTTCCTTGGATGTGATGACAAGTAGTCCTTCTGTTGTGGAGTATGATGTTGTCTGGTCTTGCCATTTCCACTTCTCTTCTTCCTGTAACACAACATCCCGACTTACCACAATTTGATTAGAATTTGGATTCAATAATCGGTATGCTTTGGATCCTGGTTTATATCCCAATAAAATCAGCTTCATGCTCCTGTCATCCAATTTTCTCAAGTGAGGAGCTGTGTTCTTGGCATATGCAATGCAACCAAAAACACGCATATGATGAACACTTGGGAGTCTTCCATGCCACGCTTGATAGGTGATAGCGGTTGTCGAAGCCGTCAAAAATAAACCTATTAGACAATCAACAATTAACTTGCAGATAGTGGCAATAGGGTCGAACCACAGGGATTTGACACCAAGGATCTTCCTAATAATGACTAAGGCAAATAAATAACAGATAAGTAAAAGAGGGGGGTTTGTTTTGATGAATTAAAACTAAAAAAAACAAGAGAGAGCAATAACTTAAATAAATGAGAATTTCAATGGGAAAGAGATTCTAGTTGAAGTATGAGTCTATTTCAGCCTGTTCAGAATTGGTCATTGATTACCTAAGACTCCTATTTTAGTTCAATAAATTAGTTTTGGTTGTGGAAGACGCTTCTCACAACCAAATTTCTCCTTAGTTCTAGTTTGATTAGGAAACGTTCGCTAATCAAACACTAGTCAACAAGTTGCCAAGGAACGTCCTTGGGGCATTTAGCATCGAACAACTGTTGACTGCATTAAAACTTAGAGGAACCCAATTCTATCCTTGCCAACCACATGGTCAAGTCTAGATTATGCAACTGATTATATTTGTGTTCAAATAATCTAAGCAATTACGGACCTAAATCATTCAAACAATTTATTACTCAAGCAATTTAAAAGCAATGGGCCCTTATTGATTCTAAAAGCAAAGTAATAATTATAGAAAAGATCAAGTTGCATAAATATTGAAAGCAAATAAGAGTTTAACAATGGAGTTTTAAATCTCCCAATTCATCACAAATCTAAATTTTCTCACCTTCAACTAGAAAAGAATGAATTTAGCCACTCATGGTGGACAAAAATACACAAAAGAAAGAAGAAAGGAAGATGGAGAGTGGCTGCCGAATTTCTGCAGTGTAGTCGATGGTGAAGAGATGATGCTCATACTGGTTTGGGAGCTGTCCTTTTTATAGCTGGAGAGTTCCAATTCAATTAGGGTTTTGAAATCCTAATTTGACTTGGTCTTTGTAGTATTTGATTCCCCTTTTGTCTTGGAATTTTGTTGTGAATGAAATTTCTTGGGTTAAAGACTTTCTTGTGGCTCTTGGGACAGATCTTGTAGTGTTTGAAATGGACTTGGACTTCTCCACTTTTGAATTTTGGTTTTCTGCACATTTTCCCGCTTCTGCTGTCTCTCTGCGTGAAAGTGATTTGGGCGGGTGATTTGGGCAGATCACTTGCCCAAATCGTTTCTGTGTGTCGCTCCCAGATTTCTGCCTTAGCTTTCTGCTTCTGATTTCTGCGGGTGATTTGGGCAAATCACTTTGACCCAATCACTTTTCCAGCTTTTTCTGCACTTTTTCTTCAACTTTCCATTTTCTTCCTTTTCTACAAAAACATAACAAAAACATAAATTAAGCTAGAAAAATGTGAAATTAAGCAGTAATAAATATAATAAAAATGTGGCTAAATTTTGCTTGATCAAATACCCCCACACCTAGCCTTTTGCTTGTCCTCAAGCAACAAATAACTTGGTCAATCAAGCTCCTTTTTCTTTTGAGCCTAAGCACCACTTAATCAGCCCCCCCTATACTCCTAAATTGAAGTATCACAGTATGGAGTACATGCACTAAGGTTGTTCTCTCTTTTCCTTGTTTCTTTTCACCTATCATGGCCAAGAGAAAGGTTTTTGTTTCAATCATGCTTTATTCTTTTGCTTTAAGCTTGATGTAACCCTCTAAGAGTAACTTGCCCTTCTTTTTAAGCACACTTTTCTATTCAGCAGCACTTATTCTTATCCTTGCCTGAAAAAGTCACTAACCTTTTTACGCAAAGGTGCATATTGGTGATACCCACCCCCGGTTACTCAGTTAGTCACTTGTTCAAGTGGCTAGTAGCTCTGTTCATAGTTTATTTGACCATTGGAACAGGTTTATGATTTGTGCTTTGTGCTGGTTTTTTTCTTTTTCTTTTCTTTTCATAACAGTTTGGGCAAATTAGCTCATAGGGAGTTACACTAACTTTTTATTTGCATGTATTTATATTTTTATTTTCTTTGACCGCAGCAAATTTAAGGATTCAATTCAAGAAAAGAACTTTCCAAAGTGAAGGTAGCACACTGTTATTGATTCAATTTAGGCTTAAAGAGGTGGAAAATCAATTGGGTCATGAGATAAGAAGCTTTTTTAACCTTGTTATCTATGCTGAGTAGAGCAAAAGCTGATACAAAATTTTGTGTGTGCAGAAAGTGAAAAATTTGTGCAAAAGAAAAATTGTGTGAAAGGGAAAAAATTTTAGTGTGTGTTATAGGGCAAAAAGATGCAAAAAGAAACAAAAAGAAAGCAAAAGATAATGTAATCAATGCAAAAATAACCTAGCAGTACCCCCACACCTATTGCAAACATTGTCCTCAATGTGTAAACATATATATATAAAAATTAAGAAGGAAAGGGAAAGGGACTTCCTGGCCTGTGGGTGATTTGGGCAAATCACCCGGCCAAATCACTGCTTGTTCTGGTCTGTAGGCAGAAAATGGTCCACCAGTAGTTGCAACAGGTGCTCAACATGATGCATTCTGTCCTCAATTCTGCTGAGACGAGCCTCTACTGTCTGGTTTGGGGCTACGTCTTTAGGGGCCTGATTGGCTTCTTGCTGTGGTGCCACAGGAGGTGGTTCATCTGCTGGGAGTGCTTGTTCTGTGTCCCCTACTATCCCATCTGCTGGGGCAGGCTGTGCCTTCTTCTTTCTGAATACACGCTCATGGCGTGGTGTTAGAGGCCCTACAGGTGAAAGAGAAAAAATGTTCCCCACTTTGCAAAGCAACCCCATATCATCTAAAGATTACAGGTCCAAGGGGGTTGGTTTATTGGTGGGGGTGAGGTCAGTGTGGTCTCGGTGAAATAATTTCAGGTTCACTGCAATGGCAGTGATAAAATGGCTCAGAATCAGGGGGCGGTGGTACTGGATGGTGCTGGATAATTGGGTTGCAACCCAGTAACCAAAGTGTATTTTCTGGTGTTGGTGCATGCACCACAGTATGTACAGCTCTGTTCTGGTCAGGATGTTGGGTGCATCCTTCCTCCCAGAAAATGTGTAGGCTAGAAACCTATGAATGTATTTTAGGCTGGAATTTTTGAGGTACAGGTCCTTGGACCTGGTGGGCGAGTAAGAATCAGGGGGATGATCACATAATTCCAAATAGGCATTGCTGGGATTGAATTCTGCAGAAAAATCCAAGGAGGAGTCAGGGCATTCACAGCCCATGGCAGTGCCAAACTCCTGCAGGGACAAGCGAAATCGCTATCCCAATAGTCTAAACCCGATGATGTCTGGTGTGTGCAGGTTGTGCATGGCTAGTCTATCAATGTAGAAAGTGGTGAAGAACTCATGTGTGAGCTCAGTGAAGGATGGAAAGTGGAGGAAGAAGAATTTGTCCCAACCAATAGAAGAGATTAGGGAACGTACCTGGTCTTGGAGTCTCAATGCTTCAAGAGTACCATGATGTAGGTACTTACCTGGGTGGTAAGGCAGGGAAGAGACTCTGTCTAGTCTGGCTCGTTCAGACGCCTTGTTGAACGTCAGGGTCTGAGTGATGTGATCAGGGTGGGTTGGTTTGGGCAATTCGCCTTCTTCGTGGCCTGCGGGAGGTGTGTCCGTGGGTGTCTGTAATACCCGGCTAGACTCCGGTATCAGAATTCCTACTGCCCGGTAGAATCTCGGATGTCGAAAACCTCTAGAAGGGTAAAAGCATGTTTTCATAAATGTTTTAATGTATTTTTACGGTTTTAAGCAAAAAGGAAATTGAGTTTTAAATGAAAAAGACCAAGGAGACATTTCCAGGTTCGGCCGCCGAACGTGGGATGGTTTAGGGGGGCAAGTTAGGCTTCCAAAAGTTTCAAAGGTTCGGCCGCCGAACTTGCATGAGTTTTGGAGGCACTTTAGGCTGCCGAAAGGTGGTCTGCCAGCCCCTATATAAGAGCTCCATGGCCGAAACGGGCGAGTTTTTTCCCCATTTTCGGCCACGGTGAGTTCATGCTCTCCTATGGTTGTTTTCAATATTTTTCCTTCCGATCTTTCATGTTTTAACAAGCTTTATGTTGATTTGAAGATATTTGAACAAAAAGAGCAAGTTTTGGAAACTTGGAGACCAAGGAGCGGATTTCTCCCCATCTCCGAGTTGGATCGTCTCTCCTCTCGTTCTACAAGAGGTAAGAGTAGATCCATAGTTCCTTTCACGTTTTAAGTAAGTTTTATGAAGTTTCTTGGGGTAGAAATGCATGTGTAGGTTTATGTGAAGTTTATGGGTTTACTGTGCGTTTATGAACAATGTATGTTGGTTATGCATGTTTGATGTGTTGTAGATGGGGTTTAGGATAGTTTGAAGCCCTTAGGAGCTTGTATGCATGAGTATGCATGTTGTAGAATAGGAAAATGCATGATTGCATGAGTTGGGAGGCGTTTATACATGTTGAGCTGAGTTTCTGCCCTTTTGGGAAGAACTCAGGTTCGGCGGCCGAAGGCTCTTTCGGCCGCCGAACCTGCCTTTGGTAGCATGTATCGGCTGCTGAACCCTGCCCCCGAAAGTGGACTTTCGGCTCTAGAAGGGAGTTTCAGCCGCCGAAGGTGCTGCCGAACATGCATGAGTTTCGTCTCTGAAGGGAGCCTTCCGCTGAAGGTGCATGACTTTCGGCTCTGGAGGGCCTTTCGGCCGCCGAACCTGCCGCCGAAAGTGCCCTGTTCAGCCCTCCTTTGCATGATTTATGTGATTGTTTCAAGGTGTTTTAGGGGGTTTTGGGGAGTATTTTAGAGTCATGTTTATGTATGTTAGGTCCCTCATTTGAGTCCACCTGTGTAGGTTCGGACCCGAGGAACTGAGGACCCCAGCAGTGAGTTCAGCTGCTTCTGAGTCTGTTAGAGCTTCAGCCAGAGGTGAGTGGAATATCTTATTTTTTTTCAAAGAAAATAAATAAATTCTGAGTGTAACGACCCCAAAATGGACCGTCACCGGCGCTAGGATTCAGATCGGCTTAAGGCCGCCAGAACCCGTAGCAAGCCTGCTATACTCTCTGAGTACCTGTACAATCTCAGACATGGTCATACATTTTCTGTGAAAATAAAACTTTTCTCTGGACCAAGACTTAACCTGTGCATGCACTATCTCTGTACTCTGTACCCCTGACTAGAGCTTGCTCTAGATGGGTTAATTCATACCTGTTAAGCCTGGTTTTTCACATACTCTGTAAAACAGTTATATAACAGACCATGTATACAAAAGATGTACAACACAAACATAACTAAGTCAAGCACAATTCTAACTTTATACACAACTGTTACATCTCTTTAATGTTACATGTCCTGGACCAAGACTTAACCTGTGCATGCACTATCTCTGTACTCTGTACCCCTGACTAGAGCTTGCTCTAGATGGGTTAATTCATACCTGTTAAGCCTGGTTTTTCACATACTCTGTAAAACAGTTATATAACAGACCATGTATACAAAAGATGTACAACACAAACATAACTAAGTCAAGCACAATTCTAACTTTATACACAACTGTTACATCTCTTTAATGTTACATGTCCACAATATTCAATTACAAAACTCTTCTCTCTTCCTGTACTTTGCTGGACTTCCCCTGTACACTGTACACTGAACCTGCAAGACTGGGGTTAAGGGAGTGGGATGAGCTCTATAGCCCAGTGAGTAGAACAGTAAAACAAGTCATGAAAACATGATCTTATGGAATGCATCATATCACAAACAATCCACATCAAGGGTAAATCCGTCACCACATAGTCCCAGTAACTGTGCCGTGCCAGGCCGTAGAATGGGGTCCTGGTCTTCCTGTACTGTATATGTATACGTGTACCTAACACCTGTACTTACCATTTGCCAGGGCGTAGACTGGGCACCTGGTCTTTACTATACCTGCCAGGGCGTAGACTAGGCACCTGGACTTTCCTATACCTGCCAGGCCGTAGAATGGGGTCCTGGACTTCCTGTCTGGAACTATTGGATCATTCAGCATTCACCCACATCAACAAATAAGTATGCAATGCAACATCTTTGTGGAGTCTAATGCAATCAACCTAATGCATAATCATGGTGCATGAAATATGCTTAAAGCATGTAATGTCTCAATTAAAACGAGTATTAAGTTTAGTTCCACTCACCTCTGGCTATCTGGACTGACTCTGCAGGCTCTGTAAACTCTGGAGCAGTACTCACTGCTGCTCTCTCTGGTTCCTCTGGTCTGTGTAGGCACAGATAAACTCAAATGAGGGACCAAACTAACTCAAGAACAACTCTATTAAACTCCCCAAGAATCCCCTTACACTCACTCAAACATTCATGCAAAGCATGCAAAGGAAGGCTGGACAGGACACTTTCGGCGGCAGATTCGGCGGCCGAAAGTCCTCTCCAGAGCCGAAACTCAAGCACCTTCGGCGGCCGAATCTCTACTTTCGGCAGCCGAACCCTTTCGAGGGCAAGTTTCGGAGGCTGCAAGGTACTCCAGAGACGAAAGTCTCTAACCTTCGGGGGCATCTTCGGCGGCCGAAACTCCCCTCCAGAGCCGAAAGTCCAAAGGCTCGGGGGCAAGCTTAGGCAACCGAAACCACCTCCTCAGCACCTTCGGCGGCCGAACCATTCTTCGGCGGCCAAAACTGGGTTCATCAGCAAGGCAGAACCTTGCTCTGCCTCACGCCAAAATGTACCAATCTTCCTCAAACTCAAACACCTCAAATCCTCAACATGCATACTCCCAAGTATATGCTCAAAGGGGTCAAAAACTACCTAAAAACCCCAACAACACAAAACATATAACACATATACAAGCTTTTCTCACAAAAATATCAAAAACTCTCTTTTTACCCTATTCATGCAACTCTCTCCCAAAACCTCATAAAACCTTCAAAAATCATAAAACAAGTTCAGGATCTTCACTTACCTCTTGAAACCAAGAAGAGGAACGATCCTAACGTGGAGTATTGGAGCAACTCTCCTTCAAACTCTCCAAAATGCACAACTTTGTGTTTTTAGCTAAAAACCTTCAAAATAACATAAAAATCAATCAAACCTTTGCATGATTTGATGAAAACATGAAGAAACCTTAAGAAGGACAGGGTCTCACCTCAGAAAGTGAAAGAAAACGGCAATACTTATCCTTTCAACCGACTGAGGGCCTTTTATAGGTGGCTGGCCAGACCACCTTCGGCGGCCACACGTGAAACCGAATGCCATGCATGTTCGGCGGCCGAATGTCACCTTCGGCGGCCAAACCTGGCTTTTCTGCCTTGGTTCTTTTCTCTTTTCTTTTCACCTTTAACACATGAAAACATACTATATTACTTTAGAAAAACATAAAGCTTACCCTCTAGAGAATGCCGACATCCTAGATTCCACCGGACGACAGGAATTTCGATGCCGGACTCTAGCCGGGTATTACACTGAGCATGATACACGCATCATGAATGCCATGAGATATACTAGGGTGCTTGCATTAGAATTCACGAATATGTTGCATTGTATAATATGTTGTTGATGTGGGTGAATGTTGGATGATCCTTTAGCCGCACTACGTTATGATATGATGTGATACGGTATGGAAGACCAGTGAGGCCCATTCTACACCCCTGGCACTATGTAAGAGAAAGACCAGTGAGGTCCATTCTACGCCCCTGGCATATTGGAATGTTATGTTATGAATGTAATGTAAGAGAAAGACCAGTGAGGCCCAGTCTACGCCCCTGGCACTATTGGAATGAGTAGTGGGCTATTGGTGAGAAGTTCATCCTTGATGTGAATTGTTTGTGATATGTTGCATTTCATGAAAGCATGAAATTTAAATTGAATGTTTAATTATTCTGCTCACTGGGCTTTATAGCTCACCCCTCTCCCTTAACCCCCAGGTTTGCAGGTACAGGGTAGACCAGGAGGTCAGCAGGAGTAGAGTCATGTGTTATGTAATAGCTAGATGTGGACATGAATATGATGTAATGTAAAAGTATAGTATTGAATGTAATGTAATAATGTTTATGGAAGTTTAGAGCTGTGCTTGACCATAGTATATTGTTAATCCCTTTTTAGTACATGATCTCAAATGTTTAATGATGATTATTGAAAACCAAACTTAATGTATGTATGTTACCCCATTGGAGCATTGTTGAGGACTCCAGTGTGGGTTGATGATTATGATTATGTATAGTGCATGCACAGGTTGAGTTTGGTGAATGAATGAAAGAAAAGTTTAAAATTTTTATGTATGTGTTGATCATGTATGGGATTAAGCAAGTTACAGGATGAATGTTTGGCTTGCTATGGGTCCCGGCGGCCTTAAGCCGATCTGGATCCTAGCGCCGGTAGCGGTCCGATTTTCGGGTCGTTACAGTATCTCTGGTTGTTGTTCTGGGCTCGGCGGTGGTGGTGGTGAAGGTGTTCTCGGCCGTTTCTGCCCATGGTCGATGGAAGTGGTGGCTACTGGAGGCGTTTCACCTTCAGGGGTTCCCATCGCATCTGTTGGAGAGGAGGGTGGTGCTTCAATCATCGTTGCCTTGTTTCACCGGCGATAGGTGTAACGACCCGGAAACCGGTACCACTCAGTAACGGTCTGAACCATCACTGGCACTAGGATCCAGATCGGCTTAAGGCCGCCGGGACCCGTAGCAAGCCGACTATACTCTCTGTGTACCTGATAAATCCCATACATGATACAAAGATACTCAACAATCCTGTAAAACTTTGTAGGCTTAACTACTGCTACTCAAATATAGCAATCTGAAATGGCCCTCAGGGCCTATACCAGGGACTACTATCTGCTGTGGATCAAGGGATTGAAACCCTTTTACTCTGTAACACAATCCACTGGTATCACATCAAAGCCATACATTAAGCCTAACTCACACATTTCTCATCAAGAAACGTAAAACAGGATTCATGTACAAGGGATTAATCATACATCACACTATAGCAAGGAGACTAGGAAAAGCACAAGTACATAACATGGCAGTTTATGATGCGTGGATCATGCTAGAATCGTGTCATTTCTCAAGAGAACATATGTAGTTTAGTTCCACTCACCTCTAGCCAATGCTGGCTAACTCTGGGCCAACTCTAACTCTGGAGCCTCCTCGGTTCCTCGGTCCAATCCTACACAGATGGACGTAAATGAGGTACCAAACATACTCTAACATAACTATGAACATCTCTCCAAAAACCCTCTAAAACATCACAAAACATGCATGCAAAACAAGCAAAGGAAGGCTGGACAGGGCACCTTCGGCAGCACCTTCGGCGGCCGAATGTCTCCTCCAGAGACGAAAGTCAGGCATGTTCGGCGGCCTAACTTGGACTTTCGGGGGCCGAACCTGAGTTTAGCCAGAACTCAGTTTCGTGCACAAGGACGCCTGCCAGTCCCTCCATCACCTGTTCAGACCTCAACACATGCATTTAACCCTTCTAAAACATGCATAAACACTTCAACAAGCCTAAGGGAGCTTCAAATAACTTTAAACTCCAACAAACAAGCTCACAAGACACACATCAAACATAGAGGATTCATAAACCCTATGATGCACATCTCATGCAAACTCATGCCTATCTCCCTTTTCCCTTTACAAAACTCATAAAAACATCAGAAGAACCATGGATCAACACTTACCTCTTGAAGAACAAAGGCTGAGATGATCCAAACTCAAAGATATGGAGAAACCAAGCTTCAAAAGCTTCAAACTCCAAAACCTTGTTTCAAGCTCACAACTCTTCAAAACAAGGGTAAAACTCATTAAAACCGTGAAAGATTTGAAGAAAAACCATGAAAATACTTTAAGGAGATCAAGACCTCACCTAGGTCAGAAGGAGAGAAGAAACCTCCTCCTTTTTCTGCCACTCGGTGCCCTTATAGATGAGCAACCGCCTCAGGTTCGGCTGCCGAATCGCATGCAAAACCATGCAACCTTCGGGGGCCGAACTTAACCTTCGGGGGCCGAAACTAGGGAACTTTAGGCGGCCGAACTTAACCTTAGGGGGCCGAACATGGCAAAATGCCTCATTGGCCATATCTCTTCAAAACTCAATCCTTTGCTACACGAAACCTTTAAAACACTTGAAAATCTTTTAGAAAACTTTCTCTTACCCTTCCAGAGACCTCTGACATCCTCGAACTCCCCCGGACGGTAGGAATTCTGATGTCTGAATCTAGCCGGGTATTACAATAGGTCTGGACATCCGATGAGTCGGAGTGCCTGGTCTCTGTACCTTCGGCTGTTCTGGTGTCGGCGTCGTTGGGAACGGGTGGAGGGTTTTCCATTGCTTCTTCATCACTGTCGGTGGGAATGTGTATCGGTCTGGGCATCCCGCGCCTCCTCCACATCCCGGGGCCGCCGGTAACCATGATCTTGGTTCTGGCCATAGAGTCCTGATGTCGCCGGTGATTGAGTTTCTTGGAGAAGAAGATGATGAAACAGAGAGAGATAGCGTGAGGAAAAAGGAAATAATAAAAAATTTATTTAAAGTGATTTGGGGTAGTTGAACTACCCTGATCATTAAATGCTGAGTCTCTGGTTTCTTGACAGGGTGATCTGGTCAGTGATTTGGGCAAATCACTTGGCCAAATCACTTTCTTCATTGCAGTTGCTCGGTTGGTACTGTTCACGCCTTTTGCTGTTAATGGGCTAAGCTGTCGATTTGGCCTGGTGATTTGGGCAAATCACTTCTTCGGTGCAATTGCCTGGTTTTCTGAGATGGACCCCGTCGATTTGGCCTGTCGATTTGGGCAAATCACCTGCCTCAATCACTTGTGTTTATAGTACAGTCAGACGATTTGCCCCAGTGATTTGGGCAAATCCTTTCATTTGGGCTGCCTCCCAGTAGCGCCCTATTTTCTGTCTTGGGCTGGACTGCCTTGACTTGATCAGCATGCTGGGGAAGGGGAGTCCAAGGAAACCTCCTCCACAAGGTGAACAGTAAATCCTTCATAAAATTTCTTCAAATGGTGCCCATTAACCTTGAAAACTTTGCTGGTTTGTGGACTGCGAATGTCCACAGCTCCATGTGGGTAGATGTGCTCCACCAAAAATGGCCCAATCCACCTAGACCGAAGCTTCCGAGGGAATAATTTGAACCTTGAATCAAAAAGCAAAACCTTATCACCAACCTGGAAGTGTTTTCTAGAGATGTTTTTGTCATGGAAGGCTTTGGTCTTTGCTTTGTAATCCCATGAGGCTTCATATGCATCACGTCGGATCTCCTCTAGCTCTTGAATTTGCAACTTTCTGTGGGCTCCAGCTTCTTTTTCATCAAGATTACACCATGATCTCATGGAATGCACTACAGCACATCATCTCAGGGATCAGACATGACCACCAACAATCCCACTCAAAGGATGCCTGGCCTAGCCAGGTCTTACAACCTCAATCTGCCTGGCCTGGCCAGGTCTTACCACTCTGCCTGCCTGGCCCAGCCAGGTCTTACTATCTCTGCTGCCTGCTCTAGTCAGGTCTTACTTACAGATGGCTGCCTGGCCCGGCCAGGTCTTATAACAGAGTTTGGGCTATTGGAGTCGCCTTGGTCTATCCACTGCCTCATACACATCGTATATGCAATGCGTCAACTTCGTGCAACTAATGCAAACACCCTACGATACTCTTATGATGCATGACATATGCTCAAAGCAGTTTAGTTCTGAAAAGAGAAGTTCCACTCACCTCTGGCTGACTCTGGACTACCTCTGCAGGTTCTGAACCTGTGCTTACTACTGACTTCCCTGATTCCTCTGGTCCGTTCCTACACAGGTGGACTCAAATGAGGGACCAAACTAACTCAAGAACATCTCTAAGAAACTCCCTCAAACCCTCTAAAAGATCCCCAAACAATCACATAAAACATGCAAAAGAAAGCTGGACAGGGCACTTTCGGCGGCAGGTTCGGCGGCCGAAACCCCTCTCCAGAGACGAAACTCATGCATGTTCGGCGGCACCTTCGGCGGCCGAAAGTCTCGTCCAGAGACGAAACTCAACCTTCGGCGGCACTTTCGGCGGTCGAACCTTGCCTCCAGAGACGAAAGTCCCAAGTTTCGGGGGCAAGCTTTGGCAGCCGAAACTGCCTCCACAAGGGGTTCGACGGCCGAACCTGGTTTTGCCCGCTGCGCAAAACCCTGCTCTGTTTCATGCAAACCTTTCCCCAAACTTTCCCAACATGCAGATCAACTACTCCCAACTAGCACATACCATAAAACATGCATCAAAGGGCCTAAACCTCACTTATCACCCCAAGAAACATACAAACAACACTTAAACATCCTTAAACACAAAATCATGCAAAACCTCAACCAAAACTCTATTCATGCATACTACCCATCAAACTTCCATAAAACCTTCAAAAATCATCAAAGAAGTTCAGGATCCACCCTTACCTCCTTAAGAACTTGAGGATGAGTGATCCTAACGTGGAGATATGAAGAAAACCTCTTCCAAAGCTCCAAACTTTCAAACTTGCTATTTTTGCTCAAAACCTTCAAAACACACCAAAACTCTTAAAACCCTTGAAAGATTTGGTGAAAAACATGAAAAACATGAAAGTCAACTTGGGAGAGGCTGGAACTCACCTCTGGCTGCAAGTGGAGGAGAAATATCCTCCTTCCACCGACCTTTGGCCCTTAAATAGGAGGCTGGCCAGACCACCTTCGGCAACCGAACGTGAATCCGAAACCATGCAATGTTCGGCGGCCGAAAGTGACCTTCGGCGGCCGAACCTTTGCATTTCTTCCTTGTTGCTTTTCTTTCAAAACTCATTTTCCTTTCACACTTGAAAACATTCAAAACTCTTAAACCACACATGAAAACATATGTCTTACCCTTCTCGAGGGTTCCGATACCCGAAATTCCACCGAACTACAGGAATTCCGATGCCGGACTCAAGCCGGGTATTACATTATGGTTTATATAGTTCTGCTTATTGGGCTTGTATAGCTCATCCCTCTCCCCTATCCCCAGGTTTGCAGGTTCAGAGTCCAGAGGGAGTCCAGCAGGGTTTGCAAGAAGCAGAGTTATGTAATAGCTAGTGTGGACATGTACATGTCAAGAGATAATGTATAGTGTGTAGCTTTGTGCTTGACTTATAAGAGTTGTAATCCCTTTGTGTATACACATGATCAGGTTATGTTTACATATTTGCATTGTATGTTTATGAGTATGAGAAAACCAGGCTTAACATTATGAGTTTTATCCGCCTAGAGCAATGAGGAGCTCTAGTAGGGATTATTATAGAAGAGATATAGTGCATGCACAGGTTAAGCCTTGGAGTGAAGAAAAGTTTTATGTTTTTTAAGAAAATGTATGATCATGTATGGGATTTCATAGGTACACAGACAGTATAGCAGGCTTACTACGGGTCCCGGCGACCTTAAGTCGATCTGGATTCTAGTGCCGGTAGCAGTTCGGTTTTCGGGCTGTTACAGATTGGTATCAGAGCCCTAGGTTCACATGGTCGGACCTAGATAGATAGAGTTAGGCTCATAGAGGTTTAGTGGGTCAAGCACAGTAGGCAAACATGTCCACTAGGATAGGATGTTAGTCCTGTCTATCTGCTGATGATGTGCAATGCTATGATGCATGTGTTGTTTTTCTCTATGTGTTGCTTATGTGCTCTATTATGTGTTGTTTCCAGAGAGAGTTAAGATGCGAGGAACTCGTCGATCCGCGAGATTGATTGGAGTCCCACCTGAAAGTGAGGGTACAGCTGCTCGTCCTCCTGCATTGCCAAAGGCAAGGACTCACAGGTCAAGCAGGGAGGGAACGTCAAGAGACCCGAGAAGGTCTTCTGACGAGAGCAGAAGAGGAATAGGCAGAGGGGGAAGATCAGAAGAAGAGAGAGTTGCTATGGAGGAGGCTCAGAGTAGAGATGTAAGTATGGGTATAGGAAGGTCAGAAGAAGGTATGGGGGAGTCTCAGGGAGGAGCACAGGCCTCGGGGTTTGGCTATCCACCCTGTCCACAGGGCCCAGGGGATCCGATGGAAGGCACGTCGGATTACTCCAGCTATGCCCCATATCCACCCTACATGCCATATATGCCCTATCCTTCCTTCTATCCACCATATCACATGTATCCACCCCCACCTTTTCATCAAAGTTCAGCATCGCCTGAATCCAGAGAAATAGTACCTCCACCACCACCACCTGAACCAGCAGCCCCTGTTGTTGAAGCACAACCCAATTCTTCAGGGGGAACCAAGGTGAAGATGACGGAGTACTTAAAGTTGGATGCTCCTAAATTTAACACGGGAGATGATCCCTTTGAGTATCTCAGTGCAGTCAGAATGATAACAAGTGAGTTGGGAGCAGATGAGAGCAGGGCCATTGAGATGGCAGAGTTCACATTAAAATGCAAGAAAGCCAGAGAATGGTTCAAGAACTATGTGGACCCTAGAATAGACAGTATGACATGGGAAGAGTTCGCCAACGAATTTGCTGGGTGGGCTTTCCCTGACAGTTCTAGGGAGCTAAAGGTTGTGGAGTTTGAGCAGTTGAGACAGATGGAGGAGATGAGCGTTGATGAGTATACAGATAAGTTCTTGGAATTGTTACCATACGTGGGTCAGGCGTATGATACGGATCAGAAGAAGGAAAAGAGATATGCCATGAGGCTTCATCCCAGGTATTTCTCCTTGATTCTCCACGCGGAGAAGGAGAGTTTCCACTCCATTGTGGATGCTGCTAGAAAGATGAAGGCCAGTGCCATAAGTCAGGGAGTAGTCAAGCAGTCAAAGGCACAGTCTTCTGGTGCTAAACCAGGTTCCTCCTCACAGAGTATGGCAAGTGCGAGCAAGAAGAGATAGGATAAATTCAGAGGAAAGAGAGGCAAGTTCTGGAACAGGCTTAAGACGGGTCTGGGAATGAGTAGTGGCTCCAGCTCTGGCACAGATCTTCCAGTTTGCAATCGGTGTGGGAGACCGCACAGAGGAGCTTGTTTGTTGGGATCTACAGCCTGCTATAGATGTGGGCAGGAGGGACATTATGCACGAGAATGTCCTCAGGCGACTTTGGTTACACCATCCCAGCAGATGACCGCAGGTAGTGTCGTCCAGTCAGCAGCTTCAGCCCGTCCACCAAGCAGTGGCAGAGGTAGAGGAAGAGGGGCATCCTCTTCATCAGGGATGGGTTCCCGAGGTGCAGGTCCGTCAGCTCCAGCATGGATTTTCACCATGACGCAACAGGAGGCAGACACGTCGAACACAGTGGTGTCAGGTACTCGCATCATTGGGTGTTCAGAGGTGTATGCTTTGATGGACCCCGGTGCTTCTCACTCTTTCATTTCTTCTAGAGCCGTAGAGAGATTGGGGTTGATTGTATCCGAGTTAGAGTGTCCTCTCTGGGTCAGTGGACCTAGATGTGACCCATCATTGGCAGAGTCAGTCTGTCAATTCAGTCCAGTGTTTATAGAGGATAGATGCCTTCCAGCTGACCTTGTGGTTCTAGAGTTGACAGATTTTGATGTCATTCTAGGGATGGATTGGTTATCTACCTATAGTGCTACCTTGCACTGCAGGGACAAGGTAGTGAGTCTCAGAGACCAGAATGGGTCAGAGTGTGTCTTCAGAGGAGACAAGAGAGGGACACCTAGGGGTTTGATATCAGCCCTTCAGGCTCGTAGGATGTTGAGGAAGGGGTGTCAGGGGTTCCTAGCTTATGTGAGAAAGCTAGACAGTCGGGTTAGGGAACCATCCTCAGTACCAGTTGTTAGAGAATTCCCAGATGTGTTTCCTGAAGAGCTTCCAGGACTACCACCTGATAGGGAAATAGAGTTCGAGATAGAGTTGATGCCCGGTGCCAGACCGATCTCTATTCCTCCCTACAGGATGGCGCCAACAGAGTTGCGAGAGTTGAAAGAACAGTTACAGGATTTGGTAGCAAAAGGGTTCATTCGCCCGAGTACCTCCCCTTGGGGTGCTCCAGTATTATTTGTCAGAAAGAAGGATGGACCACTTAGACTTTGTGTCGACTATAGACAGTTGAACAAAGTCACTATCAAAAACAAGTATCCTTTACCCAGGATCGATGATCTATTCGACCAACTGACAGGAGCAGGTTGTTTTTCGAAGATAGATCTGAGATCCGGATACCACCAGTTGAAGATTAGGGAAGGAGATGTATCCAAGACTGCTTTCCGAACCAGATATGGGCATTATGAGTTCCTAGTGATGCCGTTCGGGTTGACTAATGCCCCTGCAGCATTCATGGATCTCATGAACAGGGTTTTCAGGGAGTACTTGGATCGTTTTGTGATCGTCTTTATCGATGATATCTTAGTGTACTCCAGGAATGCGGAGGAGCATGCCCAGCATCTGAGGATAGTTTTGCAAACTTTGCGAGAGCATGGCTTGTATGCCAAGTTCTCCAAGTGCGAGTTCTGGCTAAGGAGCATTGCCTTTTTGGGACATGTAGTATCAGAGGAAGGAATAGCAGTAGATCCCAAGAAGGTAGAAGCAGTAGCCAATTGGCCTACACCCACGACAGTGACAGAGATCAAGAGTTTTCTGGGTTTGGCAGGCTACTATCGGAGGTTCGTTCAGGACTTTTCGAAGATAGCTGCTCCTATGACCAGACTGACTAGGAAGAATCAGAAGTTCGTATGGGTAGAGGATTGTGATGAGAGTTTTGAAGAGTTGAAGAGACGGTTGACTTCAGCACCGGTGTTAGCTCTGCCGAACAGTGATGATGATTTCACAGTGTTCTGTGATGCATCCCGAGTGGGATTAGGTTGTGTGTTAATGCATAATGACAGAGTGATAGCTTATGCTTCTAGACAGCTGAAGAGGCATGAGCTGAACTACCCGACACACGATCTTGAGATGGCAGCTGTTATCTTTGCACTTAAGATGTGGAGGCATTACCTCTACGGGGTAAAGTGTGAGATCTATACGGATCATAAGAGTCTGCAGCACATCTTAAGTCAGAGAGAGTTAAACTTGAGGCAGAGACGGTGGGTAGAATTGCTCAGTGATTACGATTGTAAGATCCAATATCATCCGGGTAAGGCTAATGTTGTAGCTGATGCCTTAAGCCGGAAGTCACTTGGCAGTTTATCCCACATTGCAGTAGAGAGAAGACCGGTGGTGAAGGACTTTTACAGACTCATGGATGAAGGGCTACAGTTACAGTTATCTAGTACAGGTGCTTTGATCGCACAGATGAGAGTTACACCAGTGTTTCTAGAGCAAGTGGCTCTGAAACAGCACGAAGATCCTGAGTTAGTGAAGATTGCCAGGACTGTTCAGTCTGGCAACAGTACAGAGTTCAGATTTGACAGTGAGGGGATTCTTCGGCATGGGAAGAGATTATGTGTACCAGATGATAGCAGTTTGAAGGAAGACATTATGAGGGAAGCTCATAATGCGAGGTATAGCGTTCACCCTGGAGCCACCAAGATGTATCAAGACTTGAGAAGGGTGTATTGGTGGCCAGCGATGAAGAGGGAAGTGGCACAATTTGTGTCAGCCTGCGAGACATGTCAAAGGGTGAAGCTAGAACACCAGAAGCCAACTGGAATGCTTAACCCACTACCGATTCCAGAATAGAAATGGGAGAACATAGCTATGGATTTTGTAGTGGGGTTACCGGCTACGTCCAACAGGCTAGACTCCATATGGGTGATTGTGGACAGACTGACGAAATCTGCTCACTTCATTCCAGTCAGGAGCAACTATTCTGTGGACAAGTTAGTGCAGGTCTATGTAGAAGAGATAGTCAAGCTGCATGGAGTTCTAGTGTCGATAGTATCAGATAGAGGACCGCAGTTCACCTCCAGGTTTTGGAGGAGTCTGCAAGCTGCTATGGGTACAAGATTGGATTTCAGCACTGCTTTCCATCCACAGACAGACGGTCAGTCCGAGAGGACCATCCAAACCATAGAAGATATGCTGAGAATGTGTGTGTTAGACTTTGGCGGTTCTTGGAGGCAGCATCTACCTCTGGTGGAGTTTGCCTACAACAACAGCCATCATGCTAGCATAGGGATGGCTCCTTATGAAGCTCTTTATGGGAGGAAGTACAGAACACCTGTTTGCTGGGAAAAGGTAGGAGAGAAGGCTCTTGCAGGGCCAGAGTTAGTTGAAATTACCAGCAAGTTAGTGCCTATCATCAGAGAGAGGATCAGAACAGCTGTAAGCAGACAGAAAAGCTATGCAGACATCCGTAGAAAGCAGATAGAGTTCCAGGAGGGGGATATGGTATTGCTGAAAGTGTCTCCAATGAAAGGAGTGGTTCGCTTTGGAAAGAAAGGTAAATTGGCTCCACGGTACATAGGTCCCTTTGAGATCTTGCAGAAGATCGGGCCTGTGTCGTATAAGCTGGATTTACCTGCATCGATGGAACAAGTTCACCCGGTATTTCATGTTTCTATGTTGAGAAAGTTTGTGTCAGATCCAGAGAAGGTTCTTAGTGAGTCTGAGGCGGATCATTGACACCCAGATTCGAAAGCTGAGAAACAAGGAGATACCAATGGTGAAAGTCCTGTGGAACCACCATAATCTAGAAGAGTGCACTTGGGAGACACGGGAGTCGATGCTCCAGCAATATCCATATCTTTTTTAAGGTTAGATTTTCCCCTTTTCTATGTGTTTATGTGTTTAGTTGTTTGAGGAACATTCGGGGACGAATGTTCTTAAGGGGGGAGAATGTAATACCCGGCTTGAGTCCGGCATCGGAATTCCTGTAGTTCGGTGGAATTTCGGGTATCGAAACCCTCGAGAAGGGTAAGACATATGTTTTCATGTGTGGTTTAAGAGTTTTGAATGTTTTCAAGTGTGAAAGGAAAATGAGTTTTGAAAGAAAAGCAACAAGGAAGAAATGCAAAGGTTCGGCCGCCGAAGGTCACTTTCGGCCGCCGAACATTGCATGGTTTCGGATTCACGTTCGGCTGCCGAAGGTGGTCTGGCCAGCCACCTATTTAAGGGCCAAAGGTCGGTGGAAGGAGGATATTTCTCCTCCACTTGCAGCCAGAGGTGAGTTCCAGCCTCTCCCAAGTTGACTTTCATGTTTTTCACCAAATCTTTCAAGGGTTTTAAGAGTTTTGGTGTGTTTTGAAGGTTTTGAGCAAAAATAGCAAGTTTGGAAGTTTGGAGCTTTGGAAGAGGTTTTCTTCCTATCTCCACGTTAGGATCACTCATCCTCAAGTTCTTAAGGAGGTAAGGGTGGATCCTAAACTTCTTTGATGATTTTTGAAGGTTTTATGGAAGTTTGATGGGTAGTATGCATGAATAGGGTTTTGGTTGAGGTTTTGCATGATTTTGTGTTTAAGGATGTTTAAGTGTTGTTTGTATGTGTCTTGGGGTGATAAGTGAGGTTTAGGCCCTTTGATGCATGTTTTATGGTATGTGCTAGTTGGGAGTAGTTGATCTGCATGTTGGGAAAGTTTGGGGAAAGGTTTGCATGAAATAGAGCAGGGTTCTGCCCAGCGGGCAAAACCAGGTTCGGCCGCCGAAGGAAGGTTCGGCCGCCGAACCCCTTGTGGAGGCAGTTTTGGCTGCCAAAGCTTGCCCCCGAAACTTGGGACTTTCGTCTCTGGAGGCAAGGTTCGGCCGCCGAAAGTGCCGCCGAAGGTTGAGTTTCGTCTCTGGACGAGACTTTCGGCCGCCGAAGGTGCCGCCGAACATGCATGAGTTTCGTCTCTGGAGAGGGGTTTCGGCCGCCGAACCTGCCGCCGAAAGTGCCCTGTCCAGCTTTCTTTTGCATGTTTTATGTGATTGTTTGGGGATCTTTTAGAGGGTTTAAGGGAGTTTCTTAGAGATGTTCTTGAGTTAGTTTGGTCCCTCATTTGAGTCCACCTGTGTAGGAACGGACCAGAGGAATCAGGGAAGTCAGTAGTAAGCACAGGTTCAGAACCTGCAGAGGTAGTCCAGAGTCAGCCAGAGGTGAGTGGAACTTCTCTTTTCAGAACTAAACTGCTTTGAGCATATGTCATGCATCATAAGAGTATCGTAGGGTGTTTGCATTAGTTGCACGAAGTTGACGCATTGCATATACGATGTGTATGAGGCTGTGGATAGACCAAGGCAACTCCAATAACCCAAACTCTGTTATAAGACCTGGCCGGGCCAGGCAGCCATCTGTAGGTAAGACCTGACTAGAGCAGGCAGCAGAGATAGTAAGACCTGGCTGGGCCAGGCAGATAGAGTGGTAAGACCTGGCCGGGCCAGGCAGATTGAGGTTGTAAGACCTGGCTAGGCCAGGCATCCTTTGAGTGGGATTGTTGGTGGTCATGTATGATCCCTGAGATGATGTGCTATAGTACATTCCATGAGATCATGTTTTCAACTTATGGTTTATATAGTTCTGCTCATTGGGCTTGTATAGCTCATCCCTCTCCCCTATCCCCCAGGTTTGCAGGTTCAGAGTCCAGAGGGAGTCCAGCAGGGTTTGCAAGAAGCAGAGTTATGTAATAGCTAGTGTGGACATGTACATGTCAAGAGATAATGTATAGTGTGTAGCTTTGTGCTTGACTTATAAGAGTTGTAATCCCTTTGTGTATACACATGATCAGGTTATGTTTACATATTTGCATTGTATGTTTATGAGTATGAGAAAACCAGGCTTAACATTATGAGTTTTATCCGCCTAGAGCAATGAGGAGCTCTAGTAGGGATTATTATAGAAGAGATATAGTGCATGCACAGGTTAAGCCTTGGAGTGAAGAAAAGTTTTATGTTTTTTAAGAAAATTGTAACGACCCCAAAATGGACCGTCACCGGCGCTAGGATTCAGGTCGGCTTAAGGCCGCCAGAACCCGTAGCAAGCCTGCTATACTCTCTGTGTACCTGTAAAACTCATACATGATCATACATTTTCTGTGAACATAACAAAAACTCTTTTCTCTGTACCAAGGCTTAACCTGTGCATGCACTATCTCTGTACTCTGTACTCTGTACTCTGTACCCCTGACTAGAGCTTGCTCTAGATGGGTTACTCATATCTGTTAAGCCTAGTTTTCACATACTCAGTAAAACATATACATATACAGATCATGTACATAACAATAGATTGACAACACAAACTACTAAGTCAAGCACATCTGTAACTGTAAACATAACTATTACATCTCTTTAACATTACATGTCCACTCTACATTATTACATTTCTCTTTACTCTTTCTGTGATCTGCTGACTTGCCCTGTACACGGTACACTGAACTTGCAAAACTGGGGTTAAGGGAGTGGGATGAGCTCTATAGCCCAGTGAGTAGAACAGTAAAACATCTCAGGAAAATATGATCTCATGGAATGCACCATAGCACAGACAAGCCACATCAAGAGTAAACCTATCACCACATAGTCCCAGTAACTCTGTGCCAGGGCGTAGAATCGAGCACCTGGTCTTCCTGTCATATATGTATATGTGTATATAACACCTCTGTACTTACCATTGCCAGGGCGTAGTCAAAGTGTAACAGCCCGGACGTGATCCCCGGCACTGTTACCGCTCACAGCCCGTGACCTTCCTCTGGGCCCAGCCACTGTGAGCAGCTCTTAACATCCCTTCACCCTCACGGGTTCCAGGCAGGATTTGTCCCTCGGGGGAGCCATTACGGCCCGCCCTAGCCCGAGTGGATTTGGCCCAATTCCTTCCTCTGGGAATTAGGTCGCCTCCCCCACTGCTCGAACCCTTGACCTCCCGTGGGGGAGGCGACCTAATTCCCAGAGGAAGGAATTGGGCCAAATCCACTCGGGCTAGGGCGGGCCGTAATGGCTCCCCCGAGGGACAAATCCTGCCTGGAACCCGTGAGCGTGAAGGGATGTTAAGAGCTGCTCACAGTGGCTGGGCCCAGAGGAAGGTCACGGGCTGTGAGCGGTAACAGTGCCGGGGATCACGTCCGGGCTGTTACACAAAGGCTCCTGGACTTTGCTATACCTACCAGGGCGTAGTCAAAGGCTCCTGGACTTCTCTATACCGGCCAGGGCGTAGTCGAAGGCTCCTGGACTTCCTGTCTGAGACTATTGGATCATTCAGCATTTACTCACATCACTAAATAACGATGCAATGCAACATATTCGTGGATACTAATGCAATCAACCTATGGCAGAATTATGATGCATGAGAGATGCTAAACCATGCAATTGTGCAAGTAAAAGATAATTCCACTCACCTCTGGCTATCTGGACTGACTGACTCTGCAGGCTCTGTAAACTCTGGAGCAGTACTCACTGCTGCTCTCTCTGGTTCCTCTGGTCTGTACCTATACAGATAGACTCATATGAGGGACCAAACTAGCTTATGCATAATTCTATTAAACTCCCCAAAAATCCCCTTATCCTCACTCTAACATCCATGGAAAGCATACAAAGGAAAGCTGGACAGAACACTTTCGGCGGCAGGTTCGGCGATCGAAAGTCCCCTCCAGAGACGAAACTCAAGCACCTTCGGCGGCCGAACTTCCATTTTCAGCTGCCGAACCCTTTCGGGGGCACGTTTCGGAGGCCAAAAGGCACTCCAGAGACGAAAGTCTCTAACCTTCGGCGGCACCTTCGGCGGCCGAACTTCCCTCCAGAGCCGAAAGTCCAAAAGCTCGGGGGCAAGCTTGGGCAGCCGAAGCCACCTCCTCACATCTCCTCAGGGGTTCGGCGGCCGAATGTACCTTCGGCTGCCGAACCTGAGTTCAGCAACAGGGCAGAAACTTGCCCTGCCTCTCGCCAAATGCACCAAACTCCTCTCCAACTTCACACCACACTTCCTCCACTTGCACACACTTATGTATATGCTCACAGGGGTCAAAAACTACCTTAAAACCCCAAAAACACAACTCAAACAACACAGAAACAAGCTCTATGCACAAAATCATCAAAACCTCACACATAACCCTATCCATGCATCTACTCTCCAAACTTCACAACTTTGAGTGTTTAGCTTAAAACCTTCAAAAGATCATAAAAACTAATCAAATCTTTGCATGATTTAATGAAAACATGAAGAAATACGCACAAAGGGCAGAGTTTCACCTCAGCAAGTGAAAGAAACGATGTTCTACCGCTTCAACCGACTGAGGGCCATTTATAGGTGGCTGGCCAGACCACCTTCGGCGGCCACACGTGAAACCGAAAGTCATGCATGTTCGGCGGCCAAACCTCAACTTCGGCGGCCGAACCTGGCTTTTCTGCCTTGGTTCATTTCACTCAAAAACTCATTTCCTTATGCTTAAAACTTAATGAACATATCAAAACATGTGAGAAAAACAGAAATCAAACCCTGCTAGAGACCTCCGACATCAGAAACTCCATCGGAAAGTAGAAGTCCGATGCCGGACTCGAGCCGGGTATTACATTCTCCCCCCCTTAAGAACAGTCGTCCTCGAATGGTCCTAAAACAAACAATGAAACACATAAAAAGGAGGAAACTAACCTCAAAACAAATATGGATACTGTTGGAGCATAGACTCCCGCGTCTCCCAGGTGCACTCTTCTAGATTATGGTGGTTCCACAGGACTTTCACCATCGGAATCTCCTTGTTCCTTAGCTGTCTGATCTGTGTGTCCAGAATCCGCACTGGCTGCTCTATATAGGTGAGATCTGTATGAATCTCCACCTCAGGCTCACTCAGAACCTGATTTGGATCTGACACAAACTGTCGTAGCATAGAAACATGAAAGACCGGGTGAATTCTCTCCATAGAAGCAGGTAAATCCAGCTTATATGACACATTTCCGATCCTCTGCAACACCTCAAAGGGTCCAATGTATCGTGGAGCTAATTTACCCTTCTTCCCGAAACGAACCACTCCTTTCATTGGAGACACTTTCAGCAATACCCAATTACCCTCCTGGAACTCTAACTGCTTTCTGCGAACGTCTGCATAACTTTTCTGTCTGCTCTGCGCTGTTCTGATTCTATCTCTGATCATGGGCACCACTCGACTAGTAATCTCTACTAACTCTGGCCCTGCAAGAGCCTTCTCTCCTATCTCTTCCCAGCAAACAGGGGATCTGCACTTCCAATGTAATACCCGGCTCGAGTCCGGCATCGGACTTCTACTTTCCGATGGAGTTTCTGATGTCGGAGGTCTCTAGCAGGGTTTGATTTCTGTTTTTCTCACATGTTTTGATATGTTCATTAAGTTTTAAGCATAAGGAAATGAGTTTTTGAGTGAAATGAACCAAGGCAGAAAAGCCAGGTTCGGCCGCCGAAGTTGAGGTTCGGCCGCCGAACATGCATGACTTTCGGTTTCACGTGTGGCCGCCGAAGGTGGTCTGGCCAGCCACCTATAAATGGCCCTCAGTCGGTTGAAGCGGTAGAACATCGTTTCTTTCACTTGCTGAGGTGAAACTCTGCCCTTTGTGCGTATTTCTTCATGTTTTCATTAAATCATGCAAAGATTTGATTAGTTTTTATGATCTTTTGAAGGTTTTAAGCTAAACACTCAAAGTTGTGAAGTTTGGAGAGTTTGAAGGAGAGTTGCTCGAAAACTCCACGTGAGGATCATTCATCTACTTGTTTTCACAAGGTAAGTGAAGATCCTGAGCTTGTTTTTATGTTTTCTGGAGGTCTCTAGCAGGGTTTGATTTCTGTTTTTCTCACATGTTTTGATATGTTCATTAAGTTTTAAGCATAAGGAAATGAGTTTTTGAGTGAAATGAACCAAGGCAGAAAAGCCAGGTTCGGCCGCCGAAGTTGAGGTTCGGCCGCCGAACATGCATGACTTTCGGTTTCACATGTGGCCGCCGAAGGTGGTCTGGCCAGCCACCTATAAATGGCCCTCAGTCGGTTGAAGCGGTAGAACATCGTTTCTTTCACTTGTTGAGGTGAAACTCTACCCTTTGTGCGTATTTCTTCATGTTTTCATTAAATCATGCAAAGATTTGATTAGTTTTTATGATCTTTTGAAGGTTTTAAGCTAAACACTCAAAGTTGTGAAGTTTGGAGAGTTTGAAGGAGAGTTGCTCCAAAACTCCACGTGAGGATCATTCATCTACTTGTTTTCACAAGGTAAGTGAAGATCCTGAGCTTGTTTTTATGTTTTCTGAAGGTTTTATGGGGTTTATAGAAAGAGATGCATGGATAGGGTTATGTGTGAGGTTTTGATTATTTTGTGCATAGAGCTTGTTTCTGTGTTGTTTGAGTTGTGTTTTTGGGGTTTTAAGGTAGTTTTTGACCCCTGTGAGCATATACATAAGTGTGTGCAAGTGGAGGAAGTGTGGTGTGAAGTTGGAGAGGAGTTTGGTGCATTTGGCGAGAGGCAGGGCAAGTTTCTGCCCTGCTGCTGAACTCAGGTTCGGCAGCCGAAGGTACATTTGGCCGCCGAACCCCTGAGGAGGTGTGAGGGGGTGGCTTCGGCTGCCCAAGCTTGCCCCCGAGCTTTTGGACTTTCGGCTCTTGAGGGAAGTTCGGCCGCCGAAGGTTAGAGACTTTCGTCTCTGGAGTGCCTTTTGGCCTCCGAAACGTGCCCCCGAAAGGGTTCGGCAGCCGAAAATGGAAGTTCGGCCGCCGAAGGTGCTTGAGTTTCGTCTCTGGAGGGGACTTTCGGCCGCCGAACCTGCCGCCGAAAGTGTTCTGTCCAGCTTTCCTTTGTATGCTTTCCATGGATGTTAGACTGAGGATAAGGGGATTTTTTGGGAGTTTAATAGAATTATGCATAAGCTAGTTTGGTCCCTCATATGAGTCTATCTGTATAGGTACAGACTAGAGGAACCAGAAAGAGCAGCAGTGAGTACTGCTCCAGAGTTTACAGAGCCTGCAGAGTCAGTCAGTCCAGATAGCCAGAGGCAAGAAGGCCAGAGAATGGTTTAAGAACTATGTGGAACCCAGAATGGACAGTATGTCATGGGGAGAGTTCGCCAATGAGTTTGCAGGGTGGGCTTTTCCTGATAGCTCCAGGGAGATGAAAGTAATCGAGTTCGAACAGTTGAGACAGACAGATGAAATGAGTGTTGATGAATTCACAGATAAGTTCCTGGATTTGCTTCAGTACGTGGGTCAAGCCTATGATATTGATCAGAAGAAGGCAAGGAGATATACTATGAGACTGCATCCCAGGTATTCTTCCTTGATTCTTCCAGCAGAAAAGGAGAGTTTCCACACCGAAGCCACCTCCTCACACCTCCTCAGGGGTTCGGCAGCCGAATGTACCTTCGGCTGCCGAACCTGAGTTCAGCAGCAGGGCAGAAACTTGCCCTGCCTCTCGCCAAATGCACCAAACTCCTCTCCAACTTCACACCACACTTCCTCCACTTGCACACACTTATGTATATGCTCACAGGGGTCAAAAACTACCTTAAAACCCCAAAAACACAACTCAAACAACACAGAAACAAGCTCTATGCACAAAATCATCAAAACCTCACACATAACCCTATCCATGCATCTCTTTCTATAAACCCCATAAAACCTTCAGAAAACATAAAAACAAGCTCAGGATCTTCACTTACCTTGTGAAAACAAGTAGATGAATGATCCTCACGTGGAGTTTTGGAGCAACTCTCCTTCAAACTCTCCAAACTTCACAACTTTGAGTGTTTAGCTTAAAACCTTCAAAAGATCATAAAAACTAATCAAATCTTTGCATGATTTAATGAAAAGCCTTTGACTACGCCCTGGCCGGTATAGAGAAGTCCAGGAGCCTTTGACTACGCCCTGGCAGGTATAGCAAAGTCCAGGAGCCTTTGACGACGCCCTGGCAATGGTAAGTACAGAGGTGTTATATACACATATACATATATGACAGGAAGACCAGGTGCTCGATTCTACGCCCTGGCACAGAGTTACTGGGACTATGTGGTGACAGGTTTACTCTTGATGTGGCTTGTCTGTGCTATGGTGCATTCCATGAGATCATATTTTCCTGAGATGTTTTACTGTTCTACTCACTGGGCTATAGAGATCATCCCACTCCCTTAACCCCAGTTTTGCAGGTTCAGTGTACCGTGTACAGGGCAAGTCAGCAGATCACAGAAAGAGTAAAGAGAAATGTAATAATGTAGAGTGGACATGTAATGTTAAAGAGATGTAATAGTTATGTTTACAGTTACAGATGTGCTTGACTTAGTAGTTTGTGTTGTCAATCTATTGTTATGTACATGATCTGTATATGTATATGTTTTACTGAGTAAGTGAAAACCAGGCTTAACAGATATGAGTAACCCATCTAGAGCAAGCTCTAGTCAGGGGTACAGAGTACAGAGTACAGAGTACAGAGATAGTGCATGCACAGGTTAAGCCGAGCTTGCCCCCGAGCTTTTGGACTTTCGGCTCTGAAGGGAAGTTCGGCCGCCGAAGGTGCCGCCGAAGGTTAGAGACTGTCGTCTCTGGAGTGCCTTTTGGCCTCCGAAACATGCCCCCAAAAGGGTTCGGCAGCCGAAAATGGAAGTTCAGCCGCCGAAGGTGCTTGAGTTTCGTCTCTGGAGGGGACTTTCAGCCGCCGAACCTGCCGCCGAAAGTGTTCTGTCCAGCTTTCCTTTGTATGCTTTCCATGGACGTTAGAGTGAGGATAAGGGGATTTTTGGGGAGTTTAATAGAATTATGCATAAGCTAGTTTGGTCCCTCATATGAGTCTATCTGTATAGGTACAGACCAGAGGAACCAGAGAGAGCAGCAGTGAGTACTGCTCCAGAGTTTACAGAGCCTGCAGAGTCAGTCAGTCCAGATAGCCAGAGGTGAGTGGAATTATCTTTTACTTGCACAATTGCATGGTTTAGCATCTCTCATGCATCATAATTCTGCCATAGGTTGATTGCATTAGTATCCACGAATATGTTGCATTGCATCGTTATTTGGTGATGTGAGTAAATGCTGAATGATCCCTTCAAAAGATCATAAAAACTAATCAAATCTTTGCATAAGTTAATGAAAACATGAAGAAAGACGCACAAAGGGCAGAGTTTCACCTCAGCAAGTGAAAGAAACGATGTTCTACAGCTTCAACCGACTGAGGGCCATTTATAGGTGGCTGGCCAGACCACCTTCGGCGGCCACACGTGAAACCGAAAGTCATGCATGTTCGGCGGCCGAACCTCAACTTCGGCGGCCGAACCTGGCTTTTCTGCCTTGGTTCAAAGAGATGTAATAGTTATGTTTACAGTTACTGTAATACCCGGCTAAGTCAGACATCGGAATTCCTACCGTCCGGTGGAATTCGGGGATGTCAGAGACTTCTAGTACGGTATTAGAAAGAGTTGCTAAATGTTTTTTATGACTTTGTAAGGTTTAGCGTAGAAAACGAGTTGAGTTTCGTGGAGAATTGGCCAAAGGAGTTTTGTCATGTTCGGCCCCCGAAGGTTAAGTTCGGCCGCCGAAAGTGCCCAATGTTCGGCCCCCGAAGGTTATGTTCGGCCCCCGAACGTTGCATGGTTTTGCATGCAGTATCGGCAGCCGAAGCTGAGTTGGCCAGCCAATGTATGGGCACTCCTTAGTCACGGTTTTGGACATGTGTTGCTTCCAAATCTGTCCAGAGGTTATGCCACGTCTCCCATGACTCATCTGCAGAGTTTTTATCAGCTCATGCAGAGGTTTGGCTTTGTTCAAGTGTTTTTGACGGTTTTGGGTAAAACGAGAGCTTTGAGGGTTTGTTGAAGAAGAAGAGGTGTTGGTGCATAGCGTTGAGTTCAGGTTGTTCAGCTTCTAGTTTCCACCGGTAAGGAAAGTGTTTAAACGTGTTTTCATGAGTTATGAGAGCTTTTGACGAGGTGAAGGGTAGAGTTATGTTGGTAGGTTTCGTTTTGATGTTTTAATGGTTTATGCATGATTATGTGTTATGTGTGTTGATTGTTGGGGTTGCTAGGTAGTTTTGGACCCCTTTTTGCATATACCAGAGTATATGTGAGGTGAGACGTTGAGTTATGCATGTTAGAGTGTGTTGGAGAAGTTGTGCATGAGAGGAAGCAAGGTTCTGCCTTCTGGAGAACCCAGCTTCGGCCGCCGAAGTGAAGAATCGGCCGCCGAACCCCTTGTGGAGGTAGTTTCGGCTGCCTAAGGTTGCCTCCGAAAGACTGAACTTTCGGATCTGTCATGCACATTCGGCCGCCGAAGGTGCCGCCGAACATGCATGAGTTTCGGCTCTGGAAAGGACATTCGGCCGCCGAACCTGCTGCCGAATGTGTTCTGTCCAGCCTTCGTTTGCATAAGTTCTGTGATTCTGTTCAGAGGTTTAGAGGGGATTCGAGGGAATTGTTTAAGAGTTTTGCATAGTATGTGTGACACCTCATTCGAGTCCATTTGTGTAGGATTGGACCCGAGAGTTCGAGGAGGTCATCAGTGTTAGAGATATCAGAGTCAGTACAGTATCTGCCAGAGAAGCAGAGGTGAGTGGAACTAAACTAACTATTTTATTTTGAGAAATGACACTATTCTAGCATGCTCCATGCATCATACATTGCCATGTTATATCTTAGGTTGTGTTGCATTAGAATTCACGAATATGATGCATTGCATATGTTGTTATTCCTGTGGATGAATGTTGGATGATCCTTAGCCCTTGACAGAGAGCAGATACAGATTTATGGCATGAGATAGCCATACCAGGTCGCCCCTGGATAGTCCAGGTCGCTCCTGGTACTATGAGTGAGACAGCTGGGCTGTCAGACAGCTGGGCTGTCAGATCAGCGTGAAGTGTAGACCAGGTGAGACCTCGTCTCCTTGGCACAGTTAGTCATGTTATGATATCAGAGAGATAAGTGGAAGACCAGGTGATGACATTGTCTCCTTGGCACTGTTGGTATTCTAACATGTAGTTGAGGGCTACTGGTGACAAGTTCATCTTTGAGCTGATATGATTGTGATGTGATGCATTTCATGCGAACATGTAATTAATGAATTGTTTTATTGTTCCTCCTCACTGGGCTCTAGAGCTCATCCCACTCCCTTAACCCCAGTTTTGCAGGTTCTGAGATAGCTTTGGGAAATCAAAGTCAGCAAGAGTACAGAGGAAAGTTGTGCTTGAATGTATGCTGTAATAGTGTCGTGGACATGATGTAATTTGTAATTAAAAGATTAACTGTCATGTACTGTATAGATCTGTACTGTCATATACGGTTAGACTTGTGCTTTCCCTAGTGTTTTTGCTGTTGCGTGATGTATGCTTAATCCCCTGTACATGAATCCTGTTTTACGTTTCTTGATGAGAAATGAGTGAGTTAGGCTTAATGTATGGCTTCGATGAGATACCAGTGGAATGTGTTACAGATTAAAAGGGTTTCATTTCCATGACCCACAGCAGATAGTAGTCCCTGGTATAGGCCCTGAGGGCCATTTCAGATTGACATATCTGAGTAGCAGCAATTAAGCCTACAGAGTTTGACAGGATTGTTGAGTCTATTTGTATCATGTCTGGGATTTATGAGGTACACAGAGAGTATAGTCGGCTTACTACGGGTCCCGGCGGCCTTAAGCCGATCTGGATCCTAGTGCCAGTGATGGTTCGGACCGTTACTGAGGGGTACCGGTTTCCGGGTCGTTACAGATTGGTATCAGAGCATAGGGCCTCTAGAGTACGATGTGCTGAGTCAGTATACTCAGGGATCAGAGATATCTCACATCGGAAAGAGGTTAAGATGTCAGAGTTGGAGATCGTTCGAGTACGGTGTGTTGAGCGAAGATGCTCAAGGATTAGATTCCTACATCGGAAAGAGGTGTTGTCTTGTATAGGCAGGAAAGCACAATAAGTTAAACTCATGTCCACATGTCCACTAGGATAGGATGTGGAGTCCTGTCTTGCCTGCTGATGTGAAATGCCATGATGAGTTGCATGTTTAATGATATGTGCTTTATATGTGTTGTGGATTCATGTATTTTCACATGGATCATTTGATGATATTGTGTGTGATGTTGTGCTTTTCAGAGGCAGGATGAGAGGAACTCGTCGATCTGGTAGATTGACAGGAGCTCTGCCGGAGGATGAGGACATGGATGCTCATCTCCCCATTCTGCAAAGGGCAACATCAGATAGTATAAGCAGAGAAGGTACATCAAGGGACCCTAGAAGGTCTGTTGCTGAGAGTAGAAAGGGAGTTGTCCAGAGTGGTATGTCAGGGTGTATGAGAGGAATAGAGGAGGATGAGCAGAGTAGAGATGGTAGCTTTGGCAGGAGTAGGTTGGGAGGAGATATGGGTGAGTCCCAAGGAGGCACTCAGGCCTCGAGGTTTGTTCCACCTCAGTATCCACCCTACCAGTGGGGGGCAGAGTACCCGATGAGAGGTACATCAGAGTTTCCTAGGTATAACCCATATCCCACCTTTATGCCCTATCCTTCCTTTTACCCGTCATATCTACAGTATCCCATGTTTCCACCCGTCTTTGGTTACCCAGGGTCAGTAACCCCTAACCCGGGGAATGTTGCATCTCCGCCACCATCAGTAGAACCAGTAGCCCCAAGTGTCCAAATACCCAAGCCGAGTTCACCTGGGGACAGTATGGTGCAGATGACAGCTTATTTGAGGTTAGATGTTCCCAAATTTGAGACTGGTGATGACCCTTTGGAGTATCTTAGAAAGGTCAAGATGATAACAGAGGAGTTGGGAGCCAGTGAGAGTAGAGCCATTCAGATGGCAGGGAGCACATTGAATTGTGTGCAGGCAAGGGAATGGTTCACCCAGTATGTGGACCCGAGGGTAGAAAGCTTATCCTGGGAACAGTTTGCTATAGAGTTTGCAGGATGGGCTTGTCCAGATAGCTTAAAGGAACATAAAGAGAGTGAATGTGAGCAGCCAGGGCAGACAGAAAATATGAGTGTAGAAAAAGACCCAGAGAATAGTGATCGTTTCCCTTTGGGTGAGGCTGCTGCAAAGAATAAAAAGAAAGTGAGAGGCCTGAAAGGGGCAAAGAAAAGAGAGTTCTGGAAAAGAGTAAAGTTTGGCATGGGTTTTTGTGAGGGTTCGAGTTCTGGTTGGGATAGTGTTAGATGTGCGACGTGTGGTAGGAGGCACAAAGGAGTCTGTCGTGCTGGGACAACAGCATGTTTCAGGTGCGGACAGGAGGGGCACATGGCACGAGAGTGTCCCATTATGACCGTATCCGCACAGTTCCCACAGACATCCTCAGATCATATCATTCCACCAGACGCTCCAACCAGAGATAGCGAAAGGGGAGTAGTCCCTTCTTCAGGAGGTTCCTTAAGTGGAAGTCCGTTCGTTCCGGCTCGGAGTTTCACCCAGGTTCAGCCAGAGACAGACACACCGAACACAGTGGTGCCAGGTAAGCTCACTTTTGAGTGTTCTGCTGTGTGTATGGTTTTCTGGACACTAGTAGAAGATCAGTTGATGTGAAAATAGGAAAGTGTAAGAGAGTTAGATGGTCAGAGAGAACGAGTATATCGTTAAAGGTTAGTGAGCTAGAAAAGAGCTTGAGAGCTATAGCTGTGGATATGAAATTCAGGTAGAGAGAGAGAGTGATCTCTCATCTCTGAGTGTAGATCTCAAGTAAAGAATAAGAAAAAGAATAAAAGTAAGTAAAAGAAAAGTAAGCAAAGAAACGAGTAAATGAGATAGAACCAAGCAGAGAAAGAACAGAGTAGAATAACGTAAAGTAAGAAAGGTCAGATAGCTTTCAGTTAGTCTGGGATTAGATGGCGTTTGAGCTTTAGTTCAGATAGTTCTGGATACGTGAGGCGTGAAGTGTACACAAAAGTAGTCTGTTGATATGGGACTACGGCATGTATAGATGCGAGCAGGAAGGACTCATTGTTTGTGAGTATCCTACTGCGGCCCTGATTGGCACAGTCCTAGCAGATGACTGCGAGTAGTGTAACTCAGTCTGTAGCTCTAGCCATGTCACAGGACAGTGGTTGACGCAGGAGGAGAGAGTTCTCCTATTCTTTGGTCGGTTCCCGAGGGAAGATTCGTTAGTTTTAGTTTGGATCTTCATCCTGACTCAGTAGGAGGCTAACACATCGAACACGGTGACGTCAGATACGTTAACTTGAGAGTGTTCAGATGTGTAGGGTATCGTGGACCCTGATGTTTCTTTCCCTGTTGTTTTGAGAGTCATAGATAGAGGGGGGTTGATAACTTCTGGGCTTAGACAGTTTCTTTGGGTTGATAGACCCGAGTGTGATCCATCTGTGGCAGAGTCAGTCTGTCGATTTAGTTCAGCATTTGGTGCGAGTAGTGGATGCAATCCAGCTGACCTTATGGTTCTAGAGTTGACTAGTGATGTCAATCTAGGGCGGATTGGCTAGCTACTCGAGGTACTACCTAAGTCTGCAACGACAAGGTAGGAGAGTGTAGAGGTCAGAGGCTTGGATGGATCAGAGTTAGTCCTTAGAGGGGACAGTATAGCATACCCAGAAGGGTGATATCAGCCCTACAGACTCGTGACTTCCTTAGGCAGGGTAATCAGGGGTTTTCTTGCTCTTGGTTGAGAGCAGAATAGTCAGGTCAGGGAACCAGCCTCAGTACTCATAGACAGAAAAAGAGAAAGAGAGTTATATGTGTTATCCCAGACAAGCTAGCAGGATTACCAATAGAGTCGGGAAGTCAAGTGAGGATGAAGCCTAGACTTATCTTCATCTCTTCCTGTAAATTGGTACCTATAGCATGTAAGAGATGAAAACCTGTAAGACCTCGAAAAGTATATGGAGAGAGATAGTTGAGTAATGTGCACTTAGTAGCGAAGGATTCTATCCGACTTAGTACCACACACCCTGGACTAGTCCAGTATCATTGTGAGAACCGAAGGATGAAACCTTGAGATTTTGTCACAGCTGTGACCAGGTGCACACGGTCACTACCAAGGATAAGTGTTCCCACACAGGTCGGTGGAGACCGCTAGTTGGCATTGATTAGCCTCCACGAGAGATCTAAGAGGTGGGTGGGAACTAGATGTTGCGAATAAGAGAGAAAGGTCAGTGTACTAGATGAGTAAACCAGAGGTAAGGGGTAACACTGCTCAGCGATTTACTGGGACAGGCAGATGAGAGGTTAGCTGCCCTCAGGGAAAAGTCGCTTAGCAGTTTATCCTAGAGAGACGAGCGAAAGAGCTAAAGAACTAGAGCTAGTCCAGTGTAGGTCAAAGGATCAAAAGAGAACAGGTCAGGATAGAAAAGAAGAAGAAAGACAGGTAAGGATCAGAGTGCGCAGCAAAAGCGTAGAATAGTTCAGAAACATAGAGAAGCATGCCTAGTATCTACTAAGTGGGGTAGATAAGAGAACACGGCATAGAGGCCAAGTTCTGTAATCTGAGTTCGGTTTTGGGGCATGTCTGTGTGACTCGTGATGTGTCACCATAGAGAAAGCTATACTCACGTCATTTAGCCTTTCCTGAGAGCTGTTGCTCCTCTGATCGGGTGAGTACAGAGAAACAAAGGTGAGTGTAATCAGAGTAGTGTGCATAGAACTGAGAAAAGGTAAAGAGAAAGGGAAGTCAATAGGTAGCAAAGAGAGTCAAGTGGACTCTGTACAGACAGGAGTGATCAGTAAACCAGGTAGAGTGTGGACACAGATTAAGCAGTTAAGGGTCAGCAGAGTCAGAATGTATAGCCAACCCGGGAATTTTACTCCAGGGGTATCTGTGTCTCGTCGTAGAAAAAGGTGTTAGACTTTCCGTACTTGCTTCTTTGCATCTATGTGCTTGTTATTGTAACCATTCGAGGACGAATGTTTTTAAAGGGGGGAAGAATGTAATACCCGGCTAAGTCAGACATCGGAATTCCTACCGTCCGGTGGAATTCGGGGATGTCAGAGACTTCTAGTACGGTATTAGAAAGAGTTGCTAAATGTTTTTTATGACTTTGTAAGGTTTAGCGTAGAAAACGAGTTGAGTTTCGTGGAGAATTGGCCAAAGGAGTTTTGTCATGTTCGGCCCCCGAAGGTTAAGTTCGGCCGCCGAAAGTGCCCAATGTTCGGCCCCCGAAGGTTATGTTCGGCCCCCGAACGTTGCATGGTTTTGCATGCAGTATCGGCAGCCGAAGCTGAGTTGGCCAGCCAATGTATGGGCACTCCTTAGTCACGGTTTTGGACATGTGTTGCTTCCAAATCTGTCCAGAGGTTATGCCACGTCTCCCATGACTCATCTGCAGAGTTTTTATCAGCTCATGCAGAGGTTTGGCTTTGTTCAAGTGTTTTTGACGGTTTTGGGTAAAACGAGAGCTTTGAGGGTTTGTTGAAGAAGAAGAGGTGTTGGTGCATAGCGTTGAGTTCAGGTTGTTCAGCTTCTAGTTTCCACCGGTAAGGAAAGTGTTTAAACGTGTTTTCATGAGTTATGAGAGCTTTTGACGAGGTGAAGGGTAGAGTTATGTTGGTAGGTTTCGTTTTGATGTTTTAATGGTTTATGCATGATTATGTGTTATGTGTGTTGATTGTTGGGGTTGCTAGGTAGTTTTGGACCCCTTTTTGCATATACCAGAGTATATGTGAGGTGAGACGTTGAGTTATGCATGTTAGAGTGTGTTGGAGAAGTTGTGCATGAGAGGAAGCAAGGTTCTGCCTTCTGGAGAACCCAGCTTCGGCCGCCGAAGTGAAGAATCGGCCGCCGAACCCCTTGTGGAGGTAGTTTCGGCTGCCTAAGGTTGCCTCCGAAAGACTGGAACTTTCGGATCTGTCATGCACATTCGGCCGCCGAAGGTGCCGCCGAACATGCATGAGTTTCGGCTCTGGAAAGGACATTCGGCCGCCGAACCTGCTGCCGAATGTGTTCTGTCCAGCCTTCGTTTGCATAAGTTCTGTGATTCTGTTCAGAGGTTTAGAGGGGATTCGAGGGAATTGTTTAAGAGTTTTGCATAGTATGTGTTACACCTCATTCGAGTCCATTTGTGTAGGATTGGACCCGAGAGTTCGAGGAGGTCATCAGTGTTAGAGATATCAGAGTCAGTACAGTATCTGCCAGAGAAGCAGAGGTGAGTGGAACTAAACTAACTATTTTATTTTGAGAAATGACACTATTCTAGCATGCTCCATGCATCATACATTGCCATGTTATATCTTAGGTTGTGTTGCATTAGAATTCACGAATATGATGCATTGCATATGTTGTTATTCCTGTGGATGAATGTTGGATGATCCTTAGCCCTTGACAGAGAGCAGATACAAATTTATGGCATGAGATAGCCATACCAGGTCGCCCCTGGATAGTCCAGGTCGCTCCTGGTACTATGAGTGAGACAGCTGGGCTGTCAGACAGCTGGGCTGTCAGATCAGCGTGAAGTGTAGACCAGGTGAGACCTCGTCTCCTTGGCACAGTTAGTCATGTTATGATATCAGAGAGATAAGTGGAAGACCAGGTGATGACATTGTCTCCTTGGCACTGTTGGTATTCTAACATGTAGTTGAGGGCTACTGGTGACAAGTTCATCTTTGAGCTGATATGATTGTGATGTGATGCATTTCATGCGAACATGTAATTAATGAATTGTTTTATTGTTCCTCCTCACTGGGCTCTAGAGCTCATCCCACTCCCTTAACCCCAGTTTTGCAGGTTCTGAGATAGCTTTGGGAAATCAAAGTCAGCAAGAGTACAGAGGAAAGTTGTGCTTGAATGTATGCTGTAATAGTGTCGTGGACATGATGTAATTTGTAATTAAAAGATTAACTGTCATGTACTGTATAGATCTGTACTGTCATATACGGTTAGACTTGTGCTTTCCCTAGTGTTTTTGCTGTTGCGTGATGTATGCTTAATCCCCTGTACATGAATCCTGTTTTACGTTTCTTGATGAGAAATGAGTGAGTTAGGCTTAATGTATGGCTTCGATGAGATACCAGTGGAATGTGTTACAGATTAAAAGGGTTTCATTTCCATGACCCACAGCAGATAGTAGTCCCTGGTATAGGCCCTGAGGGCCATTTCAGATTGACATATCTGAGTAGCAGCAATTAAGCCTACAGAGTTTGACAGGATTGTTGAGTCTATTTGTATCATGTCTGGGATTTATGAGGTACACAGAGAGTATAGTCGGCTTACTACGGGTCCCGGTGGCCTTAAGCCGATCTGGATCCTAGTGCCAGTGATGGTTCGGACCGTTACTGAGGGGTACCAGTTTCCGGGTCGTTACAGTTACAGATGTGCTTGACTTAGTAGTTTGTGTTGTCAATCTATTGTTATGTACATGATCTGTATATGTATATGTTTTATGGAGTATGTGAAAACCAGGCTTAATGGAATAGTCTGGTGAGAGTGAGTACCAATTGTTCCATGGAACAATTGGTACTCACTCTCACCAGACTATTCCCTTAAAGTGGGAGGTCAAGGATTCGAGCAGTGGGGGAGGCGACCTAATTCCCAAAGGAAGGAATTGGGCCAAATCCACTCGGGCTAGGGCGGGCCGTAATGGCTCCCCCGAGGGACAATTCCTGCCTGGAACCCGTGAGGGTGAAGGGATGTTAAGAGCTACTCACAGTGGCTGGGCCCAGAGGAAGGTCACGGGCTGTGAGCGGTAACAGGGCCGGTCGTACGGGGCCGGGCTGTTACATAAAAAAGCTCTATGCACAAAATCATCAAAACCTCACACATAACCCTATCCATGCATCTCTTTCTATAAACCCCATAAAACCTTCAGAAAACATAAAAACAAGCTCAGGATCTTCACTTACCTTGTGAAAACAAGTAGATGAATGATCCTCACGTGGAGTTTTGGAGCAACTCTCCTTCAAACTCTCCAAACTTCACAACTTTGAGTGTTTAGCTTAAAATCTTCAAAAGATCATAAAAACTAATCAAATCTTTGCATGATTTAATGAAAACATGAAGAAATACGCACAAAGGGCAGAGTTTCACCTCAGCAAGTGAAAGAAACGATGTTCTACCGCTTCAACCGACTGAGGGCCATTTATAGGTGGCTGGCCAGACCACCTTCGGCGGCCACACGTGAAACCGAAAGTCATGCATGTTCGGCGGCCGAACCTCAACTTCGGCGGCCGAACCTGGCTTTTCTGCCTTGGTTCATTTGGAACAATTGGTACTCACTCTCACCAGACTATTCCCTTAAAGTGGGAGGTCAAGGGTTCGAGCAGTGGGGGAGGCGACCTAATTCCCAGAGGAAGGAATTGGGCCAAATCCACTCGGGCTAGGGCGGGCCGTAATGGCTCCCCCGAGGGACAAATCCTGCCTGGAACCCGTGAGGGTGAAGGGATGTTAAGAGCTGCTCACAGTGGCTGGGCCCAGAGGAAGGTCACGGGCTGTGAGCGGTAACAGGGCCGGTCGTATGGGGCCGGGCTGTTACATAAAAAGGCATGGAACAATTGGTACTCACTCTCACCAGACTATTCCCTTAAAGTGGGAGGTCAAGGGTTCGAGCAGTGGGGGAGGCGACCTAATTCCCAGAGGAAGGAATTGGGCCAAATCCACTCGGGCTAGGGCGGGCCGTAATGGCTCCCCCGAGGGACAAATCCTGCCTGGAACCCATGAGGGTGAAGGGATGTTAAGAGCTGCTCACAGTGGCTGGGCCCAGAGGAAGGTCACGGGCTGTGAGCGGTAACAGGGCCAGTCGTACGGGGCCGGGCTACTTTCATCTCTGGAGTGCCTTTTGGCCTCCGAAACGTGCCCCCGAAAGGGTTCGGCAGTCGAAAATGGAAGTTTGGCCGCCGAAGGTGCTTGAGTTTCGTCTCTGGAGGGGACTTTCGGCCGCCGAACGCCTTTTATGTAACAGCCCGGCCCCGTACGACCGACCCTGTTACCGCTCACAGCCCGTGACCTTCCTCTGGGCCCAGCCACTGTGAGCAGCTCTTAACATCCCTTCACCCTCACGGGTTCCAGGCAGGATTTGTCCCTCGGGGGAGCCATTACGGCCCGCCCTAGCCCGAGTGGATTTGGCCCAATTCCTTCCTCTGGGAATTAGGTCGCCTCCCCCACTGCTCGAACCCTTGACCTCCCACTTTAAGGGAATAGTCTGGTGAGAGTGAGTACCAATTGTTCCAATTCCTCCACTTGCACACACTTATGTATATGCTCACAGGGGTCAAAAACTACCTTAAAACCCCAAAAACACAACTCAAACAACACAGAAACAAGCTCTATGCACAAAATCATCAAAACCTCACACATAACCCTATCCATGCATCTCTTTCTATAAACCCCATAAAACCTTCAGAAAACATAAAAACAAGCTCAGGATCTTCACTTACCTTGTGAAAACAAGTAGATGAATGATCCTCACGTGGAGTTTTGGAGCAACTCTCCTTCAAACTCTCCAAACTTCACAACTTTGAGTGTTTAGCTTACATCACCAAATAACGATGCAATGCAACATATTCGTGGATACTAATGCAATCAACCTATGGCAGAATTATGATGCATGAGAGATGCTAAACCATGCAATTGTGCAAGTAAAAGATAATTCCACTCACCTCTAGAGAAAAGAGTTTTTGTTATGTTCATAGAAAATGTATGATCATGTATGAGTTTTACAGGTACACAGAGAGTATAGCAGGCTTGCTACGGGTTCTGGCGGCCTTAAGCCGACCTGAATCCTAGCGCCGGTGACGGTAAGAAATACGCACAAAGGGCAGAGTTTCACCTCAACAAGTGAAAGAAACGATGTTCTACCACTTCAACCGACTGAGGGCCATTTATAGGTGGCTGGCCAGACCACCTTCGGCGGCCACACGTGAAACTGAAAGTCATGCATGTTCGGCGGCCGAACCTCAACTTCGGCGGCCGAACCTGGCTTTTCTGCCTTGGTTCATTTCACTCAAAAACTCATTTCCTTATGCTTAAAACTTAATGAACATATCAAAACATGTGAGAAAAACAGAAATCAAACCCTGCTAGAGACCTCCGACAGTTTCATTGTTTGTTTTAGGACCATTCGAGGACGAATGTTCTTAAGGGGGGGAGAATGTAATACCCGGCTCGAGTCCGGCATCGGACTTCTACTTTCCGATGGAGTTTCTGATGTCGGAGGTCTCTAGCAGGGTTTGATTTCTGTTTTTCTCACATGTTTTGATATGTTCATTAAGTTTTAAGCATAAGGAAATGAGTTTTTGAGTGAAATGAACCAAGGCAGAAAAGCCAGGTTCGGCCGCCGAAGTTGAGGTTCGGCCGCCGAACATGCATGACTTTCGGTTTCACGTGTGGCCGCCAAAGGTGGTCTGGCCAGCCACCTATAAATGGCCCTCAGTCGGTTGAAGCGGTAGAATATCGTTTCTTTCACTTGCAGCAACAGTCAAAGGCACAGGCTTCGGGTTCTAAAGCCCCCACTCTAGGTAGTAAGAGATGGGATAGAGCAAAAGGAACAAAGAGTAAGTTCTGGAGTAAAGTCAAGTCAGGTCTGGGAATAGGTAGTGGCTCAAGCTCTGGCACAGCTCCAGTATGCAGACGATGCGGAAAACCACATGGAGGAGTTTGTCGGTTGGGATCTACAGCTTGTTTTCGATGTGGACAGGAAGGGCATATTGCTCGGGATTGTCCGCAGATGACTTTTGCACCATCCCAGCAGAGGAGTTCAGGCAGTGTGGTACAGCCAGTTGTTCGGCCAGCAGCTTCAGTCATGCCTCAGAGTAGTGGCAGAGGTAGAGGGAGAGGGGTAGCCTCTACTTCAGCAGCAGGTTCCCGAGGTGGAAATCCGGTAGCCCCAGCATGGATTTTCACTGTGTCACAGGAGGAGGCTAACACGTCGAACACAGTGGTGTCAGGTAATCTCATCATTGGGTGTTCAGATGTGTATGCTTTGATGGACCCCGGTGCTTCTCATTCCTTTATTGCTTCGAGAGCCATAGAGAGATTGGGTTTGATCAGTTCTGAGTTAGAGTATCCTCTCTGGGTCAGTGGACCTAAGTGTGACCCATCAGTGGCAGTGTCAGTCTGTCGTTTCAGTCCAGTGTTTATAGAGGGTAGATACCTTCCAGCTGACCTTGTGGTTCTAGATTTGACGGATTTTGATGTCATTCTAGGGATGGATTGGTTATCTACATATAGTGCTACTTTGGACTGTAGAGAGAAGCTAGTGAGTCTCAGAGACCAGGATGGGTCAGAGTGTGTCTTTAGCGGAGACAGGAGAGGTACACCCAGAGGTATGATTTCAGCCCTTCAGGCTCGTCGTTTGCTTAGGAGGGGTTGTCAGGGGTTTCTAGCTCATGTGAGAGAGCTAGACAGTCAGGTGAGGGAACCAGCTACAGTACCAGTAGTCCGAGAGTTTCTCGATGTTTTTCCAGACGAACTTCCAGGACTACCACCCGGTAGGGAGATAGAGTTTGAAATTGAATTGCTGCCGGATACCAGACCTATCTCTATTCCTCCCTACAGGATGGCACCAGCAGAGTTAAAAGAGTTGAAAGAACAGTTGCAGGACTTGGTAGATAAGGGTTTCATCCGCCCCAGTACCTCACCTTGGGGTGCTCCAGTGCTTTTTGTCAAAAAGAAGGATGGATCCCTCAGACTTTGTATCGACTACAGACAGTTGAACAAGGTCACTACCAAGAATAGGTATCCTTTACCTCGGATTGATGATCTATTTGACCAGCTAGCTGGAGCAGGTTGTTTTTCTAAAATAGATCTGAGATCTGGGTATCACCAGTTGAGAGTTCGAGAGGCAGATGTGCCTAAGACAGCTTTCAGGACCAGATATGGGCATTATGAGTTCTTAGTGATGCCGTTCGGGTTGACTAACGCCCCTGCAGCATTTATGGATCTCATGAACAGGGTATTCAGTGAGTTTCTGGATCACTTTGTCATTGTTTTCATCGATGATATCTTAGTGTATTCCAGAGATGCAGAGGAGCATGCCCAGCATCTGAGGATCGTTCTGCAGACACTGAGAGAGCATGGGTTATATGCCAAGTTCTCGAAGTGTGAGTTTTGGTTGACGAGCATTGCCTTCTTGGGACATGTGGTGTCAGCAGAGGGTATTGAGGTAGATCCCAAGAAGATAGAGGCTATAGCTAACTGGCCCAGACCCACGACAGTGACTGAGATTAAAAGCTTTCTGGGACTGGCAGGTTACTACAGGAGGTTCGTTCATAACTTCTCAAAGATAGTGGCTCCTATGACCAAACTGACTCAGAAGAACCAGACGTTTGTCTGGTCAGACCAGTGTGAAGAGAGCTTTGAGGAACTCAAGCGGAGATTGACCACAGCACCAGTGTTAGCTTTGCCTGTCAATAATGAGGAGTTCACAGTGTTCTGTGATGCATCTCGAGTGGGATTGGGTTGTGTATTGATGCAGAGTGATAGGGTGATAGCTTATGCTTCTAGACAGTTGAAGAAGCACGAGTTGAATTACCCTACCCATGACCTAGAGATGGCAGCAGTTATCTTTGCACTTAAGATGTGGCGGCATTACCTCTATGGGGTTAAATGCGAGATCTTCACTGATCACAAGAGTTTACAGTACATCTTGAGTCAGAGAGAGCTGAATTTGAGGCAGCGGAGATGGGTGGAATTGCTCAGTGATTATGATTGTAAAATCCAGTATCATCCGGGTAAGGCGAATGTGGTCGCAGACGCCCTAAGCCGGAAATCACTAAGCAGTTTATCCCATATAGCAGCAGAGCGGAGACCAGTTGTGATGGAGCTTTATAAGCTCTTAGACGAGGGATTACAGCTAGAGTTGTCTGGTACCGGTGCGTTGATAGCACAGATGAGAGTGACACCTGTGTTTCTGGAGCAGATAGCGCAGAGACAGCATGAGGACCCGGAGTTGATGAAAATTGCCAGGACTGTTCAGTCAGGCAACAGTGTAGAGTTCAAATTTGACAGTAAAGGGATCCTTCGCTATGGGAGTCGACTTTGTGTACCAGATAAGGGCAGTGTGAAGGAAGACATTATGAGGGAAGCTCATAATGCGCGGTATAGTGTTCACCCAGGAGCCACCAAGATGTATCAGGATCTGAAAAGAGTTTATTGGTGGCCAGCCATGAAGAAGGAAGTGGCGCAGTTCGTGACAGCCTGTGAGGTTTGCCAGAGGGTGAAACTAGAGCATCAGAAACCAGCAGGAATGCTTAACCCATTACCGATTCCAGAGTGGAAATGGGAGAACATAGCTATGGATTTTGTAGTGGGTTTACCAGTAACGTCCAACAGGATAGACTCTATATGGGTGATTGTGGACAGACTCACGAAATCTGCTCATTTTCTTCCAGTTCGGAGTAACTATTCTGTGGATAAGTTGGCACAGGTCTATCTGGATGAGATAGTGAGATTACATGGAGTTCCAGTGTCTATAGTGTCAGACAGAGGACCTCAGTTTACTTCCAGATTTTGGCGAAGTCTGCAGAGTGCAATGGGCACGAGGTTAGAGTTTAGCACTGCTTTCCACCCACAGACTGATGGACAGTCAGAAAGGACCATCCAGACTATAGAGGATATGCTTCGACTGTGTGTGTTAGACTTTGGCGGTTCTTGGAGGCAGCATCTACCTTTGGTGGAGTTTGCCTACAATGGCCTCAGTCAGTTGAAGCGGTAGAACATCGTTTCTTTCACTTGCTGAGGTGAAACTCTGCCCTTTGTGCGTATTTCTTCATGTTTTCATTAAATCATGCAAAGATTTGATTAGTTTTTATGATCTTTTGAAGGTTTTAAGCTAAACACTCAAAGTCGTGAAGTTTGGAGAGTTTGAAGGAGAGTTGCTCCAAAACTCCACGTGAGGATCATTCATCTACTTGTTTTCACAAGGTAAGTGAAGATCCTGAGCTTGTTTTTATGTTTTCTGAAGGTTTTATGGGGTTTATAGAAAGAGATGCATGGATAGGGTTATGTGTGAGGTTTTGATGATTTTGTGCATAGAGCTTGTTTCTGTGTTGTTTGAGTTGTGTTTTTGGGGTTTTAAGGTAGTTTTTGACCCCTGTGAGCATATACATAAGTGTGTGCAAGTGGAGGAAGTGTGGTGTGAAGTTGGAGAGGAGTTTGGTGCATTTGGCGAGAGGCAGGGCAAGTTTCTGCCCTGCTGCTGAACTCAGGTTCGGCAGCCGAAGGTACATTCGGCCGCCGAACCCCTGAAGAGGTGTGAGGAGGTGGCTTCGGCTGCCCAAGCTTGCCCCCGAGCTTTTGGACTTTCGGCTCTGGAGGGAAGTTCAGCCGCCGAAGGTGCCGCCGAAGGTTAGAGACTATCGTCTCTGGAGTGCCTTTTGGCCTCCGAAACATGCCCCCAAAAGGGTTCGGCAGCCGAAAATGGAAGTTCGGCCGCCGAAGGTGCTTGAGTTTCGTCTCTGGAGGGGACTTTCAGCCGCCGAACCTGCCGCCGAAAGTGTTCTGTCCAGCTTTCCTTTGTATGCTTTCCATGGACGTTAGAGTGAGGATAAGGGGATTTTTGGGGAGTTTAATAGAATTATGCATAAGCTAGTTTGGTCCCTCATATGAGTCTATCTGTATAGGTACAGACCAGAGGAACCAGAGAGAGCAGCAGTGAGTACTGCTCCAGAGTTTACAGAGCCTGCAGAGTCAGTCAGTCCAGATAGCCAGAGGTGAGTGGAATTATCTTTTACTTGCACAATTGCATGATTTAGCATCTCTCATGCATCATAATTCTGCCATAGGTTGATTGCATTAGTATCCACGAATATGTTGCATTGCATCGTTATTTGGTGATGTGAGTAAATGCTGAATGATCCAATAGTCTCAGACAGGAAGTCCAGGAGCCTTTGACTACGCCCTGGCCGGTATAGAGAAGTCCAGGAGCCTTTGACTACGCCCTGACAGGTATAGCAAAGTCCAGGAGCCTTTGACGACACCCTGGCAATGGTAAGTACAGAGGTGTTATATACACATATACATATATGACAGGAAGACCAGGTGCTCGATTCTACGCCCTGGCACAGAGTTGCTGGGACTATGTGGTGACAGGTTTACTCTTGATGTGGCTTGTCTGTGCTATGGTGCATTCCATGAGATCATATTTTCCTGAGATGTTTTACTGTTCTACTCACTGGGCTATAGAGCTCATCCCACTCCCTTAACCCCAGTTTTGCAGGTTCAGTGTACCGTGTACAGGGCAAGTCAGCAGATCACAGAAAGAGTAAAGAGAAATGTAATAATGTAGAGTGGACATGTAATGTTAAAGAGATGTAATAGTTATGTTTACAGTTACAGATGTGCTTGACTTAGTAGTTTGTGTTGTCAATCTATTGTTATGTACATGATCTGTATATGTATATGTTTTACTGAGTATGTGAAAACCAGGCTTAACAGATATGAGTAACCCATCTAGAGCAAGCTCTAGTCAGGGGTACAGAGTACAGAGTACAGAGTACAGAGATAGTGCATGCATAGGTTAAGCCTTGGTACAGAGAAAAGAGTTTTTGTTATGTTCACAGAAAATGTATGATCATGTATGAGTTTTACAGGTACACAGAGAGTATAGCAGGCTTGCTACGGGTTCTGGCGGCCTTAAGCCGACCTGAATCCTAGCGCCGGTGACGGTCCATTTTGGGGTCGTTACAGATTGGTATCAGAGCCCTAGGTTCACAGGATTGGACCTATAGAGACAGTGTTGGGCTCATACAGGGTAGAAGTGGTCAAGCACAATAAGAAATCATGTCCACTAGGATAAGGTCTTGAGTCCTATCTGCTATGATATGCCATGAGTTTTGTATGTGTATTATTGCTATGTGATGTTTATGTGCTAAATTGGTATGTTATATGTTGTGTTTCCAGAGTAAAGATGAGAGGAACTCATCGATCAACTTGATTGACTGGAGTCCCACCAGAGAATGAGAGACCAGCTGCTCGTCCTCCTGCATTGCCTAGGGCAAGGTCGCAGAGATCTAGCAGGGAAGGTACGTTAATAGACCCTAGACGGTCTGTAGACGAGAGCAGAAGAGGTACAGTTAGGGGAGGAAGATCAGAGGAAAGGAGGGAGGCTATGGAGATTGACCAGTCGAGAGATGAGAGCATGGGTATAGGCAGATTTGAGGAAGGTATGGGAGAGTCGCAGGGAGGCACTCAGACCTCAGGTTTTGGCTATCCAGAGTATCCGATGGGAGGTATGTCGGAGTACTCTAGTTTTGTCCCATATCCCCCTTATATGCCATATATGCCTTATCCTCCTTACTATCCCCCATATCCTATGTATCCATCTTCCCCTACCCATCCAAGTGCAGCACATCCAGAACCAAATGACCCAGTACCACCACCAGAACCAGTAGCTCCTGTTGTTGACAGACATCAACCTAGCTCATCTGGAGGTAAAGTGCAAATGACGGAGTATTTGAAATTGGATGCTCCTAAATACAACACGGGAGATGATCCATTTGATTACCTCAGAGCAGTTAGAATGATAACCAGTGAATTGGGAGTAGATGATAGGAGAGCCATTGAGATGGCAGGGTTTACACTTAAATGCAAGAAGGCCAGAGAATGGTTTAAGAACTATGTGGAACCCAGAATGGACAGTATGTCATGGGGAGAGTTCGCCAATGAGTTTGCAGGGTGGGCTTTTCCTGATAGCTCCAGGGAGATGAAAGTAATCGAGTTCGAACAGTTGAGACAGACAGATGAAATGAGTGTTGATGAATTCACAGATAAGTTCCTGGATTTGCTTCAGTACGTGGGTCAAGCCTATGATACTGATCAGAAGAAGGCAAGGAGATATACTATGAGACTGCATCCCAGGTATTCTTCCTTGATTCTTCCAGCAGAAAAGGAGAGTTTCCACACGATAGTGGACGCAGCCAGGAAAATGGAAGCTAGTGCCAATATTCAGCAACAGTCAAAGGCACAGGCTTCGGGTTCTAAAGCCCCCACTCCGGGTAGTAAGAGATGGGATAGAGCAAAAGGAACAAAGAGTAAGTTCTGGAGTAAAGTCAAGTCAGGTCTGGGAATAGGTAGTGGCTCAAGCTCTGGCACAGCTCCAGTATGCAGACGATGCGGAAAACCACATGGAGGAGTTTGTCGGTTGGGATCTACAGCTTGTTTTCGATGTGGACAGGAAGGGCATATTGCTCGGGATTGTCCGCAGATGACTTTTGCACCATCCCAGCAGAGGAGTTCAGGCAGTGTGGTACAGCCAGTTGTTCGGCCAGCAGCTTCAGTCATGCCTCAGAGTAGTGGCAGAGGTAGAGGGAGAGGGGCAGCCTCTACTTCAGCAGCAGGTTCCCGAGGTGGAAATCCGGTAGCCCCAGCACGGATTTTCACTGTGACACAGGAGGAGGCTAACACGTCGAACACAGTGTGTCAGGTAATCTCATCATTGGGTGTTCAGATGTGTATGCTTTGATGGACCCCGGTGCTTCTCATTCCTTTATTGCTTCGAGAGCCATAGAGAGATTGGGTTTGATCAGTTCTGAGTTAGAGTATCCTCTCTGGGTCAGTGGACCTAAGTGTGACCCATCAGTGGCAGTGTCAGTCTGTCGTTTCAGTCCAGTGTTTATAGAGGGTAAATACCTTCCAGCTGACCTTGTGGTTCTAGATTTGACGGATTTTGATGTCATTCTAGGGATGGATTGGTTATCTACATATAGTGCTACTTTGGACTGTAGAGAGAAGCTAGTGAGTCTCAGAGACCAGGATGGGTCAGAGTGTGTCTTTAGCGGAGACAGGAGAGGTACACCCAGAGGTATGATTTCAGCCCTTCAGGCTCGTCGTTTGCTTAGGAGGGGTTGTCAGGGGTTTCTAGCTCATGTGAGAGAGCTAGACAGTCAGGTGAGGGAACCAGCTACAGTACCAGTAGTCCGAGAGTTTCTCGATGTTTTTCCAGACGAACTTCCAGGACTACCACCCGGTAGGGAGATAGAGTTTGAAATTGAATTGCTGCCGGATACCAGACCTATCTCTATTCCTCCCTACAGGATGGCGCCAGCAGAGTTAAAAGAGTTGAAAGAACAGTTGCAGGACTTGGTAGATAAGGGTTTCATCCGCCCCAGTACCTCACCTTGGGGTGCTCCAGTGCTTTTTTTCAGAAAGAAGGATGGATCCCTCAGACTTTGTATCGACTACAGACAGTTGAACAAGGTCACTACCAAGAATAGGTATCCTTTACCTCGGATTGATGATCTATTTGACCAGCTAGCTGGAGCAGGTTGTTTTTCTAAAATAGATCTGAGATCTGGGTATCACCAGTTGAGAGTTCGAGAGGCAGATGTGCCTAAGACAGCTTTCAGGACCAGATATGGGCATTATGAGTTCTTAGTGATGCCGTTCGGGTTGACTAACGCCCCTGCAGCATTTATGGATCTCATGAACAGGGTATTCAGTGAGTTTTTGGATCACTTTGTCATTGTTTTCATCGATGATATCTTAGTGTATTCCAGAGATGCAGAGGAGCATGCCCAGCATCTGAGGATCGTTCTGCAGACACTGAGAGAGCATGGGTTATATGCCAAGTTCTCGAAGTGTGAGTTTTGGTTGACGAGCATTGCCTTCTTGGGACATGTGGTGTCAGCAGAGGGTATTGAGGTAGATCCCAAGAAGATAGAGGCTATAGCTAACTGGCCCAGACCCACGACAGTGACTGAGATTAAAAGCTTTCTGGGACTGGCAGGTTACTACAGGAGGTTCGTTCATAACTTCTCAAAGATAGTGGCTCCTATGACCAAACTGACTCAGAAGAACCAGACGTTTGTCTGGTCAGACCAGTGTGAAGAGAGCTTTGAGGAACTCAAGCGGAGATTGACCACAGCACCAGTGTTAGCTTTGCCTGTCAATAATGAGGAGTTCACAGTGTTCTGTGATGCATCTCGAGTGGGATTGGGTTGTGTATTGATGCAGAGTGATAGGGTGATAGCTTATGCTTCTAGACAGTTGAAGAAGCACGAGTTGAATTACCCTACCCATGACCTAGAGATGGCAGCAGTTATCTTTGCACTTAAGATGTGGCGGCATTACCTCTATGGGGTTAAATGCGAGATCTTCACTGATCACAAGAGTTTACAGTACATCTTGAGTCAGAGAGAGCTGAATTTGAGGCAGCGGAGATGGGTGGAATTGCTCAGTGATTATGATTGTAAAATCCAGTATCATCCGGGTAAGGCGAATGTGGTCGCAGACGCCCTAAGTCGGAAATCACTACTGGTTCTGGTGGTGGTACTGGGTCATTTGGTTCTGGATGTGCTGCACTTGGATGGGTAGGGGAAGATGGATACATAGGATATGGGGGATAGTAAGGAGGATAAGGCATATATGGCATATAAGGGGGATATGGGACAAAACTAGAGTACTTCGACATACCTCCCATCGGATACTCTGGATAGCCAAAACCTGAGGTCTGAGCGCCTCCCTGCGACTCTCCCATACCTTCCTCAAATCTGCCTATACCCATGCTCTCATCTCTCAACTGGTCAATCTCCATAGCCTCCCTCCTTTCCTCTGATCTTCCTCCCCTAGCTGTACCTCTTCTGCTCTCATCTACAGACCGTCTAGGGTCTATTGACGTACCTTCCCTGCTAGATCTCTGCGACCTTGCCCTAGGCAATGCAGGAGGACGAGCAGCTGGTCTCTCACTCTCTGGTGGGACTCCAGTCAATCGAGCTGATCGACGAGTTCCTCTCATCTTTACTCTGGAAACACAACATATAACATACCAATTTAGCACATAAACATCACATAGCAATAATACACAAACAAAACTCATGGCATATCATAGCAGATAGGACTCAAGACCCTATCCTAGTGGACATGATTTCCTATTGTGCTTGACCACTTCTACCCTGTATGAGCCCAACACTGTCTCTATAGGTCCAATCCTGTGAACCTAGGGCTCTGATACCAATCTATAACGACCCCAAAATGGACCGTCACCGGCGCTAGGATTCAGGTTGGCTTAAGGCCGCCAGAACCTGTAGCAAGCCTGCTATACTCTCTGTGTACCTGTAAAACTCATACATGATCATACATTTTCTGTGAACATAACAAAAACTCTTTTCTCTGTACCAAGGCTTAACCTGTGCATGCACTATCTCTGTACTCTGTACTCTGTACTCTGTACCCCTGACTAGAGCTTGCTCTAGATGGGTTACTCATATCTGTTAAGCCTGGTTTTCACATACTCAGTAAAACATATACATATACAGATCATGTACATAACAATAGATTGACAACACAAACTACTAAGTCAAGCACATCTGTAACTGTAAACATAACTATTACATCTCTTTAACATTACATGTCCACTCTACATTATTACATTTCTCTTTACTCTTTCTGTGATCTGCTGACTTGCCCTGTACACGGTACACTGAACCTGCAAAACTGGGGTTAAGGGAGTGGGATGAGCTCTATAGCCCAGTGAGTAGAACAGTAAAACATCTCAGGAAAATATGATCTCATGGAATGCACCATAGCACAGACAAGCCACATCAAGAGTAAACCTGTCACCACATAGTCCCAGTAACTCTGTGCCAGGGCGTAGAATCGAGCACCTGGTCTTCCTGTCATATATGTATATGTGTATATAACACCTCTGTACTTACCATTGCCAGGGCGTAGTCAAAGGCTCCTGGACTTTGCTATACCTGCCAGGGCGTAGTCAAAGGCTCCTGGACTTCTCTATACCGGCCAGGGCGTAGTCAAAGGCTCCTGGACTTCCTGTCTGAGACTATTGGATCATTCAGCATTTACTCACATCACCAAATAATGATGCAATGCAACATATTCGTGGATACTAATGCAATCAACCTATGGCAGAATTATGATGCATGAGAGATGCTAAACCATGCAATTGTGCAAGTAAAAGATAATTCCACTCACCTCTGGCTATCTGGACTGACTGACTCTGCAGGCTCTGTAAACTCTGGAGCAGTACTCACTGTTGCTCTCTCTGGTTCCTCTGGTCTGTACCTATACAGATAGACTCATATGAGGGACCAAACTAGCTTATGCATAATTCTATTAAACTCCCCAAAAATCCCCTTTATCCTCACTCTAACATCCATGGAAAGCATACAAAGGAAAGCTGGACAGAACACTTTCGGTGGCAGGTTCGGCGGCCGAAAGTCCCCTCCAGAGACGAAACTCAAGCACCTTCGGCGGCCGAACTTCCATTTTCGGCTGCCGAACCCTTTCGGGGGCACGTTTCGGAGGCCAAAAGGCACTCCAGAGACGAAAGTCTCTAACCTTCGGCGGCACCTTCTGCGGCCGAACTTCCCTCCAGAGCCGAAAGTCCAAAAGCTCGGGGGCAAGCTTGGGCAGCCGAAGCCACCTCCTCACACCTCCTCAGGGGTTCGGCGGCCGAATGTACCTTCGGCTGCCGAACCTGAGTTCAGCAGTAGGGCAGAAACTTGCCCTGCCTCTCGCCAAATGCACCAAACTCCTCTCCAACTTCACACCACACTTCCTCCACTTGCACACACTTATGTATATGCTCACAAGGGTCAAAAACTACCTTAAAACCCCAAAAACACAACTCAAACAACACAGAAACAAGCTCTATGCACAAAATCATCAAAACCTCACACATAACCCTATCCATGCATCTCTTTCTATAAACCCCATAAAACCTTCAGAAAACATAAAAACAAGCTCAGGATCTTCACTTACCTTGTGAAAACAAGTAGATGAATGATCCTCACGTGGAGTTTTGGAGCAACTCTCCTTCAAACTCTCCAAACTTCACAACTTTGAGTGTTTAGCTTAAAACCTTCAAAAGATCATAAAAACTAATCAAATCTTTGCATGATTTAATGAAAACATGAAGAAATACGCACAAAGGGCAGAGTTTCACCTCAGCAAGTGAAAGAAATGATGTTCTACCGCTTCAACCGACTGAGGGCCATTTATAGGTGGCTGGCCAGACCACCTTCGGCGGCCACACGTGAAACCGAAAGTCATGCATGTTCGGCGGCCGAACCTCAACTTCGGCGGCCGAACCTGGCTTTTCTGCCTTGGTTCATTTCACTCAAAAACTCATTTCCTTATGCTTAAAACTTAATGAACATATCAAAACATGTGAGAAAAACAGAAATCAAACCCTGCTAGAGACCTCCGACATCAGAAACTCCATCGGAAAGTAGAAGTCCGATGTCGGACTCGAGCCGGGTATTACAAAAATGTATGATCATGTATGGGATTTCATAGGTACACAGACAGTATAGCAGGCTTACTACGGGTCCCGGCGACCTTAAGTTGATCTAGATCCTAGTGCCGGTAGCAGTTCGGTTTTCGGGCTGTTACACTTTTTGACAGCCCAATAGGCTTTGTGTTCAAGTTCTACGGGTAGATGGCAAGCTTTCCCATAAATCAACCTATATGGAGACATCCCAATTGGAGTTTTATATGCTGTTCTATATGCCCATAAGGCATCATTGAGGCTCATACTCCAGTCCTTATGATTTGGGCAGACTGTTTTCTCCAAAATTGACTTGATCTCCCTATTTGACACTTCAGCCAGCCCATTTGTTTGAGGATGATAGGCAGTAGAGGTTCTATGTATGACGTGGTGTTTCTTGAAGAGAGTTTCTACTACCTTGTTGCAAAAATGGGTGCCACGGTCACTGATAATGGCTTTGGGCAAACCAAATCTTGAGAATATGTGGCATTTCACAAAGTCACAAACTGTTTTTGCATCATCAGCCCTTATTGCCTTTGCCTCAATCCACTTGGACACATAGTCCACTGCCAGCAGTATGTAGGTGCTGCCAAAGGAAGGTGGGAAGGGTCCCATGAAGTCAATGCCTCAAATATCAAATATTTCACACACCATGATGGGTGCTTGTGGCATTTCACTTCGGGTGCCAAGGTTTCCCGTTTGTTGGCATCTTGCACATGACCTACAAAATAAATAAGAATCTCTAAATATATTAGGCCAAAATAATCCACATTCAAGTATCTTCAAGACTGTCTTGCGTGGCCCAAAATGTCCTTCACAACTATATGAGTGGCAGAAGGCTAGGACAGAATGTATTTCTTGATCCGGGATGCATCTTCGGATCACTTGGTCTGCATAATGCTTCCATAAGTAAGGCTCATCCCACACATAATATCTTGCATCTTTCTTTATCTTATTTCTCATGTGTTGGGGCAAATCAGAGGATAAATCACCCGTGGCAAGGTAATTTACTATATCAGCATACTATGGTTCCTTTTTTTGGACAGCAAACAGGTGCTCATCAAGGAAATCTTCGTTGATGGGGCAGGTCTCCATCTCGGTCAGTATCCTGCTGAGATGATCAGCTACAAGGTTCTCTTTTCCCTTCTTGTCACGAATCTCTAAGTCAAACTCTTGCAAGAGCAATATCCATCGCACCAGCCTTGGTTTGGACTCCTTTTTCTTGATTAAATATCTTAATGCAGCATGGTCTGAATAAATAATCACCTTCGTCCCAAGTAGATAGGACCGAAATTTCTCCAATGCAAACACAACAACCAGCAACTCTTTTTCGGTAGTAGAATAATTGCATTGTGCAGCATCTAGGGTGCGTGAGGCATAGTGAATGACATGAGAAGAGTTATCTTTACGCTGTCCCAACACTGCACCTATAGCAAAGTTGCTGGCGTCACACATAATCTCAAAAGGAAGAGTCCAATCAGGTGGTTGGATGACTGGGGCAGTGACCAGTAGTGATTTGACCAAATCAAAAGCTGTCTTGCAGTTTTCATCAAAGCTGAATGGCCTGCACAAAGGCTGAGTTATTTTTGAAAAATCTTTGATAAACCTCCTGTAAAAACCAGCATGGCCAAGGAACGATCTAATCTCCCGAATGCTGGTTGGATAGGGCAGGCTTTTGATGGTGTCCACTTTGGCTTTATCCACTTCTATCCCTTTTGCTGAAACAATATGGCCCAAGATTAAGCCATGGCTGACCATGAAATGGCACTTCTCGTAGTTGAGAACTAGATTTGTCTTCAAGCACCTTTGAAGTATCTTCTCCAAGTTGGCTAGGCACTCTTGGAAAGAGTTGCCATACACCGTGAAATCATCCATGAAAACCTCAATAATTTTTTCCACATAGTCAGAAAAAATACTCATCATGCACCTTTGGAAAGTGGCTGGTGCATTGCAAAGACCGAAGGGCATCCTTCTAAATGCGAAGGTGCCAAATGGACATGTGAAGGTGGTCTTTTCTTGGTCTTCAGGTGCAACGGGAATTTGGTAGAATCCTGAATATCCATCAAGGCAGCAGTAATGGCTTTTTCCAACAAGTCTCTCAAGCATTTGGTCCATGAAGGGCAAGGGAAAATGGTCCTTCCTTGTGGCTGTGTTGAGCTTCCTGTAATCCATTCACACTCTCCACCCATTTTGCACACGAGTGGGTACTAGCTCTCCTTCGGAATTGGGGATAATGGTAATCCATGTCTTTTTTGGTACCACATGGATGGGACTCACCCACTTGCTATCAGAGATGGGGTAGATGACCCCGGTGTCTAAGAGCTTCACTATTTCTTTCTTCACAACCTCCATCATTGGTGGATTTAGCCTTCTTTGGGCCTCACAGACAGGTTTGCATTCATCCTCCATGAGTATCCGATGCATGCATGTTGAGGGTGAGATGCCTTTGATGTCCTCCAAGGTCCACCCAATTGCTTTCTTGTGTTTCCTTAATACCTCTTGGAGTTTTTTCTCTTCTTGCTGGTTGAGTTGATTGGATACTATGACTGGAAGTGTATTTCCAGCCCCCAAGTAGGCATATTTGAGGTGCCTTGGCAGAGGTTTCAGAGCTGGTGCAGTTGCTGTCTGGTCTGATGCTTGCTGTCTGGTCTGATGCTTGCTGTCTGTCCACTGATTTGGGCAGATTGCCTAGCGTTGGGTCTGGTGATCTGGGCAAATCACTCTCTGTCCTGTCTGACGGTTCCAGCGATTTGGGCAAGTCAGAATCTGCCTGTACTGGTGATTTGGGCAAATCACCTGCAATCAGTTGTGAACAGTGTGCTGTCTTCACTGCTTCTGTCTTGGTGCTGCTGTCTATTTCTCCTTGCCTGCAAAAATCATCATAAAGTAAATTTTCTTGATCAAAATCAAAAATTTCTCGACTTAAATCATCAATAACATCAAGGCCATAAACAGGAGAAACATCATTGGGGAATTTCATGGCATCATAAACATTAAACTTGATAACTTCCCCTTCAAACTCCATCGTTAATGTGCCATCATGCACATCAATTTTTGTTCTTGCTGTACTTAAGAATGGTCTCCCAAGTAGGATGTCAGAGGTGGTGTTGCTCTTATCTTCCTCCATGTCTATGACATAAAAATCTGCTGGGAAGACTAATTGGTCCACTTGTACCAACACATCTTCAAGCACTCCCTTTGGATAGACAACAGATCGGTCAGCCAATTGAATCACAATGCTGGTTCCCTTGAGTGTACCTGCATTTAACAAGTTAAAAATGGAAAGTGGCATGACATTAATTGAAGCTCCAAGGTCACACATGGCCTTCTTTATCCCCACATTGCCTATTTTGCATGAAACTGCGAACATCCCTCTATCCTTGCACTTGGTTGGGAGCTTTCTTTGAATGACAGCTGAAACACACTCCCCCACACTTACCTTTTCACGTTCAGCAAGTTTCCTTCGGTTGGTGCATAGTTCTTTGAGGAATTTGGCATACCTTGGAATTTGCTTTACAGCATCAAGTAGAGGAATGTTGATCTCTACCTTACGGAGTGTCTCTAGTATTTCTTTCTCCTCTTTCTCCTTTTGGGATCTTGCAAATCTTCTTGGGAAGGGGGGAGGTACCTTAAATTTCTCCACTGGTTGCTGGTCTGACTTCTGCTTGTGACTGGATTCTGCCTGGTCTGTTGTTTTGGGCAAATCAACTTCTGCTCTTTCTGGCGATTTGGGAAAATCACCACTGCTGGGCAGCTCAGTCTGCCTAGCGATTGGGTCAGTGATTTGGGCAGATCGACTGCCCTGATCACTTTCTGGCAGATTTGCTTCTATGGCCTGTTTTTGCAGTTTTTCAGCCCTACTGTCTTGCAGCTCTTTTCCACTCCTCAATGTGATGGCACTAGCATTTTGTCTTGGATTTATTTCAGTTTGGGAGGGCAATTTTCCTTATGATTCAAGCTTGCTCAAGGATGAAGCCATTTGTCCCACTTGTTGCTCAAGATTTTGCACAGTGATTGCTAGGGACTTCACTATATCTTCAAGGGGTGCATTAGATTTTTGAGCTGCTGCTAGTGCTGGATTTCTCTGCTGGTAATTTGAATATTGATTTGCCCTTGCATAGCTGAAGTTCGGGTGATCCCTCCAACCTGGGTTATATGTATTAGAATAGGGATCATACCTTCTTTGCCCATTGAAACCTCCAACTGCGTTGACTTGCTGGTCTTCTTCTTGAAGGGAAGGACATAGATCAGTTGGGTGGTTTGTATTTGCACATATTCCACAGGGCTTGGTTTGCTGAATCTGCTGGACTTGTTGGGCTTGACCCACAACAAGGCTACGAACAGCATTGGTCAGATCAGATATTTGAGATGCCAAAATGGATGTACTCACCTCATTCACCCTTCTTGGTGGCTGTTCTTGGTCTCCAAATTGCTGAGAAGTTGCAGCCATGGTGGAAATTAAATTCCTCATCTCACGAGGGGATTTGTCCTCAATTGACCCTCCACAGGCTGCATCAATAAATTTTCTCTCTGAGGGCAGCAGACCTCCATAGAAGTATTCAATGAGGGATTGGTCAGAAATATCATGCTGTGGGCAGCTTGTGCACAACTTTTTGAACCTTTCCCAGTACTCGTACAAGCCTTCAGAGTATTTTTGCCTTATACCACTTATTTCTCAACGGATGCCTATGGCTTTTGAGGTTGGAAAGAATTTTCTCAAGAATGCTCTCACCATACCAGCCCATGATGTGATGGATCTGGGTGGCAAGTAGAATAGCCATTCCTTGGCATAGTCGTCAAGGGAAAAAGGGAAGGCTCTAAGTTTGACATGTTCTTCAGAAATCCCTTGAGGTCTCATGGTGGAGCACACAATGTGGAATTCCTTTAAATGCTTGTGAGGATCTTCATTTTCTAGGCCTCTGAATTTGGGAAGGAGATGAATCAGGCCTGTCTTTAATTCGAAAGGTGCTGTCAATGGGGGATATGCAATGCACAAGGGTGCTTGGTCTCCTGCTGGTTCAGCTAGCTCTCGGAGTGTTCTCTCCCGTGGCTGTTGTGCTTGGACAGGCGGGTTTCCAGCTTGAATTTCAGCTTCTTCATGTGCAACAAGGGGTTCTGCCATTGCTAGATTTTCTGCAGCAATCTGGAATTCAGTTTTCGGTTCAAATACAGCAGTAGCAGATGTGGTAGTGGGCGAATCTACTGGTGCAGAAAATTTTGCAGCAGGGGCAGTAGCAGATCTGTTAGATGGTGTTGCTGATGAAGATGGTCTTGAGGCTTGGTTCCTCAAATTTGCTTGCTTCCTTAAGCTTTTGGCGGTGCGCTCTATCTCCGGGTCGTAAAGAAGAGTGTCCTTACGGCCAGACCTGGTCATAAAGGGAAAATACGTTAGTTTAAATCAAGTCCCCAGCAACGGCGCCAATTTTTGATAGCGGTTGTCGAAGCCGTCAAAAATAAACCTATTAGACAATCAATAATTAACTTGCAGATAGTGGCAATAGGGTCGAACCATAGGAATTTGACACCAAGGATCTTCCTAATAATGACTAAGACAAATAAATAACAGATAAGTAAAAGAGGGGGGTTTGTTTTGATGAATTAAAACTAAAAAAAACAATAGAGAGCAATAACTTAAATAAATGAGAATTTCAATGGGAAAGAGATTCTAGTTAAAGTATGAGTCTATTTCAGCCTATTCAGAATTGGTCATTGATTACCTAAGACTCCTATTTTATTTCAATAAATTAGTTTTGGTTATGGAAGACGCTTCTCACAACCAAATTCCTCCTTAGTTCTAGTTTGATTAGGAAATGTTCGCTAATCAAACACTAGTCAACAAGTTGCCAAGGAACGTCCTTGGGGCATTTAGCATCGAACAACTGTTGACTGCATTAAGACTTAGAGGAACCCAATTCTATCCTTGCCAACCGCGTGGTCAAGTCTAGATTATGCAACTGATTATATTTGTGTTCAAATAATCTAAGCAATTACGGACCTAAATCATTCAAACAATTTATTACTCAAGCAATTTAAAAGCAATGGGCCCTTATTGATTTTAAAAGCAAAGTAATAATTATAGAAAAGATCAAGTTGCATAAATATTGAAAGCAAATAAGAGTTTAACAATGGAGTTTTAAATCTCCCAATTCATCACAAATCTGAATTTTCTCAACTTCAACTAGAAAAGAATGAATTTAGCCACTCATGGTGGACAAAAATACACAAAAGAAAGAAGAAAGGAAGATGGAGGGTGGCTGCTGAATTTCTGCAGTGTAGCCGATGGTGAAGAGATGATGCTCATGTTGGTTTGGGAGCTGTCCTTTTTATAGCTGGAGAGTTCCAATTCAATTAGGATTTTGAAATCCTAATTTGACTTGGTCTTTGTAGTCTTTGATTCCCCTTTTGTCTTGGAATTTTGTTGTGAATGAAATTTCTTGGGTGAAAGACTTTCTTGTGGCTCTTGGGACTGATCTTGTAGTGTTTGAAATGGACTTAGACTTCTCCACTTTTGAATTTTGGTTTTCTGCACATTTTCCCGCTTCTGTTGTCTCTTTGCGTGAAAGTGATTTGGGCGGGTGATTTGGGCAGATCACTTCCCCAAATCGTTTCTGTGTGTCGCTCACAGATTTCTGCCTTAGCTTTCTGCTTCTGATTTCTGCGGGTGATTTGGGCAAATCACTTTGACCCAATCACTTTTCCAGCTTTTTCTGCACTTTTTCTTCAACTTTCCATTTTCTTCCTTTTCAACAAAAACATAAATTAAGCTAGAAAAATGTGAAATTAAGCAGTAATAAATATAATAAAAATGTGGCTAAATTTTCCTTGATCAATAGGGAGTCATGCCTTGGACACTTTTTGTGGGTGATCTGTTCACTATGTAAACTGCAGTACGTGCAGCTTCTCCTCAAGATGTAGCTGGCACCCCGGAGCTATTTAATAGACACCTCATCATCTCCACTACGGTTTGGTTTCTCCGTTCTACTACACCGTTTTGCTGTGGGGAGTAAGGTGCAGTGAGTTGGCGTTTGATGCCATGTAATTTGCAGTACTCTCCAAACTCATCCGATGCAAACTCACTCGCTCTGTCTGTTCTAAACATTTTGAGCTTACATTCGGACTGGACTTCGATCTGAGCTTTCACTTTCTTGAAAGGATTAAAAACTTCATCTTTGCCCCTAAGCATTTCAATCCACATATAACGACTGTAGTCATCCACAAGCAAAAGAAAATACCTGTTTCCACCGCATGTGGTAGGTGATATCGGCCCACACAGATCACCATGCATGAGCTCCAGAGGTTTAGTTGCTTGATACTCTCCTGCTTTCTGGAAACTTGTGCGATGCTGCTTGCTGATCACACAAGGTTCACAAACGTACTTCACTATTTCTATATCTGGTAAACCTTTCACCATGCTTTCTTGTGCAAGCTTGCGTAAAGCTTGATAGTTAAGGTGCCCATAGCGTGCATGCCATAAGCAAGACTTTTCTGACAACCTTGTCAAGTGGCACTCCGGTTTAGCTTGTATCATCTTCATCGTATACAGACGATTTTCAGATCTCTGTACCTTGGCTATCAATATATCCTTTGCATCATATACTCTGAGAATTCCTCCATTCCCCACCACTTTTGCTTCTGATTCGTCGAGTTGACCAAGGCTTATAATATTGGATTTTAATCGAGGAATGTAGTACACATTTGTTAGTTTAAAATGATCTCCATTCTTGCACTAAAACACTAAAGTACCTCGGCCTTCTACCTTGACGACGGAACCATCACCGAACTTGATATTCCCTTTGATTGTTTCATCGAGATCGGTTAAGGCCTGCTTGTTGCCGGTCATATGGTTGCTTGCCCCCGTATCATAGTACGACATGGTTCCTTTTATTTCTACATCTTCAAAGTCATGCATCTGTTCTTCATTCAGCATTAGCTCTTTTCCTTTCTCTTCACCAATGTGAATCAGCTCACTGGTTTCTAGCATCAACAACGTCGACTCCTCTTCGAATTGCTCCACTAAATGTGCCTCATTTTTTTTCTTCCTTTCAGCTTTACAATCAGATTGAAAATGGCCATATTCATTGCAATTATAACACCTGACCTTTCTAATGTCAAACTTCTGATGGTGTTGTCCTTCGTCATTCTGACCTCGGCCTATTCCAGGAGGGCCACGACCCCTGTCGCGACCTCCTCCTCTACCTCTGCCGCGTCCTCTACCACGCCCACTTCCGCGTCCTCGACCTCTACTCATGTCCTGCGGACGCATCTCATTTGTTTTTGAGGACTCAGCTTGTGTTTTCCACTCTCCTTTAGTAAATAGCACGTGTTCGTCTATTCTAAAGTCGTAGCTCCGCAACCTCTCCTCGTGAGCTTTGAGAGAACCGGTTACTTCTTCAATCGTCTTTATAGATAGATTCCCGAATTCTTCTATGGTTGAGGCAATCTGAAGATACTTAGGGGACACTGATCGCAACATTTTCTTTACTACATAAGTTTCATTAACCACTTCTCCAAGTGCTCGGAGCTTGTTGACAACAGTTGAGATTTTTCCTGTGAAATCATCGACAGACTCACCATTTTCCATTCTCATGCTTTCGAGCTCCCATCTAAGAGCTTGTGCTCGTACTTCTTTGACCCTCTCTGCACCGAGGTTCATAACCTTGAGAGCATCCCATGCCTCTTTAGCTGATTTCTTTACCCCCAACTGTAACAGGGTGTCTTCAGTGATCCCTTGAAAGATTGCTGCCAATGCAATCCGATCTGAACGAGGATCAACTGGATCTTCCGACTCAACTACATCCCATACACCTTGAGCTTGCATATAGACTTGCATCTTGATTGCCCAAGCCGCATAATTTGTCTTTGTTAGGAGTAGATACTGTAGAGAGACACCCCCTTCTCTTACGGGCACTCTCACTAACGTTTCTGCCGTCTGACTCGTTTCTGCCGTCTAATCACCATTGCCGCCATTCCCACTACGGACGGCACTCGATGATGATGATTTGTGCTGAGGCATGTATTTGGGCATAAACAAGGTCCCGAGCTCTGATACCAAGTGTAGGCTGAGAGGTTGATCTCCTGTAACCTCTTAATCTGATCTCCTGAAAGCAAGTGAACACAGGAGCCGAGCTCCGACCTCCTATGACTCTGCAGCAAATCTTCTCGTGCTCCTACCTGCTGTAATTCTGCAGCAGACCTTGCCGAGCTCCGACCTGCTGTAATTCTGCAGCAGACCTTGCCGAGCTCTGACCTGCAATAATTCTGCAGCAGAACATGCCGAGCTCTGACCTCCGACCTCCTGTAATTCTGCAAATGATCAGCTTTAACGAGTGTGGGCACTCCTCTTTCTTACGAGCACAGTAATCGGACTGCCGACCTCCTCCTTCTCTCTCAAACCAAACTTTCATGAATGTGAATATTACTATATGCAGAATGTAAACTCTCTTTTTGAAAAATTAGCCGACAATTTGTTTCGGCTTTTCATTCTTATTTATACTGAATCAAATCAACCATTACAAACAGAAAACAAAATTTACTCCGACCTTGAAGCCACATGGCGCAAGATTCGGGTTACAGAATATGTGGGCAACAGACTCTTAACAAATTAAAACATGCAGAACACGTGGGTACGTGTATTATTAATAAAATAGAAAACAGTGCACGTGAGTACGTGCTTAACAGAAAATGGTGCGAACAGGCTTACTTTCATCATTTCTCCCCCGTAAGCTTATTCTTCACATCTTCGATCCCGATCATCATGCTCAGCTCATCGATCTTGTCCCGAGACAATGGCTTTGTCAGAATGTCAGCCAGTTGTGCTTCAGTCTTGACATACTCGACTTCAACTTCTCCTCTTTGAACACATTCCCGAATAAAATGAAACTTAATGTCTATATGCTTACTTCTGTTATGATAAATGGGATTCTTTGTGAGCGCGATTGCAAATTTGTTGTCCACTCTTAACACGAACTTGTTTGTCTTCCAACCAATCAGCTCATGTAACAGTCTACTAATCCAAGTGCCTTGACAAGTCCCTGTTGTTGCAGCAATATACTTGGCTTCACATGAAGATAAGGCTACGACTTTTCTATTTCTGTGAAATCCAGGTGACTGGGCTTTGGCCGAGAAAATAGATTACCCCTGTCGTACTTTTCTGATCATCTACATCTCCGGCTAAGTCACTATCACTATAGCCTACCAGCTTGAACTCCTCCTCTTCAACTTTGTTGTAATTGCAGCCATGATGCAATGTGCCTTTTACATAGCGTAATATATGTTTTACGGCTGCTAGATGTTTCATTGTTGGGGCTTCCATGAAGCGACTTACCATCCCAACTGAATATGCGAGATCGGGACGAGTGTTCACCAAGTACCTTAGACTTCCGATTGCACTTCTGTAAAGTGTTGCATCTACTGGAGGACTTCCGTCTGATTTGCTCAATTTTACCCGTGTATCCATTGGAACCCGACACGGCTTACACTCAGCCATGCCAAGCTTCTCGAGTATCTTCTCTGCATACCCTGCCTGGTTAAGGGTGATACTATACGGCCTCTGCTTGACTTCTATTCCCAGATAATAGCTTAGCTTTCCAAGATCACTCATCTTGAAGTTCTCTCTCATCTTGGCTTTGAAATCCTCCACTGCTCTCAGCTTTGAACCCATGATTATCAGATCATCTACGTACACTCCCACAATTTGTACTTCATCTCCTTTGTGTTTCTTATAGACTGCATGTTCGATCACACATCTTTGAAGCCCTAGTTCACGGAGACATTTGTCTAGCTTTATATTCCATGCACGAGGCGCCTATTTAAGACCATACAGGGCCTTCCATAGCTTCAGAACCTTTTCCTCTTTCCCTTGTTCAACGAATTCGTCTGGTTGTGTTACATAAACCTCTTCTTCTATCTCACCATTCAAGAATGCCGATTTTACATCCATATGATGCACTATCCAGCCTTCTTGAGCGGCTACAGCAAGTAATACTCTCACAGTCTCCAGCCTGGCTACGGGAGCAAAGACTTCTTCAAAGTCTATGCCTTGTTTCTGCACATACCCTTTTGCAACTAGTCTCGCTTTATACTAAATGATCTCTCCTTTCGGATTCTTCTTTACTTTGAAAATCCATTTCAGACCAATAGCTCTCTGGTCCTTTGGGAGTTCTGCTAGTTCCCATGTTCCATTTCTCCGGATAGCCTCCATTTCATCTATCATTGCTTGTCACCAATGTTCACTGCAGGCAGCTTCATGATAAGATATTGGTTCTTCAATTGACATGAGGTAAAGACCGTAGTCTTGGTCGACCTCCACTGTGTTGTCATAAATTTCTTGAAGAGTCCTGAACCTCCTTGATCCCCCCAAGCTGCTTTCTCCTGTCTCTGAATGTTCTGGACTTGACCCGGCTATAGGTGATAAGGAAACTGGCATCAGTTCCTGACTTCGAAAGTTTTTGTCTTTTTGTATTTGTGCTTCCTTGTATGTGATGACAAGTGGTCTTTCTGTTGTGGAGTTTGATGTTGTCTGGTCTTGCCATTTCCACTTCTCTTCTTCCTGTAACATAACATCCCGACTTACCACAATTTGATTAGAATTTGGATTCAATAATCGGTATGCTTTGGATCCTGGTTCATATCCCAATAAAATCAGCTTCATGCTCCTCTCATTCAATTTTCTCAAGTGAGGAGCTGTGTTCTTGGCATATGCAATGCAACCAAAAACACGCATATGATGAACACTTGGGAGTCTTCCATGCCACGCTTGATAGGAAGTCATGCCTTGGACACTTTTTATGGGTGATCTGTTCAATATGTAAACTGCAGTACGTGCAGCTTCTCCTCAGTATGTAGCTGGCACCCCGGAGCTATTTAATAGACACCTCATCATCTCCACTACGGTTTGGTTTCTCCGTTCTACTACACCGTTTTGCTGTGGGGAGTAAGGTGCAGTGAGTTGGCGTTTGATGCCATGTAATTTGCAGTACTCTTCAAACTCATCCGATGCAAACTCACCTCCTCTGTCTGTTCTAAACATTTTGAGCTTACATTCGGACTGGACTTTGATCTGAGCTTTCACTTTCTTGAAAGCATTAAAAACTTCATCTTTGCCCCTAAGCATTTCAATCCACATATAATGACTGTAGTCATCCACAAGCAAAAGAAAATACATGTTTCCGCCGCATGTGGTAGGTGATATCGGCCCACACAGATCACCATGCATGAGCTCCAGAGGTTTAGTTGCTTGATACTCTCCTGCTTTCGGGAAACTTGTGCGATGCTGCTTGCTGATCACACAAGGTTCATAAGCGTACTTCACTATTTCTATCTCTGGTAAACCTTGCACCATGCTTTCTTGTGCAAGCTTGCGTAAAGCTTGATAGTTAAGGTGCCCATAGCGTGCATGCCATAAGCAAGACTTTTCTGACAACCTTGTCAAGTGGCACTCCGGTTTAGCTTGTATCATCTTCATCGTATACAGACGATTTTCAGATCTCTGTACCTTGGCTATCAATCTATCCTTTGCATCATATACTCTGAGAATTCCTCCATTCACCACCACTTTTGCTCCTGATTCGTCGAGTTGACCAAGGCTTATAATATTGGATCTTAATCGAGGAATGTAGTACACATTTGTTAGTTTAAAATGATCTCCATTCTTGCACTAAAACACTAAAGTACCTCGGCCTTCTACCTTAACGACGGAACCATCATCGAACTTGACATTCCCTTTGATTGTTTCATCGAGATCGGTTAAGGCCTGCTTGTTGCCGGTCATATGGTTGCTTGCACCCGTATCATAGTACCACATGGTTCCTTTTGTTTCTACATCTTCAAAGTCATACATCTGTTCTTCATTCAACATTAGCTCTTTTCCTTTCTCTTCACCATTGTGAATCAGCTCACTGGTTTCTAGCATCAACAATGTCGACTCCTCTTCGAATTGCTCCACTAAATGTGCCTCATTTTTTTTCTTCCTTTCAGCTTTACAATCAGATTGAAAATGGCCATATTCATTGCAATTATAACACCTGACCTTTCTAATGTCGAACTTCTGATGGTGTTGTCCTTCGTCATCCTGACCTTGGCCTGTTCCAGGAGGACCACGACCCTTGCCGCGACCTCCTCCTCTACCTCTGCCGCGTCCTCTACCACGCCCACTTCCGCGTCCTCGACCTCTAGTAATGTCCTGCAGACGCTTCTCATTTGTTTTTGAGGACTCAGCTTGTGTTTTCCACTCTCCTTTAGTAAATAGCACGTGTTCGTCTATTCTAAAGTCGTAGCTCCGCAACCTCTCCTCGTGAGCTTTAAGAGAACTGGTTACTTCTTCAATCGTCTTTATAGACAGATTCCCGAATTCTTCTATGGTTGAGGCAATCTGAAGATACTTAGGGGACACTAATCGCAATATTTTCTTTACTACATAAGTTTCATTAACCACTTCTCCAAGTGCTCGGAGCTTGTTGACAATAGTTGAGATTTTTCCTGTGAAATCATCGACAGACTCACCATTTTCCATTCCCATGCTTTCGAGCTCCCATCTAAGAGCTTGTGCTCGTACTTCTTTGACCGTCTCTGCACCGAGGTTCATAACCTTAAGAGTATCCCATACCTCTTTAGCTGATTTCTTTACCCCCAACTGTAATAGGGTGTCTTCGGTGATCCCTTGAGAGATTGCTACTAATGCAATCCGATCTGAACGAGGATCAACTGGAACTTCCGACTCAACGACATCCCATACACCTTGAGCTTGCATATAGACTTGCATCTTGATTGCCCAAGCCGCATAATTTGTCTTTGTTAGGAGCAGATACTGTAGAGAGACACCCCCTTCTCTTACGGGCGCTCTCACTATCGTTTCTGCCGTCTGACTCGTTTCTGCCGTCTGATCACCATTGCCGCCATTACCACTATGGACGGCACTCGATGATGATGATTTGTGTCGAGGCATGTATTTGGGCATAAACAAGGTCCCGAGCTCTGATACCAAGTGTAGGCTGAGAGGTTGATCTCCTATAACCTCTTAATCTGATCTCCCGATAGCAAGTGAACACAGGAGCCGAGCTCCGACCTCCTGTGACTCTGCAGTAAATCTTGCCGTGCTTCGACCTGCTGTAATTCTGCAGCAGACCTTGCCGAGCTTCGACCTGCTGTAATTCTGCAGTAGACCTTGCCGAGCTCCCACCTGCTGTAATTCTACATCAAACCTTGCCGAGCTCTGACCTTCGACCTCCTGTAATTCTGCAAACGATCAGCTTTAACGAGTGTGTGCACTCCTTGTGCACTCCTCTTTCTTACGAGCACAGTAACCGGACTGCCGACCTCCTCCTTCTCTCTCAAACCAAACTTTCATGAATGTGAATATTACTATATGCAGAATGTAAACTCTCTTTTTGAAAAATTAGCCGATCAATTTGTTTCGGCTTTTCATTCTTATTTATACTAAATCAAATCAACCATTACAAACGGAAAACGAAATTTACTCTGACCCTAAAGCCACATCGCGCAAGATTCGGGTTACAGAATACGTGGGCAATAGACTCTTAACAAATTAAAACATGCAGAACACGTGGGTACGTGTTTTATTAATAAAACAGAAAACAGTGCGCATGAGTACGTGCTTAACAGAAAATGGTATGAACAGGCTTACTTTCATCAGCCAAGAATGACGGTAAAGACGAGAAAGAAGCCAAGAATGACGGTAAGGACGAGAAAGAAGCCAAGAATGACGGTAAGGACTAGAAAGAAGTCGAGAATGAAGGTAAGGACGAGAAAGAAGTCAAGAATGAAGGTAAGGACGAGAAAGAAGCCAAGATCAGTGCCCCTGCCCCTGCACCCAGCGTGAAATAAGCTAAGAACTAGGTTTCCAAATAAGTAAAGCAAGATTCTTATATGTACTGCATTTAGCAAAAAATAAACTAAGAAAAAAAGCTAATAAGTGGATTTTCAAATAAATAAAATATTCATGTTTGCTTAATAAACAATAAGAGTTTTATATTATTAAGATTATATAGTATAAACAACACACGTAAGTTCAGACAAGATAAAAAAAATAGTATAATTAGTATTGAACATTCAAATCTTGTTATCACATTGAATGAAATATTTTCAAGAGGCCAAGAAAGAAGTTAAATATGAGAAGGAAGCCGAGAAGGAAGCCAAGAAAGAAGTTAAGGCCAAAAAGGAAGCATGGAAAGACGTTAAGGCCGAAAAAGAAGACAAGAGTGAAGTTAAGGACGAGTAAGAAGGCAAAAATAAAGCTAAGGATGAGAAAGAAGGCAAAAATGAAGCTAAGGACGAGAAAGAAGCTAAGATCAGTGCCCCTGCCCCCTGCCCCTACACCTGCACCCAGCAAGAAATAAGCTAAGAACTAGATTTCCAAAGAAGTAAAGCAAGATTTTTATATGAACTGCATTTAGCAAAAAATAAACTAAGAAAAAAGCTAATAAGTGGATTTTCAAATAAATAAAATATTCATGTTTGCTTAATAAACAATAAGAGTTTTATATTATTAAGAATTATATAGTATAAAAAACACATGTAGGTTTAGAAAAGATTAAAAAAAATTAGTAAAATTAGTGTCGAACATTCAAATCTTGTTATCACATTGAATGAAATATTTTCAAGTGTTGTAGAATTACAAATTATTAATAATTTCAGTTAAAATTTTAAAAATCAACACCCGTCAAAGTCATGTGAAGAATCAAAAAGTAGAGATTTGATCCTAGTTTAGCTCATCAAATCTCCTTAAATCATGGATCTTAGCTTCCTAATCTTAGTATCAAGAAAAGTATAAAAAGTTCAGAGCTTGGTATCTTTATTCATCAACTCAAAAACAAACAATAAACAAATATCTTCAAAATCCAAAAGAGGATAAAACAAAAAGAAAAAGCAAATTCCAAAGTTGAATTCATAAGATGAAGAATTTTGAGTTTTCCATCTATTATATTTCACTATTGATTATGTTCTCCTTATTTTATGTTTTAAATGCTCAAGAGAAGCAAAGTGCTTCTGGTCCAGCAAGTGCTTATGGCCCAGCAAGTGCTTCTGGTCCGGCGAGTGCTTATGGCCCTACAAGTGCTTTCGGTCCTGCAAGTGCTTCTAGCGAGAAAGAAGAAGAGAAAGAAGTAAAAAAAGAAGCTAAAAAGGAGAAAGAAGATGAGAAAGATGCCGAGAAAGAAGCCAAGAAAGAGAAAGAAGATGAGAAAGAAGGCGAGAAAGAAGCCAAGAAAGAGAAAGAAGATGAGAAAGAAGGCGAGAAAGAAGCCAAGAAAAAAGAGAAGAAAGAGAAAGAAGCCAAGAAAGAAGCCAAGAAAAAAGAGAAGAAAGAGAAAGAAGCCAAGAAAGACGCCAAGAAAGAAGATAAGGACGAGGAAGAAGCCGAGAAGGATGCCAAGAAAGAAGATAAAGATGAGAAAGAGAAAGAAGATGAGAAAGAAGGCGAGAAAGAAGCCAAGAAAAAAGAGAAGAAAGAGAAAGAAGCCAAGAAAGACGCCAAGAAAAAAGATAAGGACGAGAAAGAAGCCAAGAAAGACGCCAAGAAAGAAGATAAGGACGAGGAGGAAGCCGAGAAGGATGCCAAGAAAGAAGATAAGGACGAGGAAGAAGCCGAGAAAGATGCCAAGAAAGAAGCTAAAGATGAGAAAGAAGCCGAGAAGGATGCCAAGAAAGAAGCTAAAGATGAGAAAGAAGCCGAGAAGGAAGCCAAGAAAGAAGTTAAGGCCGAAAAGAAAGCCAAGAATGACGGTAAGGACGAGAAAGAAGCCAAGAATGACGGTAAGGACGAGAAAGAAACCAAGATCAGTGCCCCTGCCCCTGCACCCAGCGTGAAATAAGCTAAGAACTAGGTTTCCAAATAAGTAAAGCAAGATTCTTATATGTACTGCATTTAGCAAAAAATAAACTAAGAAAAAAGCTAATAAGTGGATTTTCAAATAAATAAAATATTCATGTTTGCTTAATAAACAATAAGAGTTTTATATTATTAAGATTATATAGTATAAACAGCACACGTAAGTTCAGACAAGATAAAAAAAAAAGTAGAATTAGTGTTGAACATTCAAATCTTGTTATCACATTGAATGAAATATTTTCAAGAGGTCAAGAAAGAAGTTAAAAATGAGAAGGAAGCCGAAAAGGAAGCCAAGAAAGAAGTTAAGGCCAAAAAGGAAGCTAGAAAGATGTTAAGGCCGAAAAGGAAGACAAGAGTGAAGTTAAGGACGAGTAAGAAGGCAAAAATGAAGCTAAGGACGAGAAAGAAGCTAAGATCAGTGCCCCTGCCCTTGCACCCAGCAAGAAATAAGCTAAGAACTAGATTTCCAAAGAAGTAAAGCAAGATTTTTATATGTACTACATTTAGCAAAAAATAAACTAAGAAAAAAGCTAATAAGTGGATTTTCAAATAAATAAAATATTCATGTTTGCTTAATAAACAATAAGAGTTTTATATTATTAAGAATTATATAGTATAAAAAACACATGTAGGTTTAGAAAAGATTAAAAAAAATTAGTAAAATTAGTGTTGAACATTCAAATCTTGTTATCACATTGAATGAAATATTTCCAAGTGTTGTAGAATTACAAATTGTTGATAATTTTAGTTAAAATTTTAAAAATCAACACCCGTCAAAGTCATGTGAAGAATCAAAAAGTAGAGATTTGATCCTAGTTTAGCTCATCAAATCTCCTTAAATCATGGATCTTAGCTTCCTAATCTTAGTATGAAGAAAAGTATAAAAAGTTTAGAGCTTGGTATGTTTATTCATCAACTCAAAAACAAACAACAAACAAATATCTTCAAAATCCAAAAGAGGATAAAACAAAAAGAAAAAGCAAATTCCAAAGTTGAATTCATAAGATGAAGAATTTTGAGTTTTCCATCTATTATATTTCACTATTGATTATGTTCTCCTTATTTTATGTTTTAAATGCTCAAGAGAAGCAAAGTGCTTCTGGTCCAGCAAGTGCTTATGGCCCAGCAAGTGCTTCTGGTCCGGCGAGTGCTTATGGCCCTACAAGTGCTTTCGGTCCTGCAAGTGCTTCTAGCGAGAAAGAGGAAGAGAAAGAAGTAAAAAAAGAAGCTAAAAAAGAGAAAGAAGATGAGAAAGATGCCGAGAAAGAAGCCAAGAAAGAGAAAGAAGATGAGAAAGAAGGCGAGAAAGAAGCCAAGAAAGAGAAAGAAGATGAGAAAGAAGGCGAGAAAGAAGCCAAGAAAAAAGAGAAGAAAGAGAAAGAAGCCAAGAAAGATGCCAAGAAAAAAGATAAGGACGAGAAAGAAGCCAAGAAAGACGCCAAGAAAGAAGATAAGGACGAGGAAGAAGCTGAGAAGGATGCCAAGAAAGAAGATAAAGATGAGAAAGAAGCCGAGAAGGATGCCAAGAAAGAAGCTAAAGATGACAAAGAAGCCGAGAAGGATGCCAAGAAAGAAGCTAAAGATGACAAAGAAGCCGAGAAGGATGCCAAGAAAGAAGCTAAAGATGAGAAAGAAGCCGAGAAGGAAGCCAAGAAAGAAGTTAAGGCCGAAAAGAAAGCCAAGAATGACGGTAAGGACGAGAAAGAAGCCAAGAATGACGGTAAGGACGAGAAAGAAGCCAAGAATGAAGGTAAGGACGAGAAGAAGGACGAGAAAGAAGCCAAGATCAGTGCCCCTGCCCCTGCACCCAGCGTGAAATAAGCTAAGAACTAGGTTTCCAAATAAGTAAAGCAAGATTCTCATATGTACTGCATTTAGCAAAAAATAAACTAAGAAAAAAGGTAATAAGTGGATTTTCAAATAAATAAAATATTCATGTTTGCTTAATAAATAATAAGAGTTTTATATAGTGTGGAAATATAAATTTCACTAATTCAAAATTTTTTTTAAAAATAGAAAAGATATTAAAAAGTAAAAAAGAAAAATTAACCTATGAATTCAATGTATGATAACAAAAAATAAATTAAAAAAAAAAGAAATTTAAGAGAAAAAATTGTAATTTATAATCCATATTTAAGTACTTGTTAAAAAAATCCCTTCAACGTTTTATTATTTATAATTATACTTCAAATTTAGAACTTTTTAAATTAATTTCATAATAAATTAGCTAGAAAAACTTGTATATATATATATATGAAATAATGAAACTGATAAAAAATATATAGTTTATGACAGTAAAAAAAAAGAGTTTAATTGGTTAATGATATTCAAATTTTATTTAGAATTAATAAATCAAGTAAATCACAATTATAACAAATAATAATTAAATTTAATTAATTATTAAAAATAGATATACCATCATAATATTATATTAGATGTAAATAAAAATAAATATAATTTTTTATTTATTTTGCTTGATAAAAAGATAATATGAGAATTTATTATTATTTAAAGAATTAATGATGAAAAAAAATTATTTTTTCTAGTTTTTTAATTACGTCCTATCTTTTTATGATTTATCAATTAAATCACATATTTTTATATTTGTTTCAATTACACTCTAATTTTAAATTATCTATTAAAAATTAACTGAAATATCTAACGGTTATTCTGTCACGTCAACTAAATTCAAAGTAATAATTGGTTAAAATTTAAAAAGTTAGAGTTTAATTGATAAATTTTTAGAATTTAGAGTACAATTATAAATTTTTTAAAGATTATAATTTTTTTTATTTCTCTTAAAATTAAAATTTATAATTTTAAAAATTAATTTACATTGTTATTATAAATTTCTTAATTTTTTCATTATATCAATTTATTTTAATTTAATTCAAAATTAATTTACATCTTAATTTTTTAGAATCTGTACTAATTATTATTGTAGTTTAAAAAAGTGTTAATTATCATTGTAGCTTAAAAAAGTGTATATCAATTATATATACTAATTATATTTCATAATTTAGATAATGAGTTAATTCAGAATTAAATTAAAATAAATTTGATATACTAAATTATTGATAAAGTTAAAAAAATTTATAATAATATTATAAATTATTTTTTAATATTATCAATTTTAATTTTAAAAGAAATTTTTAAAAAAATTAAAATTATACCTTAAAATTTAAAAATATATTAATTAAATCATGATATTTAAAGTTCTGTAATTAATTACACTTTGAATTTCGCTGATATAACATAGTGATGCGGCAATAAAATATTAAACAACGTGACAATTTTATTAGTTTCTAATAAAAAATTTAATATTAAAATAAACATTAAAATATAAAATTTAATTAGTAAATCATATAAAAATATGATGCGATTTCAGAAATAAAAAAATAATGAATATTTTTTGTCATTTCTTATCTAAAATCTTTAATTTTGTTGGTTTCTATTCAAACCACATAAATCATATGAAAATTTATTTATATAATTAATTATTTTTTTAAATTGAAATTTTAAACTAATCGAATTCTTTTAATAATTTAAAATGATTTTTTTATGAAAAACAATTGAAATATAAAAATGCACTATTTAAAAATTATTTTTTAACAAATTAACTAAAACATTTAAGTTATCTTGGTTTTATAATAAATATCAACAAATAATAAGTGTAAATTTAATTAAACGGTGATATTAAAATATTTAAATAATGTAGAGAAGTATTATCAAACTCTAAAATGTATCATTAATTAAATATTAAATAATTTTAAATGAATTAAATAATAATAAAATATTAGATAATTTTGATAAGGGTATTTAAGTATTAAAATAAATTAATCAAGATAATATAATTAATGTTTAGAAAATACCAAATAAGATAGTTTATTTTTATAAGAATATAACAAAATTTACTATAATATAATTTTTAATATTAATTTAATAGTGATTATAATTTATACCAAAAGTTTATATAATTTTTAAATAAGGTGCGCAGTATTCGGTTTAAATCGAAAAAATTAATCGAATCGAATTAATTTAAAAATTCAGTTCGATTTTTAATTTTAAAAATTTTAATTATTTCGATTCGATTCGATTTTAATCAGAAAAAAATCAAATCGATCCGATTAGTGATAATAATATGTTATTTTCAATAATATAGAGAAATTAAATCATATTAATATTAAAATATTTTAATTAAATTTTAAAATATTAAAAATAAAATATAAAAAATAAAAAATTTATTAAAAGTTAAAACCGAATCGAATCAGATTGATTGGATTCTATTTAATTTCTGATCAAAATTAATTCAATTTGATTTTTATAAATACTAAAATTTTGATTTATTCAGTTCGGTTTGATTTTAAATCGAATCGATCAAATACTCGCCCCTAATTTTTAATTTAAAAATGTAGTAAATTTATCATCCTACTTAATTTTATTAGTTTTATTAATTCATAAAACTCATATATTACTTTATCTCTTTTTATTAATATTTCATTTTTCTATTAATACTATAATAATAAATGATTAAATTTTATTATTCATTAAAATTAATATATTATAGTATATTATATAAAAATAGCAGAAAAGAAAATTGCAAGTATAACGAATAAAAATAACCTATAAAACACATTTAAAAAATCAAAATTTATTATTAGATATATTAGATTTGATAATTACAATTAATTATTTACTTTTATTGGTTGAAAAATAAGAAAAGAATTTATTATTATTTAAAATTATATAATTTAATTAGATTGAATGATTATTTTCTATTTAAATCTAAATTCTATTTTATTAAAAAGTAATTTTATAAATAAAATATATAAATGAGATTTAATATATTTAAATTGCTAATTAGATTGGTTGAAAAAAAATTTTAATATTATTTAAAAATATTTAATTTAATTGAATAGAATTATTTCCTATTTGAATATAAATTTTATTTTTTATGATTTTTTTTATTAAATAAAATATATAGCTTTGTTATTAAAACTTTTACATAAATCAAACTCAATATATATTTATAAGTAACGTATCTTCCTTTTAAAAATTTGAAAAAAAAATATTTCTTCACTATTTATCTTGTTAAAGAAATTTAAATAATATAAAATTAATATAAATAAAACAAATTATATTTTTTAACTTTAACAATTTTATATAATTTTTTTTTAAAATGGAGATTGGAGATTGGAGAAGTAGAATTTAAGACTTCTCAAATGCACTTACCACTAGACTAAATTTATAAGTGCAATAATTTTATATAATTTTTAAAAATTTACATTACTCAATTTGATTTATTTAAACTTTATTTAATAAAAAATTAAAAATATTTTTTTAATACTTTATTACTTTTTTATAAAATAATATTTAAGGTGAAAAATATCTTACAATAAAGTTGAGAAAGATAATAGTAAATAATTCACCAAAAGAGAAAAAAAAGTGATAAGAGTGGATTTTTATTATTTAAATTAATAAAAGTAACGTATTACTATAATTTAATAATTTTGATTCAAAAAAAATATATAATTTAATAATTTAATTAAATGTAAAATTAATATTAATTAAGAATTTTATTTGGTGGGCTGCTAGAGGCATTCTTCCTATCCTGTGCGTCCTGCAATGATGTTGAGAATAGCATTTATAATTTCATAAGTGTCCTTTTGCTAATATTTTCTTCAAGTATCTTTTTACCTAAAAATATTAGAAGTTGACTGAGATTAATCTTTATTTGCTAAGGTTTAAATATAATAATTATTTAATAATACATTGTAACATAAGATTATTAATATCTTATTTAACATGAATATGAATTAACAAGATTCAAATATTCACTTGGAGTAGTAGGAATAATAGGATCTGAAAGGAAAGTCTCAACTGAGCAGAAGAACGTACTATAGTCTACAGATTTGGAACTTAAAGCTTCTGAAGGAATAGCAAGAGGGTCACCCTGAGGATACATCAATTGTGGATCCTTCCATAGTTCAGGGTTGGTTGTTTTGTAGCTAGAAGAGTGAAATGTAATATTAGTGGAGGTCAGGAGCCAGCAGTTATTAGAAATGACTTGGGAGGTTGCTATGCAGGTTTTCATGTTTTTTATAGGGGGCTTTTTCCTCCTCGTTTGGCAGAGACTATTGCTTTAAAGGAGATTCTTTCTTAGCTTAAATAGAATAATATGCAAAATGTTGATGCTGATATGGATGCCAAAATGATTGTTGATACTTTTCATTTTAAAGGGATGACTAGCCTAAATTTATCTAGATTATCAGTGATTATACAGCTCTTTTTTTATTGAGGATTTAGTTGAAATTTATTTTAAATTTAGCAATAGCTACTCATAGATTATTTAGAGTAGTTATATATTATAATAATATATATAAATGAGAAAAGTGGAGGAGAATAATAGATTTACCTAAAATACTCTAATAACTTAATAAAATTACAATAAAAACACTAAACTAATTAATTGGTTATTAAAATTAATTTATTTTAAATTAGAATAAAAACTATCAAATTTTAAAAATCTTATTACATTAAAGACTATAGAATGATTTCAAGTAATAAAATAATCAATTAATTTATTTTAAATTAGGATCTAAAAATCTTATTACATTAAACCACTATAGAATGGTTTCAAGTAATAAAATGTGAGTAAAGCATTGTCTCCAAAGGAATCGAAAATTAAGTATTAAAATATATATAAATTTAATTATTATTTAAATTAGGATGATTGTAAAATTTGAAATAAAATTAAATAATAAAATTAAATATTCAACAAAACATAGTTTGTCAAATAATTAATATTAATTATTAAAATATCTTACTTTTATTTGGATTTAATTCAAATAATTAATAATTCAATTTTAATTAGTAAATTTAGGTAGATAATCATAAGATAATTGAATCTCCTCAAGTGAAACTAAATTAATTAACTAAAAATTATCACCTATCTTCCAATAATTTAATAATTTTTTAAATAATTTCATAAATGCTATGATGATTATTTTTTTTAAAATTCCACAGGTCAAATATTTATTCTTAATCTTATTCTTTATGTGATATTCAATTTTCTATTTGATTTTAAACGTTCATCCAATATTAATATAGGATAAAATCACTCGAGCGTTACTTGAAAGAACTAATATCAAGAATTGAATAATAGATATATAAAAAAAATAAATCAAATAAATTAAAGATGATCAATAATCCAATATACATTAAATTAACTCCCTAGCAAATGCTTTAGTAACTCATATAAAAAATTTAAAAATAAACTCAATTGAGAAATTATTCAAAATCATCCTATAGTAATTAGTAACTCATGATAAAAAATTTAAAAATAAACTCAATTGAAAAATTATTCAAAATTATTTTATAATAATTATAATAATAAATTAAAAGAATATGAAACCGTAATAAAAAATTTTAAAATAAATTCAAATGAGAAATTATCTAAAATTATCCTAGAATAATTATAATAAGAGAAAAAGAAAAACTCTATATGTGTGGATTTTTCTTTATAAATCTTTCCATTCACCTTCCTTGAATCTTAGTAATTTTTGCTTGAGTAAAAAGTTTTTGAATCTCCAAAATATAATATATTTATACGTATTAAAACTCCTAATATGTTTCGTTAAAGATGAACTCAAAGAATTAGGAGTTTTTAGCAAAAATATAGAACGTGACCATAAACATAAGCAAAACATAGAATAGATCATAAAACACGAGCCTACTTCATATTTTTCACTGTGCATTTTTTGCTTTCACAATTTTGTTCATTGTTTACGAAGACAAAACACCGGACGGCCTAAAAAACATGGGGTAAAATATGGGATTGTCTCATATTTTTATTTGTTTCGTAAACCTTTTTCAAACCTTTCTTAATTTCTTTTAAGAATGTATCATTCATTTTATAACTTATTTTGACTTCTAAAAATATTAAAAAGTAAGTAAAAATATTAAATAATATAATAAAATTAAAAATTTTAAAATTAAACATAAAATTTAATAAAAATATAAAAATTAATTAAATTAAATAAATATAATTTAAAAAATATATAAATAATTATATAAATTTTCACCCCATAAAAAAAATAACCTTAATAATTTGATGACATTTATATCAATTATTCTTAAAAGTTTCAAAAACATCTACCGCACTATTTTTTTAATAAGTAGCTTGGGGAAAAATAAAACAGTTGGCTGGTAATCACAGCGAATAAATCATGCAGAAGAAGCCGTCTCTCCCTATGTACTTAAATCTCCAGGTCAGATTCCCTAAGTGATCTACACAAGAGTTTGTTTCATGAAACACGGGACAAAACTAGTGTTAGAAGAGTTATTATGAGATGACAAACTAGTGTTAGAAGAGTTGTTATGAGATGTGACATTAAGAATATCAACAACCGAAGCATTATCACTTTTCGCAATTAGGTTCTTGTATCCTAAGAGACTTGCTAATTTAATTTTATATAGCATATAGCATCCGGTACATACTTGGCCTTTATTTTAAAATACAATTTAAATTTAAACTTTTAAATTAATTTAAATAAGTTAACATTTGACTGAACTTAAAATCTAAAATATCAAAGACAGAAGTTAATTTGAATATATATATATATATACTCCATATTTATAGTTTTTCTCACTATAAAAAATTTTTAGATTATTAATAAATTTTTTATTAGTAATTCAATAAAAATCGTAAATAAATAAATTACTAACGAATTATAATCCGTTTGTAAAAAAGTTATTGGTAAACTTTTATTAATAACTTTCAAGTTCGTTAGTAATATTAATAGATTTATTAGTAGAGTTTTATTATTATTACTAATAAATTTTAAATCTATTAGTAAATCTTAGAAAAATAATTTATTAATAGATGTGAAATATCTTGATAAATTTATTAGTAAATTAGTAATTTGTAGTAAATTTATTAAAAATTTAAATAATTTTAAAATAATTATTATTTCGATTAAATAATAAATTTTACTATTAATATTATTTTTTTATTAATTCAATAAGATTTAAAATTATATTATTATTGTTACTAAATTTTTAATTTATGTTAAATATTTATTAGAAATACATAAAAAGTGGAAATGGAAAAGCAGTTGAGACAAAATATAAAAATAAAAACAAAGAAAGAAAATAGTAGAAAAAGAAAATTAAAAAAAAATGAAGAATGAGAATAGAGTAAAGAGATGGTGAGAAAAATGAGAAAAAAAAAAAGAGAAAAATGATTAGAGAAGAAAATAAATGAAGAGGAAATAATAGAAAGAATATAGATTCAAAGAAAATGATAGAAAAAAATAATATGAGAAAAAATAATATGAATAAAAATTATAGAGAAAATGAAGAATATGAGAGGAATTAGGGGTGTAAATGAATCAAACTATTCGTGAGCTACTCGAGATTTGATTCAATAAAAGCTCGACTCGATTTTTAAACTAATCAAGTTTGAGCTTAATTTTTAGGCTCGTTCGGTAAACGAGCCAAGTTTGAACTCCATAATATTCGGCTCGTGAACTCGGCTCGTTTTTTAATTCATAAGCAGTCTAGCGAATAAACTCGTAAACAATAACTGAAATTATTATCATAAGAGAAATAAACTCAAATCCTGCATATATTTTTATGAGCCAAACCTAATTTTTTTAAAATTCAGCTCTAGAAAGTCTAGTTACACTCTTAAACTTACATATATTTGGATCATTAAAATTTAAAAACTCATCTTTATAAGTTTATGAGCTAATTTGTAGATATACTTATTTAACTAAAATTATTTTAGTTTTAAATTTATTAGTTTTAAACTAAAACTCATTATACATGTAAATAAATTGAACTACTCGTAAACTACTCGAGATTAAACTCAATAAAAGCTCGACTCAGCTCGATAAAAGCTCGACTCGTCTAAACTCGTTTGCTAAATGAGCTAAATTTGAGTTTCTTAATACTCGACTCGAGTTTGAAATGAGTAAAACTCGAATTCGGTTCGAGTTCGAAAAAATTTTAACGAACCAAGTTTGAGCTCTTTAAAGTTTGATTTGGCTCGATTCGTTTACACCCTAAAAATAATGGAAAGAAAATAATGAAAAAAAATGAAAAATAAATAATAAAGAGAGATGGTGATTATAAATGTGAATTACTAGTAGAAATAGATTTGCAATCCGTTATTAAGTTAAAAAAAAGTAAATTCTTTTAAATTAAAAAATTATTAATTAATTTAAAATTTATTAATAAATTAATTAGTTATAAAAAAATAAATTTAATAAAAAATAAAAAAATTTTACAATAAATTTTATTTTAAATTTATCAATGAATTTATTAATATATGAAATCTATCTATTATCGGTTAGTAAGTTTGATCACTAACCAGCAGCTGATAATTAAATGTCTCATCCAAAATCTTTCCACATGAATGATGATTGGATCGGCTAAAAAAAAATGGCTTGTTCTAACTAGAGCAAGAGTCTCCTATGCATTTCAGCAACTTGTTCCTCTGTATCTCACCCAAGTCTACTTTTTAGCTATGGCACTATCGTTTAGATCATCCATTTAACGATAAATTGATGAGTTTGTAATCAGTATTAAAGTTTGAATGTAATAAGACACGTTGTCATTGTTTTGTATTTCCGGAGTTAAATTTTAATAACTCCATACATTAATATTTTGTTTTTAATTGTAAATTAAAAAATAATATTATCAATAATATTTTAGTATCATTTTTCTAATATAATAATATTATTAACACTAAAAAAATATATATTTTTTGATACATCATAATATTTTTATCGATACACAAAAATTAATCAAATACTTTTAAATATTTTTTAATTTCGTATCACAATTTTTAAATGAAATAAGGTTAGCCATTACTTAACTTGTAGGCCTATTAAGAATTTCAATTTTTTTTTATAACTGCTTACCATATAATAATTATTTTTGAAGCTATGCCACCTTGATCTTAATAAAATTTATTTCCTTAGACAAAAAAAAATTCTATTTCATTACGTTTTTCATGGGCTAATCACTTATTCATGACAATAATGTATATACGAAAAAAGAAAACCCTACATTGATTTGCTAATGGTTTGTTTTCATTAAAGAGTATTTAAAAATAAATCTATTAAATTGTATTTATAAAAATACTAAAATAATAGATAGTTAATAAATTTAAAATAAATTTTAATAATTGTATCCCTCAAACCACTCACCCAAATATTATTACATAAAATTAATCAATAATTTCGTATTAGTTGTTATTTATAAATGCACATAATATATTGAGTTCCTACAAAAATTTAAAATCTCTTAATTTGAAGGGGTGCTTTTCAGTAATATATTAATTACTCTTTTTTTAGTGATTTGATAGTGAATTTCAACTAAATATTTTATTAGATTGTAATTTACTTTGAATGATTTATATTAATTACTCTTTTTAGTGATTTGATAGTGAATTTGAAATAAATATTTTATTAGATTTTGAATTTTTTTTATGTATCCAAGGAAGGAAAGAGTAGTTTTTTTGGATAAGGTGCCTCCATTGTATTTTTTTTTTTTGAAATGCCTCCATTATATTTTTTTATCAATCCAATTTAGTGCAGAAATGAAATTTTGACTTAATGTTCAGATATTTAGAAAATAGAATTTTCGTGTGTTTGTAAACTTGATCCTTTTTGAGGTCCTTCTTTTTTTATTCTTTTCTTCTTATATGTCATTGACGCCTAACGACTTTTCTACTACAGTGACGTCTGTTTCTGTCAGGTAGCCCTGTACCGTTAGTCGACATACCCATATCAGGCGGCCATTTAATTTTTTACAGTGCATATAACTTGCTTGTTTCTTTCCATGTCCCCCTCCTCGAACCGGCCTCCTCCCTACTGAAGTTGGGCTGGCCAACGACTCGGTCCATTATTCGTATTAGAATCTGGGCCGAAGCTGCTAGACAGACTGATTTAGGGACGTTCCGAGCTCAAAGTCGGATCTACTTCTATAGACTCTGACTCAGTTCAAAGAGGTGCGGACCTGACGATTATGAGAATTTAATTCACTTAATTTTAAAAGTAAATATATTAAATTTATCTTTAAATTATATAAATTTTTTTATTTTTTAAATTAAAGTTACTTTTGAATTGTTAACAAAAAGATTAATAAATTCAAATAAAGACTAAATAAATTATTATAGATTATAGTTATAATCTGAAATCTTATAAGTGATTGAATTATTTAGATTTTTTAATAATAATTTAAAAATAAATTTAAATTAAAAAATTAATATTGTTAACAATTTAATAAATAAATTTTACTTTTTAAGCCAATTTCAAAGTTTCGAATTTGATTATCCATTACGGTCAAAATGCAAATTCAACTTTATTCCGTAAATAAAAGAATTTCAAATAAATCTAGAGCAAATAAAGACTTGTCGTCAGACACAGATAATCAAACGTGGCTATTATTTATACTCGCAGTCAAATGAAGACATCTCGATTTTCCTCTTTTTCAACTTTTTGGCTTTCAAGTAAAACTAGAAAACAAACGTATGGCGTGGAGGATGGACTCGGAAATCCAAGCACGAACAGCCCAAAGACTTTTCCTTTTCGCTTCAAAAACAGTGGCGAACGATCAGTCTTTCGATATAGATCATCCGGGTACAAGGTTTCTCTTAATGTTTTGATTTCCTGGTAACCCAGAAAATTTTTATCACTGTAAATGCGACACCATGGCAAGCTGTGCAGTGGAAGGAGGCTGCGCTACCGATTACATTGCTATTTCCATATCCATCATCTCCATAATTTTGTGCGTTTCCTTATCTTTTCCATTAAAAAAAGATTGTTCTATTTTTTTTTTCTTTTCCTTCTGTGATTTTGCCTTGTTGCTTTCTGTGCATAGGTTAATTTAGTAGTTTTTCCGAGGTTAATCTTGGTTTCCATTTATAAATACAATGATGAATTTGTTGCTGAATATCTTCATTTTCTTTCTTTTGAAGAATTTTGATATTATACTAGTTTGTTGGTTTGGGTTGATTTCTTTTTTGATGGTTAACTGTTTGATGCTCTGCCTTAATGAATCAGAGCTTTTACAATAAACAGTTTCCCATTTTGCCAGTGTCTTTTTTGAGTTGCTAAATTGGTCAAGTTATAAGCTTTTGTTGTTTTTGTTGGCGATATGTTTTTTTTTTTTTCAAATTGAGAACGATGTTCCCTAGAGAAATTAAGCTTATTCTGCACCTGTAGATTCCTCTACTGAAACGGTTATGAACATTTAGGAAGATTGGCTTCTCTAATTACTTCATTCCACAATTTTTTTCCTGCTTGCTGTGCTTAACAAAGCACCATTATTTTACGCAAGTTCCTTGCTGATAAGTGGCCGGAGTTCTTGGTAGCATGGAGGTCGAAGTGGCCCGACACAAGTTCCGAAAGACACTTATAAGCTAGCAGGATACATGGACAACCTCCTGGTTGTCCTCGCTTGCGCTATATGAGCTACCCGCACCAACTTGATGCTTATCACACATGTGACTTCTCATATCTCGTACTAAATGGACATGTCTCACCATCCTAAACTCTCTGCTTGGAATAGATCATGTGCAAGAAAAGATTCAATTGTATTATTACACAATCATGGATTATTTCTATTTCTTTTAAAAGGAAAATGTTAAGTCTTTCTTTAGAAAAAAAAAATCCTATCATTCTAAATATGGCAATTAACAAAAAGAAATCAATTTTTGAATTGAATTCTTACAAATTTCTTGATTTCAAATAAGGAGGATAGGTCAGTGGTTATATATTATATCAATTTGGTGCTCTTGGTACTGGATTGAAAATGAAAAAATAAAAAAGAAATGAGGCTGAGTGAAATGTTCCAAAGATTTGCCTGTTTGTCCATTGCGCTTGGTGCAGGCTCACACCTTAGATGCATGGCGCACATTGCTGACATCACCTGCCTTGCTTCTTGAGTGCCTGAGACATGCACCTAGAGTATTTGCGCCTCAGGCATGCCTTTAGCAATTCTGGACTTGTCCTCCTTTGGTTTTGGCCTTTAAAGAAATCCATTGATTGAGAGTGAGAAAAAGAATAGTGCTTAGGAAGCTGAGATAGGATTCTTCATGGAAACTTAAAAGTTTAAACAAGGTATTGTTGAGAGTTTCAAGGTCATGATGATGCAGATCATAAATGCATTTGAATATGTTACTTGAAGTGAGTTTTCTTTCTCACTGCTCAACTTGGTGGCTTGTGAGCTTTGAATCTTTCATGTAAGGGTGAATTGGCACACCAAGTCTCGGTGTTCTAGAAGACACTATAAGATTATGGAGATGAGAAATTTTAATATCTCTCTCTCTCTCTGTCACTTTTAGTGCTTTACATTCCAAGATATCATCTGCAATTTCAATAGTTTATTTCAATGTAGTTGTGATCTGTATTGAGAGCAACGTTTTACTAGCATAAAGATAAATTGGCCTCCGCTTACAGAGTGGCACCTTTTTTCTCAGGCTTCTTTCACGGTCAATTTTTCCCTTTTTGGTCCACAAGGTGCCACGTATTAATGGCAGTGGCTTCTGGATTCCTCTAATTCAAGTTTTTGGCAGCTTCAACCTATTGTTGTCAATTGTGGTAAACATGAGATACGACTCCACGTCGTTATGGTTGAATGACTTTATCTTTGAAGATTCATTATTGACATTCTAACATTGTATCATATCATTTTATTGTCTTCCATGTAGATGTCCGTCAATTTTCTGAAATTCAAAAAGAGGCATTGGTGGCAATCTTGCTATGTTTGGGCAGGTTACCCCCAGCTTGCAATTTCATTTAGACCTGTTTAAGTTACATTTTGTGTAATGCTGGTATTAAATGTTGTACATGCATATTTCCTTTAAAAAAAAGTTCTATGATTTTGTCCTTTTCCCCCTTCTCAGTTTGGTTTGAAGGTCCACTTGGATTTGGATTGCTGCTTTCCTGTCGCATAACACAGGCTTACCAACTGTATTACATATTCGTCAAGTGAGTAGAAAGTGTACTCATTAATGAATTAAAATTAAGAGCAGAACTTGCCAGTAATTGCTGACTTTAGTAGTAGCATTTGATATAACTGTATGACAGCTGGGCAGCATACTCAGCTAGGTTACCATGCTATTCCCGCTGCTCATAGATAGAGAGATTTGTTGGTTCAGAATTCTTCTCAATCTAACCTGTTCAATGATTAGTTTACTCTTTTTTTTTTTTTTAAATTCCTGTAATATTTAACTAATATATGAATGTTTGCACCAATCTTTTGATAATGATATTACAGGAGGCGTTTACCACTAATTAGGTCGTATATTTTTCTTCCTCTAATTCTCTTGCCATGGATTGCTGGGGCTGCATGTAAGAATCTTGCAAACATGAATCATTTACTTATTTTGAAAAATATTTTATCAAGTTCAACTCACTGCAATGAGATCCCCCAAAAAAAATGTTTTACTTTACCTAATGAACTCACTGTTTGTCAGTTATTTATCACCCTCTCTATTTGTTGTAATTGCCTGTTTCTAACATAAAGGATAAACTTGCTGTTTGTAGTTATCCATGTGAGGAAGCCACTTAACACTCGATGCCACATGGGGACTCATTGGATCATTCCTGTTGTGTGCCTTCATATATTCTATATTACTTCTTTGGTTGGATTCACAGGGGCAATCCAACATATAGAGTTCAGGTTTGATGAACTCAAAGACCTGTGGCAGGGGATACTTGTCTCATCATCATCTATTGGTTAGTTTTATGCTGGTTCTTTAGAAGGCTGTCTGATTTAATTTAATATGTATTTCTTTTTTATTTAACCATGGGATCCTTTTATAGCAAAGCCTGAGGCTGATCAACCAGGCATCTGGTGCAATAGAAATTCAAAAGTTAATGAATTGAAGATATTATTGCATAACTAAGCTTAATCTAAATATCTTAGTTATGGAAATTCTTCAAGGAATCAAATATGTTTCCTGTAGTTAGCTTTTTTGGCTGATGGTTACATTCATTGGGAGGGTTGTACAATGTATGTAAGCATTATGAAAAGATGTTTATTCAAATTGTTTTCTGCTGTTAATTTGATGGCAGATTCTTTCCAATTTAAACTCTTCTTTAAGATAACTAGTAATGTAGTTTCTGGATAGAAATTTACCTCCTTGGCTTTTCACTTTTTAACTAGTGGTCTTTCTGCTTCCAGGAGCGTGGGTTGTTGCTTATATTTTGAATGAAATTCATGATGATATCTCATGGCTTCAAGTCATCTCCAGATTTTTTCTTCTAACTACAGTATGTTTTGTTTTCTCCTTATTTTCTATCTTAATCTACCTGTTGGCATGTATAATTTGTTTCATTTTAAGTCATTGAGCTTCAGTTTATGCATTTGCTAACAGATCTAATGTATAATCTACAGGCAAGTATTCTTGTGCTGGTCTTCTTCTCCATATCAAGTTCACAACCTTTGCTTTCACAAATCAGCTTGAGGAAAAGAGAACCTTTACAATTTGAAACAATGGGCCAGGCTTTGGGTATTCCTGATAGTGGACTACTAATGCAAAGAGATCCAGCTCCAGTAATAGATCCTAATGAACCACTCGACAAGCTTCTTCTGAACAAAAGATTCCGTCAGTCTTTTATGGATTTTGCTGACAGGTTTTTCTCTCAATAGTTTAGTTAATAAAAATTAATACTCAGGTAAGTTGGGGTAAGCTGAGATTACCAAGTTTCATGGTATTTTGTTGAGGGATCAAGCTTATTTCATAGCATTTTCCTTCAATCTTTCTCGATTTGAGATTATAGAATCTTTTATTTCATGGTTATTTTACATAAATCTTTTCCCTTGGCACGGTTTTAGATTAGAGAAACTTTAGATAAAATTCAAGATTAAATGAGGAAGAAGAATCGATCTTTGAGTGTAATATTATATTTTTATCACAATTTCAGTTGCTTGGCTGGGGAAAGTGTGCATTTCTACAATGAAGTGCATGAACGTGGCAAAATCCCAATAGATGACACAATAAGAAGGATCTATATGACCAGACATATTATTGAGAAATATATAGTTGCAGGTTTGTGATGTTAAACAGGATAAATATTTTGGATTCTCTTGCATTACTTTCAATGTTATTTCACCTTTGCATAAAGTATAGTTTTTTATATCCAACAAATACAAATTATAGGATAGCCTTACATAGTTACATCAGAGATAAGGATTTGTTAAACTAATGATGTGGGTTGGCTTTCTGGAATTAGGAAGTCAAACAATGAAGGATTAAGTTTTGTGGATTCTCTATTCATTTTCACCAACTTTAAATGTTTGGAATGCACGGCTCGCTGATACTTGGAATGATTTTTCTTCTACACAGGTGCAGCAATGGAGGTGAACATATCTCACCGAACGCGGCAAGAAATATTGACTACCGTCGATCTAGCACACCCTGATCTCTTTAATAAGGCAATAAATGAGTTGCTGCAGCTAATGAAAATGGTGGGTTTCTTAGGTCAATGCAATATGCAATTGTTATTAGATTCCTCTTTGAATTATAATATAGAAACGTGAAAACAAATCTGAAGAAGCTATTTTCTTCCTGAAGAACTTGGGAAAAGATTACTGGACGTCCATGTTTTTCATCAAATTCAAAGAAGAAGCCAATATGAGATCCAGTGACCATGACCTGGAACAGATGGCAGGTTGGAACTTCTCTCCCAGATTGAGTTCTGTGCATGGCGCTGATGATCCATTCCATCAAGAACATCCTGTGAAGGACACTGGTTGCAATAATCATGGTTCGGACACAAGAAGCCAAGAATTGTGAAAATTTTGCCGGTCTACGGCAAAGTTGATTAACGGATGAATAACAAGTGATGCATAATGAATCCTCAACTTAAGGATTCAGAATATGATGAAATGCACAGAAAATGAGTGAGAAAGAAGCACCTGTAGCATCTGCAGCACTATGCAGAGATAATTCAAAAACTGTCCAGGCAAGAAAATGTTCATTTTGTCAGCATGACCACATTCTGAATAGTGACACTTGAAAGTAACCCATATCCCCCAATTCATTTCCAAGCTTTCATTACAAGTGTTCGACAGATACATGGGCATATGCTCATGTTGAATGAAATGATGCCTCTAATTACTTGTGTTCAAGTTCAACAGTTTGATGTTGCAGGTCACGCTGAGAGCTGGTGGTACATTCTTAAGTCAGGTTTAAATCTTTGTTAGAATCATCATAGAGCTGGATTGATGTACTGGAAATTAAACATGTTTGCTGTGGGTTTAAAAAACAAAATATTTGGCATTTTGGGTCCAGTTTAAGCTTATTTATTAAATAGGGGATAAATAAAATTGTTTTATTTTGTTAATTTTTTTAATTATTATTATATTATAATAATATATTTATATAATATTAATTTGATATTATTTTTATTTTTAATTTATTTTTTATAATGATAAATATTTTTAGTTATTTTTCATAATATATTTTATTATTTTTAATATATAATTTAGACTGTAATTAAATAGTATCAGTTATAAGTTTATTGATTAATTACTATATTTTTTTTTTACAAAATTTTATTTATATTATATAAATAGTTATTAAAAAAATATAAAGATATTATAAAATTTCAATTATTTATTATTATTTTTTAATAATTATTTATATAATATAAATAAAATTTTGTAAAAAAATATTATAACGATTTATCAGTAAACCTTATAACATATATTATTTAATTAGTGTTATTATCTTAGTATGTTAAAAATAATAAAATATATTATGAAAAATAATTAAAAATATTTATTACTATATTATAAATAATTAATAAATATACATGTTTTTAAACAATAATAGTAGATTTACAATTAAATAGAAAAAGTCGAAGAAGCGGTCAACCAAAGCGTGGACCCCTTTTTTTCCCAGGAAAAGTGGATAGGACTAAGGAATAGCAGCAAATATCGCCAAAATGAATATTAAATATATTATTATAATATAATAATAATTAAAAATAAATAAAATAAATTAATTTTTAAATTTTTATAACCTTCCGCGGCATACTTTAAATTTGTAAAGCTTGCTGGACAGGCTTGAACAGCCTACCGCCCATGTTTATATTATTATTATTAATAACAATAACAATAATAATAATAATAATAATAATAATAATAATAATAATAATAATAATAATAATAATAATAATAATAACAATAACAATAACAATAATAATAATAATATATTATTATTATTATTTAAAATATTAAAAACTTTAGCTAAAATATTATGTAAAGTATTAATATATTAATATAAAAGCTACAGCATTTTATTTTTATATTAATAATAATTAGTCATAATGAATTTTATTAGTAAATATAATAAAATATAATAATAATAATTAGTCATAATGAATTTTAAAGTCAACTGATCTTAAAAATTTAAAAATTTTCCACTGTTTAGCAATTTAATTTTATATTTTAATTTTAATAAATTAGTCTAAAATTAAAAATTTTATAAATGTTTTATTTTAAAATTTTATTTAGAGAGTATTTTATTGTTAAATATTAAAAATGAATTTCATTTGTACACATAATTATATTAAGAGTGTATAATTATTATTCGATTAAAAAATAATTAAAAGATTAAAAATTAAATTATAAATTTTTTAAAATAAAGTCAAACTGAAATAATAAAAAAACTGAATGGTTAAAAATCATAGGTTCTCACTCTTTCTGTACACCTTTCCAAGCTCTTAAAAAATTTCTAACAAAATATTCATACAAAATCACAAATCATGAAATACAATTAATTAGAAAAAATTTAATTAAATGAATGTAAATAAAAACTCATCAACCATCAAGAATGATCAAGAGTCTAAATTGATTAGATCTGCCATTTTCATGCTCCGAATATATAAATCTGATGCGATGAAGCAGGTTACAAATTTGCAAATCATTTAATTACGCACCCAATCTGGTCGAAGAAGAAGCATGTGAGACTGGCCTTTGCTCTCTCTCAGCATACGAGTCTGCTCTGGTGTGAGAAAAGACACTGTAAATCTTCAATAAAAGTCCCAAATCTCCAAGTCCACTTCAAGGAAGGAGGGAATCTGTAGTTTTAGAACGGCGTTTGCTACCAGGGGAACGAAAGGGATGAGACTCACTTAAATCGGTTTAAATTGATTTATTGAAATTAAAATTGAATTAATCAAAAACTTAAATTAAATTAATTCGGTTTAATTTTTTAATTTAAACAGATTGATATATTGTCCTATATAATCCAATAAAAATTAAAAACTAACTATAGTTATTTATGTATTACATTATACGCCACATCAATAATTTCATATTTCTCAAATGAAATTTTAAATTAGAATAAATTATTTATAAAAATTTTAATTTTAAATTAATTAAAATTAAAATATGTAGATTAAATCGTGTAAAAATTTAACTTTTTAAGATTAATTAATTAATAATATAATATAATATTTTATCTATTTAATTGTAAAAATACTAAAAGAAAAAAGAACAATAGATTATTGGACGACATTATTATTTATTGGATGTAAAAAAAAGAAAAAAAACTTTTGGAAATAGAATTAATAAATAAGCATACTGGGTAGGTACAAAGACTATATATATATGGTTTAATATTTGAAAAAAATATTATTATTTAATTTTCTAAAAAATTTTATTAGTTAATTTTTTTAATTTTAAAAAATATATTATAATATTTATAATATTTTAAAAAATTTATTAATTAATACTTTCATTAATTATAACAGTAAATATTTTATTATTTAATATTTATAATTTTAAAAAATTTATTAGTTGATTTTTAAAATTTTTAAAAAATTTAATAATTAGTTGATTCATATCATGATATTTTAGATTTTTTTTATAATACTTAACATAATATATTTTTTAAAATTAAAAAATTAACTAATAAATTTTTCTAAAATATAAAGATTAAATAAGAATTACTTTTAATATTTATTATTGCTATTTATATAAATAAATTTCAAATTAACATATTTTATTTTTTTATCTTAATTGATTTAATAATTTCAATTTCAATTTAGTGTAGTCAAAGAGCAAAGAAAATCAAGTAACTAAGTTTACTCTAAATAAAAAACTTTAGTCCATAATTTTTATTTTTTAATTAAATTTTTAAAAAACTTTTATTGGTTAAAAGAAGAAAAGAATTTGTTATTATTTAAAAATATTTAATTTAAGTTAATCAGATAGACTTATTATTTCCTATTTATTTTTGAAATAAATAATTTTATAAAATATAAAAATGAGATTTTCAATAATAAACATATTTAGATTGATAACTAGATTGGTTTGAAAAAAAATTTATTATTATTTAAAAATATTTAATTTAATTGGGTAGAATTATTTCTTATTTAATATAAATTATATTTTTATGAAAAAATAACTTTATTAATAAAATATATAACTTATTATCATATTAAAACGGTGAGTATATATAACTTTATTATTAAAAAAAACTCTCAATATATATTTATAAGTAACGTATCTTCAAATTCAATATATATTTATAAATAACATATTTTTTTAAATTAAAAAAAATCATTATTTAATGTAAATAATGTAAAATTAATATAAATAAAAGAGTTTTTATTCTTTAACTTTAAAAATTTTAAAAATTAGATTACTCAATTTGATTCATTTAAACTTAATTTAATAAAAAATTAAAAATATTTTTTCATAATACTTTATTACTTTTCCACAAAATAGTATTTAAAGTGGATGACGTTGAGAAGGATAAATAGTAAATAATTCACCAAAAGAAAAAAAAGTGATAAGAGTGAATTTTTATTGTTTAAATTAATAAAAGTAACGTATTACTATAATTTAATAATTTATTGGATGTAAAATAAATATTAAATTTTTAAATTGCATTAAAATATTTAAATTAAAATAAATTTTAATTAATTATGAGTATATATAGTAAATAATTCACCGAAAGAAAAACGTGATAAATTTAAATTAATAAAAATAGCGTATTACTATAATTTAATAATTTAATTGGATGTAAAATTAATATTAATTTACAAAATGCATTAAAACATTTAAAGCAAAATAAATTTTAATTTTATTTAAATTATAAGTATATAATATTGTAACAGCATGTGTATATCTATATAAAGATGAAAAATCAAGTATAGCTTAAATTAAAAAGAAATGTTTTTAAAAGATTGATATTTTAATTTATTTTAGACTATAATAATACATTATAAAAATAAATAATTATATTTAATTAGCTATCAGCAAATATAATATTTTATTATATATATAAAAATACAAATTTATATAAAAAATAAATCACAATTATAATAATGAATATAAATAATGTAAAAAACTAATATATATTAAAAAACCTAATATTATCTAAATAAAAAAATAAATTTCTAGCCGAAAAGAAAAAGTGTCTAAAGTTAAGAGTTAATTGAAATTGTAGTTGATAGACCATCAATTGTTTTTTCAAAGAGTTTATGAAAAATATTTTTTATTTTTTACTTAAAGTACTCAAAAAATTAGTTAAATAAGAAATTTAAATTATTTTATAATTTTACTAATATTATTATTATTATAAATTTATTAATATAATTAATTTTGTAAATTATAGAAAATAAATTATTTTAAAGCAATTTTTTATTTAAAATTAAAATAAATAAAAAAATTATATATTATTCATGTATGTAGTAGGAAAATTCCGCTAATATATATAAAAACCTTCCTTTTTAACAGTTTTGCAATGCAATTTCTTGACAAAAGAAATTTTAAATTTATCTTTTTCCTGTAATTTTTATCTAAATCCATTTCATCATAAGTTTAAACATAAATAAATAAATAAATATTAAATTCAATATTTAATCTTTGAAAAAACTCATAAGTTATGTTTAATTTTTGAAAAATATAATAATATATAAAAAACCTATTAATTAGATATTTCATTTATTTTAATTATTAAATATTTTAATATTTATTTTTTATGATAAAAAAATATATTAATTAATTTTTAAATTTTATAAAAATATTTATTAATTATTATTTTTTATTTCAGATATTATACATTTTTTATAACATTTTACGATTAAAATTAATAAAAATATTAATTAATAAACTTTTAAAAGTTCATGACTGTGTTAAAATATTTTTGAATTAATAAATTTTATAATATCAGATTAATTAAATAATATTTTTTCCAAACAAATTTCATTTAAATTTGTTTATTCCTTGATGAATTTAATAATCCAAATGTATGTAAATTTTATTGTATTAACTATATTTATTAGTTTATAAATATATTTTCATAAAACGAAAAAACACGTTCGTATCATTTATGTTAAAAATCTGAATTTAAATGTTGAATATTGTATAATAAGAAAAATAACTGAACTTTTTTTTAATTTAATAATTATTTATTCCTTTAACTCTATTAATCACATCTTTTAATTTACTTGAAAATAACTATAAATCCTTGGAAAAAAAATATAAATCCTTCGAAACGAAGGAGTACTGGCTAGTTTGATTTTTTCTTTTATCAATTAATTTTAAAAATAAATTCAATTAAAATAATTTTTAAAGTTATAACAATGAAATTTTATTGTTAAAAATAATATTTTATTACCACACGACTAAAGATAAAGTTTAGAGATGTGTATTTTATTTTAATTATATAAAAATTATTATTTTAATTATATTAACTATATTTTTTTAGTTTATAGATATATTTTTATAAAATGAAAAACAACGTTCATATCATTTATGTTAAAATTCTGGATTTAAATGTCGATGTACATTGTGGATGTATAAATTTAATTTAAATAAGTGATAAAAAAATAAAATATATTAATTAAATAAGTACATATATATTCAGAAGGTAATTTTTAATAAAATATTATAATTAAATTACAATGTTTTTTCCCCCTAAATTACAATGATTCTTTTCTAGTTTTTATTGATTCAAATCTAAATTATTTAACCTTTAGATTTAAATTTTAAATAATTCATAAAATCTATTAAATAATTTAATATTAAAATTTATTTTTTCTATTAAATAGTTTAATATATTAACAACTAATAAGATAAAAAAAATCACTTCTTAATAGTAAAATTATGTATAACATTAAACTAAGTGATAAATGAATAACTTGATAAAAATTTTAGACTTAAAGTATTGAAAACTTGAAAATAAAAAATAAATTTTTAGGTTGAACGAGAATAAAGAATGTGTGAGGGATTAAATAGTATAATATGTAGAGTTTAAATTACATAAAATAAATAGCATGAATATTAAAAATTAATAAGAATTTATTTGATAAAAAAATCTAAAGAGTTTGATTTTATAAATTATAAAATACTATAATCGGATAATTTTGAAATAAAAACTAATTAATTGCTATTTTTTAATATAAAAAAATTAATAGTAATTTTTTATTATATATAAAATAATCTAAATACACTTAAATAATTTAAAAAGTTTCAGACTTATATAATTTGTCTTTTATCTGTTTGCAGAATTCAGCAGTATTAATATAAAATTTTAATTTATTTTTTATTCATTATAATTAAATTTTTAATTTTAAAAATTTTAATTATTTTGATTTGATTTTAATAAAAAATAAAAAATTAAATAAAATAATAATAATATATTATTTTTTATAATATAAAAATTGAAATATTTTAATTAAATTTTAAAATATTTAAAAAATTAAAAAATTATTAGAAAATATAATCAATAAAATCAAATCAAAGTGAATTAAATGCATTTAATTTGATTTTTTTTTAAATTAAATTTTTATAAATATTAAAATTTTAATTTTTAATTTATTAACTTCAATTATAAGCTCATCCATAACTGTCCATCAGTGATTGTATAATAAGAAAAAATTGAACTAAATACTTTTTTATGTTCCATAAAAATGAACTTACTTTATTTGTTTTAGTTTAATAATTGATTCCATCAAATATCACCCGTTTTTTATTTATTTGAAAATTACTGATAAGTCCTTGGAAAAAAAAAATAAAAAAGTGCATTTCTAGCGAGAGTTTCCCTTATTTATGTACGTTGTACTGCTCTTTGCTTTCGAGTATAAAGCCTGCAAGAATATCAATAACTGGAGAGGTTTCCTGGCGATGGAATCGCTAGATATTGTCGTTGTAGCCATCAGTTTTTTGGGTTTCGTTTCTTTCTGTAAAAATATTCTGAAATTTTTAAGGTGGGTATGGGTCATGTTTTTGAGACCACCAAAGAATTTGAAGGAATCCTATGGTTCATGGGCATTAATCACTGGCTGCACCGATGGAATCGGCAAGGCTCTCGCATTTGAGCTCGCATCGCAGGGTCTTAATCTTGTTTTGGTAGGTCGAAATCCTTTGAAACTTGAAGCTACAGCGACAGAAATACGAGCAAGAAATGGCAAGAATAACTCTCAATCGGAGATAAAAATAAAAACAAGTATCGTCGATCTTGCGAAGTCTAGTGGGGAGGAGATATCGAGAGCAATAGAGGCATGTATTGAAGGGTTAGATATTGGCATTGTGATAAATAATGCAGGATTGGCCTACCCTTATTCCAAATTCTTTCATGAGATTGATTTGGAGCTGATGGAGAGTATAGTGAAGGTGAATTTAGAGGCAGCAACTTGGGTGGCTAGGTCAGTGATTCCTTTGATGTTGAAGAAGAAGAAAGGTGCAATTGTTAATATTGGGTCTGGATCTACTGTATCTGTCCCTTCCTACCCATTAAATACCGTCTATGCCTCTACCAAAGCGTATGTTTCTCTTTCCCTTGTTTGCATGATTTCGTATTCCTTTCTCGTTCCAAACAATAAATTATATCATATACATCATATTTGCTATTATAGTAAATTATAATTTTTTGAGTCGGATTATAATTTGAGAAAAAAATAATAATAAAAAATTATTGTTAAATTCCTATACTTTATCAAAGTTAACAAGGAGTTGATGGAGTTGTTAGTTTTGCATCTTAAATAACTGGGAAAATATGAAGATTTTCTTTTTGTATATACTTTTAATGGTATGTTTGCATAGAGAGAGGGAAAATAAAGTGAGGAAAATAAAAGAAGGTAATGATTAGGGAGAAAAAATATGTTTGGATGTTTGGAGAGGAAAATATAAGAGAAAAAATTGTTATTCAAATATTAAAAATACAATTTTAACTCTACATATTCAAAAACAACATAATAAATTTAGAAATATATTTGTCATTTAAAAAATTTTCATCCCATTTTCCCTTCAATTTGGAAAGAAAATAACTGGATTATAAAATTTTTTCCTTTAAATATTTTCCCTTCTCTTTATTTTCCTCTCATCCAAACAAAATGAGTGAAAATTAAAATTAATTTTCTCTCAATTTTTTTTCCTCCCATTTTTTCTTTGGGCTTCTCCTTCTTTCATATTGTCTTTGGCCATTTCTTGCCGCTTGCTCTGATGGGGCTGTGAACTCCTGGCCATTTCATACTGCCCACGTTGTGCAGGTTATTAAAATTTTTTAGTTACCATTATATAAAATTGTAGTGTAAATTTAGTTTTTTTTTATTACATTTACATTGTTTAAATATTTATTAATTCAATAAAAGAGAAAAAACAATTATAATAAAATGGTATTAGTAGTTGTGATTTAAAAAAAATTATCTAAGTAGCAGCACACTTTAATTTAATATTCAAAATTTATATAATTTTTCTTATCAAATAATTGCTTATAATAATATACATACACAAAATGAGCAAATATAATATATATATATTTCTTTTTTTTAAAAAAATTATTATTTATTCCCTATAATATAAAGAAATTCACTAGTCGATCTTTTAATTTTACAAAATACATTAATTTTTTTTTAATATTTTAAAAAATCTATTAGTTAGTCATCCCACTGGTTCTAGCAGTTAAATTTAAAAAAAAAAATTTAAAATATTTCTGATACTGAGGAACTAATTAATAAATTTTTTAAAATATGAGAAACTAACTAATAAATTTTTTAAAATTACAAAACTAAATAGTAAAATATTTAATGGTAAAATTAATGGAATGACTAATTTGTAGATTTTTTAAAATATTAAGAACATTTTAATATATTTTTTAAAATTGATAGACCAAATAGCAAGTTTTTCGTATTATAGAGATTAAATAATAATTTATTCTTTTTCTTTTTAACTATCTTGTGAAATGTATGGGAAAAATGGATGGATATACATATAAATATGATGTATTAAATTTGTTTCAGCCTTGCCTATATGATGACCGACCCTTGTTGCTGCTTAATATGTTTGTAGAACAAAGTAACAAGAAAAAAGGATGTCTTGACTGTCATCTGAACTAAATGAAACCATCTAAATATAATATGAGCATGTTTTAATATTTTAGTATTTTTTCATAAAATTTATTAATTTTGCCCCTAATCCACCACATTTTTCAATTTTGCCCACATAATTTATTTAATTAAGTTGTTTATTTGTTATACTTAGATTAAATATAAATTTTTATTTTAATTTTAGTTAAAATACTACTAAATTTTAGAAAAAATATAATAACCACAAAATTAAATTAATCTATTCATATTATAACATATAAATTTTTTACTTTTAATTTTACTAATAAATTTTGCATAAAAAATATATATATTAGCCATGACTAAATTTTCTGAATCCATCCCTTGATATGGATAAACATAAACTGAGTAATGTTTCTGTCAGCAGGTACATAGCAATGCTTTCAAACTGCATGAATTTAGAATACAAGAATCAGGGAATTAACGTTCAATGCCAGGTGATTAATTAATCTCTAACCGGTATATCTATCTTATACTGTAATTGATTAAGATGTGGGTAGTGATTTTACATATGGGGTTTCAGATTCCACTGCTTGTAGCTACAAAGATGACAAGACTGAAGAAACCAAACTTGTTGGTTGCATCACCTGAGATATATGCTAAAGCAAGCATAAGATGGATTGGTTATGAGAAACTATGCAGCCCCTTTTGGTCACATTCTGTGCAGTGGTTCATTCTCCAGGCATTGCCTGATGCTCTACTAAATCGGTTTCTGTTTCAATATTATCTCGGATTGCGCAATAAGGGACTGAAGAAGGAGGCCTTAAGAGCCAAGGAGAAGTGCATCTTTTAATTATCTACTTGAAATTGTGATTGCTCTGAAATGTGGATCAACATCTAAAGATCAATCGAAGGAAATAATAATAATAGAAAAATATATTCTTGGATTGTTTTAGAAAACAAGATTATTTTTCTGATCTTCCATGAATAGATGTTGAGGAGTTATTGTTATACTAATATATTTTAGAATTTAGTTAACAATATATTTTAGCATAAAATTATTATTATAATAACAGTTTGATAATAATTTAAAATTATTATAAAAAAATTTATTTTTTTACTCTATATAAAAATATATTTAATAACAAGTTTATTTTATATTTAATAAAATTATAATTTTTTATATAACTTTTATTTATTATAAAAAATAAATTAACCGTTATTTTATACTCAACGGTATAGCAATATTTCTTAAACAGATATTATTTATTTACTACTTGATAAAAGACTATTTAAACTCTGTTAGGAGTTTTAAATAATATCGTTTGGTTAAGACGATATAAGAGAAAAGATAGGTTAGAAGACGAAAAGTTTCATTGAAATTCTTGAAAGGTTGAAAAGTGAATTTCTAATAGTTAAGAGATGCTATTTATAATAGAAAAAAAAATAATATACAAAATTATAGAATTATCTAAAAAAATAATTAAAATACAAAATTGACCCCTTAAACGATGAAATTTTCATATCGAACTTTATGATAGGCCTACAGCTTTTGTCACACTTTTAAAAGTCGTGCGTCTCGAAATTTTCCTTCCGAAAAACTATCGTGGGTCTCCATCAGACGTTGGCAGCAAAAGTTAGGCCCGGTCCAAGTCTGCCGTAAAGTTTAAGACTGTTGCTCCATATCATTCCTTTCCACTTATAAAGAACTCGACCTCGAGTTGTCATCAGCAGGATAGTGCTGAAATAAACTCGCCATATTAAACGTCTTGAAAATTTTCATCTCATTTGGGAGGTCAAGAACATAGGCATTGTTATTAATTTTCTGAATGATCAAGAATGGACCAATTTTCTTGACATCAAGGTTTTTCTATCCTCCACAACAATCCTTGAGTAAATACACCATAACTTGATCACCGATATTGAAGGACTTGAAACGTCTATGTTTATCCGCTGTAAATTTATATTTGTCATTGACTTCTGTAAGACATTGTTGTACCGGTTTGAAAACATCCACATGCTGATTTGCCAAGCTGCTTGCTGTAATACTATTGTGAGAACCTGTAGGAAGGGCAATAAGATCAACTGTATGCGCTGGGACTTTTTTGTACACAACTGCAAAGGGTGACATCTTTGTGGAGTTGTGGATAGCACTGTTGTAAGCAAATTCTGCTTGGGCAAGAGCAAGATCCCAAGCAGTTTTCTTATTACTGCAGATGCAGCGCAGAAGATTGCCAAGCGTGTGGTTCACCAATTTAGTTTGTCCATCAGTTTGGGGATGGGCAGCACTGCTGTATCGAAGTTCAGTTCCAAAACGTTTCCATAAAGTCACCCAGAAATGAGCTAGAAACTTCATTAGTTTCTAAATTTCCTGGAAGAACAATTTTACAATATGAGAAGCATCATTAGTTTTTCTGCAAAGAATGAAATGCGCTATTTTGGAGAACCTGTCAGTAACAACAAAAATGGAATCAGATCCACATTGAGCACATGGAAGACCAAGAACAAAATCCATAAACAAGTCCTCCCAAAGATATGCTGAAATAGGCAGTGGAGTGTATAAGCCCGTATTCTGCGAATGACCCTTCTAAGTTTGACAAATTGGGCACTTCTGGACCATCCGACCTGTATCCCTTTTTAATTGTGGACAGTAAAAACGCTCCTTTAACCCAGCAATAGTCTTATCACGCCCCAAATGACCACTTAAACCTCCTCCATGGACCTTCCGAATCAGTTTTTTCTGCAGAGAAGATCGAGGAATGTAAAACCTGTTCCCCTTAAAAAGAAAGCCATCATGTATCAAGAATCCATCAACAGGCTGGTGAGCTTGGATTCTAGCCCATATATCAGCAATGTCATCATCTATAGCATACAAATTTTTCAGAAATTTAAAACCTACAACCTCCTGATTAACTGTAATCAACAGAGCAACCCTCCTACTCAAAGCATCTGCCACCTTATTACTAGGGTCAGCCTTATGTTTTATGACATAATAAAAGCCTTCAAAATAAGTTGCCCATCGAACATGCATCTTATTCATATATTTTTGAGTTTTAAAGTGGATCAAAGATTAATGATCTGTGTGAATAATAAACTCTCGCCCCATCAGATATTGCTCCCAAGTTTTAAAAGTTTGGAATACTGCATATAGCTCCTATTCATAAGTAGACCACTTTGTCCTAACTTCATTCAGTTTCTCACTAAAGAAGGCAATAAGCCTTTTAGATTGTGACAACACTCTGCCAATCCCAACTCCACAAGCATCACATTCAACCTCAAATAGTTTATCAAAATCGGGTAGAGCAAGACTAGGGGCAGAAGTAAGCTTATCTTTAATCTCTTCAAAGCTCTTGTTGGCAGTGTCAATCCAAGCAAATTTCTGCACTCTCTCTTTCTTCAAGCAATCTGTAATAGGGGCAACGGTGTTGTTGAAATTTCTGATAAACCGTCAATAGAAAATAACAAGGCTATGAAAGCTGCGAACTTCAAAAATAGTTTTGGAGATGGGCCAATTCCGTATTGCTTCTACCTTCTTCTCATCAACATGTATCCCTTCTGCACTAACAATGAATCCCAGGAACAGAACGTGCTCTGTCATATAAATGCACTTTTTAAGATTAATAACCAGCTCACTTTCTTACAAGGCTGTCATGACTTGATAGAGATGCTGTAAATGTTCTTCTTTGCTGGGACTAAAAATCAAGATGTCATTAAAATAAACAACCACAAATTTGCATAAGAAATGACGCAAAACCTAGTTCATAAATCACATAAAAGTGCTAGGTGCATTCGTCAAACCAAAGGGCATAATCAGCCACTCGTACAAGCCTTCCTTAGTCTTGAAGGCAGTCTTCCATTCATCCCCCTCCTTGATCCGAACTTGGTGATAGCGGAATTAAGGTCGATCTTAGAGAAGACTTTAGGCTCGGATAGCTGATCCAGCATGTCATCCAGTCGTGTAATAGAAAATCGATATTGAACTATAATTTTGTTGATGGCCCTGCTATCCACGCACATTCTCCAAGTCCCATATTTCTTTGGAACTAATAGGGCAGGTACTTTGCAAGGTCTAATGATGTCCCGAATATACCCCTTCTTCAATAATTCTTCAATATGTTATTGGAGGATTTCACTCTCCTTTGAACTCATTTTGTAATGCAGCAGATTCGGTAATTTTGATCCAGGGATGAGATTAATCTGATGCTGGATATCCTGCAAAGGTGGAAGTTTGGATGATTCCTCTACTATCTTAGGAAACTCCTTCAACAGCTCTTTGACGGGTGGTGGTAAAGATGGTGCATCCTCCATTGCACCTTTTGCTCTCACCAATAAAGCCAGTGTGCCTCCAGATTTTTCAACTGCACTTGATGGCCTCTGCACTCCCGTGGAAACAACAACAACATTCTTCCCTTCCATTTTAGAATATTTCGCATAACCGAAAGGCAAAATAATAATCTTCTTTTGATTCCACGTGAATATGTATGAATTCTCCTTCCCCTTATGCAAAGCATCAATATCGAACTGCCAAGGGCGATCTAGCAAAATTCCACAGCAATTCATATCCATAACATCACAATTAACAGGTTCAGTATAAGATTTATCGATTGAGATAGGCACATTGCAGATTCTGTTGACCTCAATTGTCGAACCTTCTTTAATCCATCTGACTTTGTATGGCAAAGGGTGCAGCTGTATAGGCAACTGCAATTTCTCCACCAATTGCTTAGCTATCAGATTCTCACAATTGCAGCTATCTATAATTAGCCTGCAAATTGCCTCTCCTACTTGACACTTTGCCTGGAAAATCTTCCTCCTTTGCGTCTTATCCTCCTGTTTTGTTGAGTATAAGATTTTCTTCACCACATAGGTGACCTCTCCATCTTCAGAACTAGTAATAGATCTATCATCGTCATCCACTTCTTCCTTAGATTCAGCCCATTGCTCAACCACATTAACCTATCGACAATCTGTATTAACTCATCTACGTTCTAGACAATTATCCGATCGATGACCAGGTTGCCTGCAGCGGTAACATATGTCTCCCGTTGGCTTCTGATAAGGATTGGTTCTGTCTCCTTTGTCTGTTGTAGTGGTGATTGCTTTTCCTTTACTGTCTCTCCTTTCTTCCATAGTATTTTGAGGATTGCCAGAATTTATAACCTTAGAAGGTTGTCCAATGTAATTTCCTCTATATTGCTGCATCCCTGTCGAGCCAGAATTTCTGTAATTAAAATTTCGGTTATATTGCTATTGTGGCTGCCAATCAACACGCTCTTCTTCCCTTTAATGACGTCTACCAAAGTGAAAATCCCAACTACTCCCATCATACAACGAATTTCGTGATTCAGGCCCCTCTGATAATGAGCAACCTGCTGGGCTTCGTTCTCACAGTTTTCACACTTTGTCTGCAACCTCAAAAACTCCTCAGTATATTCATCCATCCTTTAGTTCCTATGTGCACAGTCATGATACCGATTATACAAAACCTGAGTGTGATCGCTAGGCAAGAATCATTATTCAATTATCTGATTCATCAACACCCAGTTTCGGGGGTTCGAGCCTCCTTCGATAGCATTCATTTTGAAACGAATTCCACCAAGTTGCTGCACCCCCTTTTAACTTATAGGCCACAATCAAAACCTTGCGATCCTCTACCACATTCATAACTTCGAAGAAACGATAAACCTCTGCTAGCCAATCAAGAATAGATTACACATCCAACAAACTAGAAAAGTTTTGAAGGTCTACCTTGATCTTGTAACCTTCCTGATAATTTTGTTGGGGATTTGTAGGAACAGAATTGGAGACCACAGAATTGGCGACTGGCTGGGAGCGTTCGATGGCGACGGGTTGGTGGATTCCCTGTTGCAAGGCTAACTGTCCGATCATCTCCCTCAATTCTGCCAAAGATGCCTCAATTGCAGCAAGTCGGCCTCTTGGTTGTCTGCCATGATCGAACTTTTGCTCTGATACCAATATGATAAAGGACTATTTAGATTCCGTTAGGAGTTTTAACCAATATCGTTTGGCTATGACGATATAAGAGAAAAGATAGGCTAGAAGACGAAAAGTCTTATTGAAATTCTTGAAAGATTGAAAAGTGTGTTTCTAATAGTCAAGGGAGGCTATTTATAATAGAAAAAAAAACCTAATATGCAAAATTATAAAAATATTCAAAAAAATAATTAAAATGCAAAATTAACCCCCTAAACGACGGAATTTCCATATCGAACTTTGTGACAGGCTTATGGCCCTTGTCACACTTTTGAGAGTCATGCGTCTCGAAATTCACTTTTCGAAAAGTTATTGTGGGTCTCCATCGAACGTCGGCAACAATAGTTAGGTCCGGTCCAAATCTGCTGTAAAGTCTAAAACTAGTTGCTTCATGTCACATTACTATTAAAATATATATATATAACAATTTATTCCATGCTAATTTTCGATTCAAGAAATCATCACTGTGTTATTTAAACTTAAAAAGGATTACTAAAAGCATACCTAGGGTCTAAATCTTTTGATGAAGGCTAATACTAGAAGAGTCTAAATCTTCTTATGAAGGCTAATATTAGAGGGATTTTAAGTAGTAGATGCCAAAGGAATGAGACACCCTTGTACAATAGAGAGAATTCTCTTTGAATTGTAAAGTCCTTTTGGGGGGTTCATCCCTAGCCTTCTACTAGTCTCTTTGCGACTCCCATTTGGGAAGACGAAACCCTCAATGAGGTAGGTGACCGGTCTCGAAAATAAGACTGCCGACACCACAAAACTGATTGAGGAGGTAAAGACCCCAATGAGATGGGTGACCAATCTCGAAACAAGACCATCGACACCACAAAATCGGTTAGGAAGATGAAGCTCTCAATAAGGTAGGTGACCGGTCTCAAAAATAAGACCGCCGACACCACAAAACTGGTTGAGGAGATAAAGACCCCAATGAGGTGGATGACCAGTATCAGAAATAAGACCGCTAGCACCATAAAATTGGTTGGGAAAGATGAAACTCTCAATAAGGTAGATGACCGGTCTCGGAAATAAGACTGTTGATATCACAAAACCGGTTAAGGAGATGGAGCCCCTAATGAGGTAGGTGACCGGACTCGAAAATAAGACTCCCGATATCACTAAATCGATTAAGGAGACAAAGCCGTCAATGAGGTAGGTGACCGGTCTCGAAATAAGACCACCGGCACCATAAAACCGGTTGAGAGGATAAAGACCACTAATAAAGACCGGCACTAGCAAGGCCATAAGCCAAAAGAAAACAAACCAAAGATATGAGGTTGTCTTCAAGAAATGACCTCAGCACACACAAGACTCAAAGGGGTAAAAAACCTAGCTTCGACCTTACAAAAGAGCTCCGATCGAAGGAAAATAGATAAAAGGCCTAGTTTCGACTTCATAAAGGGTTTGGTTCAAAGGAAAATGATGCAAAATTTGATGCCGACCTCACAAAAGAGTTCGATATGATGAAAAAATAATCCAAAAGTTATTTAAATTAGTTTGGATCGGACTGTTACAATGATCAACTGCAAACCTCTCAATTTTGATTACCTTCAACTGAGTTTTCTTTATTAATTATTTGTTTCGTAATTTTAATCGCATTATTTTATTTTTTCTTTAATTTTTCTTAAAATCAATTTCTCCAAATAGCAATTTTTTTCTTTTCTTTTTTTTTTAACTGTTCTTTTTATTCTACTTGTTATTTAATTTAAACAACTTTAAGGTATCTGTGAAACCGACACTTATTTACCCTATCTACAAAATATTTTAATTTAAGAAAAAGGAAAATCAGTTTTAATTGACGGATTTGACGTCTGTCAAATTTTGGCATCGTTGCCGAAGACGTTTAACAGTTTGTTTTTATTTTTATGACCAGGTCTGAAAACAGTAGAATCCAATTTAATCTAGAAATTGAGAAGACTGCAAAACATTTGAGAAAAGCAATCAAATTGGAAAAACAAGCCAATTCAGGAGCCTCTCAACCGCGTGCCCAATCATCTATGTGTGAGACCACCGAAGACTCCACATCTTCAACTCCAACTGAACCACCAGTTGAGCCCAACCGAAGAGACACGATGGCTGCAACTATTGTCAAAGAGAACCTCTTTCCATCACATACCCAATATTAAACGCACCCCTGAAATTGCGAATAGATATGATTCATATGTTACTAAAAAAATATATAATAAAATAAAAAAATTTTCCACACAAGCAGCATCATATAGTTTAAAAAAATAGTAAAATGCTCAAAAATATTTTCTATATACAATATTTTAGATGATAATATTTTTCAAATATAAATTATTTTTTATAAACAAACAGAATCTCATTATTATAATAAAATGACAAAAAAGATAAAAAAAACTCAAAATCTAATAAAAAGAGTAATTAATATAAATGGTAAATTATATTGTTATCACTATAATAAAAATTTTAAAATATGCATTAATTATTGCCATGAATAACAAAGCATTAGAAGGTTTTTTTCCTAATAGATATATGCATTCATTATTGCCATGAACAAGTGATTAGTCCATGCAAAATATAATGAAATAGAACTTCTTTTCATCCATCCAAGTTATAAATATTATTAAGATCAAGGTGATTCCAAAAATAAATATATGCTACGCCATTAAGTTATATATTAGAAGCCAAAATTCTTGACAGCTCTAAAAGTTAAGGAATGAGTAACTTTATTTTATCTCCATTTACCTAGTTGAAAGCAACTATGATATATGATTGAGAAATATTTAAAATTTTTTATCTAACACTTAAATATTGACGAAAATATTATGACATATTAAAGTGCACATATTATTTTAATGTCAAAAATATTATTGTGTTGTAAAAATGATACTAAAATATTATTGATAATATTATTGTTTTGTTTACCATTACAAATAAAATAATTATTAAAAATCTTTATCGTACTTGTATATTAACGAAAATATTATGACACATCAAAATTAATAAAACTAATGGTGAATCTTGTTACTATATCCAAGGAAAAATTTCTAAATATCGTAGAATTACGTATTATTGATCATTTTAGTTAAAAATTTTAAAATTCAACGCCGAGTCATCTAAAGAATTAAAAAGTAGAGATTTACTTTGTAATTTAGCTTATTAAGCCTCCTCAAATCATGGATCTTAGTTTCCTAATCTTAGTATCAAGAGAGGTATAAAAGGTACAGAACGCTACAAGTTTATTCATCAAATCAAAAACAAACAAAACAACAAATATCTTCAAAACACAAGAAGAGAATAAAATAAAAAGGACGAGAACGTCCATAGTTGAGTTTATAAGATGAAGAAATTTGAGTTTTACATATGTTATATTTCACTATTGATCATGTTATCCTTCTTTTGTATTGGACAAGTCAGTTCTCAAACGTCTACCGCCGAGAAAGAAGACAAGAAAGATATTGAGGTCCTGAAATCTGCCGAAGAACAACTCCAGGAAGCAATGGACGATGCGGAACATGACTATCATGAATCCAAGACAATTGACCCAAGATCAGAGGAAGAGATCTTCAGAAAAGTCGATGAAGATATCAAGAAACACATGGAGCAATTGAGAAAAGCTGAGAAAGAAGCCAAAAAAAAAGAAGCTTCTACACCCGGTAGAAGGTAAGGATGTTTCTTCAACTTCCGACGAAAAAGAAGCTAAGAGGAGTTCCTCTGCATCTAGCGAGAAAGAAGCTCCTTAATCCTTAAGAATTTCGATTTATTCAATCTTACTATTTTTTTTACTTTGAAAATGATTTTATCAGGGGAGTTTATTATTTTCTCACTAAGTTAAAGAGGAAGCCTACTCCTCTATTTTGAAAAATAAATTAAAGAATAAAAAATTTCAATTTTTTCAAATATTTTATTACTTTTTCATAATGTAATATTAAAGTGGATGAAATTGAGAAGTATAATATAAATAATTCACCGAAAGAAAAAAAATGTTAAAAGTGAATTGTTATTGTTTAAAAAAATAATAGAAAATTTTTTAAATTATTCACTTATTTAAATTATAAAAATTAATTAATATATCTTAAAATAATCATTTAAATTTATATATATTTTACTATTAAGTTTGATTGTTATATTTATCAAATATGTCATGTTATCATTTAAGTCAATATAAAAATTAATATTTTAATATAATCTAAATAGATAATTATAAATAACTCAGATTTTATAAATGTTAATAAACATATTTTTATTTTTTTATAAATATGTCCCAAATCAGTTTTTAATTTGTCTAAATTTTAATTTTAATTCAATTTTGGATGATACAATTTTAAAAGTCTATAACTCACAAGTATAATTATTAGTCAAAGTATTATAATAATAATATTACCAGTAAATCGATAATTATAATTTTTACGGTCTAAAAATTAATTATACTTATTATATTTATTTATTTTATTAGAGTTGAAAATTAACAATCTATTTAATTAATTAAAAATAATAAAATTAAATTAAATTTATGACTATATTTTATATCTTTTATAATGAATTTAATTATTTTTCATTTATTAAACTGATTTTTAATTTTTGTTCTAATTACAATAAATATAATAAAAGTGATTATTGACAACATTATCCTTGTTTAAATTAATAAAAGTAACGTATTACTATAATTTAATAATTTAATTGGATGTAAAAAATCAATATTAATTTTCAAATTGCATTCAAATATTTAAAGTAAAATAAATTTTAATTTATTTAAATTATCAATATATAAAATATTGTAACAGCCCCTATATATATATATAGCAATTTACTATTATGAGAATGAAAAATTAAGTATAGCTTAAATTAAAAGAAATTTTTTAAAAGATAATAATATTTTAATTTATTTTAGACTATAATAATACATTATAAAAATAAATAATTATATTTAATTACTTATTAAAAAATATAATATTTTATTATATATAAAAAAATATAAAAATTTATGTAAAAAATAAATCAAAATTATAATAATGAATATAAATAATGTGGATAGCAGGTCGTTAAAAAAAGTATATATTAAAAAGAATATATAATAATGCTTAAAATAAAATGAAGTTTCTACGGGTATCAGCTTATAAGAGAAGACTATTCATTGTATTTTCAAAGATTTTATGAAAAATATTTTTTATTTTATTTTTTCTTCTTAAGGTACTCAAAAAATTTGTTAAAGAAAAAATTAAATTATTTTCATTGCAAAAATTTTTGAGAAAAAATTACTTTATTTATAAATAAATGAAACCTTAAGAATTTTATGAAAAATGCAATCATATATATAAATATATATCTTTTTTTAAAGCGCGAGAATAAAAATAGAAAAAAACAGAGAAACAGAAAAAGAGAGAAGGGAAGGGTGTGATCGTACTGTCCAGGCTCGGCTTTTCTGTCTCTATGTAACATGGCCTCAGGTTCTCGGAGATGTATAGTTTTGTTCTTGTTCTATTTTATTTTGTCAATACTTTCTGTTGTTTTTTTATTGATTCTGTCTGTTTTCCTTGTTTGCATTGCATTCACATCTAAATCAATCGTTTGGAAGATACTGATTACTTCGCATCGGGGCTGCTTGGGTTCCTATTGGCTGCTCCATGATTACAAAGATTGAAATTATCATGGGCTAATTCCTCCTCTCCGTTGGAAGTTGATAGTGGCCTTTGCAACTTCTTGTGGTAGCGGCTGATTCGCCGATGGTGGTGGGTGTTTATAGAGGCTGGATCTAACTTCTCGCTTTTGTTTCTCTTTGTGTGTTAGGCTTTCTTTGTGTTTTGTTTTCTTTATTTTATTTTCTTTCCATATTTTGAGGCAATGGCTTTTGTAGCTAATTTATTTCTAGTTTGGAGATTGCTGCCCTGCTCTCTTCTTTTTTAGCATTCTGTTTTCACAATGTCTATGAAAATTGAAGGGTCGATAGTTAGTTCGATCAGTGGTGAATTTTTCTTGTAGGCCATCTTTTTTTTTTTTTTTTTTTTCTTTTTATTATATTATCCTTAAACTTGACCCGTTTGGGATTGATAAACTGGAGTAAGTTTGCATTGGTCTTTTTCTAAATTATATGTATAAGTATTAGTAAATAATTACAGGTTGGTCACTCGGATTCAAATGCACTATAGAGAAAATGGCTGATTGTCAGATTTGGGAAAAATAATTTATATAAAAATATTTTTAAAAGGATATTTTATATAGAAAATGTTTTATGTTAAAACTATTTCTTTAAGAAAATGTATTTTTTGTAATTAAGAAAATAAAAATATTATTAAATTTATATTAAAATGTAAACAAAATTTTTAAAAAATATTTTTCAAATGATTTAATTGATATAATATAAAATATCTTTTAATAATTTTTAAATATTAAAATTATTAAAAATTAATGTGACATGAAAAAATTTATTACTTAACCATTCAATTTAAAAATATATATATTAAAATGTCTTTAAAATATTTCCGTTAATTTTTTTTACTGTTATTAACTTTTTATATTAAAGACTAAAATATCGAAATTTTGTAAATTTTCTTTTTCAATTTTTGTTAATTTTGACGTTGATCTTTGAGAGCAATTATTAGATATGTTAGTTTTCCTTTTTTTTTCTTTCTATATTTTCTTTGATTTTCCAAGTGGTTGCAGCTCAGTTGTTATGCTACTGGCTAGGGGTGTAAATGAACCAAACCGTTCGTGAGCTATTCGAGGTTTGATTCGATAAAAACTCGACCGAGCTCGACTCGATTTTTAAATGAGTCAAACTCGAGCTTAATTTTTAGGCTCGTTTGGTAAACGAGCCAAACTTGAGCTTCATAGTATTCGGCTCGTTAAGGCTCGTGAGCTCGACTCGTTTCTAAGTTCATGAGCAGGCTCGCGAATAGGCTCGTGAACGGTTTCGTTAAGCAAACTGAAATTACTATCATAAGAGAAATAAACTCAAACCCTGCATATACTTTAATGAGCCAAATCTAAATTTTTTAAAATTCAGCTCTATATAGTTTAGTTACACTCTTAAACTTGCATATATTTGGATCATTAAGATTTAAAAACTCATCTTTATAAGTTTACATGCTAATTTGTATATATACTTATTTAACTAAAATTATTTTAGTTTTAAACTTATTAGTTTTAAACTAAAACTCATTATATATGTAAATAAATTAAATTACTCGTGAATTATTGCTCAACTCAGCTCGATAAAAGCTCGACTCGTCTAAACTCGTTTGCTAAACGAGCCAAGTTTGAACTTCTTAATACTCGGCTCGAGTTCGATATGAGTAAAACTCGAATTCGGCTCGAGCTCGAAAAAATTTTAACGAACCAAGTTTGAGCTCTTCAAAGCTCGGCTCGGCTCGGCTCGGCTCGGCTCGTTTACACCCCTACTACTGGCAACAAAGTGCTCACATCAAAATTTTGGTAGTGGCAGCTTTTGCTATTCCTTGTTGGCGGTGTCGGGTTATGCTTCCTACACTGTTTTCAGTTGGGTGGGTTGGATCTTAAGCCTCTACATATAAGGGTGTTTGTTTTGGGTTGAGCTTTTTTTTATATTCTTGTAGTTCTATTTGTATATTATTTTACTTAGTTAGAATAGAAAAAAAAAATTCAATCTTTGAAATGATAAATAAATCAAGATAAATTGATTACATATGATATCATGTAAACCTTTATCTCATAGCCAACATCTCTTTTTTTTTTTTCATTTTATTTTTTCACATATATTAAAAAATATAATTTTTTTATAAATTTTTTAATTTTATACATTTTAAATACATTAAATTTTATTAAATACCAAAAAAAATATTTTGAAAGATATTTTAAAAATAATAAAAAAATTAAATAAGATTATAATATACGATTTATAAGTTACTATAGTCTGAAAAAACAAACTTAAAAAGGATTTACTAAAAGAATATCTAGAATCTAAAGCTTTTGATGAAGGCTAATACTAGAAGAGTCTAAATCTTCTTGTGAAGGCTAATATTAGAGGGATTTTAAGTAGTAGATGCCAAAGGAACGAGACACCCTCGTACAATAGAGAGAATTCTCTTTGAATTGTAGAGTCTTTTTAGGATTCATCCCTAGCCTTTTACTGGTCTCTTTGTGACTCCCATTTGGAAAGACAAAACCCTCAATGAGGTAAGTGATCGGTTTCGAATATAAAACTGTTAGCACTACAAAACTGGTTGAGGAAGTAAAAACCCCAATAAAGTGGGTGACCAATCTCGAAAGAAGACCATCGATACCACAAAATCGTTAGAAAGACGAAGCTCTCAATAAGGTAGGTGACCGGTCTCAAAAATAAGACAGTTAACATCACAAAATCGGTTGAGGAGATGAAGACCCCAATAAGAGATAGGTGACCGGTATTAGAAATAAGACCTGATGGGTGTCGAATCCGTCAATTTAAAATTTACTTCTCTTTTCTTGACTGATAAAAACTTGTTGATAGAGTAAGTGAGTATCGATCCCACAGAGACCTTAATCCTGTTTAATTTAGATGACCAATTTAAAATAGAAGAGTAGTTTAATACAAAAAGTGAAAAGAATGAGAATTTTTTTATGAAAGTGATTTTGCCTTAGGCGCCAAAAAAATAAATTTAAAAGAAAAATAATAAATAATGCAATTGAAATTGAAGAAACAAATAATTAAAAAACTTTCAGCTGAATGTAATTAAATTGAGGTATTTTGCAGTTGATCATTTGTTAGAAAAAAATATTTCATATTATTATCTATTGTTTGGTTATAGTGGTCAAACACGCGAATCCCACCAATTCTTCCTTATGAATAAATTAATCCGCTTCTCGCTTAAATTAATTTCTAGTTAACTAACCACTCTAACACGCGTGTAGATTTAATTAGTCAACTACATTAAGAGAGAAGAACCCAAACTTGATCAATAAAAACACGCGTTTTATTTAAATCAAATCTACTAATTTCTTAATATAAACTAATATATTAATTGCTACTTGTTATTAACCCAATTAAACAATTACGGATTTAATTAGATTAATTAGCAATATGTTGTCTTCCCAAGAGATTCAATGGACCCCTTGAATTAGATTAATTAGCAATATGTTATCTTCCCAAGAGATTCAATGGACCCCTTGAATTCTCAAGAAAATATTCCTCGAATTCAGAAATTAAAAGAAAATAGAAATAAGATGAAGAGAATTAAAGTGCATAACCTCACAACTTGAACAAACCTCAAATTAATTTAACTTTCAACTGAAAATAAATGTTTAGCCTGTAATACCCGGCTAGACTCCGGTATCGGAATTCCTACCGTCCGGTGGAATCTCGGATGTCGGAGACCTCTAGAAGGGTAAAATCATATTTTTTATGAAATATTTTCATGTATTTAATGGTTTTAAGTATGATTTTAAATGAGTTTTTGCATGAATATAGCTTGAAGGAAAACCCAGGTTCGGCCGCCGAACTTGACTTTCGGCCGCCGAACTTGCATGCGTTTTGGAGGCACGTTAGGCCCCCGAAAGCATGAGTGAGGGAAGTCCAGGTTCGGCCGCCGAAAATGAAGTTCGGCCGCCGAACATGGCATGCATGCGGAGGCACATTCGGCCCCCGAACGTGGCCTGGCCAGCCACCTATAAAAGGGTCCCTTGGGTCCGCACGGGCGAGCTTTTTCTCCCCCGTTGTCGGCCAAGGTGAGTCTCCGCCGCTCCTCCCTCGATTTTGAGTGTTTTCTTTAGATCTTTCATGGTTTTCACGGGTTTTAACTTCTGTTTTGAAGATTTGTGAGTAAAGAGCAAGTTTTGGGTACTTGGAGGTTCAAAGAGCTCAATCTCTCCATCTCCAAGCTAGGATCGCCTTTCCTCTCGTTTCTTCAAGAGTTAAGCTCAGATCCACCCTTGTTATGTGTTTTAAACAAGCTTTAAGTTGATTTATGGGTAGAGATGCATGTTTAGGCTTATTGATGAGTTTATGGGTTTTGATGCTTTGATGAACAATGTAGCTTGTTTATGTGTTGTTTGAAGTGTTGTAGATGGGGTATATGATAGTTTGAGACCCCTAGGTGTAATGTATGTGAAGTATGCATGTTGTAGAGCAAGATTATGCATGATTAGAGGTTTTGGGAGGCAAGAGGTTTGTTTGAACCAAGTTTCTGCCCTTTGGCAGAAACCAGGTTCGGCAGCCGAAGGGAGTTTCGGCCGCCGAACCCCCTTTGTGGAGGCAGCATTCGGCTGCCGAAGTTGCCCCCGAAGAGAGACTTTTGTCTCTGTCTGGGACTTTCGGCCGCCGAAGGTGCCGCCGAAAGTGCCTGACTTTCGGATCTGTCCAGGACTTTCGGCCGCCGAAGGTGCCACCGAAAGTGCCCTGTTCAGCCATTTCATGCATATCTTTATGTGATTATTTCATGATGTTCTAGGGGGGTTTTGGGGGTATTCTTAGAGTTATGTTCTAGTATGTTTGGTCCCTCATTTGAGTCCACCTGTGTAGGTTCGGACTCGAGGAACCGAGGACCCCAGCAGTGCTAGCTGCTTCAGTACCTTGTCAGAGTCTTTAGAGCCAACCAGAGGTGAGTAGAATAAACTCATAAGTTCTTAAAGTAATGAAATATAAATTTTTGAGCATGTTCATGCATCATTTATGCCATGTGATATTTTAGGTTGTTGCATTAGAAATTTCACGAATATGTTGCATGGCACATTATGTTGTTGATGTGGGTAATGCTGGATGACCCAATAGTCCCTGACAGGAAGTCCAGTGACCCTTTGACTACGCCCTGGCACAGAGTTATGATGACAGGAAGTCCAGTGAGCCTTTGACTACGCCCTGGCACAGAGTTAATATGGGACTATTTGGTGACAGGTTTACCCTTGATGTGGCTTGTCTGTGATGTGATGCATTCCATGATCGCATGTATTTTAAATGCTTTATTATTCTGCTCACTGGGCCCTTGTAGCTCACCCCATTCCCTTTACCCCCCAGGATTGCAGGTTCGGGCTAGACCAGGAAGTGTAGAAGAGTAAAGTTTCCAATTATGTAATAGAATGGTTAGATGTGGACATGATGATCTGACGTATATTGAAAAAGTATTGTAAGGTCATGTAATGTAATGATATGATTTTGAGGAATAGAGTAGTGCTTGACCATATGTGTTTGTTATCCCTTGATACATGATCTATAGATTTTATTATGATGATTATGTTTAACCAGGCTCAATGTATGTATGAAATACCCCATTGGAGTATATTGATGAGGGCTCCAGTGGAGGTTTATGTTATGTTTATGAGAATGCACAGGTTGAGCTGGTTGATGTATGAGAAATTATACAGGTTTATGAGTATTGTATGATCATGTATGGGATTGAACAGGTTCGCAGGTTATATGTCAGGCTTGCTACGGGTCCCGGCGGCCTTACGCCGATCTGGATCCTAGCGCCGGTAGCGGTCCGGATTTCCGGGGCATTACATAGCCACTCATGGCCATAATAAAATTATAACAATTAAGCAAAAGAAGAAGAAAAAGAAAAGAAGATGGAAAAGAAGGTGGGAGGGCAACAAGAGAGGAAATGAGAGTGAGAGGTAGAATATGATCCTCCAGGTTGAATGCTAGGAGCCTTTATATAGGCACAAAAAGATAAAATTTAAAATAAAATCTATTATCTCTATCTTATCTCTATCATCATCTTATCTCTATCCTCAGCTGATTGAGTTTGATTCAATTTGACTCCACTTGAAGCTGATCTTATCCTTGCTTAGGTGGCAAAATCTATCTTATCTCCCCATCGCCTTGGGTTGCAGGTTTGATCAAGGTTGTAGCCTCCCAGTATAAAAAAAAATCCTTTAATTCAACATTTTTTCTTCCTTTTATCAACTTCTGCTCACAAACCTGTCCAAAATTAAATTCAAATTAAAATTAAATATTTATATAAAAATTACAGTAAAATCAAGGAATTAAATGAGAAAAAAATTGTGAGTTTTGCAACTCATCAGATTCCCCCACACTTACACCTTTGCTTGTCCTCAAGCACAAAAATTGAAATGAAACTATAATACCCGGCTAGACCCCGGCATCAAAATTCCTACTGTCCAGCGAAATCTCCATTGGAATCCGGAATTTCGGATGTCAGAGCTTTCTAGAAGGGGAAAACAGAGGTTTTTCAAAATATTTTTACATGTTTTATGGCTTTGATTAAGAAAATTGAGTTTTGAAAAGGAAAAGACCAAGGAGGCAATTGCCAGGTTCGGCCGCCGAAAGTGAAGTTCGGCCGCCGAAAGTTGCATGGTTTTGCTGCCACCGAATCCCCACTTCGGTTGCCGAAGGTGGTGGAGGTGTGGAAGCTGCTTAGGCCGCCGAAGAAGGTTTGCCGGCCACCTATAAAAAGGCCCTTTGACCGGAAATGGAGTGTGTTTCACTATCTTTTTGGGCAAAGGTAGATTTTTGTCCTCCTTTGGTTGTTTTCATCTTGTTCTTCAAAATTTTGCAAGTTTTAATGAGTTTTGAACTTGGTTTTTGAAGTTTTGAGCATAGAAGGCAAAGTTTAGAGACTTGGAGATTCTGGATCGTTTTCCTCTACATCTCCGAGTTAGGACCATCGATCTCTCGATCTTCAAGAGGTAAGCATGGATCCTCACCTTCCCTTATGTTTTAAGCATGTTTGAAAGGGTTTAAGAGAGTTTCATGGCATGTTTATAGTGGATCTAAAAGTTGGAGTATATGTTGATCATATGCTATATGAGATGCTATGATGTTGTTTGTGGGGTTTAAACTAGTTTTTGAGCCCCTATATGCATGGAAAAGGGTATATGTATGTTTTAGAGAAGTGGTTTGCATGATATGGGTGTTTTTATAGGTTTTGGAGGCTGGGAACTTGAGTTTGGAACAGGTTCTGCCTGTCTGGGAAACTCAGGTTCGGCCGCCGAAGCAATGTTCGGCCGCCGAACCCCTTATGGAGGCTGTTTTGGCCGCCTAAACTCGCCCCCGAAAGTTTGAACTTTCAGCTCTGGAGGAGAGTTTCGGCCGCCGAACACGCCACCAAAGGTGGGTGACTTTCAGCTCTGGAAGGTCTTTCAGCCCCCGAACCTTGCCCCCGAAAGTTTGGACTTTCGGCTCTGAAAGGGACTTTCGGCTCTGAAAGGGACTTTCGGCCGCCGAAGGTGCCGCCGAAAGTGCATGAGTTTCGGATCTGGAGAGGGGTTCGGCCGCCGAACCTGCCGCCGAAAGTCCCCTGTCCAACCTTCCTTTGCCCATTTTTCCATGCATGTTTATGATGTTTTAGGGGGGTTTTTGGAGAGATGTTCAGAGTCATGTTAGAGTATGTTCGGTCCCTCATTTGAGTCCACCCTTGTAGGTTCGGACCTGAGGAACCAAGGAGGCCCACAGAGTTAATTGATTCAGAGGCTGTTCAGCAGTTGCTAGAGGTGAGTGGAATAGAACTATGTTTTTAAATTAAATAAAAGTTTTAGCATATTTCATGCATCATAAATACCATGTTTATATTAGGATGTATTGCATTAGTGTTCACTAAGATGACGCATTGCATTATTTGTTGTTGATGTGGATGGACAACAGGATGATCCAATAGCCCTCTGGATATTGTTTCTATGTAACAGAAGTCCTGAGGAGCCCCACTGAGAGCCGGGCACAGAGTTTATGTGTATGTAACAGAAGTCCTGAGGAGCTCCTTTGAGGACCGGACACAGAGCAGAGGGATTTTTGGATCAGTCCATCCTTAATATGGTTTACTTGTGATGTGACGCATTTCATGATAGCATGTTTTATTAAATGTTTTTATTGTTCTGCTCACTGGGCTCTAGTAGCTCACCCCTCTCCCTAACCCCCATGTTTTCAGGGCCACAGCGAAGATAAAGGATCAGCAAGGGTAACGTCTAAGTGGAATAGTATAGCGTAGTGGACATGTATTGTACAAAAATATGATGTAAAATAATGTAATGTAATGTCTATTGAGATAGTATTGTGCTTGGCCCTAGAGTATGTTTAATCCCTTTTGTACATAACCAATATGTAATGTTTTTATGTTTTATGATGAGAACCAAGCTTGATATATGATGATGATCCATCTCGAGCATTTGATGAGGGCTTTAGTATGTGGTTTTATGTTTACAGAGATAGTGCATGCACAAGTCAAGCTTGGTAAATGAAAAAGTTCAAAATTTTTATAGAAATGTATGATCATGTATGGGATTTAACAGGTACACAGAGTGCACAGTAGGCTTGCTACGGGTTCCGGCGACCTTAAGTCGACCTGAATCCTAGAGCCGGTAGTAGTCCGATTTTCGGGTCGTTACAGATTGGTATCAGAGCCCTAGGTCCATATGATCGGACCTATAGAGTGTCGAGCTCATAGAGATTATAGAAGGGCAAGCACAATAGGAAAGATCATGTCCACTAGGATAGGATGCAGAGTCCTGTCTTGATACCAGGCATCAACTCTATTTTGAACTCTATATCCCTGCCAGGTGGGAGTTCTGGAAGCTCGTCTGGAAAGACATCTGGAAATTCTCTGACTACGGGCACTGAGGCTGGTTCCCTATAGGATGGCACCAGCAGAGTTAGCAGAGTTAAAAGAACAGTTGCAAGAGTTGGTAGATAGGGGTTTCATCCGACCGAGTACCTCACCCTGGGGTGCTCCAGTGTTGTTTGTAAAGAAGAAGGATGGATCCCTCAGACTTTGTATCGACTACAGGCAGTTGAATAAAGTTACTACCAAGAACAAGTATCTACCATCAATAAACACTGGACTATGACGGCAGACTGACTCTGCCACTGATGGATCACACTTGGGCCCACTGACCCAAAGGGGACACTCTAACCCAGAAGTCATCAAACTCACTCTCTCTAGAGCTCTCGGAGCTAACACAGAGTGCACAGTAGGCTTGCTATGGGTTCCGGCGACCTTAAGTCGACCTGAATCCTAGCGCCGGTAGCGGTCCGGTTTTCGGGTCGTTACAGATACAATGAAATACAGGCCTGTCCTCAACCAATCTGAAATTTAATTTGTCCAAATCCAAGAACCAAATTGTCATGCAATAGGATGATAGCAAAAATAGCTTAATTCACCAAAGTTCACTTCAACAAGTTTCATATTTAAAACATGTTTCTCAAGTCATAAAGTTAGTCCTCAATTCAATTTCAAGCACATAAAATATTAGAATGTCATATAATATTAGACTGCCCTTTTGAAAGAATAGAATCTTAGATTTGGGGGTTTATTATTTATTATTTACACTTCCTACTATATCTTGCCTGAAACCGATAAAGTGAACGTGAAACAAATGGTTACTGAGCCACTCGCTCCAGGTTATTCAGCTCAGGTGGCTACTAGCTCCACTCATAATTACCCAATAAAAAGGTATGGACGAGTTTTTTAAACGGCCCGAAAAGGGGTGATACTCTCCCAAACACCGATTTCTCCATACGGAATCACCTTAAGGGGTCACCAAGTACCGCACTACTTGGGCCATCGGGTTGGTAACCAATTGATCAAGCAATTAGAGGAATGGGTCATAGGAGTGCATTTATTTCTGATTTTTATTTTTATTTTTAATATTTTTTTCTTTTTTTCTTTCTCTTTTTTTTTTCTTTTCTTTGATGACACCCCTTAATTTTCACATAAGTATATAGTCTAGAAAATATCCTTTAATTCATTCTCAACAAAGGGCAGCAACTCATTTAAAAGAACATGCATTTTTTACCCAACTATTTAAATAAGGACTATACTTCATGATATTTCAAAACAAGCCTTAAAAATAAAACTAATAAAATGAACAATGATAAATTTATTCTATTTAAACTAGCATACAAATGGCATAATAACTTGTATTCTATGATAAAGGACATATCAATTTCTTATGGCAAGTAAGGAGCTGTAAAAATTTTTATTTTTTATTTTTTATTTTTTATTATTTTTTTCTTTTTTTTTAAATAGAAAATAAGATGAAGTAGAATAGAACTTACCTTCTTTTGGGAGCAATTTTAAAAATAATAGAATACATCCAAAAAGGTTCCCTAAAGTCCCGAATTGCCTAGAAGATCCAATCTACTCCAAAAATAACAAATAAATTAATTTAAAACTAAAAATTAAAAGGAAACTTACTTGGGACTCTACAGGCTTGGGCAAGCCTGTAACCTTGGGTTGCCTCCCAAGCAGTGCCCTTGTTTATTGTCCTAGGCTAGACTTTAGTAGCATGGTAAGCTTCATCCACTTCCATCTTCATATTCATTCAACACACAAATTAACTTCATTGCTTTTAAGGGATTCAACTTAGAGAAGATTATGATTGGAAGTGTGTTATTACTTTCCAAAAATATATATTTTAAATGAGCTGGAAGTAATTTTAAATCAAGTTCTGGTGCTTTATGATTCAAAGTGTCCAATGAGTGGATTATTTCTATGATTTCTTCACTGAATTGCAATGTGCTATTGTCAAGGCAGCCCATTGTCAAGTTTTCGGTAAAAACTACATCCAACTTGTTTTTCTTGCTTAGTTCAAAGGCTTCTTGAGCGAGAGGATCAATTATATCTATGCTGCAAAGAGAAAAATTATCATCAGAATGCTTCATTGTATCATAAACATTAAACTTTACCTCTTCTCCATCAAACTCCATTGAAAGTGTGCCTTCGTGCACGTCGATCTTCGTTCTAGTTGTGCTGAGGAATGGTCTTCCTAGCAATAAATCTGTAGAGTTAGATGAATTGTTATCTTCCATATCCAAGACAAAAAAGTCAGCTGGAAAAATTAATCTTCCCACTTGCACCAAAACATCTTCCAACACGCCCTTAGGATAAACTATTGATCTATCGGCGAGTTGGAGTGTAACTCATGTTTGTTTCAAAGGACCTGCATCCAAAGACAAATAAACTGATAGAGGCATAACATTTATGGAAGCTCCTAAATCACACATTGCCTTCTTGATTTCAAGGTTTCCAACTTTACATGACATCGCAAACATGCCTTTGTCTTTACATTTTTGTGCAATTTTTCTTTGGAGTACAGCTGATACATTCTCCCCTATTTTCATACCCATACAATTTTCTTTTATTAGTGCAAAGGTCTTTTAAAAATTTTGCGTACCTGGGTATTTGCTTTATAGTTTCAAGAAGGGGTATGTTTACCTGGACTTTGCGAAAAATCTCCAAGATCTCTCTCTCTTCATTTTCTCTTTTTGATTGAGCAAATCTTTCGGGAAAAGGTGGACGTATTACCTGCATTGGGGATTGTTCTTCCTCAGATTTCTAGGTTTGATTCTCTTCTAGAATCTCTATTTCTACTTCTGCCTTCTGGTCTGCTTTACTGCCTTGGGCAAGCTTCTTCGGGCTGGCAGAGTCTAACTCCTTCCCACTTCGCAGCGTAATTACACTTACGTTCTGTTTTGGATTTGGTATGGTTTGGGAGGGTAGTTTTCCTTGAGATTCTAGTTTGCTCACTGAAGTAGCAAGTTGACTCATTTGATTCTCCAAATTCTGGATGCTTGACTTTGTTTCCTGTTGAAAAGCAAGAGTGCTATTAGCAAGGGATTGAACAATGTCTTCTTGAGAAATACCTGATTTTGTAGCTTGATAGTTTCTAGGCTGGAAGTTCTGTTGTCTATTCCCATAGGTAAGGTTTAGATGATCTCTCCACCCCAGATTGTAGGTACTTGAAAATGGGTCATACTTCCTTTGTTGTTCATTGAACTCTCCAATAGCATTTACCAGTTGCTCTCCTTCCTGAAGGATAGGACACATATCTGTGGGATGGTTGGCTTGTTTGCAAATGCCACAAGTTTGTACATTATTCCCTGCAGCCAATTGTTGAATTGCAGCTGTTAGTTGTGAAATTTTAGAATCTAAAGATACAATACTTACTTCATTGGCATTCCTTGGAATGTCCTCTTCTTGGCCATATTGTCTAGAATTGGCGGCCATTTTTGAGATTAAGGTTTTTGTAATACCCGGCTAGACTCCGGTATCGGAATTCCTACCGTCCGGTGGAATCTCGGATTCGGAGACCTCTAGAAGGGTTAAACCATGTTTTCATGAGATGTTTTAATGTTTTTGAAGATTTTGAATGAAAAAGAAATGAGTTTTTGAATAAAAACAACCTTGGAGGAAAGCTCAGGTTCGGCCGCCGAACCTCAAGTTCGGCCGCCGAACATGCATGTGTTTCGGGTGAGCCTTAGGCCCCCGAAGGCATAAGTGAGGGAAGTCCAGGTTCGGCCGCCGAACCTCAAGTTCGGCCGCCGAACATGGCATGCATGCGGAGGCACATTCGGCCCCCGAACGTGGCCTAGCCAGCCACTATAAAAGGGTCCCTTAGCCGAAAACGGGCGAGTTTTTCCCCATTTTCGGCCAATGTGAGCTTTCCGCCGCCCCTCACCGATCTTTGATGCTTTTCCTCTAGATCCTTCAAGTTTTTCACTTGTTTTAACTTTGTTTTGAAGATTTGAGCTTTTGAGCAAAGTTTTGGAGCTTTGAGGTTCAAGAACTCAAATCTCTCCCAACCCCAAGTTTGGTCGCCTCTACTCTCGATCTTCAAGAGGTAAGAGTCGATCTCTAGCTTATATTATGTTTTAAGCAAGTTTTATGAAGTTCATGGGAGTAGAATGTATGTTTAGGTTTTAGTTATGTTTATAGGTATAAATGTATGTTCATGAACAATGTGGCTTGCAAATGCTTGTGTATGTGTGTTGTAGTTGGGGTTTAAGTTAGTTTGAGACCCCTAAGAGCTTGTATGCATGTTTTGGTTGAGCTAAATGCATGATGGTATGAGTTTGAGGCTTTTGTGCATGTTTGAACCAAGTTTCTGCCCTTTGGGAGAAACCAGGTTCGGCAGCCGAAGGGACTTTCGGCCGCCGAACCCTCTTGTGGAGGCAGCCTTCGGCTGCCGAAGCTTGCCCTTGAAAGGAGACTTTCGTCTCTGTCTGGGAGTTTCGGCCGCCGAAAGTGCCGCCGAACATGCATGAGTTTCGCCTCTGTCTGGGAGTTTCGGCCGCCGAAGGTGCCGCCGAACCTGCCCGACTTTCGGCTCTGGAGGGACTTTCGGCCGCCGAACCTGCCGCCGAAAGTGCCCTGTCCAGCCTTTCTTTGCATGTTCTTGCATGGATGTTTTGAGATGTTTTAGGGGGTTTTTGGGGGATGTTTTTAGAGTTATGTTATAGTATGTTGGTCCTTCATTTGAGTCCACCTGTGTAGGTTTGGACCCGAGGAACCGAGGACCCCAGCAGTGAGTTCAGCTGCTTCTGTGTCTGTCAGAGCTAGCCAGAGGTGAGTGGAATGACTCTTATGGTTTTAAATAAATAAATCAGTTTTTGAGCATGTTCATGCATCACGGATGCCATGTGATATTCTAGGATGTTTGCATTAGAAATCACGAATATGTTGCATTGCATAATATGTTGATGATGTGGATGAATGTTGAATGATCCATTAGCCCTCATATGTTATGACATGATGATATGATATGGAAGTCCAGGTGTGGCCTGCACTACGCCCCTGGCACTATGTAAGAGAAAGACCGGATGTGGCCTGCACTACGCCCCCGGCATCATGGATTATGTATGTTATGTTATGTTATGTATAAGAGAAAGACCAGGTGTGGCCTGCACTACGCCCCTGGCATGATTGGATTATGTAGAGGGCTAAATGGTGACAAGTTCATCCTTGATATGATTAGTTGTGATGTGATGCATTTCATGTTATCATATGTTTTAAATGCTTTACTATTCTGCTCACTGGGCTCTAGTAGCTCACCCCTCTCCCAAACTCCCCAGGTTTGCAGGTACGGGTTAGACAGAGAAGTCAAGAAGAGTAACGAAGTCTTTTGTATGTAATAGTTAGAAAGTGGACATGACAGGTTATATAATGATGTATAGAAATGTAATGTAAGGATATTGAGATTATAAGTGTGCTTGACCATAGTATAATGTAATCCCTTTTGAAACATGATCTTAATGTTATTGATGTCCATGTTTAGCCAACTCAACTCTTGTTATGCCACCCATTGGGGGCTTTGATGAGATCCCACAGAGGGATTAATGTTTAAGTTATGTATATGTTCAGTGCATGCACAGGTTGAGTTTGGTGGATGATAGAATGTATGAAAGAAAAGTTTAAATTTTTATGTATGATTGTTGATCATGTATGGGATTAAACAGGTTTACAGGTTACATGTCAGGCTTGCTACGGGTCCCGGCGGCCTTAGGCCGATCTGGATCCTAGTGCCGGTAGCGGTCCGATTTTCGGGTCGTTACAGTTTTGCCTTCTTCAGGTTCCATTTCTGAAATGGCACCTCCACTAGCAGCATCAATCATTCTTCGTTCTAATAGCAAAAGTCCTTCGTAGAAATGAAGGTTAAGTTGTTTTGGAGTGATTCCATGTTTTGGACAACTTGCAATTAATTTCTTATACCTTTTCCAATATTCATGTAAAGTTTCATTTTTCTTTGTTTAATTTCGCTTATTTCCTTTCTTATTGATGATGCTTTGGTTACTGGGAAAAATCTTTCTAAGAATAAGTCTCTAATTTGCACCCAAGTGGTGATTGAACCTGGGGACAAATAGTAGAGCCAATCCTTAGCGGATTCAATTAAAGTGAAAGGAAAAGCTACCAACCTTATTTGTTCGTCAGTTATTCCTTGTGGTCTCATACTTGAACAAACCACATAAAACTCCTTTATATGACGATGAGGGTCTTCATTCTCCAAGCCTTGGAATTTTGGTAACATATGAATCATACCTGTTCATAATTCCAAGGGTGCATTCAGTATTAGGTATGTGATGCAAAGGGGTTGCTCTTTAGCGGCGGCAGCTGCAGCCATATTGTCTCTTTGGTTTGTGTCAATTGGAGGCTTATATGCATCAAGGTTACTCACCTTCTTTCCTTGTTTTCCTTTACTTACCATGGCTAGTATTTGTTTTGCTCAAGAAAGAGATTACACATGCACATGTTGTTTGTTCAATTAAGACTCTTTCTAGCTTTCAGAGTGATTTGCCCTTACCTTGAAGCATTTTATTCAGCCTTTTTGCACATAAACTTGCTTGAAAAAGTCACCAACCTATTGATATGGAGGTATATATGTTTTCAGTTGATCACCTATTCAAATGGCTACTAGCCTTGTTCATAGTCAATGACCATTGGAACAGTTTTCACTTGTGCTTTGAAATCCAAGCCATGGCCGAATATCACATTGTCAAAGAATTGGAAAAATCAACACCAATTGCTAAATCAAGTCATGTCAAGTTCATTCACACATTTTTCAATTTATTCTCTCTAATGAGCAATATATATTTTTCACCATGGCAAGCTCAAAGATTCAATTCAAAAGGCAATTCCCAAACATGAATATAACTCACTGCAATTGATTCAACATAAGTTTAAAGAGTCATCACATCAATGGGGTCATGGAAAGAAAAGCTCATCTAACATAGTCCATCAGTTTGAGTAGAGCATATCAAAACTAAAACAAAACAAAAAAAACTGTGGCTACATGTGTGTGTTATTGAAAAAAAAAATTTTAAAAATTTCAACTGTGGCTATTCAAAGCTAAGCAAATCGCAGAAACTGAACTGAAAGGAAGAAAAATGCAAGCCAATGCAAGAATTGAAAGACTGAAAGAAAGAAAATCGCAATTCTGAAAGAAAGAAAGAAAGAAGAAGAAGAAGAAGAAGAAAAAGAAATTCAGAGATATGCACCCCCACATCTAAATCATGCATTGTCCTCAATGTATAGGAAATATTAAAATGCAAAAGAAACTGAGTACTCCCCTTGGGTGTGAAGTGCATGGTGCGATTCCCTTAGGCTGATTGAGAGACAAACAGATGTTCGTCTGGGAACTCTTCCTTGACTGGACATGGCGCAGAGCTGGAGGGAAGTCGGCTGAGGTGGTCAGCCACTAGATTTTATTTCCCTTTCTTGTCTCGTATCTCCATATCAAACTCTTGTAATAGCAAAATCCACCTAATGAGTCTTGGTTTTGCTTCCTTTTTCTTGATCAAATATCGCAAGGCTGCATGGTCAAAATAGATGATGACTTTAGTCCCAGGAGGTATGGTCTGAACTTCTCCAAAGCAAATACAACAACCAAGAGTTCCTTTTCTGTTGTTGAATAGTTGCCTTGGGCAGCATCCAATGTGCGAGAGGCATAGTGAATCACATGGGGTGAGTTCCGCACACGTTTCCCAAAGATTGCCCCTATAGCATAGTTGCTTGCATCACACATGATTTCAAAGGGCAAGTTCCAGTCAGGTGCCTGAATGATTGGGGCAGTCACAAGCAATTCCTTAATCAGATCAAATGCCTTCTTGCAATCTGCATCAAAATTAAAAGTTACATCTTGTTGGAGCAATCTGCATAATGGCAATGTAATTTTAGAGAAATCTTTAATGAATCTTCTATAGAACCCTGCATGGCCAAGGAAGGATCGAATGTCCCTAACATTTATGGGGTAAGGCAGATTTTTAATGGTGTCCACCTTAGCTTTGTCCATTTCAATTCCTTTAGCTGAAACAACATGACCTAAAATCAAACCCTGGTTAACCATAAAGTGACATTTTTCAAAATTCAATACAAGATTTGATTCAATGCATCTCTAAAGGATCTTTTCCAGATTAGCAAGGCATTCTTCAAAGGAGTTGCCATGCACTGTGAAATCATCCATGAAGACCTCAATGATGTTCTCCACATAGTCAGAGAATATGCTCATCATGCATCTCTGGAAGGTAGCTAGGGCATTGCAAAGTCCAAATGGCATCCTTCTAAATGCAAAGGTGCTAAAAGGACAAGTGAAGGTGGTCTTCTCTTGGTCTTCTGGAGCAACTGGAATCTAATAAAAGCCTGAAAAACCATCAAGACAACAATAGTGGGACTTACCTGCAAGCCTTTCTAGCATTTGATCAATGAAAGGTAAAGGAAAGTGATCTTTCCTTGTTGCAGCATTTAGCTTCCTATAGTCCATGCATACTCTCCATCCATTTTGAATTCTAGTGGGGGCAAGTTCTCCCTTAGCATTTGGAATAATGGTGATCCCATTTTTCTTTGGAACTACATGCACAGGACTTACCCATTTGCTATCAGAGATAGGATAGATGATACCTGCATCCAGAAGCTTGACTATCTCCTTTTTCACCACTTTCATCATAGGAGGATTCAGTCTCCTTTGAGCATCTCTGACTGACAGATCCAACGCAGAACACAGGTCAAAAAGCACCAGAATCAGATTTGAAGCCTCTTTCAGACCATCTGAAATACATGTACTTGGGGGTTGACAAGGCACATCCAGTAATAGTGTAATACCCGGCTAGACTCCGGTATCGGAATTCCTACCGTCCGGTGGAATCCCGAATGTTGGAACCCTCTAAAAGGGTAAAATCATAGTTTTATGAAATGTTTTCATGTATTTTATGATTTTTATGTATATGTTGATCATATATGGGATTTAACAGATATTCAGGATGTATGTTAGGCTTGCTATGGGTCTCGGCGATCTTAAGTCTATTTGGATCCTAGTGCCGGTAGCGATCCGATTTTTGGGTCGTTACAAATAGTGTCCAATCAATTAAGCCAATATGAAGAAGAAAACCTCCTAAGAGTACTGCAGAAACACAAGGGAGCCATAGGATGGACTATAGATGACATCAAAGGCATCTCCCCCACCACATGCATGCATAGAATACATATGGAGGAGGAATATGTTATTGTTGGACCTAAATGTTTTAATCCTTATTTTGATGATTAATAAACAATTGGTGTGCTACTAACTATCTTCAAAAGTGTTTGTGTTGAACTTGTAGATCTCTTACTAAAATGAATGAAATTATTTCAGTCTCAAAAGTGAAAATGCAAATTTTGGAAGCTTACCACAAGAAAGGGATTATAAAGTAATTTGTTTGTTTATGCATTGTCGATTTATGGTTTGTGAATTTCAATTAATTAATTGTGATGGCTCAAGGTTTCTTTTAACCCTAAAAGATTATAAATATGGCCAAGTTTTAAGTAATTGACTTTGAGGGACCAAAATGAAAATTTTCAAAATTAGTGATTTCGAAATTATTTTTTATCAAAATAAAATATCCAAAAATATAGATTGCAAAAATTCAAACTAATTGAAAAATAAAGTTTTATAGCCTAAGTTATGATTTTTCAAAAGATTAAAGAATTATCTTTTGTGCCCCTAAAGCCAAATGTTCAGCTTCCGAAAGTGAGGGACAGAGACAAAAGTCCCCTATGTTCGGCCGCTGAACATTGACTTTCGGTCGCCGAAAGTGAGTTTTCAATATGCCCCATAAGTCAAAACTTCAGCTTCTGAAAGTGAGGGACAGAGACGAAAGTTCCATGTTCGACCGCCGAACATTGACTTTCGGCCGCCGAAAGTCTCTTTATAATGATGATGTCCTTCACCTCAAATCCGCCGAAAGTCTCTTTATAATGATGATGTCCTTCACCTCAAATGGTTAGGCCGTCGAACCTTAACCTTAGGCCGCCGAACTTGAATTTTTCTGAGCACGATATAACGGTTATTTCTGTACATAAACGGCTCTATTTGCATTTAATGCATCCCTAACGGCCATATTTATTACTAAACTATAAATATAACGTGTTTTTGATCTGAAAAGGTTACAACAACCATCTAAGCTTACAATTATTGTGATCAAAGCATTTTTCACTCTCTCTCTCTCCCAAAATCTTGAACTAAAGCATTAATTTCTTAAAAGTTTGTCTTGAGTTGTAATTGGTTAGTTTTTTAAGATTGAGTGAAGGTTGTTGAGTGATTCTATTGTAGTGAGTGTGGTATTGAGGAAATGATCGCTCTTGAGTGAAAAAGAGAATTGTTAAGAGCAAATGCTTGCTCTAAGATTGTAAGGGGTTTTAATCTTCACCCAAAGAAGATTTGATAGTGGTGTTGAACTCTCAAGGAGAGCCTTGAGAGAGGATGTAGGCTTGAGATAGCTGAACCTCTATAAATCCTTGTGTTGATTATCTCCTTCCTTATTACCTTCTAATTTGTGTTTTTGCCTTTAAATTTTTTATAAACCCAATTCACCCCCCTCTTAGGTTGCTTCAAGGGACAATAAGTGGTATCAGAGCCAAGTCTCTCTATCTTGAAGATTTAATCATCTTGGAGAAAAGATCGGATGGTAACCCTCAATTCTCAAGAAGATAAATCAGTTGTGAGACCACCTTTGTAACGACCCGAAAACCGGACCGCTACCGGCGCTAGGATCCAGATCGACTTAAGGTCGCCGGTATCCGTAGCTAGCCTACTATATATCCTGTAAACCTGATACAATCTCATACATGATCATGCATTTTCACTCATTCATCAAGCATAAGGGATATAAAACTAGCCTAAACCCCAACAAACATCAACATAAACAACACATAGAGCACACATTTAACATAAACTCTAACATAAACCCTAAAACATAGATCTACCCATTTCATGCATTATTTACCCTTAAACCTTTTTAAAACTTACTTAAAACATAATAAGAGTAAGGATCTACACTTACCTCTTGAAGATCGAAGGTAGATGTGATCCAAACTTGGAGATGAGGAGGAAACGGTCTCCGGAGGTCTCCAAGCTTCAAAACTTTAGATTTAAGCTTAAAATCTTCAAAACAAGAGAAAACTCATCAAGATTTTGAAGGATTTGAAGAAAAACAACCAAATCAACCATGGAAGGGCAAGAACTCACCTTTGCCTGAAAATGGAGAGAGAAACTCTCCCATTTTCGAATTGGAGGCCTCTTATAGATGGCTGGCCAGACCACCTTCGGGGGCCGAAGAGCTCCCGCAGCAGCACCATGTTTGGCAGCCGAACATGAGGTTCGACGGCCGAATCTGGGCTTTTCCTTCCAAGGCATTTTTCTTCAAAACTCTTTTCTTTCTTTCTTAAAACCTTAAAACTCATGAAAACATTTATAAAAACTCTTATTTTCACCCTTCTAAGGGATTCCAACCTCGGGATTCTGGATTCTAACAGAGATCCCGCCGGAAGGTCAAAATTCTGATGTCGGAGCTTAGCCGGGTGTTACATTCTTCCCCCCTTAAGAACATTCGTCCCCGAATGTTCCACAAGCAAACAAAAGCATAACATAACATCAAGGAAGCACAAGAAACATAAAACACTAACCTTAAAAGATATAAGGATATTGCTGGAGCATGGACTCTCGAGTCTCTCAGGTGCACTCTTCCATGTTGTGGTGATTCCAAAGAACTTTCACCATCGCGATTTCCTTGTTCCTTAGCTTCTTGATTTGCATGTTGTGGTGATTCCAAAGAACTTTCACCATCGCGATTTCCTTGTTCCTTAGCTTCTTGATTTGCATGTCTATGATTCGCACTAGCTACTCAACATAGGTGAGAACTCCTAGGATCTACACATCAGGCTCATTAAGAATTTTGCCCGGATCTGACACAAACTTTCGCAACATAGAAACATGGAAAACTAGATGGATCCTCTCCATGGAAGCAGGTAAATCTAACTTGTACGAAACATTCCCAATCTTCTGCAAGATCTCGAAGGGTCTTATGTACCGTAGAGCTAGCTTACCTTTCTTCCCAAAAATGAATCACCTCTTTCATAGGAGACACCTTAAGCAACACCATATCTCCCTCCTCGAACACAACATGCTTCTTGCGGACATCTGCATAGCTCTTCTACCGACTCACAGCAGTTCTGATCCTCTCTTTGATAATGGACACCACCCTGCTACTGATCTTGATAGAGCATAATTTAGACCATTTTATCATGATATTATTGATGTTAATTTACACTTTATCTGCTAATTTAGTGCTTTTGATCTTATTTTGCAAAAAAGGGTGTAAAGAGACAATTTGGTGAAAATGCCCCTAAAACTGCCTTAAATGGAGCAAATGAGAGCAAGCATGCCAAGTGCAACTTGAAAGGAGCCAAATAAGGAAAGCAATTTGAAATTCAAATTTCAAATCCTTAAGAGAATTCAAAATTCAAAATCAAGATTCAGCTCATTAAGGAAAGTGCTAAATAAAAAAAGTGGCAAATAAGGAAAGTGCACTCAACATGGCAATTTGAAATTCAAATTCTTCAAGAATCATTTTCCTTATTCAAGAAGCCAAGTCTTTAGAAGATGCATTTTCTGATTTGAAATTCAAATTCAGCTTGCCAAAGAAGCCAAAGAAGTCACACATGCCACACATGCCATGCACATTCAAAATTCAAATTGCAAAAGGTAGGCTCCACCTCATCACATGGGTGGCAAGACATGGGCAGCCACTTGGGACACTTGGGCAGCAAGTAAGAAGAGCTATGGCAGCATCTTAAACCCTTTACAATCCTTCAAAGGCTGCCGCACAAGCTTGGTCCACCTTTCTCCCAATTGGCGCTCCACCTCCTTAATGTGCAAAATCTGGGCAGCAACTTGGGCAGCACTTGGGCAGCACGTGGGCAAGACTTGGGCAGCCACTAGGGCATCATCTAAACTCTATTTAAACACCCCTTAACCAGCCGCACACCACTTGGACTTCAATTCCCCATTCGGCCAACAAGAGCACAAGGTTCTCCAAGCTCTCCAATCGGTTCCTTCTTCTTTTTCTTTCTTTTCTTTTATTTTCTGTTTTGGTTTAGCCATGAGAAGCTGAAACCTTTTATTCTAGTTGAAGATTAGGTGAAACTTTGGTTGATTTATGGATTATGAGATCTGAACATACATTGTTGTCTTTGGTTAATTCAATATTTGTGCAATTTCATGCTTGATTCTATTATTGCTTTGTTATTTTGATCAAAGTGGCCACTTGATTCTTGATTGCAAGGTAATATATTGTTAGTTTGGATAATTTTAAGCCCGTAATTGCTTGGATTGTTTAAACACAAGAACACTTGGTGTAAAAACTAAGGAAATTGCATGATCTAGCGTTGTCACCATACGTTTGGGTAGCTAGGATTGGATCTCTCTATTTCTTAACGCAATTGACAGTTGTTTGTTGCCTGAGACCCAAGGACGTTCCTTAGTAACTTGTTGATTAGTGATTAATTAGAGAACGTTCCCTAATTGGCTTAATCTTAAGGAGAGACATGGTGGTGAGAAGCGTCTTCCATCTCCATAACTAATCTATTGAAACAACCAAAGAAATATAGTGTCAATGATCAATCCCAACAACTGAAGTGAATCTGATTCTTCAACTAGAGTGATAAAGCATATTTTAGTCCATTTTATCATTATGTTCTTGATGTTTATTTACATCTTTTCTGCCCAATTTTGTGGTTTTAATCATGTTTTGCAGATATTAGGTGTAAAGAGATATTTTGGAGAAAATACCCTTAAAACTGCCTTAAATGGAGCAAAGGAGAGCAAGCCTGCTAAGTTGAGATCAAGTGAAGCTAAATAAGGAAAGTGGCAAATAAGGAAAGTACATTCAACCAAAGCAATTTGAAATTCAAATTTCAAACACTCAAGAAGCCTTTGCCTTATTCAAGAAGCCAAATCTCAAGTTGCCATGAATAAAGAGCCAAATAAGGAAAGTATTTTGAATTTCCAATCTTCAAGATTCATATTCATTTTTTGAATTTCAAAATTCAGCTTATTAAGGAAGCTAAATCCAAAGATCACATGCTTGCCACCTCATGCTTTGCACATTCAAAATTCAAATTGCAAAGGGAGGCTCCACCTTCTTTATTTGTGCATGGGCGGCAAGGAAAATGTGAAGAGGAAATTGGGCAGCAACTTAATCCTTGGGCAGCCTCTTGAAAGCATATGGACAGCCAAGAAGCACTTGGGCAGCAAGTAAGTGAAGGGCAGCCCCACACTTTGCACAAAAGGACCAAGCCACACGCCACACCCATTCACATGTGCATAGGTGGCGTGAAGACACATGCACATGGGCAGCAGCTCAAGATGCACGTGGACAGCAACTTGAAGACCTAGGCAGCATCTTAAATCCCATATAAAAGGCTCCTTAAGTGGCCGGCAGGAACACACTCCTCTCTTCCAAGAATCGGCGCACAAAGGCTCTCCACCACCCATCTTCGGTTCTTCATCTTTTGCTTTCTTTTCTCTTTATTTTCTATTTTGTTTCAGCCATGAGTGGCTGAAACCTTTAATTCTAGTTGAAGATTGGTTGAAACTAAGGTTGTTTTATGGATTGTGAGATCTGAACATAAACTATTTGTCTTTGGTTTGTTCAATATTCATACAATTTGGTGCTTGAATCCATTATTACTTTGTTGTTTTGATTAAATTGGCCACTTGATTCTTGATTACAAGGTAATTAATTGTTAGTTTGGATCATTTTTAGTCCGTAATTGCTTTCTTTTCTCTTTATTTTCTGTTTTGTTTCAGCCATGAGTGGCTGAAACCTTTAATTCTAGTTGAAGATTGGTTGAAACTAAGGTTGTTTTATGGATTTTGAGATCTAAACATAAACTATTTGTCTTTGGTTTGTTCAATATTCATACAATTTGGTGCTTGAATCCATTATTACTTTATTGTTTTGATTAAATTGGCCACTTGATTCTTCATTACAAGGTAATTAATTGTTAGTTTGGATCATTTTTAGTCTGTAATTGCTGAAATTATTCAATCATAAGAACACTTGGTGTAACAACTAAGAAATTGTATGATCTAGCAACATCTCATGCATTTGAGTAGCTAGGATTGGATCTCTCTTTTCTTCATGCAATTAACAATTGTTTTAATGCCTAAAGCCTAAGGACGTTCCTTGGCAATTTGTTAATTAGTAATTAATTAGAGGATGTGTAATACCCGGCTAGAGTCCGGCATCGGAATTCTACTTTCCGGTGGCATCTCGGATGTCGAAATCCTCTAAAAGGGTAAGCTTTATGTTTTTGTAAAGGATTTGAGTATGTTTTCATGTTTTAAGTACAAAAGGCAATGAGTTTGTGAAAGAAAAAAGCCAAGGAAGAAATGCAAGGTTCGGCCGCCGAAGGTGAAGTTCGGCCGCCGAACATGCATGGCATTTGGGATCACGTTAGGCCGCCGAAGGTGGTCTGGCCAGCCACCTATAAAAGGCCCTAGGTCGGTGAATGGATAAGATTTTCTTTCCATTCACAGACAGAGGTGAGATCATGCTCTTCCTTGGGTGATTTTCATGTTTTCTTCAAATCTTGCAAAGTTTTGATGGGTTTTAGGTTGTTTTGAAGCTTTTGAGCAAATCAACCAAAAGTTTTGAAGTTGGAGACTGTGAGGGAGAGTTTCTCCATATCTCCACGTTGGGATCATTTATCTTCTTGTTTGTAAGAGGTAAGTGAAGATCCTGAACTTCTTTTCATGTTTTATGAAGGTTTTATGAAGTTTTTGGGTAGAGATGCATGTTTAGGGTAAGTTGAGGTGTTGGTTGATTTGTGGTCAAAGCATGCTTATGTGTTTAGTTGTGTTGTTGTTGGGGTGTTTAAGTTAGTTTTGGACCCCTTTGTGCCTATACTGGACTATATGCAGGTTGTGGATTTGTGGTTTGCATGTTTGAGTGGAGATTGGGTACGTGTGCATGAAGCAGAACACGTTTCTGCCTTACTGGAGAATCCAGTTTCGGCCACCGAAAGAAGGTTTGGCCGCCGAACATGCTAAGGAGGTGGTTTCGGCTACCTAAGCTTGCCCAAGCTTGCCCCCGAAATTTTGGACTTTCGGCTCTGGAGGAGGGTTTCGGCCGCCGAAGGTTAGGGACTTTTGTCTCTGGAGAGGCCTTTCGGCAGCCGAAGTGCCGCCGAAAGTGCTTGAGGTTCGGCTCTGGAAGGGACTTTCGGCCGCCGAACCCGCCGCCGAAAGTGCCCTGTCCAGCCTTCTTTATGCATCATGATATGTAGGTTGAGTGCACTAGAATACACTAATGTGACGCATTGCATTATTCTATGCTTGTACGGATCGGACATAGTTTTGGATTCACTAGCCCTCCGAGTAAAGTCCTGAGGAGCCCTGAGAGGGCCGGGCACAGAGCACCATAGGGTGCGTAGAGAAGTCCTGAGTAGCTCCTTCGCGGGCCGGGCACAGAACAGAGGGAATTTTGAATCTGTCCGTCTGAGATGGATGATTTACTTGTGATGTGATGCATTCCATGTGAGCATGTTTTATTAACATGTTTTATCTGTTCTACTCACTGGGCTAGTATAGCTCATCCCTCTCCTTTAACCCCAGTCTTGCAGGATCAGAGTCAGAGGGAAGTCAGCAGGGTACAGGAAGAGTAAAGAATGTTGTAATAGCCTAGTGTGGATATGTAATATTATAAAGAAATGGTTTAGTCTTGTATAGTGTAGCGGATTGTGCTTGACCCATGTTGTAAATCCTTTTTGTATACATGGTCTAATTATGTACTGTGAATGTTTTTATCAGAATGTGAAAAACCAGGCTTAACAGAGTATGAGTTGAACCCGTCTAGAGCAAGCTCTAGTAAGGGGTTTTATAGTACAGAGATAGTGCATGCACAGGTTGAGCCTTGGTTCAGAGCATCAGTTTTATGTTGTTACAGAAAATGTATGATCATGTATGGGATTTTACAGGTGCACAGAGAGTATAGCAGGCTTGCTACGGGTCCCGGCGACCTTAAGTCGACCTGGATCCTAGCGCCGGTAGCGGTCCAATTTTCGGGTCGTTACAGGATGTTCCCTAATTGGTTTAATCATAAGGAGAGACATGGTGGTGAGAAGCGTTTTCCATCTCCATAACTAATCTATTGAATCAATCAAAAGAACATAAGTTTCAATGATCAATCCAAACAACTGAAGTGGATCCAACTCTTTAACTAGACCTTTCTCATATTTGATTTCATCCTATGTTTATTATTCTCTTATTTAATCGCTTTCAGTAGTTGCTAATCAAATCAATCTCAAAACCCCCCATTTTACTTTTATTGCACTTTATTTTTATTCCGCTTTCAGTTACTTGCTTTCAGTTTCTCATCAAGTCAATTCTCTTGGTCTTGTTGAGAAAAATATATCAGTTTACAATTCTCTGTGGATTCGATCCTTTACCACTATCTGCAGTAGTAATATTGTTGATAACCGGAAAGGTCATGTTTTGACCAGCTTCGACAACCGCGATCATAGAGCTTTCTCATTATTGATCTCTTTTAATTTAATTATTTGCCTTCTTTTATTGCTTTCAGTTTTAGATCTCTTCAATCAATCTCAAAACCCCCCTTTTTACTTTAGTTGCAGTTAATCTTTCTTTTGCTTTCAGTTTACGTTGCTTTCAGTTTATTTGCTTTTAGTGTGTTCTCTTGGTCTTGATAAAAAAATAGGTAAGTTTTCAATTCCATGTGGATTCGATCCTTTCACCACTATTTACAGTTGTAAAATTGTTAGTAATCAGGAAGGTTATTTTTGACCGGCTTCGACACCCGCGAGTCAAAAATTGGTGTCGTTGCCGGGAAATTGATTTAACTTATTTGTTTTTCTTTCAAGACCAAATCAGGAGCAAAGCACCACCGAATCTGCCTCTGAAGAAGCCACCATCGCAGATCAACTTTCTAAAGCCCCTGAATCACACCGAACTTTCACAAGAAGAGCATGCCATCACAGAACTGATTCATGGATGAGGAAAGAGAGCCAAGAAGAACCAGAACTGAAGGACAATGTCTGTTGCAATTAACAGGTGGACTGCAACCATGCGCAGATAGAGGGAACTCCAACCGAACCACCTCAGCTTGGATCGCAGGACAGTCCTGCAACACTTCCAATCGCACCTCTTCAGCTTCCATCGCATGAAACTCCTTCCAACCTTCCATTGCAGACCAATCTTGCGTAGAAGGAGCAACCTGAAACCAATTCAGCCATAGATTCAACGCAAACAGTCCATGCTCATAAGGAACAAATGGTATTCCAAGCATCTAAACTAAAGGACCATGCAGATCAATGCCTTCCCAAACCTCCGGACAAGGTAGAATTTATTTTGCCTGAATTCAGTACTAAATTGCAGCTACACATGGAGAAACATGAATTGGAATTCAAAGTGCTGCCCAATCATCTCATAAATGCAAACATAAAGGCTAGAGGCACACCTCATCTGAAAGAGGAGAAGCTAATCATGTTACTTCATGAGTACATGAAAAAAATAGGATGGGCTATGACCAAATCAAAGGGCGTGCTACACATTTTACTCAATGCAGTTGGGACCCTTTTCCCTTCCCCAATTACTTGAGCCTTGATCAAGTGGATCGCACCATGCACACCACACCCAGGGGAGTACTCAGTTTCTTTTGCATTTTAATATTTCATATACATTGAGGACAATGTATGATTTAGGTGTGGGGGTGCATAACTTTGAATTTTTACTTTTAAGTTTATTTTTGCTTTGATTTTTAGTTTGCTTACATTAGGTGAATTTTTTTTCATTTTTGTTATTTTTGCTTTCAATAACACACACATGTAGCCATAGTTTTTCTTTTTGTTTGCTTTGATTTGCTTTACTCAATTCATAGACTATGTTGGATGAGCTTTCTTTCCATGACCCCATTGATGTGATGACTCTTTAAACATATGTTGAATCAATTGCAGTGAGTTGTATTCATTTTTGGGAATTTCCTTTTGAATTGAATCTTTGAGCTTGCCATGGTGAAAAATATATATTGCTCATGAGAGAGGATAAATTGAAAGATGTGTGAATGAACTTAACATGACTTGATTTAGCAATTGGTGTTGATTTGCCCAATTCTTTGAGATAATGAGATTCGGCCATGGCTTAGACTTCACAGCACAAATTGAAAACTGTTCCAATGGTCATTGACTATGAACAGAGCTAGTAGCCACTTGGACAGGTGACCAACTGAAAATATATACCTTCACATCAAAAGGTTGGTGACTTTTTCAAGCAAAGTTTATGTGCGAAGGGCTGAATAAAATGCTTCAAGGTAAGGGGAAATCACTCTGAAAGCTAGAAAAAGTCTCAATTGAACAAGAATATGTGCATGCCTAATCTCTCTCTCTTGAGGAAAACAAATCCTAGCCATGGTAAGTAAAGGAAAATAAGGTAAGAAGGTGAGTAACCTTGGTGCATACATTCTTCACTGCAATACTTCAAAATAGGGGTCTAGAGTAAGAGCTTAAGTGGTAATAAGGATCAAGTAGCAAAGAGAGCTTGTTTGACTATATTTATTTGCTTGAGGACATGCAAAAGGCTAGGTGTGGGGGTATTTGATAGAGCATAATTTAGACCATTTTATCATGATATTATTGATGTTAATTTACACTTTATCTACCTAATTTAGTGCTTTTGATCTTATTTTGCAGAAAATGGTATAAAGAGACAATTTGGTGAAAATGCCCTTAAAACTGCCTTAAATGGAGCAAATGAGAGCAAGCATGCCAAGTGTAACTTGAAAGGAGCCAAATAAGGAAAGTAATTTGAAATTCAAATTTCAAATCCTTAAGAGAATTCAAAATCAAGATTCAGCTCATTAAGGAAAGTGCTAAATAAGGAAAGTGGCAAATAAGGAAAGTGCACTCAACATGGCAATTTGAAATTCAGATTCTTCAAGAATCCTTTTCCTTATTCAAGAAGGCAAGTCTTTAGAAGATGCATATTCAGATTTGAAATTCAAATTCAGCTTGCCAAAGAAGCCAAAGAAGTCACACATGCCACACATGCCATGCACATTCAAAATTCAAATTGCAAAAGGTAGGCTCCACCTCATCACATGGGTGGCAAGACATGGGCAGCATATGGGCAGTCAATTGGGACACTTGGGCAGCAAGTAAGAAGACCTATGGCAGCATCTTAAACCCTTTACAATCCTTCCTGTAATACCCGGCTAGAGTCCGGCATCGGAATTCGACTTTCCGGTGGCATTCAAGCTGTCGGAAGTCTCTAGAAGGGTGAAATTTATGTTTTTCTTACATGTTTTGCTATGTTCATGACGTTTTAAGCATAATGACATAGTTTTTGAGTGAAATGAACCAAGGCAGAAAAGCCAGGTTCGGCCGCCGAAGTTGAGGTTCGGCCGCCGAACATGCATGGCTTTCGGTTTCACGTGTAGCCGCCGAAGGTGGTCTAGCCAGCCACCTATAAATGGCCCTCAGTCGGTTGAAGCGGTAGAGCACCATTTCTTTCACTTGCTGAGGTGAAACTCTGTCCTTTGTGAGTATTTCTTCGTGTTTTCATTAAATCATGCAAAGATTTGATTAGGTTTTATGATCTTTTGAAGGTTTTAAGCTAAAAACTCAAAGTTGTGAAGTTTGGAGAGTTTGAAGGAGAGTTGCTCCAAAACTCCACGTGAGGATCATTCATCTACTTGTTTTCACAAGGTAAGTGAAGATCCTGAGCTTGTTTTTATGTTTTCTGAAGGTTTTATGGGGTTTAGAGAGAGAGATGCATGAATAGGGTTATGTGTGAGGTTTTGATGATTTTGTGCATAGAGCTTGTTTCTGTGTTGTTTGTGTTGTGTTTTTGGGGTTTTAAGGTAGTTTCTGACCCCTTTGAGCATATACATGAGTGTATGCAAGTTGAGGAAGTGTGGTGTGAAGTTGGAGAGGAGTTTGGTGCATTTGGCGAGAGGCAGGGCAAGTTTCTGCCCTGTTGATGAACTCAGGTTCGGCAGCCGAAGGTACATTCGGCCGCCGAACCCTTGAAGAGGTGTGAGGAGGTAGCTTCGGCTGCCCAAGCTTGCCCCCGAGCTTTTGGACTTTCGGCTCTGGAGGGAAGTTCGGCCGCCGAAGGTGCCGCCGAAGGTTAGAGACTTTCGTCTCTGGAGTGCCTTTTGGCCTCCGAAACTTGCCCCCGAAAGGGTTCGGCAGCCGAAAGTGGAAGTTCGGCCGCCGAAGGTGCTTGAGTTTCGTCTCTGGAGAGGACTTTCGGCCGCCGAACCTGCCGCCGAAAGTGTTCTGTCCAGCTTTCCTTTGCATGCTTTGCATGGCTGTTAGAGTGAGTTTAAGGGGATTCTTGGGGAGTTTAATAGAGTTGTTCATAAGCTAGTTTGGTCCCTCATTTGCGTCTATCTGTATAGGTACAGACCAGAGGAACCAGAGAGAGCAGCAGTGAGTTCTGCTCCAGAGTTTTCAAAGCCTGCAGAGTCAGTCCAGTTAGCTAGAGGTGAGTGGAACTAAACTTAACTCTTTTACTTGCACAATGGAATGTTTTAGCATATCTCATGCATCATGATTATGCCATAGGTTGATTGCATTAGTATCCACGAATATGTTGCATTGCATCGTTATTTGGTGATGTGAGTGAATGTTGAATGATCCAATAGTCTCAGACAGGAAGTCCAGGAGCCTTTGACTACGCCCTGGCAGGTATAGAGAAGTCCAGGAGCCTTTGACTACGCCCTGGCAGGTATAGCAAAGTCTAGGAGCCTTTGACTACGCCCTGGCAATGGTAAGTACAGAGGTGTTATATACACATATATCTATATGACAGGAAGACCAGGTGCTCGATTCTACGCCCTGGCATAGAGTTACTGGGACTATGTGGTGACAGGTTTACTCTTGATGTGGCTTGTCTGTGATATGGTGCATTCCATGAGATCATATTTTACTGAGATGTTTTACTGTTCTACTCACTGGGCTATAGAGCTCATCCCACTCCCTTAACCCCAGTTTTGCAGGTTCAGTGTACATGGATAGTCCAGCAGAGTACAGAAAGAGTAAAGAGATTTGTAATAGCTTAGAGTGGACATGTAATATTTAAAAGATGTAATAGTTGTGTATAAAGTTAGAAATGTGCTTGACTTAGTGATGTATGTTTAGTACATGATCTGTATATGTATATGTGTTTTGCTGTATGTGAAAAACCAGGCTTAACAGGTATGAGTTAACCCATCTAGAGCAAGCTCTAGTCAGGGGTACAGAGTACAGAGTACAGAGTACAAAGTACAGAGATAGTGTATGCACAGGTTAAGCCTTGGTTCAGAAAAGAGTTTTTATTTTCACAGAAAATGTATGATCATGTATGAGTTTACAGGTACACAAAGAGTATAGCAGGCTTGCTATGGGTTCTGGCGGCCTTAAGCCGACCTGAATCCTAGCGCCGGTGACGGTCCATTTTGGGGTAGTTACAGATTGGTATCAGAGCCCTAGGTTCACATGATCGGACCTATAGAGACAGTGTTGGGCTCATACAGGTTAAAAGTGGTCAAGCACAATAGGAAATCATGTCCACTAGGATAGAGTCTTGAGTCCTATCTGTTATGATATGCCATGAGTTTTGCATGTGTATTACTGATATGTGATGTTTATGTGCTAAAGTGCTATAGTATATGTTGTGTTTCCAGAGTCAAGATGAGAGGAACTCGTCGATCAGCTCGATTGACTGGAATCCCACCAGAGAGTGAGAGACCAGTTGCTCGTCCTCCTGCATTGCCGAGGGCAAGGTCTCAGAGATCTAGCAGGGAAGGTACGTCAATAGACCCTACAAGGTCTGTAGACGAGAGCAGAAGAGGTACAGCGAGAGGAAAAAGATCAGAGGAAAGGAGGGAGGCTATGGAGATTGACCAGTCTAGAGATGATAGAATGGGTATAGGCAGATTTGAGGAAGGTATGGGAGAGTCGCAGGGAGGCGCTCAGGCCTCAGGTTTTGGTTATCCAGCCTTTCCGCAGGACCCAGAGTATCCGATGGGAGGTATGTCGGAGTACTCAAGTTTTGTCCCATATCCCCCTTACATGCCATATATGCCTTATCCTCCTTATTACCCACCATATCCTATGTATCCATCTTCCCCTACCCCTCCAAGTGTAGCACATCCAGAACCAAATGACCCAGTACGACCACCAGAACCAGTAGCCCCTGTTGTTGACCGACATCAACCTAGCTCATCTGGAGGTAAGGTACAAATGACGGAGTACTTGAAATTGGATGCTCCTAAATATAACACGGTAGATGATCCATTTGAATACCTCAGATCAGTTAGGATGATAACCAGTGAATTGGGAGCTGATGATAGTAGAGCCATTGAGATGGCAGGGTTTACACTTAAATGCAAAAAGGCCAGAGAATGGTTCAAGAATTATGTGGAACACAGGATGAACAGTATGTCTTGGGGAGAGTTCGCCAATGAATTTGCAGGGTGGGCTTTTCCTGACAGTTCTAGGGAGATGAAAGTCATAGAGTTTGAACAGTTGAGACAGACAGATGAGATGAGTGTTGATGAATTCACAGATAAATTCCTGGATTTGCTTTAGTATGTGGGTCAAGCCTATGATACTAATCAGAAGAAGGCAATGAGATATACTATGAGACTGCATCCCAGGTATTCTTCCTTGATTTTTCCAGCAGAAAAGGAGAGTTTTCACACTATAGTAGACGCAGCCAGGAAAATGGAAGCTAGTGCCAATATTCAGAAACAGTCAAAGGCACAGGCTTCGGGTTCTAAAGCCCCCACGTCAGGCAGCAAGAGATGGGATAGAGCAAAAGGAACAAAGAGTAAGTTCTGGAATAAAGTCAAGTCAGGTCTGGGAATAGGTAGTGGCTCAAGCTCTGGCACAGCTCCAGTATGCAGACGATGCGGAAAACCACATGGAGGAGTTTGTCGGTTGGGATCTACAGCTTGTTTTCGATGTGGATAGGAAGGGCATATTGCTCGGGATTGTCCGCATATGACTTTTGCACCATCCCAGCAGATGAGTTCAGGCAGTGTGGTACAGCCAGTTGGTCAGCCAGTAGCTCCAGTCATGCCTCAGAGTAGTGGCAGAGGTAGAGGGAGAGGGGCAGCCTCTACTTCAGCAGCAGGTTCCCGAGGTGGAAATCCGGTAGCCCTAGCACGGATTTTCACTGTGACACAGGAGGAGGCTAACATGTCGAACACAGTGGTGTCAGGTAATCTCATCATTGGGTGTTCAGATGTGTATGCGTTGATGGACCCCGGTGCTTCTCATTCCTTTATTGCTTCGAGAGCCATCGAGAGATTGGGGTTGATCAGTTCTGAGTTAGAGTATCCTCTCTGGGTCAGTGGACCTAAATGTGACCCATCAGTGGCAGTGTCAGTCTGTCGTTTCAGTCCAGTGTTTATAGAGGGTAGATGCCTTCCAGCTGACCTTGTGGTTCTAGACTTGACAGATTTTGATGTCATTCTAGGGATGGATTGGCTATCTTCATATAGTGCTACTTTGGACTGTAGAGAGAAGATAGTTAGTCTCAGAGACCAGGATGGGTCAGAGTGTGTCTTCAGAGGAGACAGGAGAGGTACACCCATGTAACAGCCCGGAAACCGGTACCCTGCCGTAACGGCTCCAAACTGTTCGGCGCTAGGATCCAGATCGGCTTAAGGCCGCCGGGACCCGTAGCAAGCCTCTATACATCCTGAACTCTAGGTATAATCCCATACATGATCAAACTTTCATAAAACTTAAGCTTTGGTCTCATAAAAACCTTTAAACTTGTTTTCCTTACCTCAGCTTGACCTATGCATGAAAACATAGAACCTCATACTAGATGGGTCATCAAGCTTGCTTTAAAACATATCCGCTTTGGGTCAAGGGATTGGAACCCTTTCTTCCCTCACGGGCCATTCAAAACTCATAACATTAAAACATTTTCTCAAGATCATGCATAACAAAAAGGGATTTACCAACACTCTAGGCAAAGCACAACTCTATACCACAAGCATATACTTTTCTTAACTTGGCTCTATCTCTTTACATTAAGCTCATTACTCTTTCTATTCATCATATTCTTATTATACATAAGGACCATACATCAAGTCCATCTATCATCATGCTCATGTCCACCACTAAACTATGCAAGCAACAAACATACATAGCATTACATAACATATCATCTCTTTAGCAACTTACATTACATATACAATAAGCATCTCTCCTTATACATAAACATAAACAAAACAAGCTAAGCTGTTACAACCAAACATGGCAACCCATGCTTGAACCTCTTCTATCCCATAGTTCACTCTGACTGAACTCTGGCTTACTTACTCTGGCCCTGCAAAACTGGGGTTAAGGGAATGGGGTGAGCTACAAGAGCCCAGTGAGTAGAAACAGAGAAAAACATTTGCTTTAGTTCCTCCATTTTTAGGTATTTTATTATTCATTTTATTCAAATCAATTATTCTTCTTATTCATGCATTCATGAAATGCGTCATAACACAGAGAAATCACATCATCTTGTCCGTCTCGGGGCTCATGCAATAATTATTCCCCACGGACCCTGGTTTCTGAGAGTCTGTCTTTTTGCATGAAACTTTCCTCTCAGAGGATGGACATGACATCAAAAATCCCTCTGTCGGTGCCCGGCTCCCCCATAGGAGCTCACAAAGGCCTGTAACATACATGACATGGTGTCTGGTCCACAGAGAGCTCACATGGACTTTCCTACATGTACTTGTCCGGCTCTCAAAGGACTAAGACAAGACTCGTGACAGATATGGGCTATTGAAGTCGCCTCGGTCCACCCTTCCTCAGCATCAACATGAAATAATGCAATGCAACATATTCGTGAACTAGTGCAATCAACCTACTATACATAATCATGATGCATGCTCATGCTTTAGGCATTAGAATTCTTAAAATAAAACATTAAGTTAAGTTCTACTCACCTGAAGCCTCTGCTCAACAAACTCAGGGTCAACTAGCACTGAAGCTAGACACCTCTCCTCAGGTCCAATCCTACACAGATGGACTCACATGAGGTACTAAACACATGCTAACAACTCATAAGAAACTCCCCAGAAACCCCTCTAAACATCACTTAAACATGCATAGAAAACAGCCATGAAAAGGCTGGACAGGCACTTTCGGCGGCACCTTCGGCGGCCGAAAGTCTCCTCCAGAGACGAAACTCGGGTAGGTTCGGCGGCACCTTCGGCGGCCGAACCTTCTCTCCAGAAACGAAAGTCAGGCACTTTCGGCGGCCGAACATTACCTTCGGCGGCCGAAAGTCTGCTTTCAAGCCACAACTCAACTTTCGGGGGCAAGGTTAGGCGGCCAAACCATGCATCCAACGGCACGTTCGGCGGCCGAAACCTCCTTCGGCGGCCGAACCTGAGTTCATCCAGAACTCAGCCTTCGTGCATACCAGCCTCCCAAACCTCACAAAACAACCCCAAACCTCACATACTCTCTCCCAAGCATGCATACACACTCCCACAAGCAAAGAGAGCAAAGAAACTAACTTAAACTCCTCAACACATCATCACATAACATACATTGGGCATAAAACCCACAAAAGCCTAAACATGCATATCTACCCATACTCAACCATATAACCTCCATAAAACTTACTTAAAACTTCTTAAAAACTCAAGGGAAACAAAGATCTACACTTACCTCTTGAAGATCGAGGGTTGGTGCGATCCCTAACTCGGAGGTGTGGAGAATCCAAGCTCCAAAAGCTCCAAGCTCCCAAAACTTCTATTTTAGCTTCAAAACTTCAAACCAAGGGTAGATCTTATGAAAACTTGAAGGATTTTGAAGAGAAGACACACAAGCAACCAAGGGAGGGCAGAAACTCACCTGAGTTCGAGAATGGGGAGAAAACTCGCCCATTTCCGATCTGAGGGCCCTTTATAGGTGGCCTGGTCATCAACCTTCGGCAGCCTAACGTGCCCCCTAAACTCATGCATGTTCGGCGGCCGAACCTCACTTTCGGCGGCCGAACCTTGGCTTGCTCCCACAAGACTTTCGGAGGCCAAAGGCGCTCCCGAAGCCTTCACATGTTCGGCGGCCGAACTTAACCTTCGGCGGCCGAACCTGACAAACGCCTCCTTGGTCTTTCCTCTTCAAAAACTCAACTCTTTTCTATTTAAAACCATAAAACACTTAAAAACATTTTAGAAAACCTTTCCTTTACCTTTGCTCTACCCCCCAAAGAGGATCCGACACCCGAGATTCCACCGGACGGTAGGAATTCCGATGTCTGAACGAGCGGGGTCTTACATTCTTCCCCCCTTACAGAACATTCGTCCCCGAATGTTCAAACAAAAACACAAACAATCAATCAAAACCTCAAACTTGCGCTTGAACGCCACAAGCTTCTGCTGCGCTACTCTGATCCTTCTCTTCTTCTCCCTTCACTGATCTTACTCTTCTCTTCTGCTATACTCTTACTCTCTGCAGGTACCATCCCGTGAGGAACAAGAGAAATGGTTATGGGTACCAAGCACCACCTCTGAACCAAACTCTACCTCCCTGACCGATGGTAAACCTGACACTAGCCTGAAACCTCTGAACACTCGCTCTATCTATGGCACCAGGGCTGGTTCCTAGACCTGCCTGCTGCCCTCTCAAACTCAACTAAAACTCTCTACTAACCATTCCTATACACTCTACGAGCCCGACAGCTGACATCAAACTTCTAGGCATCCTACACGGTCCTCTCTGAAGCCTACCTCAGACCCACTCTGCATTTCGATCCCGACCACCTTGCGCTGCAGACGCAAGTATCACCAGCTCCACAAGTAGAAAACCAATCCATCCCCCGGCTGACATCCAGACAATCAAGTCTAGGACCTCATGCACGGGTGGAAGGCATCTACCCTCATCGGCCACTGGCCTGAATCTCAGCCACAGATGGATCCTACCCGGTCTACTAACTCAAAGAGAACACTCTACACCCAGAAGCTATCAACTCAACCTCTCAAAGGCTCCTAGAGCAACAACAGAAAAGGGAAACACACTAGAGCACAAACACACACATCAGAACATGAGCAAGTGAGCGTACCTGGCATCACTGCGTTCGATGTGTCTGCTCCCCTTCCTGGAACACTGGCTTGAGCCACAACACCTGAAGCTCGCTGCTGGGACCACACCCTCCTGGGCGCAGTAGGACATTCACGCGCGAAGTGCCCTTCCTGTCCGCACCTGAAGCATGCCGTTGTCCCAACTCGACAAGGCCCTCTGTGCAACCTTCCGCACCTCAAACATCTTGTAGGACCTTGGCCAGAATTCGAACTATCTTTAGCATCAAGCCTAAACCTCTTCCACAACCTACCCTTCCTAGTTCTGCCCCATTGCTTAGGGGTTCTGGTTCTTCTCCACTTTCTACCTCTCTTGGTAGCTGTACTCATCATGGAGGGATCAACTTCTCCTGAACTTGAACTCTTAGACTCTTCCATACTTTCTTCATCCATATTCACTTGCAGACCTACATCCCTCCTCTGCACCATAACTTCTCTGCTGACTTCAATAGACCTTTCAGGGTCTCTTGCTCTGTCTTCTCCACCTGACCTTGCAAAGGGAAAAGGCTCACTTTCCCACTCAGATGGATCTGACTCCATAGAGCTCCTAGCACCTTGCATCTCAGCTTGTCTGAAACACAACAGGCACACAAGCACACAGGCAAACATAAGCATCACATCACATCATGTGGTCCATGACAAACACATGAACTCACAACACATAGCATAGCATCATATCATATGGTCCATGTGATAAACACATGACCCCTCATGCAACATATATCATGGATGAACCTGTCACCTACAGCCTACAACATAGCAGAACATGCCATGACCAACTGTGCCAAGGGCCACACCTGGTCGCTCAGCCCATCTCATATCAGTACATATCATGCTATCTCGCAGCTAAGGGACTATCAACATCCATAATACAACATAAATGCACATGCATCACACATGGCATTACACATCAGCATGCAAGACAGGACTCCTCATCCAATCCTAGTGGACATGATCTTACTCTCAATCTCTCTTAATGTGCTTGCCCTCCTAACATCTAGCACAACCTCTTTCCGATGTCTGAGCACCTTCGCATCAAAACACCGTACTCTTGAGGAACCGATGCTCTGATACCAACTGTAACAGCCCGGAAACCGGTACCCTGCCGTAACGGCTCCAAACTGTTCGGCGCTAGGATCCAGATCGGCTTAAGGCCGCCGGGACCCGTAGCAAGCCTCTATACATCCTGAACTCTAGGTATAATCCCATACATGATCAAACTTTCATAAAACTTAAGCTTTGGTCTCATAAAAACCTTTAAACTTGTTTTCCTTACCTCAGCTTGACCTATGCATGAAAACATAGAACCTCATACTAGATGGGTCATCAAGCTTGCTTTAAAACATATCCGCTTTGGGTCAAGGGATTGGAACCCTTTCTTCCCTCACGGGCCATTCAAAACTCATAACATTAAAACATTTTCTCAAGATCATGCATAACAAAAAGGGATTTACCAACACTCTAGGCAAAGCACAACTCTATACCACAAGCATATACTTTTCTTAACTTGGCTCTATCTCTTTACATTAAGCTCATTACTCTTTCTATTCATCATATTCTTATTATACATAAGGACCATACATCAAGTCCATCTATCATCATGCTCATGTCCACCACTAAACTATGCAAGCAACAAACATACATAGCATTACATAACATATCATCTCTTTAGCAACTTACATTACATATACAATAAGCATCTCTCCTTATACATAAACATAAACAAAACAAGCTAAGCTGTTACAGCCAAACATGGCAACCCATGCTTGAACCTCTTCTATCCCATAGTTCACTCTGACTGAACTCTGGCTTACTTACTCTGGCCCTGCAAAACTGGGGTTAAGGGAATGGGGTGAGCTACAAGAGCCCAGTGAGTAGAAACAGAGAAAAACATTTGCTTTAGTTCCTCCATTTTTAGGTATTTTATTATTCATTTTATTCAAATCAATTATTCTTCTTATTCATGCATTCATGAAATGCGTCATAACACAGAGAAATCACATCATCTTGTCCGTCTCGGGGCTCATGCAATAATTATTCCCCACGGACCCTGGTTTCTGAGAGTCTGTCTTTTTGCATGCAACTTTCCTCTCAGAGGATGGACATGACATCAAAAATCCCTCTGTCGGTGCCCGGCTCCCCCATAGGAGCTCACAAAGGCCTGTAACATACATGACATGGTGTCTGGTCCACAGAGAGCTCACATGGACTTTCCTACATGTACTTGTCCGGCTCTCAAAGGACTAAGACAAGACTCGTGACAGATATGGGCTATTGAAGTCGCCTCGGTCCACCCTTCCTCAGCATCAACATGAAATAATGCAATGCAACATATTCGTGAACTAGTGCAATCAACCTACTATACATAATCATGATGCATGCTCATGCTTTAGGCATTAGAATTCTTAAAATAAAACATTAAGTTAAGTTCTACTCACCTGAAGCCTCTGCTCAACAAACTCAGGGTCAACTAGCACTGAAGCTAGACACCTCTCCTCAGGTCCAATCCTACACAGATGGACTCACATGAGGTACTAAACACATGCTAACAACTCATAAGAAACTCCCCAGAAACCCCTCTAAACATCACTTAAACATGCATAGAAAACAGCCATGAAAAGGCTGGACAGGCACTTTCGGCGGCACCTTCGGCGGCCGAAAGTCTCCTCCAGAGACGAAACTCGGGTAGGTTCGGCGGCACCTTCGGCGGCCGAACCTTCTCTCCAGAAACGAAAGTCAGGCACTTTCGGCGGCCGAACATTACCTTCGGCGGCCGAAAGTCTGCTTTCAAGCCACAACTCAACTTTCGGGGGCAAGGTTAGGCGGCCAAACCATGCATCCAACGGCACGTTCGGCGGCCGAAACCTCCTTCGGCGGCCGAACCTGAGTTCATCCAGAACTCAGCCTTCGTGCATACCAGCCTCCCAAACCTCACAAAACAACCCCAAACCTCACATACTCTCTCCCAAGCATGCATACACACTCCCACAAGCAAAGAGAGCAAAGAAACTAACTTAAACTCCTCAACACATCATCACATAACATACATTGGGCATAAAACCCACAAAAGCCTAAACATGCATATCTACCCATACTCAACCATATAACCTCCATAAAACTTACTTAAAACTTCTTAAAAACTCAAGGGAAACAAAGATCTACACTTACCTCTTGAAGATCGAGGGTTGGTGCGATCCCTAACTCGGAGGTGTGGAGAATCCAAGCTCCAAAAGCTCCAAGCTCCCAAAACTTCTATTTTAGCTTCAAAACTTCAAACCAAGGGTAGATCTTATGAAAACTTGAAGGATTTTGAAGAGAAGACACACAAGCAACCAAGGGAGGGCAGAAACTCACCTGAGTTCGAGAATGGGGAGAAAACTCGCCCATTTCCGATCTGAGGGCCCTTTATAGGTGGCCTGGTCATCAACCTTCGGCAGCCTAACGTGCCCCCTAAACTCATGCATGTTCGGCGGCCGAATCTCACTTTCGGCGGCCGAACCTTGGCTTGCTCCCACAAGACTTTCGGAGGCCAAAGGCGCTCCCGAAGCCTTCACATGTTCGGCGGCCGAACTTAACCTTCGGCGGCCGAACCTGACAAACGCCTCCTTGGTCTTTCCTCTTCAAAAACTCAACTCTTTTCTATTTAAAACCATAAAACACTTAAAAACATTTTAGAAAACCTTTCCTTTACCCTTGCTCTACCCCCCAAAGAGGATCCGACACCCGAGATTCCACCGGACGGTAGGAATTCCGATGTCTGAACGAGCGGGGTCTTACAACCCAGAGGTATGATTTCAGCCCTTCAGGCTCGTCATTTGCTTAGGAGGGGTTGTCAGGGGTTTCTAGCTCATGTGAGAGAGCTAGATAGTCAGGTGAGGGAACCAGCCACAGTACCAGTAGTCCGAGAGTTTCTCGATGTGTTCCCAGACGAACTTCCAGGACTACCACCTGGTAGGGAGATAGAGTTTGAAATAGAATTGCTGCCTGATACCAGACCTATCTCTATTCCTCCCTACAGGATGGCGCCAGCAGAGTTAAAAGAGTTAAAAGAACAGTTGCAGGATTTGGTAGATAAGGGTTTCATCCGCCCTAGTACCTCACCTTGGGGTGCTCCAGTGCTCTTTGTCAGAAAGAAGGATGGCTCCCTCAGACTTTGTATCGACTACAGACAATTGAACAAGGTCACTACCAAGAATAGGTATCCTTTACCTAGGATTGATGATCTATTTGACCAGCTAGCTGGAGCAGGTTGTTTCTCGAAAATAGATCTGAGATCCGGGTATCATCAGTTGAGAGTCCGAGAGGCAGATGTGCCTAAGACAGCTTTTCGGACCAGATATGGGCATTATGAGTTCTTAGTGATGCCGTTCGGGTTGACTAACGCCCCTGCAGCATTCATGGATCTCATGAACAGGGTATTCAGTGAGTGTCTGGATCACTTTGTCATTGTTTTCATCGATGATATTTTAGTGTATTCCAGAGATGCAGAGGAGCATGCCCAACATTTGAGGATAGTTCTGCAGACACTGAGAGAGCATGTGTAACGACCCGGAAATCGGACCGCTACCGGCGCTAGGATCCAGATCGGCTTAAGGCCGCCGGGACCCGTAGCAAGCCTGACATATAACCTGTAAACCTGTATAATCCCATACATGATCAACAACATACATAAAAATTAAAACTTTTCTTTCCATTCGTACACCAAACTCAACCTGTGCATGCACTGTACATAACATAAATCATAAACATTGATCCCTCTGTGGGATCTCATCAGTGCCCCCAAATGGGTGACATAACCTGTGTTGAGTTGGTTTGCATAAACATCATAAAAATCTCTAAGATCATGTTTTAAAAGGGATAACAACAATCTATGGTCAAGCACACCTCTAACATCCATAAACATTATCTCATTACATATCTAAACTATACTTTTACATTACATCAGCTATCATGTCCACACTAACTATTACATAATCAAAACTTCATTACTCTATCCGGACTCCTGCTCTATCCTGTACCTGCAAGCCTGGGGGTAAAGGGAGAGGGGTGAGCTAAAAGCCCAGTGAGTAGAACTATAAAACATATTAACACTATGCTTTAATGAAATGCATCATAACACAGACAATTCACATAAGGGTTGGGTGAACTTGTCACCAATTAGTCCAAGCTAACTCTGTGCCAGGCCGTAGCATGGGGTCCTGGTCTTCCTGTCATAACATACATCACTTACCATTGTCCCAGGGCCTCCTCTGGGCTCCTAGTCTTTGAGTCCCATAACCGTGCCAGGCCGTAGAATGGGGTCCTGGTCTTTCCTTACTCTGTGCCAGGCCGTAGAATGGGGTCCTGGTCTTCCTGTCATGGACTAATTGGGTCATCCAATATTCACCCACATCAACAACAATCGATGCAATGCGGCATATTCGTGAAAACTAATACAATCATCCTATTGCATAATCATGATGCATGAAACATGATAAAACATTTAACTTCTCAATTTAAAAGATTAAGTTTGGTTCCACTCACCTCTGGCTGACTCTGACAACACCGAAGCAGCTGAACTCACTGCTGGGGTCCTCGGTTCCTCGGGTCCGAACCTACACAGGTGGACTCAAATGAGGGACCAAACACACCTGAACATAACTATAAACTACTCCCCAAAAACCCCCTAAAACATCATGAAACAACCATGGAAAAACATGCAAAGGAGGCCTGGACAGGGCACTTTCGGCGGCAGGTTCGGCGGCCGAAAGTCCCTCCAGAGCCGAAAGTCAGGCAGGTTCGGCGGCACCTTCGGCGGCCGAAACTCCCAGACAGAGACGAAACTCATGCATTTTTGGCGGCACTTTCGGCGGCCGAAACTGCCAGACAGAGACGAAAGTCTCCTTTCGGGGGCAGGCTTCGGCAGCCGAAAGGCTGCCTCCCCAGCCATGTTCGGCGGCCGAAAGTCCTTCGGCTGCCGAACCTGGTTTCTGTCAAAGGGCAGAAACTTGGCTCCCTCTGCACATTTCACCTCCAAACCTTCCAAACATGCATCAAACCTATTCTACAACACACAAACACAAGCATACATGTTCCTAGGGGCCTCAAACCATCATAAACCCCATCTACAACACATCAAGCATCCACATTGCTCAAGAACATACATTTATACCCATAAACATAACCATAACCTAAACATGCATTCTACCCCATAGATCTACTTAAAACTTACTTAAAACATGCAATGAGCTTAAGATCGGCTCTTACCTCTTGAAGATCGAGAGAGAGACAACCTAAACTCGGAGTTGGGAGAGATTAGGTTCTTGAACCTCCAAGCTCCAAAACTTTGCTCAAAAGCTCAAATCTTCAAAACAAAGTTAAAACAAATGAAAATCATGAAAGATCTAGAGGAAAAACATCAAAGATTGGTGAGGGACGGCGGAGAGCTCACCTTGGCCGAAAATGGGGAAAAAGCTCGCCCGTTTTCGGCTAAGGGACCCTTTTATAGTGGTTGGCCAGACCACGTTCGGGGGCCGAATGTGCCTCCGCATGCATGCCATGTTCGGCGGCCGAACTTGAGGTTCGGCGGCCGAACCTGGACTTCCCTCACCTATGCTTTCGGGGGCCTAAAGCACACCCGCAACGCATGCATGTTCGGCGGCCGAACTTGAGGTTCGGCGGCCGAACCTGAGTTTTCCTCCAATGCTATTTTCATGCAAAAACTCATTTTCTTTCATGCTTAAAACATAAAACACATTAATACATTTTATAAAAACATGGTTTTACCCTACTAGAGGCTTCCGACATCCGAGATTCCACCGGACGGTAGGAATTTCGATACCGGAGTCTAGCCGGGTATTACAGCATGGTTTATATGCCAAGTTCTCGAAGTGTGAGTTTTGGTTGAGGAGCATTTCCTTCTTGGGACATGTGGTATCAGCAGAGGGTATTGAAGTAGATCCCAAGAAGATAGAGGCTATAGCTAACTGGCCCAGACCCACTACAGTGACTGAGATTAAAAGCTTTCTGGGACTGGCAGGTTACTACAGGAGGTTCGTTCAGAACTTCTCAAAGATAGCAGCTCCTATGACCAAACTGACTCAGAAGAACTAGAAGTTTATCTGGTCAGACCAGTGTGAAGAGAGCTTTGAGGAGCTCAAGAGGAGATTGACCACAGCACCAGTGTTAGCTCTGCCTGTGAGTCATGAGGACTTCACAGTGTTCTGTGATGCGTCTCGAGTGGGATTGGGTTGTGTTTTGATACAGAGTGATAGGGTGATTGGTTATGCTTCGAGACAGTTGAAGAAGCACGAGTTGAATTACCCCACCCATGACCTCGAGATGGCAGCAGTTATCTTTGCACTTAAGATGTGGCGGCGGCATTACCTCTACGGGGTTAAATGCGAGATCTTCACTGATCACAAGAGTTTACAGTACATCTTGAGTCAGAGAGAGCTGAATTTACGGCAGAGAAGATGGGTTGAATTGCTCAGTGATTATGATTGTAAGATCCAGTATCATCCGGGTAAGGCGAATGTTGTGGCAGACGCCCTAAGCCGGAAGTCACTAGGCAGTTTATCCCATATAGTAGTAGAGCGGAGATCAGTTGTGATGGAGCTTTACAAGCTCTTCGAAGAAGGGTTACAGTTAGAGTTATCTGGTACAGGTGCGTTGATAGCACAGATGAGAGTGACACCTGTGTTTCTGGAGCAGATCGCACAGAGACAGCATAAGGACCCTGAGTTGATAAAAATTGCCAGGACTGTTCAGTCAGGCAACAGTGCAGAGTTCAGATTTGACAGCAAAGGGATCCTTCGCTATGGGAGTCGACTTTGTGTACCAGATAGGGGCAGTGTGAAGGAAGACATTATGAGGGAAGCTCATAATGCGAGGTATAGTGTTCACCCAGGAGCCACCAAGATGTACCAGGATTTGAAAAAGGTTTATTGGTGGCCAGCCATGAAGAAAGAAGTGGCGCAGTTTGTGACAGCCTGTGAGGTTTGTCAGAGGGTGAAACTAGAGCATCAGAAACCAGCCGGAATGCTTAACCCATTACCGATTCCAGAGTGGAAATGGGAGAACATAGCCATGGATTTTGTAGTGAGTTTACCAGCTACGTCCAACAGGATAGACTCTATATGGGTGATTGTGGACAGACTCACGAAATCTGCTCATTTTCTTCCAGTACGGAGTAACTATTCTGTGGATAAATTGGCGCAGGTCTATTTGGATGAGATCGTGAGATTACATGGAGTTCCAGTGTCTATAGTTTCAGACAGAGGACCTCAGTTTACCTCTAGATTTTGGCGAAGTTTGCAGAGTGCGATGGGCACGAGATTGGATTTTAGCACTGCTTTCCACCCACAGACTGATGGACAGTCAGAAAGGACCATCCAGACCATAGAGGATATGCTTCGACTGTGTGTGTTAGACTTTGGCAGTTCTTGGAGGCAGCATCTACCTTTGGTGGAGTTTGCCTACAATAACAGCCATCATGCTAGCATTGGGATGGCTCCTTATGAAGCTTTGTATGGGAGGAAGTGCAGATCCCCTGTTTGCTGGGAAGAGATAGGAGAGAGGGCTCTTGCAGGGCCAGAGTTAGTAGAGATTACCAGTAGAGTAGTGCCCATGATCAAAGAAAGAATCAGAACAGCGCAGAGCAGACAGAAAAGTTATGCAGACGTTCGCAGAAAACAGTTAGAGTTCCAGGAGGGTAATTGGGTATTGCTGAAAGTGTCTCCAATGAAGGGAGTGGTTCGTTTTGGGAAGAAGGGTAAATTAGCTCCACGGTACATTGGACCCTTTGAGGTGTTGTAGAGGATCGGAAATGTGTCGTATAAGCTGGATTTACCTGCTTCTATGGAGAGAATCCACCCGGTATTTCATGTTTCTATGCTACGGCAGTTTGTGTCAGATCCGAATCAGGTTCTGAGTGAGCCTGAGGTGGAGATTCTTACAGATCTCACCTATATAGAGCAGCCAGTTCGGATTCTGGACACACAAATCAGACAGCTAAGGAACAAAGAAATCCCAATGGTGAAAGTCCTGTGGAACCACCATAATCTAGAAGAGTGCACCTGGGAGACGCGAGAGTCGATGCTCCAGCCGTATCCATATTTGTTTTGAGGTTAGTTTCCTCCTTTTTATGTGTTCATTGTTTGTTTGTTTTAGGAACATTCGAGGACGAATGTTCTTAAGGGGGGGAGAATGTAATACCCGGCTAGAGTCCGGCATCGGAATTCGACTTTTCGGTGGCATTCAAGCTGTCGGAAGTCTCTAGAAGGGTGAGATTTATGTTTTTCTTACATGTTTTGCTATGTTCATGATGTTTTAAGCATAATGACATAGTTTTTGAGTGAAATGAACCAAGGCAGAAAAGCCAGGTTCGGCCGCCGAAGTTGAGGTTCGGCCGCCGAACATGCATGGCTTTCGGTTTCACGTGTGGACGCCGAAGGTGGTCTGGCCAGCCACCTATAAATGGCCCTCAGTCGGTTGAAGCGGTAGAGCACCGTTTCTTTCACTTGCTGAGGTGAAACTCTGTCCTTTGTGAGTATTTCTTCATGTTTTCATTAAATCATGCAAAGATTTGATTAGGTTTTATGATCTTTTGAAGGTTTTAAGCTAAAAACTCAAAGTTGTGAAGTTTGGAGAGTTTGAAGGAGAGTTGCTCCAAAACTCCATGTGAGGATCATTCATCTACTTGTTTTCACAAGGTAAGTGAAGATCCTGAGCTTGTTTTTATGTTTTCTGAAGGTTTTATGGGGTTTAGAGAGAGAGATGCATGAATAGGGTTATGTGTGAGGTTTTGATGATTTTGTGCATAGAGCTTGTTTCTGTGTTGTTTGTGTTGTGTTTTTGGGGTTTTAAGGTAGTTTCTGACACCTTTGAGCATATACATGAGTGTATACAAGTTGAGGAAGTGTGGTGTGAAGTTGGAGAGGAGTTTGGTGCATTTGGCGAGAGGCAGGGCAAGTTTCTGCCCTGCTGATGAACTCAGGTTTGGTAGCCGAAGGTACATTCGGCCGCCGAACCCCTGAAGAGGTGTGAGGAGGTATCTTCGGCTGCCCAAGCTTGCCCCCGAGCTTTTGGACTTTCGACTCTGGAGGGAAGTTCGGCCGCCGAAGGTGCCGCCGAAAGTTAGAGACTTTCGTCTCTGGAGTGCCTTTTGGCCTCCGAAACTTGCCCCCGAAAGGGTTCGGCAGCCGAAAGTGGAAGTTCGGCTGCCGAAGGTGCTTGAGTTTCGTCTCTGGAGAGGACTTTTGGCCGCCGAACCTGCCGCCGAAAGTGTTCTGTCTAGCTTTCCTTTGCATGCTTTGCATGGCTGTTAGAGTGAGTTTAAGGGGATTCTTGGGGAGTTTAATAGAGTTGTTCATAAGCTAGTTTGGTCCCTCATTTGCGTCTATCTGTATAGGTACAGACCAGAGGAACCAGAGAGAGCAGCAGTGAGTTCTGCTCCAGAGTTTTCAGAGCCTGCAGAGTCAGTCCATTTAGCCAGAGGTGAGTGGAACTAAACTTAACTCTTTTACTTGAACAATGGAATGTTTTAGCATATCTCATGCATCATGATTATGCCATAGGTTAATTGCATTAGTATCCACGAATATGTTGCATTGCATCATTATTTGGTGATGTGAGTGAATGCTGAATGATCTAATAGTCTCAGACAGGAAGTCCAGGAGCCTTTGACTACGCCCTGGCAGGTATAGAGAAGTCCAGGAGCCTTTGACTATGCCCTGGCAGGTATAGCAAAGTCCAGGAGCCTTTGACTATGCCCTGGCAATGGTAAGTACAGAGGTGTTATATACACATATATCTATATGACAGGAAGACCAGGTGCTCGATTCTATGCCCTGGCACAGAGTTACTGGGACTATGTGGTGACAGGTTTATTCTTGATGTGGCTTGTCTGTGATATGGTGCATTCCATGAGATCATATTTTACTGAGATGTTTTACTGTTCTACTCACTGGGCTATAGAGCTCATCCCACTCCCTTAACCCCAGTTTTGCAGTGTAATACCCGGCTAGATTCCGGCATCGGAATCCCTACCTTCCGGCGGAATCTCCGTTGGAATATGGAATTTTGATGATGTCAGAGTCTTCTAGAGGGGTAAAATGTGATTTTCTAAAATGATTTTACTGATTTCATGGTTTTAAATGAAAAAGAAGGGAGTTTTGAAAAGAAAAGACTAAGGAGGTTTTTGCCAGGTTCGGCCGCCGAAAGTGAAGTTCGGCCGCCGAACATGAGTTGGTTTTGGGAGCGCTTTTGGCCTCCGAAAGCTATGTTAGAACAAACCAGGTTCGGCCGCCGAACCTCAAGTTCGGCCGCCGAACATGGGGGTGTTTTGCATGCACGTTAGGCCGCCGAAGGAGTTTTGGCTGGCCACCTATAAAAGCCCCTCAGACCGAAAATGGGCGAGTTTTCTCCCCATTCTCGAGCTCAGGTGAGTTTTGGTCCTCCTTTGGTCGTTTTCATGTTTTTCTCTACCCATCCTTCAAGTTTTCATGAGATCTACCATTTGTTTTGAAGTTTTGAAGTTTTGATCAAGGTTTTGAGAGCTTGGAGACTTGTAGAGCTTGGGTCCTTCATACCTCAAGCTTTGGGTCACACCAACCCTCGATCTTCAAGAGGTAAGTGTAGATCCTTGCTTCTCTACTGTTTTAATGAAGTTTTAAGTGAGTTTATGGGAGTTTTATGGGTAGATATGCATGTTAGGGTTTATGTGGGTTTTATGCCCAATGTATGAAAATGTATGTTCTTGTGATGTTTGTGTTGGGGTTTAAGTTAGTTCCCAAGCCCCTTGAACATGTGGGAGAGAGTATGCATGATTGGGAGAGAGTATGTGAGATTTGGTTTGTTTTGATGGTTTTGGCCCATGTGGGTCATAAACTATCTATGTATGCATTAGATGTTGTTTTTGGGAGTTATAGTATTGTGCTTGGCCCGAGTTGGATAATCCCTTTGTTCATGAGTTTTATTTTTATGTGGATGTATGTTTTAGACCGAGTTTGACATAGAGTATGCTGACCCTAGGGGTTCTATGAGTTCAGTCATAGTGCATACACAGGTCAAGCTGGTTAAAGGTAAAGTAATAAATGTTTCATGGAAATGATTGTTCATGTTTTGGGATTATACCGACTGTACAGGATGCATAGTAGGCTTGCTACGGGTCCCGGCGGCCTTATGCCGATCTGGATCCTAGCGCCGGTAGCGGTCCGGATTTCCGGGTCGTTACAGAGTGGTATCAGAGCCCTAGGTTCACATGGTCGGACCTATAGTGTGTCGGGCTCATAGAGGTTATAGTAGGGCAAGCACAATAGGAACATCATGTCCACTAGGATAGGATATGGAGTCCTGTCTTGTATGATGATGTGAAATGCCATGATGATGAGCATGTGCATTAATGTTATGATATGTATGTTATGTATGTGATGCAGGTTCATGTGTTTCCACATGAACCATAAGATGCTAATGTTTATGTGCTATGTTATGCTTTCAGAAGTAAAGATGAGAGGAACTCGTCGATCTGCGAGATTGACTGGAGCTCCGCCAGAGAATGAGGGCATGGATGCCCATCCCCCTGCTCTGCAGAGGGCAAGATATTGTAGGACGATCAGAGAAAGTACATCAAGGGACTCTAGAAGGTCTTTTGATGCAGGTCGGAGGAGATCAGTTCATGAAGGTATGTCAGCGGATGTGATGGGAACAGAGGAGGATAACCAGAGAAGAGATAGTAGTTTGGGCATGAGTATGTCAGTAGAGGATATGGGGGAGTCCCTAGGAGGCACTCAGGCCTCGGGTTTTGTTCCACCGCAGTATCCACCCTACCCGCAAGGGACAGGGTATCCGATGGGAGGTACGTCGGATTTCTTCAGCTATAACCCATATCCCACCTTTATGCCCTATCCTCCCTTTCACCCACCGTACCCACAGTACCCCATGTTTCCATCCTCACCCTTTTTCTCAGGTCCAGCTAACCCTAACCCAGGGAATGCTGCACCTCCTCCTCCACCAGCAGAACCGATAGTCCCTGACGTCCGGACACCCAAACCTGGTCCATCAGTTGGGGGTAAAGTAAAGATGACAGATTACCTCAAGTTGGATGCCCCCAAGTTTGATACAGGTGATGACCCTTTTGAATACCTCAGAACGGTGAAGATGATAACAGATGAGTTGGGAGCAAGCGACAGTAGAGCCATTCAGATGGCAGGGTTCACATTGAAATGCAAGAAGGCAAGGGAGTGGTTCAAAAACTATGTGGACCCAAGGTTGGAAAGCTTATCCTGGGAGCAGTTTGCCAATGAGTTTGCAGGATGGGCTTTTCCGGATAGTTCCAGAGAACTGAAGATGATCGAGTTTGAGCAGCTAAGGCAGACGGAAGAGATGAGTGTAGAGGAGTTTACGGACAGGTTCCTGGAGCTGTTGCCGTTTGCAGAACAAGGTCTCGACACAGACCTGAAGAAGTCTAGGAGATATGTTATGAAACTTCACTCCAGGTATTCCTCGTTGGTTCAATCAGCAGAAAGGGAGAGCTTCCATGCTATAGTGGATGTGGCACGGAGAATGGAGGCTAGTGCCATTGTCCAAGGGACAGTTAAACAGTACGTGGCACAGTCTTCGGGTTCCAAAATCCCGGGGACAAGTGATGTTGATCTCTCCCCTCTAAGCGAGGCTGTCACAAAGAGTAAGAAGGGAGGCAGAGGCCTCAGAAGATCGAAGAAGAGCAAGTTTTTGGAACAGATAAAGTCTGGTCTGGGTTTAGGTGATGGTTCGAGCTCTGGTTCGGGTAACTCCAGATGTATACGGTGCGGTAGGCAGCACAAGGGAGTCTGTTTGATTGGGACAACAGCATGCTTCAGGTGCGGACAGGAGGGGCACATGGCACGTGAGTGTCCCACCGCGACCTTGGTGGCACGGTCCCAGCAGACAGTTTCGGGCAGTGTAGCTCACCCAGTAGCTCCGTCCATGTTTCAGGGCAGTGGTAGAGGCGGAGACAGGGGGACAGCCCCTTCTTCAGCAGGTTCCCGTGGGGAAGGTCCATCAGCTCCAGCGAGGATCTTCGCCATGACTCAGCAGGAGGCTAACACATCGAACCCGATGGGATCAGGTAATCTCACTCTGGTATGTTCTGGTGTGTCTGTTTCATGAACCCTGATGTTTCTCTTTTCTTTGTTTGCTTGTGAGCCCTTGTGAGGTTGGGTTGATAGCTTATGGGTTAGAGTATTCCATTGGGGTCAGTGCACCCAGGTGTGATCCACCTGTGGCAGAGTCAGTCTGCCGGTATAGTCAGAGTATGTATGTGAGTAGATGCCTTCCAGCTGACCTAGCGGTTCTAGATTTGACTGTTTGACGTCATTCTAGGGTTGGATTGGTTCTTCTACTAGTGGTACTACCTAGTCTGCAGAGACAAGGTAGTCAGGTTCAGAGGTCAGGATGGATCAGAGGTAGTCCTTAGAGGGGACAGAATAGGGATACCTAGAGGTTCAGTATCAACCCTATAGGCTCGTAGGTTGTTCAGGAAAAGTTGTCAGGGGTTCTAGCTCTTCAGAAAGAGTTTAGCAGTCAGGTCAGGGAGCCGCCTCAGTGCCCATTGTTAGAGAGTTTAGATGTTTCCCCAGACGAGTTCCCAGGACTACCACCTGTCAGGGAGATAGATTTTTAAATAGAAGTAATGCATGGAATTAGGTCAATCTCTATCCCTCCCCACAGGATGGTATCAACAGAGTTAGAAGAGTTATAAGGATCAGTTGTAAGAGTTGGTAGTTAAGGGTTCCCATCTGACGGAGCACTTCGCCTAGGGGTGTTCCAGTGTTGTTGCAAGGTTGAAAGATGGATCCCAAGGACTTTGTATCGACTACAAGTCGTTGAGCAAAGTCACTACCCAGAACAAGTATTGGTTACCTTGGATCGACAGTCTATTTTAAGCCGGCTAGCAGGAGCTAGTTGCCTTTCCAAGATAGATCTGAAGTCTAGGTACCATCAGTTAAGATCAAGGAAGAAGATGTGTAGAGAACAGTGTTTAGAATCAGATATGGGCACTATGGGTTTCTAGGAGTGTCGTTCGGGTCAATGAACGCCCCTACAGCATTCTTGGATCTCATAAGCAGAGTTTTAGTCAGTTTCTGGATCACTCCATTATTGTCTTCAGTGACGGTATCTCGGCGAGTTCCAGAAATGCAGAAGAGTATGCCCATCATCTGAAATCAGGATTGCAAATCCTGAGAGAACATGGCTTGGATGCCTAGTTCTCCAATGTGAGTTCTGGTCGAGGAATATATCCTTCTTGGGTCAGGTGTGCCGGAGAAAAGAAAAGTGAAGTAGACCTGAGAAAGTTGAAGTTGTAGCTAACTAGCCCAGGCCCCTTGTAGTGACTAAGATCAAGAGCTTTTTGGGTTGGGCAGGTTACCTAACGGAGGTTCATCTAGAACTTCTCTAGAGTTGCCGCTCCTATGGCCAGATGGACCAAGAAGAACCAGAAGGTGTATGGTCTACTCAGAGTGAAGAGGGCTTGGAAGAGCCAAAGGAAATGTTGATGTCAGCACCAGTGGTGGCTCTGTCCGCCAGTGATAAAGATTTCACAGTGTCCTGTGATGCGTCCCGTGTGGGACTAGGTTGTGTGTTATGTAAAGTGGTAGAATGATTGCTTATGCTTCTAGGTAGCTGAGGAAGCATGAGTTGAATCATCTTACACATGATCCAGAGATGGCAATGGTAATACTTGCACTCAAGATGTGGAGGCGATACCTGCATAAGGTATGTGGACAGATCCTTACAGATCGAAAGAGCTTGCAATACATCTTGAGTCAAGAGAGGAGAATCAGAGGCAGAGAAAAGGAGTGAGAGCTGCATAGTCAGAAGATGAGAAGAATCAGAACTGCTGTGAGTCAGCAGGAGAGTATGAAGTTGTCCGCAAAAGGCATGTAGAGTTTCAGAAGGGAAGAAGAGTTTTGTCAGAGTGCACGGCGGAAGCGTGTTGAGGTTCTCGAGGAAGTCGAGGTTTGCTGGAGGTGTCTCCTAAAGAGAGGGTGATTCGCTATGGGCGAAAAGGTAAATTAGCTCTCAGATACATTGGACCCTTTGGAATCCTGCAAAGGATTTGGGAATGTATCCCACGAGTTAGATTTGCCCACTTTGATGGAAGAGATCCACTCGTTTTTCCATGTTTCCACGGTATATGAGTTAGTGTCGAGTCCGAGTGAGGTTCTGGAAAGAACCAGAGGTGGAGATCATAAAGGATCTCTCCTATGTTGAGCAGCTGGTACGGACTGCAGACACACAAGTCAGAAAGTGTGGAAACAAGGAAATCCCGATGGTGAAAGTCCCTTAGAATCACCTTAAGATGAAAAGTTCACCGGGGAGACCGAGAGTTTATACTCCAGCAATGACCGTGTCTCTCTTTTTGAAGATAGGTTTTTTTTAGGTTTTGCTTGCTTGTTGCTTGCTTGCCGATGTATGCTTGATGCATGTTTGTTTGTTTGAACATTCGAGGACGAATGTTCTTAAAGGGGGGAAGAATGTAATACCCGGCTAGATTCCGGCATCGGAATCCCTACCTTCCGGCGGAATCTCCGTTGGAATATGGAATTTTGATGATGTCAGAGTCTTCTAGAGGGGTAAAATGTGATTTTCTAAAATGATTTTACTGATTTCATGGTTTTAAATGAAAAAGAAGGGAGTTTTGAAAAGAAAAGACTAAGGAGGTTTTTGCCAGGTTCGGCCGCCGAAAGTGAAGTTCGGCCGCCGAACATGAGTTGGTTTTGGGAGCGCTTTTGGCCTCCGAAAGCTATGTTAGAACAAACCAGGTTCGGCCGCCGAACCTCAAGTTCGGCCTCCGAACATGGGGGTGTTTTGCATGCACGTTAGGCCGCCGAAGGAGTTTTGGCTGGCCACCTATAAAAGCCCCTCAGACCGAAAATGGGCGAGTTTTCTCCCCATTCTCGAGCTCAGGTGAGTTTTGGTCCTCCTTTGGTCGTTTTCATGTTTTTCTCTACCCATCCTTCAAGTTTTCATGAGATCTACCATTTGTTTTGAAGTTTTGAAGTTTTGATCAAGGTTTTGAGAGCTTGGAGACTTGTAGAGCTTGGGTCCTTCATACCTCAAGCTTTGGGTCACACCAACCCTCGATCTTCAAGAGGTAAGTGTAGATCCTTGCTTCTCTACTGTTTTAATGAAGTTTTAAGTGAGTTTATGGGAGTTTTATGGGTAGATATGCATGTTAGGGTTTATGTGGGTTTTATGCCCAATGTATGAAAATGTATGTTCTTGTGATGTTTGTGTTGGGGTTTAAGTTAGTTCCCAAGCCCCTTGAACATGTGGGAGAGAGTATGCATGATTGGGAGAGAGTATGTGAGATTTGGTTTGTTTTGATGGTTTTGGCCCATGTGGGTCATAAACTATCTATGTATGCATTAGATGTTGTTTTTGGGAGTTATAGTATTGTGCTTGGCCCGAGTTGGATAATCCCTTTGTTCATGAGTTTTATTTTTGTGTGGATGTATGTTTTAGACCGAGTTTGACATAGAGTATGCTGACCCTAGGGGTTCTATGAGTTCAGTCATAGTGCATACACAGGTCAAGCTGGTTAAAGGTAAAGTAATAAATGTTTCATGGAAATGATTGTTCATGTTTTGGGATTATACCGACTGTACAGGATGCATAGTAGGCTTGCTACGGGTCCCGGCGGCCTTATGCCGATCTGGATCCTAGCGCCGGTAGCGGTCCGGATTTCCGGGTCGTTACATGCAGGTTCAGTATACAGGGACAGTCCAGCAGAGTACAGAAAGAGTAAAGAGATTTGTAATAGCTTAGAGTGGACATGTAATATTTAAGAGATGTAATAGTTGTGTATAAAGTTAGAAATGTGCTTGACTTAGTGATGTATGTTTTGTACATGATTTGTATATGTATATGTGTTTTGCTGTATGTGAAAAACCAGGCTTAACAGGTATGAGTTAACCCATCTAGAGCAAGCTCTAGTCAGGGGTACAGAGTACAGAGTACAGAGTACAGAGATAGTGCATGCACAGGTTAAGCCTTGGTTCAGAAAAGAGTTTTTATTTTCACAGAAAATGTATGATCATGTATGAGTTTACAGGTACACAGAGAGTATAGCAGGCTTGCTACAGGTTCTGGCGGCCTTAAGCCGACCTGAATCCTAGCGCCGGTGACGGTCCATTTTGGGGTCGTTACACTTCCAAAGGCTGCCGCACAAGCTTGGTCCACCTTTCTCCCAATTGGCGCTCCACCTCCTTAATGTGCAAAATCTGGGCAGCAACTTGGGCAGCACGTGGGCAAGACTTGGGCAGCCATTAGGGCATCATCTAAACTCTATTTAAACACCCCTTAACCAGCCACACACCACTTGGACTTCAATTCCCCATTCGGCCAATAAGAGCGCAAGATTCTCCGAGCTCTCCAATCGGTTCCTTCCTCTTCTTTTTCTTTCTTTTCTTTTATTTTCTATTTTGGTTCAGCCATGAGAAGCTGAAACCTTTTATTCTAGTTGAAGATTAGGTGAAACTTTGATTGATTTATGGATTATGAGATCTGAACATACATTGTTGTCTTTGGTTAATTCAATATTTGTGCAATTTCATGCTTGATTCTATTATTGCTTTGTTACTTTGATCAAAGTGGCCACTTGATTCTTGATTGCAAGGTAATATATTGTTAGTTTGGATAATTTTAAGCCCGAAATTGTTTGGATTGTTCAAATACAAGAACACTTGGTCTAAAAACTAAGGAAATTGCATGATCTCGCGTTGTCACCATACGTTTGGGTAGCTAGGATTGGATCTCTCTATTTCTTAACGCAATTGACAGTTGTTTGTTGCCTGAGGCCCAAGGACGTTCCTGGCAACTTGTTGATTAGTGATTAATTAGAGGACGTTCCCTAATTGGCTTAATCTTAAGGAGAGACATGGTGGTGAGAAGCGTCTTCCATCTCCATAACTAATCTATTGAAACAACCAAAGAAACATAGTGTCAATGATCAATCCCAACAACTAAAGTGAATCTGATTCTTCAACTAGAGCTTTCTCATTATTGATCTCTTTTAATTTAATTATTTGTCTTCTTTTATTACTTTCAGTTTTAGATCTCTTGAATCAATCTCAAAACCCCGCTTGTTTACTTTACTTGCAGTTAATCTTTCTTTTGCTTTCAGTTTACGTTGCTTTCAGTTTACGTTGCTTTCAGTTTATTTGCTTTCAGTGTGTTCTCTTGGTCTTGATAAGAAAAATAGGTAAGTTTTCAATTCCCTGTGGATTCGATCCTTTCATCACTATCTACAGTTGTAAAATTGTTGGTAATCAGGAAGGTTATTTTGATCGGCTTTGACACCCGCGAGTCAGATCTCTACTAACTCTGGCCCTGCTAAAGCCCGTTCTCCCACTTCTTCCCAGCAGACAGGTGATCGGCACTTCCTCCCATATAAGGCTTCGTAAGGAGCCATCCCTATGCTAGCATGATAGCTGTTATTGTAGGCAAACTCCACCAATGGTAGATGTTACCTCCAAGAACAGCCAAAATCTAGCACACACATTCTGAGCATATCTTCTATAGTCTGGATGGTCCTCTCTGACTGTCCGTTAGTCTGTGGATGGAAAGCAGTGCTGAAATCCAACCTTGTGCCTATAGCATTCTGCAGACTCCGCCAAAACCTGGAGGTGAATTGGGGTCCCCTATCTGACACTATTGAAACGAGAGCCCCAGGTAGCCTTACAACTTCTTCAACATACACCTGCGCCAATTTGTCCACAGAGTAGCCACTCCTGACCGGGATAAAGTGAGCAGATTTGGTCAATCTGTCCACCACTACCCATATGGAGTCTAGTCTATTGGACGTTGCTGGTAGCCCCACCACGAAGTCCATTGCCACATTTTCCCATTTCCACTCTGGAATCGGTAGTGGGTTAAGCATTCCAGCTGGCTTCTGATGTTCCAGCTTCACCCTCTGACATACTTCACAAGCGGACACAAACTGTGCCACCTCTCTCTTCATAGCTAGCCACCAATAAACTCTCTTCAGGTCTTGATACATCTTGATGTCTCCAGGGTGAACACTATACCTGGCATTATAAGCTTCTCTCATAATGTCTCCCTTCAAACTTACGTCATCTGGTACACATAACCTGTTTCCATAGCGAAGGATCCCCTTATTGTCGAATCAGAACTCATCATTCTTGCCTGCTTGAACTGCTCTTGCTATCTTTACCAACTTGGGGTCCTCATGCTGTTTCTGCACCACCTGCTCTAGGAACACAGGTGTCACTCTCATTTGGGCCATTAATGCACCCGTACCAGACAACTCTAGCTGTAACCCTTCATTAATGAGCTTGTAAAATTCCCTCACCACCGGTCTCCTCTCTGCAGTGATTTGGGATAAACTGCCAAGTGATTTCCGACTAAGAGCATCTGCCACAACATTTGCCTTACCCGGATGGTACTATATCTTGCAATCATAGTCACTAAACAGTTCTACCCATCTTCTCTGCCTCAAATTCAACTCTTTCTGACTCAAGATGTACTGCAAGCTTTTATGATCTGTGAAGATCTCACATTTTACCCCATACAGGTAATGCCTCCATATCTTGAGTGCAAAGATCACAACTGCCATCTCTAGATCATGTGTAGGATAATTCAACTCATGCTTCTTCAACTGCCTAGAAGCATAAGCAATTACCCTTTCATTCTGCATCAACACACAACCTAGTCCCACTCTGGATGCATCACAAAACACTGTGAAATCCTCATCACTTGTAGGTAGAGCTAACACCGGTGCTGACGTCAACCTTCTCTTCAGCTCTTCAAAACTTTCTTCACATTGATCCGTCCAGACAAACTTCTAGTTTTTCTTGGTCAACCTGGTCATAGGAGCAGCAATTTTCGAGAAGTCTTGAACAAATCTCCTGTAGTAACATGCCAAACCCAAAATGCTTTTGATCTCTGTCACTGTAGTGGGTCTGGACCAGTTAGCTACAGCTTCAACTTTCTTGGGGTCCACTTCAATTCCTTTTTCTGACACCACATGCCCCAAGAAAGAGATGCTCCTCAATCAGAACTCACATTTGGAGAACTTGGCATACAAGCCATGTTCTCTCAGGGTCTGCAACACAATCCTTAGATAATGGGCATGCTCCTCTGCATTTTTGGAATACACTAAGATATCATCAATGAAGACAATAACAAAGTGATCCAGAAACTGGCTAAAAACTCTGTTCATGAGATCCATGAATGCTGCAGGAGCATTGGTCAGCCCGAACGGCATCACAAGGAACTATAGTGCCCATATCTGGTCCTGAAAGCTATCTTCGGCACATCTTCTTCTCTGACCCTCAACTAACAATACCCGGATCTCAGATCTATCTTGGAAAAACAACCTGCTCCTGCTAGCTGGTCAAATAGATCATCAATCCTAGGTAACAGATACTTGTTCTTGGTAGTGACTTTGTTCAACTGCCTGTAGTCGATACAAAGTCTTAGGGATCCATACTTCTTTTTCACAAACAAAATCGATGCACCCCAAGGTGAGGTACTAGGTCGGATGAAACCCTTATCTACCAACTCTTGCAACTGATCCTTCAACTCCTTCAACTCTGCAGGTGCCATCCTGTAGGGAGGAATAGAGATTGGTCTGGTTCTAGGCATCACTTCAATTTCAAACTCTATCTCCCTAGCAGGTGGTAAACCTGGCAGTTCGTCTAGGAAAACATCTAGAAACTCTCTGACTATGGGCACTGAGGCTGGTTCCCTAACCTGACTGTTGAGCTCTCTGACATGAGCTAAAAATCCCTGACAACCCCTCATGAGCTACCTATGAGCCTGTAGGGCTGATATCAAACCTCTAGGCATACCCCTCCTGTCTCCCCTGAAGACAACCTCTGACCCATCCTGATCTCTGAACCTGATTACCTTGTCTCTGCAGTCCAAAGTAGCACCATGAGTAGATAGCAAATCCATCCCTAGAATGACATCAAAATCAGTCAAATCTAGAATCACAAGGTCAGTTGGAAGGCATCTACCCTCAACAAAAACTGGACTAAACCGGCAGACTGACTCTGCCATAGATGGATCACACTTGGGCCCACTGACCCAAAGGGGACACTCTAACCCAGAAGCTATCAAACCCACTCTACCTGCGGCTCTCAGAGCAACAAAAGAATGAGAAGCACCAGGGTCCATAAGAGCATACACATCAGAACATCCAATAGTGAGATTACCTGACACCACCGTGTTCGATGTGTTAGCCTCCTGCTGAGTCACAGTGAAGATCCGTGCTGGACCTGATGGACCTTTTCCGTGGGAACCTACTGAAGAAGAGGCTGTCCCTCTCCTTCTACCTCGCCCTCTACCCTGTGACATGGCTGGAGCTGCTGGTTGAGTCACACTGCCTGACGCTGTCTGCTGGGACTGAGCCAACAAGGTTGCAGTGGGACACTCACGTGCCATGTGTCCCTCCTGTCCATATCTGAAGCAGGTTGTAGCCCCAAACCGACAAACCCCCTTGTGCGGCTTACCACACCTTATACATTCGGAGCTATCCGAACCAGAGCTCGAACCACCACCTATTCCCAGACCAGACTTCAACCGGTTCAAGAACTTATTTTTCTTGGGCTTGGCTTCGCTCCACTTTTTGCTACCTGAGGCTGCTGCTGTAACGACCCGAAAATCGGACCGCTACCGGCGCTAGGATCCAGATCGGCTTAAGGCCGCCGGGACCTGTAGCAAGCCTGACATGCAACCTGTAAACCTGTTTAATCCCATACATGATCAACAATTATACATAAAAATTTAAAACTTTTCTTTCATACATTCTATCAATCACCATACTCAACCTGTGCATGCACTGAACATAATCATAAACTTGACCCCTCTGTGGGGTCTCATCAAAGCCCCCAATGGGTGGCATAACAAGAGTTGAGTTGGCTAAACATGAACATCAATAACATTAAGATCATGTTTCAAAAGGGATTACATTAAACTATGGTCAAGCACACTTCTAACCTCAATATCATTACATTACATATCTATACATCATTATACAATCTGTCATGTCCACTTTCTAACTATTACATACATAAGACTTCATTACTCTTCTTGACTTCTCTGTCTAACCCGTACCTGCAAACCTGGGGAATTTGGGAGAGGGGTGAGCTACTAGAGCCCAGTGAGCAGAATAGTAAAGCATTTAAAATATATGATAACATGAAATGCATCACATCACAATTAATCATATCAAGGATGAACTTGTCACCATTTAGCCCTCTACATATTCCAATCATGCCAGGGGCGTAGTGCAGGCCACACTTGGTCTTTCTCTTATACATAACATAACATAACATACATAATCCATGATGCCGGGGGCGTAGTGCAGGCCACATCCGGTCTTTCTCTTACATAGTGCCAGGGGCGTGGTGCAGGCCACACCTGGACTTTCATATCATATCATCATGTCATAACATATGAGGGCTAATGGATCATTCAACATTCATCCACATCAACAACATATTATGCAATGCAACATTTTCGTGATTTCTAATGCAAGCATCCTAATATATCACATGGCATTCGTGATGCATGAACATGCTCAAAATTGATTTATTTAAAAGCATAAGAGTCATTCCACTCACCTCTGGCTAGCTCTGACACTGACTGAAGCAGCTGACTCACTGCTGAGGTCCTCGGTTCCTCGGGTCCAAACCTACACAGGTGGACTCAAATGAGGGACCAACATACTATAACATGACTCTGAAAACATCCCCCAAAAACCCCCTAAAACATCTCAAAACATCCATGCAAGAACATGCAAAGGAAGGCTAGACAGGGCACTTTCGGCGGCAGGTTCGGCGGCCGAAAGTCCCTCCAGAGCCGAAAGTCAGGCAGGTTCGGCGGCACCTTCGGCGGCCGAAACTCCCAGACAGAGACGAAACTCATGCATGTTCGGCGGCACTTTCGGCGGCCGAAACTCCCAGACAAAGGCGAAAGTCCTCTTTCGGGGGCAAGCTTCGGCAGCCGAAGGCTGCCTCCACAAGAGGGTTCGGCGGCCGAAAGTCCCTTCGGCTGCCGAACCTGGTTTCTCCCAAAGGGCAGAAACTTGGTTCAAACATGCATAACCGCCTCAAATTCATACCATCATGCATTTAGCTCAACCAAAACATGCACACAAGCTCCTAGGGGTCTCAAACTAACTTAAACCCCAACTACAACACACATACACAAGCATTTGCAAGCCACATTGTCCATAAACTCAAAAATCATCAAAACTCACTAAAAGCCTACACATGCATTTCTACCCCATAGATCTTGCATAAAACTTATTTAAAACATACAATGAGCTTAAGATCGGCTCTTACCTCTTGAAGATCGAGAGAGAGACGACCTAAAACTCGAAGGTGGGAGAGGTTGGGTTCTTGAACCTCCAAGCTCCAAAACTTTGCTCAAAAGCTCAAATCTTCAAAACGAAGTTAAAACAAATGAAAAACTTGAAAGATTTAGAGGAAAAACATCAAAGATCGGTGAGGAGCGGCGGAGACCTCACCTTGGCCGAAAATGGAGAAAAACTCTCCCGTTTTCGGCTAAAGGACCCTTTTATAGTGGCTGGCCAGGCCACGTTCGGGGGCCGAATGTGCCTCCGCATGCATGCCATGTTCGGCGGCCAGACTTGAGGTTCGGCGGCCGAACCTGGACTTTCCTCACTTATGCTTTCGGGGGCCTAAAGCACACCCGCAACGCATGCATGTTCGGCGGCCGAACTTGAGGTTCGGCGGCCGAACCTGAGCTTTCCTCCAAGGTTGTTTTTATTCAAAAACTCATTTCCTTTTCATTCAAAATCATCAAAAACATTAAAACATTTCATGAAAACATGGTTTTACCCTTCTAGAGGTCTCCGACATCCGAGATTCCACCGGACGGTAGAAATTCTGATACCGAAGTCTAGCCGGGTATTACAGCTGCACTTAGAGAAGAGAGATCAAACTTTCCTGAACTTGGGGTCTTGGAACCCAAGGGTTGTGCCACCTGCTGTTTCACTGTTCCTTGGATGATGGCACTAGCCTCCATCTTCCTGGTTGCATCCACTATGGTGTGGCAACTCTCCCTCTCTGCTACTAGGATCAGGGAGGAATATCTAGAGTGGAGTCTCATGGTATACCTCCTGGCCTTTTTCTGATCAGTATCATACGCCTGACCCACAAACTGCAGCAACTCCAGAAATTTATCCGTGTACTCATCTGCACTCATGTCCTCTGTCTATCGCAGCTGCTCGAACTCTATAACCTTCAGCTCCCTTGAACTATCAGGGAAAGCCCATCCTGCAAACTCCTCCCAAGATAGGCTATCCAGCCTTAGGTCCACATAGTTTTTAAACCACTCCTTTGCTTTCTTGCATTTCAATGTGAACCCCGCCATCTGAATGGCTCTACTGTCACTAGCTCCCAACTCGTCAGTTATCATCTTTACCGTCTTGAGATACTCAAACGGATCATCACCTGTTTTGTACTTGGGAGCATCCAACTTCAAATAATCTATCATCTTCACCTTGCTCCCAACTGATGAGTTAGGTTTGGATGTTTGGCTTTCAGGAACAACTGGTTCTGCTGGTGGAGGAGGAGGTGCAGCATTCCTTTGGTTAGGGTTTGTTGGATTTGGATAGAAGGGTGGGGATGAAAACATGGGATACTGGGGATATGGTGGGTAAAAGGGAGGATAGGACATCAAGGAAGGATATGGGTTATAGCTAGAGTAATCCGATGTACCTCCCATCGGATACCGTAGTCCCTGTGTATAGGGCTGGTATTGGGGTGGATAAACATAGCCTGAGGCCTGAGCGCCTGCTTGTGATTCTCCCATACCCTCTTCTGACATACCCACACCCAAACTTCCATCTCTTCTCTGGTCTTCCTCCACTGATCCCCTCACATCCACATACATCCTTCCCGGATATGTTCTCCTCCTATTTACATCAAAAGACCTTCTAGGGTCCCTTGATGTTCCTTCTCTACTTGATCTACTTGACTTTGCCCTTGGCAGAGCAGGGGGAAGGGCATCCATACCCTCCTTCTGAGGTGGAGCTCCTGTCAATCGTGCGGATCGACGTGAGCCTCGCATCCTGCTTCTGGAAAACAACATTCAACACATAAACATTAGCAACATATGGTTCATGTTGATACACATGAACCCACATCATACATAGCATATTATTAATGCACATGCATACTATCATGGCATTTCACATCATCATTAAGACAGGACTCTACATCCTATCCTAGTGGATATGATTTTTCGTATTGTGCTTTCCCTTCTATGACATCTATGAGCCCAACACTCTATAGGTCCGACCATATGAACCTAGGGCTCTGATACCACTATGTAACGACCCGAAAATCGGACCGCTACCGGCGCTGGGATCCAGATCGACTTAAGGTCACCGGGACCTGTAGCTAGCCTACTATACATCCTGTAAACTTGATACAATCCCATACATGATCATGCATTTTCACTCATTTTTCAAGCATAAAGGGCATAAAACTAGCCTAAACTCCAACAAACATCAACATAAACAACACATAGAGCACACATTTAACATAAACTCTAACATAAACCCTAAAACACTTACCTCTTGAAGATCGAAGGTAGATGTGACCCAAACTTGGAGATGAGGAGGAAACGGTCTCCGGAGGTCTCCAAGCTTCAAAACTTTAGATTTAAGCTTAAAATCTCCAAAACAAGAGAAAACACATCAAGATTTTGAAGGATTTGAAGAAAAACAACCAAATCAACCATGGAAGGGCAAGAACTCACCTTTGACCGAAAATGGAGAGAGAAACTCTCCCATTTTCGAACTGGAGGCCTCTTATAGATGGCTGGCCAGACCACCTTCGGGGGCCGAAGAGCTCCCACAGCAGCACCATGTTCGGCGGCCGAACATGAGGTTCGGCGGCCGAATCTGGGTTTTCCTTCCAAGGCATTTTTCTTCAAAACTTTTTTCTTTCTTTCTTAAAACCTTAAAACTCATGAAAACATTTATAAAAACTCTTATTTTCACCCTTCAAAGGGATTCCAACCTCGGGATTCCGGATTCCAACGGAGATCCCGCCAGAAGGTCGAAATTCCGATGCCGGAGCTTAGCTGGGTGTTACAACCTTTCTTTGATGGAAATGACTTTCTATATTGAAAAAATAGAATGTATTATTTCCTCAAATTGAAAGGAGTTTATTTGTGGGATATTGTAGAGAATGGTCCTTTCTTTCCCACAAGAGTGATAGATGGAAACCAAGAGCAAAAACCTAAGAGTGAATGGAGTGAACTAGAGAAGAGAAGGGTAGCCCTTAATGACAAAGCCATTCACATCTTTTTTTGTGCTCTTAGTAGAAGTGAGTACAACAAAGTATATATGAAGTCTACCGCAAAGGAAATTTGGGATGCTTTGGTTGTCACTCATGAAGGAACCAATCAAGTCAAATAAAACAAGATGGAATCCCTCATCTACCAATATGAGTTGTTCAAAATGAAATCCGATGAAACTATTAGCCAAATGTATGATAGGTTCATTGAGATCATTGGAGGGATGAAATCTCTTGGAAAGACATTTACAAATGAAGAATTGGTGAAGAAAATCCTTAGATGTCTACCTAAAGAATGGCTACCAAAAGTAACCTCTTTAAAGGATGCCAAAGATTTGAGCAAAGTGCAACTGGATGAACTTTTGGAAAACCTCATTGATTATGAGATGACTTTAAAGAGAGAGCAAGTGGAGGAACCTAGCAAAGTGAAAAAGAACATTGCTCTAAGGGTAGCCTCCGAAGATACTAGTGAGGAAGAAGAAGAAATAAGTGAGGAAGAATTAGCCTTGGTGACTAGGAGAATAAGGAAGTTGCTTCTCAAAAATAAAAGGTTCATCCCAAGAAAGAATTTTAGAAAGGAAAAAGGTGAATCAAGCAAAAAGGAAGTAGTCATTTGTTATGAGCACAATAAGCCGGGTCACTACAAAGTGGATTGTCCCAAGTTGAAGAAGCCTATCAAAAAGTTCAAGAAGAAGGCCTTCAAAGCAACATGGGATGAGTCAAATGATACCGAAGAGGAGGATGTTGGTGATGAAATTGCCAACATGTGCTTCATGGCTCTAGAGGAAAGCTTCGATGAGGTAACCACTCTTGACAACACTACCTTATATAATAATGTTGTTGAATTTTCTTATGATGAACTTGTTGGTGCTTTAAAATTGATGAATGATGAACTTGAAAAGAGTCATAAGAAAAATAAAATTTTGAAATATGAGTTAGCTAGCTTAAAAAGGAAAAGTGAGAAATCACCTAAGGAACCTTTACCCTCAAATGATCCTTTACAAAAATCCTTAGATGAGCTCTCATTAGAAAATAAAAATCTGAAAAATGAAATCCTTGAGTTGAAAAATTCTCTTTCAAAATTTTTAGAAGGCAAGGACAAACTTGATGAAATATTAAACTCTCAAAGTTCTCCTAGCATCAAGTATGGCCTTGGCTATGATAAATCAATTCAAACAAATTCTTCTAACACGGTTTTTATTAAAGCTACTAACTTAAATGAACCTAAGGTATCTAGCTCTAATGGAAATATACCTAAAGCTTCTAGTAGTAATATGTCTATAAGGAATGCACCTATAAGAAATACACCTATAAGGAAGGCACATGTACACCAATCCACTAATTACAATACTAGTATAAGACACACACCTAGGCGATCTGCATATAAAAGAAATGATCATTATAGAACACACATCTCTAGTTCATGCAATCACCACTCTCATCATATCTCTTGCTCACATGCTTTTAATAAACAAGGGAGAAATGGCCACATGAGAACTCAAAAGAGGAAAGTATCGCATTGCAAGCTCACCAGAGGGAAGGAGACGCACGGCTTGTCTTCAGAAGAGGAAAGAATCATGCATTAATGCTTTCAGAAGAGGAAGGATGCGTGGCTTGAGCTTCAGAAGGAAAAAGGCACGTCCCAAGGCTTTCAGAAGAGGAAGGACGCACGCCTTAGCTTCAGGAGGCAAGTGGCGTGCACATGGACTGCAAAAGAGGAAGGAGAGCGTGCAGTCTTTAATGTACAGAAGTGGAAAGATATATGTTTAGTCTTTCCTTTTTAGGTGGAGCCTTCATTTGAATTTTGAATGCTGAATGTGGAAGAGGCAAGTGCATCTCCTTGAAATCTTACTGCCTAAATAGGAAGATTTGACTACTGCAGTGTGTGCTCATCTTTGAATAAGGAAGAAAGATCTGCATTTTGAATTTCAAATAATCTTCTAACTGAGCTTTCCTTATTTGCTTTTGCTTCTACACTTTCCTTATTTGAAGACTTTCCTTTTCTGAAAACTTTCCTTATTTGAAAACTTTCCTTATTTGAAAACTTTCCTTATTTGGCACTTTTTGGCAGTTTTAAGAGCATTTTCTCCAGATTGTCTCTTTACACCTAATATCTGGAAAACATAATTAAAACCACCAAATTAGGTAGAAAAGGTGTAAATAAACATCAATAAGATTATGATAATATGGACTGAAATATGCTCTATCAAATACCCCCACACCTAACTTTTTGCTTGTCCTCAAGTAAATAAACATAGTCAAATAAGCCTTCTTTGCTCTAGATCCTTATTAGCACTTAAGCCTTCTTTGCTCTAGATCCTTATTAGCACTTAAGCCTTCTTTGCTCTAGATCCTTATTACCACTTAAACTCTTACTCTAGACCCTTATTTTGAATCATTGCAGTGAAGAATATATGCATGAAGATTACTCACCTTCTTTCCTTGTTTCCTTTTACTTACCATGGCTAGGATTTGTTTTCCTCAAGAGAGATTACACATGCACATATTTTTGTTCAATTAAGACTTTTTCTAGCTTTCAGAGTGACTTGCCCTTACCTTGAAGTACTTTATTCAGCCTTTTTGCACTTTAATCTTGCTTGAAAAAATCACCAACCTTTTGACGTGAAGGTACATATTTGTGATACCCACCCCCAGTTACTCAGTTGGTCACCTGTCCAAGTGGCTACTAGCTCTGTTCATAGTCTTTTGACCATTGGAACAGTTTTTTTCAATTTGTGCTTTTGAAGTCTAAGCCTTTGTTGAATTTCTTTCTCTCAACGATTTGGGCAAATCAACACTAATTGCTAAAACAAGTCATATTAAGTTCATTCACACAAATTTCAATTTATTCTCTCTAATGAGGGTCATCAATATATTTTTCACCATGGCAAGCTCAAAGATTCAATTCAAAAGGCAATTCTCAAATATGAATATAACTCACTGCAATTGATTCAACATAAGTTTAAAGATTTATCACATGGTCATGGAAAGAAAAACTCATTCAACATAGTTCATCAGTTTGAGTAGAGCAAATCAAAAAGAAGAAGAAGGTTGTGGTTGTGTGTGTGTTATTGAAAGCAAAAATGAAAACAAACTAACAGAAAACAAAAAGAACTAAAATCGCATGAACTGAAAGGAAAGGGAAAAATTTTCGCAAATCTGAAAGGAAAAAGAAAAAAAAAATTTTGTAGTCTAAAAACCATATAAATTTGAAAAACTGAAAGGGGAAGAAGAAAGAGAAGGAGAAGAGAAGAAGAAGAGAGGTATGTAGGAGAAGAGAAGAAGAAGAGAGGTATGCACCCCCACACCTAAATCATGCATTGTCCTCAATGTATAAAAGATAAAAGAACAAAGGAAACTGAGTACTCCCCTGGGATGTGGTGTGCATGGTGTGATCACTAGGTAGACTAAGATGGTTGTTGTAGTGGAATTTCTTTCACCACTTGCACTACAAATCCTTCATAGAAAGGTTTCAGACGATGGCCATTCACCTTGAAGATTTTTCCTGTTTCTACACTGTGAATGTCTACAGCTCCATATGGGTAGGCATGCTCTACAATGAATGGTCCAATCCACCTAGACCATAGCTTTCCTGGAAACAATTTCAAACGAGAGTCAAAGAGTAAGACTTTATCACCAACCTCAAATTGTTTTCTTGAAATCTGACTGTCATGGGAGGATTTGGTTTTTGCTTTGTAGTTCTAAGAAGTCTCATATGCATCTCTTCTTATCTCTTCTAGCTCTTGTAATTGTAATTTGCGATGGTGGCCAGCTTCCTTAAGGTCCATGTTGCAACTCTTTACAGCCCAATAGGCCTTGTGTTCAAGCTCAACTGAAAGGTGACAAGCTTTTCCATAGACCAATCTATAAGGAGACATACCTATGAGAGTCTTGTAAGCTGTTCTGTAGGTCCATAAAGCATCTTCGAATCTTGCACTCCAGTCCTTTCGGTTAGGAGACACTGTTTTCTCTAGGATGGCCTTGATTTCTCTGTTGGACACTTCAGCTTGCCCATTCATATGAGGGTGGTAGGCTGTGGATGTCCTGTGGATGACATTGTGCTTTCTGAGAAGGTTTTCCACCACCTTATTGCAAAAATGAGTCCCTCTATCACTGATGATCGCTTTAGGTACTCCATGTCTAGCAAAGATGTTGGTCTTCACAAAGTCAACTACTGCCTTTGCATCATCAGTTTTTGTTGCCCTAGCTTCCACCCACTTGGATACATAATCCACTGCAAGGATGATGCAGGTGTACCCAAAGGATGGTGGAAATGGGCCCATGAAGTCTATGCCTCAAACATCAAATACCTCAGAGACCATGATGGGGTTCTGTGGCATTTGATTTCTATTGCTCAAATTTCCTGTTTGTTGGCATCTAGCACATGATCTGCAAAACAGAAAAGCATCTCAAAAAATAGTGGGCCAAAATAGGCCACTTTCAAGTATCTTATGAGCAGTCTTTCTTGGACCAAAATGTCCACCACAACTATATGAATGACAAAAAGTAAGCACAGAAGCTATTTCTTGGTCTGGAATACATCTCCTTATCATTTGGTCGGCACAATGTTTCCACAGATATGGCTCATCCTAAACATAGTATTTGGCATCTTTCTTTATCTTGTCCTTGGTGTGCTTTGGCATGTCAGAAGGCAAGTTACCTGTGGCTAGGTAGTTCACCATGTCTGCGTACCATGGTTCATCAGATTGGGCAAGGAAGATTTGTTCAAGGAGGCCATTCTTACATTCTTCAGATTCTGAAAGGTGTTGCAAAGATGTCTGCGCAGAAATGGTTTCAGAAGTCTCCTTCTGCGCAAGATCTGACTGAAAGGGAGGCGGACTGGAAGAGCTCGCCTGGGCTAAAGGATGAATAACTGCACTGGAGCTGGTCTCAGTTTGTGATGGGGGCTGAGGTGAAAGGTTCGGCGGTCGAAAGATGGTAGAGTTCGGCGGCCGAAAGGTCATGGCTTCTGTCTGCGCAAGGCCTTCCTGAAGTGGTGCAACAGAGTTTCCTTCATTCTGCGCTGGACTGCAGACTACCTGTTGGATGCTACAAACAGTCTCTTTTAGCTGTGGCTCTTTCTGGCTTTCATTCCTGCAAAAATCATTGTTCAGAATACAATCTTGATTCTCATCAAACATTTCCTAGCTCAAGCAGTCAATAATTCAAGACCATAAACAGGGGACATATCATGTGGATATTTCATAGCATCATAGACATTAAATTTAATGACTTCCCCTTCAAACTCCATAGTCAAAGTACCATCATGTACATCAATCTTAGTCCTAGCAGTACTCAAGAAAGAACGTCCGAGAAGGATGTCAGAACTAGTATTGCAACTATCTTCCTTAGTATCAATCACATAAAAATCTGCAGGAAAGACAAGTTCATCTACTTGAACTAACACATCTTCTAGAACACCTATGGGATATACCACAGATCTATCAGCTAATTGAATCACAACTCTTGTTTCTTTTAGTGCACATGCATTCAGAGACTTATAGATGGAAAGAGGCATAACATTTATGGATGCACCAAGATCACACATAACTTTCTTAATGCCAACATTCCCAATCTTGCAAGAAATAGCAAACATACCTTTATCTTTGCATTTAGTAGGGATGCTCTCTTTTAATTACAGCAGTAACTACTTCACCTACACTTACTTTCTCTCTCTCAGTAAGCTTTCTTCTGTTGGTACACAACTCTTTCAGAAATTTTGCATACCTGGGTATCTGCTTGACAGCATCTAGCAGAGGTATGTTGATCTCCACCTTTCTGAAAGTCTCAAAGATCTCCTTTTCTTCCTTTTCTTTTTGTGTTCTTTCAAATCTCTTTGGAAAAGGAGGTGGAATGTGAAAATGTACCTTTTGATCAGCTTTGTGGGCAGGAATGGCTTCAGATTGCGCTGGAGGCTCTGCAGAGGCTTGCCTTTGCGCAATTGGCCCTTCAGAATGCGCTGAAGAGGCTTCCGAACCAATTGGTTCTTGTGCAACTTGCTTCTCTTGCTCATAACTAGCATTTTGAAGTTCTTTTCCACTTCTCAAGGTAATGGCACTCACATTCTGTCTGGGATTAGTTTCAGTTTGAGAAGGGAGCTTACCTTGGGTTTTAGAATTGCTCCTGGATGCGGTCAGTTGGTCTATGCGCTGATTGAGACTTTGTATAGCACTTGACATGGACTCCATCATCTTTTCAAGGTGTTGGTTGGGATTTGGAGGTGCTGGTTGGGCTTGGTTCCTTTGATAGTTCTGATAATTCTGATTGTTGTTGGCCCTTCCATAACTAAAATTGGGGTGATCTCTCCAACCTGGATTGTAAGTGTTAGAGTATGGATCATGCCTTACCTGGCTGTTGTATCCTCCAATGGCATTCACTTGATGGTTGTCTTCTTGGAGTGTAGGACACTAATCAGTTGGGTGTCCTACATATGCATAGATCCCACATGGCCTAGGCGGCTGGGATGCTTGAATCTGTTGAACCAGTCCTATGGAAAAATCTTTCATAACAGATGTCAGTTCAGAAATAGAAGGTGAACTTACCTCATTGACTCCTCTCTACAGTTTCTTTTCTTCTCCATATTGCCTAGATGAGGCTGCAAGTGTTGAGATCGGCTCTCTCATCTCCCTAGGTGTCTTGTCTGCAATGGATCCTCCACAAGCTACATCAATGAACTTCTTTTCTGATGAGAGCAATCCTCCATAGAAGAACTCTATGAGGGACTTGTCTGACATATCATGTTGTGGAAAACCTGTACACAGTCTTTCAAACCTTTCCCAATAATCATATAAGTCCTCAGTTGGTTTCTGTCTTATGCTAGTGATTTCTCTTATTATGCCAATGGCTTTAGATGTTGGGAAATATTTGTTCAGAAAAGTTATAACCATATCATCCTAAGAAGTAATAGATCCAGGTGGCAAATAAAATAACCAATCCTTAGCATAGTCATCTAATGACAAAGGAAAAGCTCTTAACTTAAAATGATCTTTCGAAATACCTTGAGGTCCCATAGATGAACAGACAATATTGAACTCTTTCAAGTGCTTGTGTGGATTTTCATTTTGCAAACCTCTAAATTTAGGGAGAAGATGGATCAAACCTGTTTTCAGTTCAAAGGGAACTGTCAAAGATGGATAGGTGATGCAAAGTGGTGCTTGATCACCTACAGGTGTTGCCAATTCTCTCATGGTTCTTTCTCTTGGCATTGGAGCTCTCATGGCTGGATTTTGGCGTATTATTTCCTGATAGACAGCATGTCCATTGTGAACAGCAGGTTGTGCATTAGGTTCAGCCATTGGTGCGAAGTTCGGCGACTGGAGAAGGGAAGGTTCGGCGGTTGAACATTTATGAAGTTCGGCGGCCGAATGTGTTGCAGAAGGTTCTGCGCAAGATGGCTCTTCAGCTGCGTTGGGAGCTCCTTCAGGTGGAACTACTTGCTTTCCTAGTCTTCTGAGAGGGCGTTCAATCTCCAGATCATAAGGCAGAGTGTCCCTACGTTCAAATCTGGTCATAAAAGAAAAATAAACAAGTTAGAACAATTCCCCGGCAACGACACCAATTTTTGACTCGCGGTTGTCGAAGCTGGTAAAAAATAACCTTTCCAGTTATCAACAATATTACTACTACAGAGAGTGGTAAAGGATCGAATCCATAGAGAATTGGAAACTTATCTATTTTTCTCAACGAGACCAAGAGAATTAACTGAAAGCACAACTGAAAGCAAGTAACTGAAAGCGGAATAAAAACAAAGTGCAATAAAAGTAAAATGGGGGGTTTTGAGATTGATTTGATTTAACAACTACTGAAAGCAATTAAATAAGAGAATAATAAAAATAAGATGAAATCAAATATGAAAAAGTTCTAGTTGAAGAGATGGATCCACTTTTGTAATACCCGGCTAGACTCCGATATCGGAATCCCTACCGTCCGGTGGGACCTCGGATGTCGGAAACCTCTAGAAGGGTAAAACTATGATTTTATGAAATGTTTTCATGTATTTCATGTTTTTAAGTAAGAAATTAAATGAGTTTTTGCATGAAAAATCTCTGGAGGAAAACCTAGGTTCGGCCGCCGAACTTCGAAGTTCGGCCGCCGAACATGCATGCTTTCGGAGGGACTTTAGGCGCCCGAAAATTTTGAGTGAGGGAAATGCAGGTTCGGCCGCCGAACTCCAAGTTCGGCCGCCGAACCTTGCATGCATACGGAGGCACTTTCGGCCCCCGAACGTGGCCTGGCCAGCCACCTATAAAAGGGGCACTTAGCCGAAATGGGAGAGTTTTCTCCCATTTTCAGCCACAGCAAGCTTCCGACCTCCCTCTCCCAAATCTTGTGTTTTTCTTCAATCACCACCATTTTCTTTGAGTTTTAAGGTTCCACAAAAGTTTTTGAGTGTTGTTAAGCAAGTTTGGAGCTTGGAAGTCTTGGAGCTAAATCCCTCCATTTTCCGAGCTAGGGTCGTTCTTCCTCTCGATCTTCAAGAGGTAAGCTTCGATCTATGCTTCTCTTATGTTTTATGAAAGTTTTATGCAAGTTGATGGGGTAGAATGCATGTTTAGGCTTGTTGTTAGGTTTATGGGTTTATGTTGTGATTTGAACAATGTATGTTGGAAATGTATTGTTTGAAGTGTTGTAGTTGGGGTATATTATAGTTTGAGACCCCTAGGTGTGATGTATGATGTGTATGCATGTGTAGAAACAAGTTTATGCATGTTTTGAGGCGTTTTGGAGGCTGTGGACACAAGGGAGCCAAGTTTCTGCCCTTCGGCAGAAACTCAGGTTCGGCCGCCGAAGTGACTTTCGGCCGCCGAACCCCCTTGTGGAGGCAGTTTCGGCTGCCGAAGCCTGCCCCCGAAACTCAAGTTTCGTCTCTGTCTGGGAGGTTCGGCCGCCGAAAGTGCCGCCGAACCTGCATGACTTTCGGCTGCACAGGGACTTTCGGCCGCCGAACCTGCCGCCGAAAGTGCCCTGTTCAGCCATTTCTTGCATGTTTTCATGTGATGTTTTCAGGATGTTTTAGGGGGTTTTTGGGGAGTATTTTAGAGTCAGATTCATGTATGTTTGGTCCCTCATTTGAGTCCACCTGTGTAGGTTCGGACCCGAGGAACCGAGACCCCCAGCAGTGAGCCAGCTGCTTCAGAGTCTCTTCAGAGCTAGCCAGAGGTGAGTGGAATAAACTTTAAGTTTTAAAGCAAATTAATGAAATGTTTTAGCATGATTCACGCATCATGAATGCCATGAGATATATTAGGTTGTTTGCATTAGAATTCACGAATATGTTGCATTGCATACTTTGTTGTTGATGTGGATGAATGTTGAATGATCCATTAGTCCTTGTATGTCATGATAGCCTATGTGAGTCCAGGTGTGCCTGCTACGGCTCTACGCCCCTGGCACTATGACAGATTATGGAGGTCCGGGTGTGCCTGCTACGGCTCTACGCCCCCGGCATGTATAAGTAAGAAAGATAGGGGCTAAATGGTGACAAGTTCATCCTTGTTGTGAAATGTTTGTGTTATGGCGCATACATGAAAGCATGATTTAAATTGATGTTTTATTGTTCTGCTCACTGGGCTCTAGTAGCTCACCCCACTCCCTTTATCCCCAGAGTTGCAGGTACAGGATAGATCAGGAAGTCGGCTAGAGTGAAGTTAAGTCATGTATGTTGTAATAGATAGTAGTGGACATGAACATGATGTAATGAGTATTTATGACCATGTAATGTAATGAATGATTTGATGATGTATTGAGGATTATAGTAGTGCTTGACCTAGAGGTGTGTGAATCCCCATTATGTACAGAGTGTTTAATGAGTAATGATGTTAATGACCATGATTATCCAAGCTGATATGTATGATGATGATACCCCATTGGAGTATTTGATGAGGACTCCAGTGTGGGGTTTATGTATGATTTTGTGCATGCACAGGTTTTGCTTGGATAAGAGAAAAGAAAAATTTTTACAGATCATGTATATGTTGTTATGTATGGGATTCCACAGGTTTACAGGAGGTATGTAGGCTTGCTACGGGTCCCGGCGGCCTTAAGCCGATCTGGATCCTAGCGCCGGTGACTGGTCGGATTTCCGGGTCGTTACAGAGTGGTATCAGAGCCCTAGGTTCGTATGGTCGGACCTAGTGTGTCGGGCTCATAGATGTTCTAGAAGGTCAAGCACACTAGGAAAATCATGTCCACTAGGATAGGATGTAGAGTCCTGTCTATATGATGATATGATATGCCATGATGATATGCATGTGCATAAATGCTATGATATGATGCTATGTATGTGATGAGGGTTCATGTGTTTCCACATGAACTATATGATGCTAATGATTGCTTATACTATGTGCTGTTTTTTCAGAAGATAGAATGAGAGGAACTCGTCGATCTGCACGATTGACTGGAGTGCCACCTCAGGACGAGGGCGCTGATGCCCGTCCTCCAGCATTGCCTAGGGCAATGTCCAGTAGGTCCAACAGAGACAGAGTAGCTAGAGACCCTAGAAGGTCTTTGGATCTGGGTAGAAGCAGATCGGTAAGGGGAACAGTGCAGGGAGGAATGTCTGAGGATATGGAAGTAGATCAGAGGAGGGATGGCAGTCTCGGTGTGAGCATACCGGAAGAGGGCATGGGAGAATCAGAAGGAGGCACTCAGGCCTCGAGTTATGTCCAGCCACATCACTACCCACCCTATTCACACCATCCAGGGTATTCGATGGGAGGTACATCGGATTACCCCAGTTTTAGCCCTTATCCTTCACATATGCCATACCCACCTTACTACCCACCATACTCTCAGTACCCCATGTACCCACCTCCACCTCCCTATACCAGTACAGCAAACCCTAACCCAGGGGATGTTGCACCTCCACCACCACCAGTACCTACTGTCCCGGAAACACAAGTACCCAAACCTACCTCATCTGGAGGGAGCAAGGTCAAGATGACCGATTACATGAAGTTGGGTGCTCCTCAGTACAGAGCAGGCGATGACCCATTTGAGTATCTGAGCAGGGTCAAGACTATTACAGATGAGATAGGGGCTGATGACAGTAGAGCCATTCAGATGGCTGGGTTCACACTGGAGTGCAAGAAGGCGCGTGGTTGGTTTAAGAACTATGTGGACCCGAGAGCGGACAGTATGTCCTTGTAATATCCGGCTAGAGTCCGGCACCGGAATTCCTGTTAGTTGGTGGAATCCGGGGTGACGGAATTCTAGAAATCAGGTTATGGTTTACTAAAGTAGTGTGATTTGTGTTGATGTGTTAGAGTAATAGAAGTGAGTTTTGAGTTGAAATGGACTAAGGCAGAGGAGCCAAGTTCGGCCGCCGAAGATAAGTTCGGCCGCCTAAAGTGCCCAATGTTTGGCTTCCGAAGTTCAGGTTCGGCCCCCGAATGTTGCATGGTTTTGCATGCAATTCGGCAGCCGAAACTGAGTTGGCCAGCCAGCTGTTGGGTATCCTTAGTCAGCATTGTGGACAGGTGTTATGTCCAATTTGTTGCCAGACGTTTGGTCACGTCTCCTATGCTTTATTTGCTAAGTTTGAGCAGCTCATGCAGGAGTTTGCTCGTTTACCAAGTTTTGAAGGTTTTGAATAAAAAAAAAAAGTGAGCTTTGGAGAGTTAGTGAGGGTGAAGAGAGTTGATCCGTTTTCCTTTGTTTAGATCACTCACCAGGAGGTAAGTGATGTTTTGACTATGTTTTTATATGTTTTCTGAAGGTTTTATGGGAGTTGTGAAGAGAGAGATGCATGTTTAGGTTTTAAATGGGAGGTTTGCGGATATATGCATGAATACATGTTTCTGTGTTATGTTTGCTTTGTTGTTTGGGGTTATTAGATAGTTTTGGACCCCTGTGATCATATACGTGAGTATATGTGTGTTGAGGAGTTTGAGTATATATGGTTTGAGTGGTTGAAGGGAAGGAGAAGATGGTTTGCCGTTAAAGCTGAGTTCTGGATGAACTCAGGTTCGGCAGCCGAAGGTTCATTCGGCCGCCGAACCTCTTGCATGGTGGCTTGGTTGCCACAGCTTGCCCCTGAGTGTTTTTGCATGTTCGGCTCTGTTTGGGGGATTCGGCCGCCGAAGGTGCCGCCGAAGGTGCTTGAGTTTCGTCTCTGGAGAGGACATTCGGCCGCCGAACCTGCCGCCGAAAGTGTCCTGTCCAGCTTTTCTTTTGCATGCTTTGTATGAATAGTTGAGTGAGTTTAAGGGGATTCTTGGGGAAGTTTAAGAGAGATATTTCTACGCTTGTTTGGTCCCTCATTTGCGTCCATCTGTATAGGTACAGACCAGAGGAACCAGAGAGAGCAGCAATGAGTACTGCTCCAGAGGTTCAGAGCCTGCAGAGTCAGTCAGTCCAGATAGCCAGAGGTGAGTGGAACTAAACTTATGACTTTTAATTGAACCACAAACTGTTTTTAGCATATCTCATGCATCATGTTTATGCCATAGGTTGCTTGCATTAGTAATCACGAATCTGTTGCATTGCATCATTATTTGGTGATGTGAGTGAATGCTGAATGATCCAATAGTCTCAGACAGGAAGTCCAGAAGCCTTTGACTACGCCCTGGCAGGTATAGAGAAGTCCAGGAGCCTTTGACTACGCCCTGGCAGGTATATAGTAAAGTCCAGGAGCCTTTGACTACGCCCTGGCAATGGTAAGTACACAGGTGTTATATACACATATACATATATGACAGGAAGACCAGGTGCTCGATTCTACGCCCTGGCACAGAGTTACTGGGACTATGTGGTGACAGGTTTACTCTTGATGTGGCTTGTCTGTGATATGGTGCATTCCATGAGATCATATTTTACTGAGATGTTTTCCTGTTCTACTCACTGGGCTATAGAGCTCATCCCACTCCCTTAACCCCAGTTTTGCAGGTTCAGTGTACAGTGTACAGGGACAGTCCAGCAGAGTACAAGAAAAGTAAAGAGATCTGTAATAGCTTAGAGTGGACATGTAATATTAAAGAGATGTAATAGTTGTTGCTTGACCTAGTGATGTATGTTTTGTACATGATCTGTATATGTATGTATGTTTTCTTGTATGTGAAAACTAGGCTTAACAGGTATGAGTTAACCCATCTAGAGCAAGCTCTAGTCAGGGATACAGAGTACAGAGTACATGAGTACAGAGTACAGAGATAGTGCATGCACAGGTTAAGCCTTGGTTCAGAAAAGAGTTTTTATTTTCACAGAAAATGTATGATCATGTATGAGATTTACAGGTACACAGAGAGTATAACAGGCTTGCTACGGGTTCTGGCGGCCTTAAGCCGACCTGAATCCTAGCGCCGGTGACGGTCCATTTTGGGGTCGTTACAGTCCTGGGAGGAGTTCGCAAATGAGTTTGCAGGATGGGCTTTCCCTGAGAGCTCTAGAGAGCAGAAGATGATAGAATTCGAACAGTTGAGGCAGACTGAACAGATGAGTGTGGAGGAGTACACAGACAGGTTCCTGGAGTTGTTGCCATATGCTGGGCAGAATTTGGACACAGATCAAAAGAAGTCAAGGAGATATATTATGAGGCTACACTCCAGGTATTCCTCTTTGATACAGTCAGCAGAGAGGGAGAGTTTCCATGCCATAGTGGATATGGCTAGGAGAATGGAGGCTAGTGCTATCGTTGAGGGGAAGGTAAAACAGTCAGTGGCACAGTCTTCTGGTTCCAAGACCCCAGGTGGGGAAAGGTTAGACTCTTCTTCTCTGAGTGCAGCAGTTGCAGGCAGTAAGAAGTGGGACAGAGGTCACAGAAAATCTAAGAAGAATAAGTTCTGGAACAAGATCAAGTCAGGTCTGGGTTTAGGCAGTGGCTCAAGCTCTGGCGCAGAGGTTACAGCATGTATGAGATGTGGGAGACCACACAAGGGAGTATGTCTGGCAGGGACAAACACATGTTTCAGGTGCGGACAGGCGGGTCATTTGGCTCGAGATTGTCCTAGAGCAGCCTTTGCAGCACCGTCTCAGCAGACAGCCTCCGGCAGTGTGGTGCAGCCAGTAGCTCCAGCCGCAACACAGGCCAGTGGCAGAGGCAGAGGGAGAGGGTCAGCCTCTTCATCAGCAGGATACAGAGGTGAAGGTCCATCAGCTCCGGCACGGATCTTCACTATGACTCAGCAGGAGGCCAACACATCCAACACTGTGGTGGCAGGTAATCTCATCATTGGTTGTTCTGATGTGTATGCCTTAATGGACCCGGGTGCATCTCATTCTTTTGTTGCTCCGAGAGTCGTGGAGAGGGTAGGATTGATGGTCTCTGGGTTAGAGTGTCCCCTATGGGTCAGTGGACCCAAGTGTGACCCGTCAGTGGCAGAGGCAGTCTGCCAATGTAGTCCAGTTTTCATAGAGGGAAGATGCCTTTCCGCCGACCTCGTGGTTCTAGATTTGACAGATTTTGACGTCATTCTAGGGATGGATTGGTTATCGACCCATGGTGCTACCTTGGACTGTAGAGACAAGGTAGTCAGATTCAGAGATCAGGATGGGTCAGAGGTCGTCTTCAGAGGAGACAAGAGGGGTACACCTAGAGGTCTGATCTCAGCTCTTCAGGCTCGTAGGTTGCTTAGGAGGGGATGTCAGGGGTTTCTAGCTCATGTGAGGGAGTTAGATAGTCATGTCAGAGAGCCCGCCTCAGTGCCTGTGGTGAGTGAGTTCTTAGATGTTTTCCCAGACGAGCTGCCAGGGTTACCACCTGCTAGGGAGATAGAGTTCGAGATTGAGTTAATGCCTGGTACCAGACCGATCTCTATCCCTCCCTACAGGATGGCACCAGCTGAATTGAAAGAATTGAAGGAACAGTTGCAAGAGCTGGTAGATAAGGGTTTCATCCGACCGAGTACTTCACCTTGGGGTGCTCCGGTTTTGTTTGTGAGGAAGAAGGATGGATCCCTCAGACTTTGTATCGACTGCAGACAGTTGAACAAGGTCACTACCAAGAACAAGTACCCTTTGCCGAGGATCGACGATCTATTCGACCAGCTAGCAGGAGCAGGTTGTTTCTCCAAAATAGATCTGAGATCAGGGTACCATCAGTTGAGGATAAGGAATGAAGATGTGCCGAAGACAGCTTTCAGGACCAGGTATGGGCACTATGAGTTCCTTGTGATGCCGTTTGGGTTGACCAACGCCCCTGCAGCATTCATGGACCTCATGAACAGAGTATTCAGTCAGTATCTGGATCACTTCGTTATTGTCTTCATAGATGATATCTTAGTGTATTCCAGAAATGCAGAGGAGCATGCCCATCACCTGAGGACAGTTTTGCAGACCTTGAGAGAGCATGGCTTGTATGCCAAGTTCTCCAAGTGTGAGTTTTGGCTTAGGAGCATTTCATTCTTGGGGCACATTGTGTCAGATCAGGGTATTGAAGTAGACCCCAAGAAGGTAGAGGCTGTAGCTAACTGGCCTAGACCCACCACAGTGACCGAGATCAAGAGTTTTCTGGGTTTAGCAGGTTACTACAGGAGGTTCGTTCAGGACTTCTCAAAGATTGCTGCTCCTATGACCAAATTGACAAAGAAGAATCAGAAGTTCATATGGACCGATCAGTGTGAGGAAAGCTTTGAGGAGCTTAAGAGGAGGTTGACTTCAGCACCGGTGTTAGCTCTGCCAAAAAGTGATGATGACTTCTCAGTATATTGTGATGCGTCCCGTGTGGGACTGGGTTGTGTGCTAATGCAAAATGAGAGGGTGATCGCTTATGCTTCTAGGCAGCTGAAGAAGCATGAGCTGAATTACCCCACACATGACCTAGAGATGGCAGCAGTGATCTTTGCACTCAAGATGTGGAGGCATTACCTTTATGGGGTAAAGTGTGAGATCTTCACAGACCATAAGAGCCTGCAGTACATCCTGAGTCAGAGAGAACTGAACTTGAGGCAGAGGAGATGGGTAGAGCTGTTGAGTGACTATGATTGCAAGATTCAGTACCATCCGGGTAAGGCGAATGTTGTGGCAAACGCCCTAAGCCGGAAATCACTCGGCAGTCTATCCCACATTTCAGCAGAGAGGAGGCCGGTGGTGAAGGAGTTCCACAGACTTATGAGTGAGGGATTACAGTTGGAGTTGTCTGGCACAGGTGCCTTAGTGGCTCAAATGAGAGTGACACCCGTGTTTCTGGAGCAGGTAGCTCAGAAACAGCATGAGGACCCAGAGTTGGTCAGGATAGCCCGAACGGTTCAGTCAGGCCAGAGTAATGAGTACAGGTTTGATGATAAGGGGATCCTCCGCTACGGGAACAGATTATGTGTGCCAGATGACATTGGTCTGAAGGGAGATATTATGGGGGAAGCCCATAATACCAGGTATAGTGTTCACCCTGGAGCCACCAAGATGTATCAGGATCTGAAGAGAGTGTATTGGTGGCCAGCTATGAAGAAGGACGTGGCACTGTTCGTGTCAGCCTGCGATGTGTGTCAGAGGGTGAAACTAGAGCATCAGAAGCCGGCTGGAATGTTGAATCCACTACCGATTCCAGAGTGGAAATGGGAGAATATAGCTATGGACTTCGTAGTGGGGTTACCGGCGACGTCCAACAGATTGGACTCCATATGGGTGATTGTGGACAGACTCACCAAATCTGCTCACTTCATCCCTGTCAGGAGTGGTTACTCTGTGGACAAATTGGCGCAGGTGTACGTAGATGAGATTGTCAGACTGCATGGGGTCCCGGTATCTATAGTGTCAGATAGAGGGCCCCAGTTCACCTCCAGGTTTTGGCAGAGTCTGCAGAACGCTATGGGTACCAGATTAGACTTCAGTACTGCCTTCCACCCACAGACAGACGGACAGTCAGAGAGGACCATCCAGACAATAGAGGATATGCTCAGAATGTGTGTGCTAGATTTTAGCGGTTCTTGGAGGCAGCATCTACCTTTGGTGGAGTTTGCCTACAATAACAGCTATCATCCTAGCATAGGGATGGCTCCATATGAAGCTTTGTATGGGAGGAAGTGCAGATCACCTATCTGCTGGGAGGAAGTAGGAGAGAGGACTCTTGCGGGTCCGGAGTTAGTAGAGCTTACCAGCAGGGTGGTACCCATAATCAGAGAGAGGATCAAGACTGCTGCTAGTCGGCAGAAGAGTTATGCAGATATCCGCAGAAGACAGCTAGAGTTTCAGGAGGGGGATTTGGTTTTGTTCAAGGTGTCTCCTATGAAAGGAGTGGTTCGGTTCGGGAAGAAGGGTAAGTTAGCTCCACGGTACATCGGTCCTTTCGAGGTGCTTCAGAGGGTCGGTAACGTGTCGTACAAGCTAGACTTGCCTGCTTCGATGGAGAGAATCCATCCGGTTTTCCATGTTTCTCTGTTACGAAAGTTCGTGTCGGATCCTGGAAAGGTTCTTAGTGAGCCTGATATGGAGATCCATGAGGATCTCACCTATGTAGAACAGCCGGTGCGGATCCTAGACACTCAGATCAGAAAGCTGAGGAACAAGGAAATCCCGATGGTGAAAGTCCTTTGGAACCACCACAATATTGAAGAATGCACCTGGGAGACACGGGAGTCCATGCTCCAGCAATACCCCCATCTGTTTTGAGGTGAGTGTTAGTTGTTCTATGTGTTGCATGTATGATATATTGTATGCTATGTTGTATGTTATGATTGATGCCATGCTTTGTATGTTAGTTGAGGAACATTCGGGGACGAAAGTTCTTAAGGGGGGAGAATGTAATACCCGGCTAGACTCCGATATCGGAATCCCTACCGTCCGGTGGGACCTCGGATGTCGGAAACCCCTAGAAGGGTAAAACTATGATTTTATGAAATGTTTTCATGTATTTCATGTTTTTAAGTAAGAAATTAAATGAGTTTTTGCATGAAAAATCTCTGGAGGAAAACCTAGGTTCGGCCGCCGAACTTCGAAGTTCGGCCGCCGAACATGCATGCTTTCGGAGGGACTTTAGGCGCCCGAAAATTTTGAGTGAGGGAAATGCAGGTTCGGCCGCCGAACTCCAAGTTCGGCCGCCGAACCTTGCATGCATACGGAGGCACTTTCGGCCCCCGAACGTGGCCTGGCCAGCCACCTATAAAAGGGGCACTTAGCCGAAATGGGAGAGTTTTCTCCCATTTTCAGCCACAGCAAGCTTCCGACCTCCCTCTCCCAAATCTTGTGTTTTTCTTCAATCACCACCATTTTCTTTGAGTTTTAAGGTTCCACAAAAGTTTTTGAGTGTTGTTAAGCAAGTTTGGAGCTTGGAAGTCTTGGAGCTAAATCCCTCCATTTTCCGAGCTAGGGTCGTTCTTCCTCTCGATCTTCAAGAGGTAAGCTTCGATCTATGCTTCTCTTATGTTTTATGAAAGTTTTATGCAAGTTGATGGGGTAGAATGCATGTTTAGGCTTGTTGTTAGGTTTATGGGTTTATGTTGTGATTTGAACAATGTATGTTGGAAATGTATTGTTTGAAGTGTTGTAGTTGGGGTATATTATAGTTTGAGACCCCTAGGTGTGATGTATGATGTGTATGCATGTGTAGAAACAAGTTTATGCATGTTTTGAGGCGTTTTGGAGGCTGTGGACACAAGGGAGCCAAGTTTCTGCCCTTCGGCAGAAACTCAGGTTCGGCCGCCGAAGTGACTTTCGGCCGCCGAACCCCCTTGTGGAGGCAGTTTCGGCTGCCGAAGCCTGCCCCCGAAACTCAAGTTTCGTCTCTGTCTGGGAGGTTCGGCCGCCGAAAGTGCCGCCGAACCTGCATGACTTTCGGCTGCACAGGGACTTTCGGCCGCCGAACCTGCCGCCGAAAGTGCCCTGTTCAGCCATTTCTTGCATGTTTTCATGTGATGTTTTCAGGATGTTTTAGGGGGTTTTTGGGGAGTATTTTAGAGTCAGATTCATGTATGTTTGGTCCCTCATTTGAGTCCACCTGTGTAGGTTCGGACCCGAGGAACCGAGACCCCCAGCAGTGAGCCAGCTGCTTCAGAGTCTCTTCAGAGCTAGCCAGAGGTGAGTGGAATAAACTTTAAGTTTTAAAGCAAATTAATGAAATGTTTTAGCATGATTCACGCATCATGAATGCCATGAGATATATTAGGTTGTTTGCATTAGAATTCACGAATATGTTGCATTGCATACTTTGTTGTTGATGTGGATGAATGTTGAATGATCCATTAGTCCTTGTATGTCATGATAGCCTATGTGAGTCCAGGTGTGCCTGCTACGGCTCTACGCCCCTGGCACTATGACAGATTATGGAGGTCCGGGTGTGCCTGCTACGGCTCTACGCCCCCGGCATGTATAAGTAAGAAAGATAGGGGCTAAATGGTGACAAGTTCATCCTTGTTGTGAAATGTTTGTGTTATGGCGCATACATGAAAGCATGATTTAAATTGATGTTTTATTGTTCTGCTCACTGGGCTCTAGTAGCTCACCCCACTCCCTTTATCCCCAGAGTTGCAGGTACAGGATAGATCAGGAAGTCGGCTAGAGTGAAGTTAAGTCATGTATGTTGTAATAGATAGTAGTGGACATGAACATGATGTAATGAGTATTTATGACCATGTAATGTAATGAATGATTTGATGATGTATTGAGGATTATAGTAGTGCTTGACCTAGAGGTGTGTGAATCCCCATTATGTACAGAGTGTTTAATGAGTAATGATGTTAATGACCATGATTATCCAAGCTGATATGTATGATGATGATACCCCATTGGAGTATTTGATGAGGACTCCAGTGTGGGGTTTATGTATGATTTTGTGCATGCACAGGTTTTGCTTGGATAAGAGAAAAGAAAAATTTTTACAGATCATGTATATGTTGTTATGTATGGGATTCCACAGGTTTACAGGAGGTATGTAGGCTTGCTACGGGTCCCGGCGGCCTTAAGCCGATCTGGATCCTAGCGCCGGTGACGGGTCGGATTTCCGGGTCGTTACAACTTTGGTTGTTTGGATTGATCATTGAAGCTTATGTTCCTTAGATTAATTCAATAGATTAGTTATGGAGATGGAAGATGCTTCTCACCACCATGTCTCTCCTTATGATTAAATCAATTAGGGAACGTCCTCTAATTAATTACTAATTAACAAATTGCCAAGGAACGTCCTTGGGCCTTAGGCATCAAAACAATTGTTAATTACATGAAGAAAGAGAGAGATCCAATCCTAACTACTCAAACGCATGAGATGTTGCTAGATCATACAATTCCTTAGTTGTTACACCAAGTGTTCTTATGTTTGAATAATTCCAGCAATTACGGACTAAAAATTATCCAAACTAACAATTAATTACCTTGCAATCAAGAATCAAGTGGCTAATTTGATCAAAACAACAAAGTAATAATAGATTTCAAGCATGAATTGTATGAATATTGAATAACCAAAAGACAAACAATGTGTGTTTAGATCTCACAATCCATAAAACAACCTTAGTTTCAACCAATCTTCAACTAGATAAAAAGGTTTCAGCCACTCATAGCTAAACCAAAACCAAAAATAAAAGAAAGGTAGAAGAAGATGGAGCCGGATGAGAGTCTTGCGCCAAAGGAGTTGCAAAAACGTGGAAAGAGGTAGAAAAGTCGTGCGGCTGGCCTTGTGCTCTCTTTAAATAGGATTAGATGCTGCCCTAGGTCTCCCTTGCTTCCTAATTAGTGAAGAGGCTGCCCAAGATGCTGCCCATGTACAACTTGCTGCCCAAGTATTTGCAAAAGAGGAAAGTATCGCGTTGCAAGCTCACCAGAGGGAAGGAGACGCGCAACTTGTCTTCAGAAGAGGAAAGAATCGTGCATTAATGCTTTCAGAAGAGGAAGGATGTGTGGCTTGAGCTTCAGAAGGAAAGAGGCACGTCCCAAGGCTTTCAGAAAAGGAAGGACGCGCGCCTTGGCTTCAGGAGGCAAGTGGCGTGCGCATGGACTATAGAAGAGGAAAGAGAGCGTGCAGTCATTAATGTGCAGAAGTGGAAAAATATATGTCCAGTCTTTTCTTTTTAGGTGGAGCCTTCGTTTGAATTTTGAATGCTGAATGTGGAAGAGGCAAGTGCATCTCCTTGAAATCTTGCTACCTAAATAGGAAGATTTGACTGCTGCAGTGTGTGCTCATCTTTGAATAAGGAAAGAAAGATCTGCATTTTGAATTTCAAATAATCTTCTGACTGAGCTTTCCTCATTTTCTTTTGCTTCTACACTTTCCTTATTTGAAGACTTTCATTTTCTGAAAACTTTCCTTATTTGGCACTTTTTGGCAGTTTTAAGAGCATTTTCTCCAGATTGTCTCTTTACACCTAATATCTGCAAAACATGATTAAAATCACAAAATTAGGGAGAAAAGGTGTAAATAAACATCAATAAGATTATGATAATATGGACTAAAATATTCTCTATCAATGATCTTGTTGATAATCTTGATGAATTGACTATTGAAGATCCTCAACCTCATGGAGATCAAAGTCAACCCAAAGAGGATTCAATAGAGGCAAAGGAAGATGAGGTTGGACTCCAAGAGCAACAAATGCAAATTACACAAAGTCAAGGAGCTCAACATGACTTGCCAAAGGATTGGACCTACAAGAAGTATCACCCCAAGGACCAAATAATTGGTGATGCATCACAAGGGTTATGAAAAGCGAGTTTGAGATGAGCATGATACAAGAACTCAAATTCTTCCTTGGGCTTCAAATCAAACAAGCTAAGGATGGCATCTTCATCAACCAAGCCAAATACACAAAGGAGCTAATCAAAAGGTTTGGAATGGAGAATAGCAAGCCTAGTAGAACTCCAATGAGCACAAACACCAAGCTTGACAAGGATGAAAAGGGTGAACCAATTGATGAAAAGCTCTATAGAGGTATAATCGGAAGCCTTTTATACCTCACCGCATCTAGACCGGATATTATGTTTTTCATATGCTTATGTGCACATTTTCATTCATGTCCTAAAGAGTCTCATTTCCATGCCGTTAAACGCATTCTTAGACATTTAAATGGTTAATTCATTGCATTTGGGGTTATAGTATCCTAGAAATACATCCTTTAGTTTATGTTCCTACTCGATGCCGACTTTGCCGGAAGCATTCTTGATAGGAAAAGTATCTCAGGTATTTGTCAACTTCTAGGACAATCTCTTGTTTCTTGGTGTAGCAAGAAACAAAATTCGGTTGCACTTTCAACCGCTGAAGCCGAATATATGGCGGTGGGTCTTTGTTGTAGTCAAATCCTTTAAATTAAGCAATAATTAAGAGACTTTGAAGTATCCCTTGATCACATTCCTATTAAATATGATAATACAAGTGCAATCAATCTAACCAAGAACCCCATTCAACATTCTAGAACTAAGCATATTGATATTAGACATCATTTCATTCGTGATCACGTGTTAAATGGTGATATTATTCTTGAATTTGTGGATACAAACAATCAATTAGCTGATATTTTTACTAAACCTTTAAATGAAGAAATATTTAATTTCATTAAAAGGGAATTGGGAATACTATATGGTGTTGCTTGTTGAGTGTATATTTTTTTTATATATTTTTTTCTTTATTTATTTATCTTTTTGAAAGTTTGTCAAATTGTTTGATATAGTTTTGATTGTTTTAAAAAAATGTAATTTTATCATGTTTTTGCATACCTAAATGAATAGTAAATAAAAATGTCATTTTAAATTGTTTATTCTCTTCAATGATTTAATTCCCTTTTTCAAAACACCTTAAATTCTTTCTAAATGGTATTTTATTTAATTTAAATTATATATATATATATATATATATATATATATATATATATATATATATATATATAGAGGGAAAGCTAAAAATTTCAGGTTCGGAGGCATATTCGGCCTCCTAACCTTATGTTTCAAGGGCAATATGAAAAGCGGAAAATTCTTTCTCTTTTTCTTCTCTTCATTTCGGCCGTCGAAGATTAAGTTCAGCCGCCAAACATTGTCCAGCTTCGGCCGCCGAAGCTTAGTTCGGCCGCTGAAACTGTGTGTTTTTAAAAACCCCCTGCGACAGCTTATCGTCTTTTTCATCTTCCTCGTGCGACTTTCTCTCTCTCCCCGAAGCTCTCTTCGTCTCCCTCTCAAAAATCGACTATTTTGAGGCATTTTTCCCTCAAAAACCTCCATTTTTACTCTTTTTCTTCACTTAAGCGCACAAAAACACTCTCTTTTCTCCTCAAGGAACCTATTTGGAGCGTTTTAAGTTTGGGTATGTAAACTTTCTCTCTCTATTTTTTTTGCTTTTTACTTTATTTTCTTTTGATTTAATCTTTTTTTTAGCTCTCTAATCTGCTTAGGGTTGTGTTTTTTATGAAATTGTTGATATGGGCATATAAAATCTGCTGGGTAATTTTTGTTGCTCTCTTTATATATACATATTGTTAGTTGGGTTATTTTATCTGATTTATTTTGTTTTACAAATATTTTCTTTTTGCAAATTATGAAGCAATCAAAACTTAGTTTAGTTTGGAATTATTTCTGTTTATGAATATGGGTATGGTGCAATACAGGGGTGTGCATCGGTTGGTTCCGTTCGGTACTGAATCAAACCGGCCAAAACCGATTTAATCGAATTGTTTCAAAATGTAAACCGAACCGAACCAAATAAGACAGAAAACCGAATCGAACCGAACCGAACTGGTTCGGTTCGGTTCGGTTCGAAATCAGTTTTTGAGCTTTTTTTTTCTAATTTCATTGAATTATATTATAATTTAAGCCTAATAAGAATTGATTTAAACCTAATATATTTAATTAATCATAAAATCCAATCAATTAATCATAAAATCCAAATTAACCAACAACTTCTAACCTGGATTCACTCAGGTCTGGGTCGCGTGATTCATATATTAATCTGTTCATTTTTCCACACCGAGAAAGCAGAGGATACTTGTGTAATAACAGAAATGGAGAAAATGGGTAGTCAATATAAATCAAGAACTAATTTTTCTGCCATTGAAGTTTGAATTTGGAGCTTGAGAGAAGTAAAATGACTACCTTATGCAAGTGGAAATATACAACTCCAATTTGAACTAAAAGATCACTTGGAATATCAATTGCAACATACCTGACAGAAGAATGATTAGAAGCTAAACTATTAGCAAAAACAAACCAAAACTTGAAAAAGAACAGAACTTTTAATTTCATTTAGCAAACACACCATGACTGGCCCCTGAGCTCAAACCCATCGGTCTTGACGCCATGCTTGCTTGAGCTAAGAACTCCATTACCATAATCTCGACCAACAACAGATTCACTCTCAGACTCCCACCGTCCCACATGATTGTAAACTAAAATCCAACAAAACTTGGGCAGAATTTTCTCATAAAAAGTGCCTGAAAACTAGAGTTGCAGCAGAGCAACGAATAGGAGAACAGTGGAAAATAAAGGGAACAATTCCACATGGGTTGCTTGGAATCATCTGCCACTGTTGGCTTATCAAAACAACATCAAAACAATATCAAAACTTACAGTGAAAAGAGTCTCGCGAGCGACGGCTACGAGAGAGAGACGCGAGCGATGGCCGTGAGAGAGACACGCGAAGGATGGAGAGAAGAGACTCTGGCTTTGGCGAGTGGGTGGCAGGGTGGGAAGCCGGTGGGTGGCTGTGGGACTGGCGATTGGGTGGGTGGGTGGCCATAGCTGCGGGACTGAAGCGGCAACGGATGGAGAGAAGAGACTGGCTTTGGCGAGTGGGTGGCAGGGTGGGTGGCCGGTGGGTGGCTGTGGGACTGGCGACTGGGGTGGGTGGCTGTGGCTACGGGACCTGAAGAAAGATGAAGACGCGAAGGATGGAGATTAGGGATTTGGTCTGAGAGAGATGAAGGTATCGTGTGCGCCGCGTGAAGAAGGACGTGGGATGGGAAGTGAACTGAATTGATATAACCCTATAATAAAACGCTGCGTTTTAAGATTAAATTCGGTCGGTTCGGTTCGACCGAACTATTTTGACTCCAAAACCGAACCGAACCGACCAACCCAAAATTTTTAAAAATTAAAACCGAACCGAACCGATTTTATTTTAAAACCGAACCAAATTATTAAATTAAATCGGTTCGGTCGGTTATTTCGGTTCAAACCGAAATGTGCTCACCCCTAGTGCAATAATAGTTATTTGACTATTTTGTGGTATTGTGTTGTTTATGGGTTGAGTTTTGCGGTAATTTGTTGCTTATGGGTAGCTTTTCTGTTTTTGTCATTGTCTCTTTTTTCATATGCCTCTTTAGCTGTTGTCTGTTTAAGAATGGGAAGAAAACAATCAGCCCGTAGACACCCATACTTTAGAGGTCAGTCTAGTAGGTAAGTCGAGGCTTCTAGGTCCCCCTCTCCAGACCCTCCTGCCTCTCCACCCTTTGAGTTCCCCATAGTCAGAGAGGAGGACCCTGCCTTTCAGCCATTTTCTCTCAGATTTGTTCATCCTGGGAGAACCGTTCATCCTAGCAGTATTCAATTATTTAGTTCTTATGGATTCCTTCAGCCCTTTATTGTCCAAAGTTGGGAGCATCTTCTGATCACTCCCTCAGACACTCACCCTAGGTTAGTTAGGGAGTTTTATGGTAACCTACACACTTTCACACGTCACTCTCCTCCCACCTGGTCAGTTTTGTTAATGGTCAGCTAGTTTACCTCACTCCTGACATCATTGCTCAGCACCTGGGTATCCGTAACTCTGGGGCTGTTGTCTCCATTACTCATAAGTGGATCACTAGTGAGGTCTCTTTCCTTCACCAGACTCAGGTTATTTCAGGAGATGCCGAGTGTGAGCAGCCATCTAGGCTTATGACCTGTAACATCACTACCCTACCTAAAGTCGTACATCACATTGTCACCTATGAGGTTCTCCCACGAGCAGGTCATAGGACTGCTCTCTCCTACTCTGATATGTTTGTGGTGTCCTGTCTACTAGAGGGTCGAGCTCTTAACCTGCCACTTATTATGATTCATACCATAGCAGACTCTCTTAGGCTGAGTAGAGGTTGTCTCTCCTTTGGTCGTCATCTTACCTTTCTTCTCCGAGCCCTAGGGGTTGACCCAAACACCGAGTCTGCCTTACCCTTATCTAGTGAGTACACCCCCTACACTGAGGCTACTCTCCTCCATATGGGTCTTACTAGGAGAGGCAATGAATTTTATAATTCTAGGAGAGATTTTACAGCACGTAGAGCACGAGCATCAGCGCAGACGCACAATGGTTCTGATGATGAGGAGGAGTCAGATGATGGTTCTCCTACTGATTTAGAGACAGAGCAGGCTCCTAGAGGAGATGCTAGTACAGGGCAGTCTACCGAGTAGGGTACATCTTTCCGAACTACATTTGATCTTTATGATGCCATGGGTCGTCTGGAGCTGTAGGTTGCTCACATGTCTGATCGCTAGACTCAGATGGAGCAGCAATTGGGACGACTCACTAACAAGCAGCAGACCCTCATAGAGCAGCAGAGACAGATTTTGTACTTTCTTCAGTAGTCGTCTGGAGTGCCACCTCCTCAGCCTCCTCAGTGATATGCTATATTGTCTTTTTTTTTGTTTATTTTGCTTGTATGCTCTTGTTATTCCCCTTTTGGTATTTTGGTATTTTAGTACATTTGTTTTTTATGATGTCAAAAGGGGAGATATGTACCATTTAGATGATGTTTATACATTTTAGATGATATTTATGGATATTGGATGATGCTTATGAGGACCTTGTTGGTTTCTTGATATTTATTTGACTCTTTTGGATTAAATATTTTTCTCTCTCCTAAATTGTGAATATTGTGTATAATGATAGCTCTTCTTGAGATGCATTTTTTTTGGGCTCATTCATTCATATAGGATCCATTGTATCTCATTGCATTGAGTCAAAACCCCCCTTATGTGTCTTTTCAAATTTTAAATATGGCATAAAGTATTTTTGAAAGAGGGAGCATATTAAGATGGAGTAATTTTTAAAATGCACATACTATACTTATGATTGTTATCTTATTATTTACCAATTGTTTGTCATCATCAAAAAGGGGGAGATTGTTGGACCTAAATGTTCTAATCCTTATTTTGATGATTAATAAAGAATTGGTGTGCTACTAACTATCTTCAGAAGTGTTTGTGTTGAGTTTGTAGGTCTTTTACTAAAATGAATGAAATTACTTCAGTCTCAAAAGTGAAAATGCAAATTTTGAAAGTTTACCACAAGAAAGGGATCATAAAGTAATTTGTTTGTTTATGCATTGTCGATTTATGGTTTGTGAATTTGAATTAATTAATTGTGATGGCTCAAGGTTTCTTTTAACCCTAAAAGATTATAAATATGGCCAAGTTTTAAGTAATTCACTTTGAGGGACCAAAATGAAATTTTCCAAAATTAGTGATTTTAAAATTTTTTTATCAAAATAAAAGATCCAAAAATATAGATTGCAAAAATTCAAACGGATTGAAAAACGGAGTTTCATAGCCTAAGTTATGATTTTTCAAAGAATTAAAGAATTATTTTTTGTGCCCCTAAAGCCAAATGTTCGGCTTTCGAAAGTGAGGGACAAAGACGAAAGTCTCTTATGTTCGGCAGCCGAACATTGACTTTCGGCCGCCGAAAGTGAGTTTTCAATGTGCCCCTAAGTCAAAATTTCGGTTCCGAAAGTGAGGGACAGAGATGAAAGTCCCATGTTCGGCCGCCGAACATTGCCGAAAGTCTCTTTATAAGGATGATTTCTTTCACCTCAAATGGTTAGGCCGCCGAACCTTAATCTTAGGCCGCTAAACCTGAGTTTTTCTGAGCACGATATAACGGTTATTTCTGTATATAAATGGCTCTATTTGCATTTAATGCATCCCCAATAGCCATATTTATGACTGAACTATAAATATAACGTGTTTTTTATCTGAAAAGATTACAACAACCATCTAAGCTTACAATTATTGTGATCAAAGCATTTTTCACTCTCTCTTTCTCAAAATCTTAAGCCAAAGCATTAATTTCTTGAAAACTTGTCTTGAGTTGTAATTTGTTAGTTTTTTAAGAGTGAGTGAAGGTTGTTGAGTAATTCTATTGTAGTGGGTGTGGTATTGAGCAAAAGATTGCTCTTGAGTGAAAAAGAGAATTGTTAAGAGCAAAGGCTTACTCTAAAATTGTAAGGGGTTTTAATCTTCACCCAAAGAAAATTTTATAGTAGAGTTGAACTCTCAAGGAGGGTCTTGAGAAGAGGATGTAGGCTTGAAATAGTTGAATCTCTAATTCTTGTGTTGACTATCTCCATCCTTATTACCTTCTAATTTGTGTTTTTGCCTTTAAATTTTTTATAAACCCAATTCACCGCTCTTGGGTTGCTTTAAAGGACAACAATTATTTTTTAAATATATATATTTATTTAATTTCAAATGAAAATTTAAAAATTAATCAATTTAATCTTGCTTTCAAAAAAAAATAATCAATTTAATTTAAATATATCATTTTTCAAATTAAACCATACGTTTGGTCTATTTAACCCATAAATTGAATATCTAAGCTTACAAATTTGAGTGTGAATAATTTTAAACGTTATATATATTAAAAAGGATTATAAATATTTTAAATCTAAATGTTTTGGTATAAATTTGATAGATGAGGCAAAAATTTACAAACCATATAATCATCCAGAAAATGGTAACTTTTTTTCCATTCTCTCAATTTGAAACACAAAATAACAAATACCTTAATTCTGAACATTTTTTAATTATCTTAATGTTTAAATTAAAAAATTATTTACCATAAAAAAATAATAACAAAAAAATTACCATTAATCTCAAAAAAACTCATTAATTAATATTTCAATTTTAAAAAATATATTAAAATATCTTTTATATTTTAAAAGTCTATTAATTAATTAATTCACTATTAATTTTAATTATTAAATATTAAAAAAAATCTGAAATACCCTTACTGAAAAGGACTATAAATAAATTTTTTATAAAATTAAAAAATTAACTAATAATTTTTTAAATTATAAAAATTAAATAATAAAATATTTAACCGTTAAAACTAATAAAAAAATTAACTATTAAATTTTTAATATTTTAATTTATTTTTTAAAATCAAGGAATCAATTAACAGTTTCCTCGTAATACATGATTAAATAATAAATTTCTTATGATAAAATCATTTTCAAAGAAAAACAATAATAAGGTTGACTAAATAGAAATTCTTAAGAGCTAAGGACATGCTGAGGCACCGCTCTTAGCTTATTTCTTGCTGGGTGTAGAGAGTTCTTTCTTAGCTTCTTTTTAGGCTTCTTTCTTAGCTTCTTTCTCTTTCTAGTCTTCTTTCTCTTTCTTAGCTTCTTTCTTGGCTTCTTCCTTGGCTTCTTTCTCTTTCTTAGCTTGTTTTTTGGCTTCTTTCTTGGCTTCTTCCACGGCGTCTTTGGCTTTCTCAACTTCTTTCTTGGCTTCTTTATGGGCGTCTTTGGCTTTCTCAACTTCTTTCTTGGCTTCTTTATGGGCGTCTTTGGCTTTCTCAACTTCTTTCTTGGCTTCTTTATGGGCGTCTTTCGCTTTATCGACTTCGCTCTTAGATTCTTTCTCGTCTTCATCCTCTTTCTCAGCTTCTTTCTTGTCTTCATCCCCTTTCTCAGCTTCTTTCTTGTCTTCAGCCTCTTTCTCAGCCTTTTTCTTGGCTTCAGCCTCTCTCTTGGCTGCAAAGGGACATTTTATCTTGGTTTCTTTCTCGCTGGGAGCAGCGACACCAGAAGCACTTGTAGGACTAGAAGCACTTGCAGGACCAAAAGCACTTGCAGAATCAAAAGCACCTGTAGAACCAGAAGCACTTGCAGGACTAGAAGCACTTGCAAAATCAGAAGCACTTACAGGAACAGAAGCACTTGCAGGACTAGAACTAGAAGCACTTGCAAAATCAGAAGCACCTACAGGACTAGAAGCACTTGCAAAATCGGAAGCACCTGCAGGACCAGAAGCACTTGCAAAATCGGAAGCACCTGCAGGACCAGAAGCACTTGCAAAATCGGAAGCATCTGCAGGACCAGAAGCACTTACAAAATCAGAACTAGAAGCGCTTGCAGGACCAGAAGCACCTGCAAGACTAGAAGCACCTGCAGGACCAAAAGCACTTGCAGGACTAGAAGGTTCTGAATTAATATGCGCAACAGAAAAGGAGGAGAACATAATCAATAGTGAAATATAGCAGACGGAAAACTCAAATTTCTTCATCTTATAACTAAGTGATAGATTTTGGTTTTTCCCTTTGTTTTATCCTCTTTTTGGGTTTTGAAGATATTTATTTTTGAGTTGATGAATAAACATGCAAACCTCTGCAGCTTTTATATTTCTCTTGATACTAAGATTAGAAAGCTAAGATCCATGATTTGAGGAGACTTGGTGAGCTAAATTAGGAAGTAAATCTCTATTTTTATCCGTTTCTTAAAAATATTTCCAAATTTTCTCAAATTTCTTTATAAAATATTTTTTCATTTTTTAATTTGTTTTGACCTGTACAAATAATATAAATCAAGTGAAAGCATCAAATAATAGCTAAAACTAAAAGTTTTAAAATTAAATATAAAAATCTAATAAAATTCATGAAAATCAATCAAAATAGATAGATGTGATTCCAAAATTATATGGGTAAATATGTAAAATTTTACCATATCAGGAGCTCCTCAGTCGTGGTTTACTCTTCCCCGCTTCAAGTGGGCTGTAAATTTTTTTTATTTTGAGTTTTATTATTTTTTCTTATAGATTTATGTTGATCTTTGAGTGCTATTCTTAATTAGATAGGTTGTTTTCTTCTTCCCTTTACGTATTTTCTTTGGTTTTCTAGGTGGCTGAGGCTCAGATCTTACTCCTCAGTTGTTATTAAGAGTCAACAATTGCATGCAATTATCAATTAGAAACTTGCGAGAATCAGAGGTTCTGAAAGGCATGAGTGAGTTGCCGAAGAGGATCCCTATCTTCACTCTTATTAATGTTGTTGGATATGTCGTCTCTCTATTGGCCTGACATGTTGATGACTTCTCCTTTTCCAAGACCTTTGTCACGGTCCAAAGGTGTTAGGACCAAGGACCCCCAAAATTGAAAGGAAAATTGGCTTTACGGGTTGTTAGAGCCAATTCTGCATTTGGGCCTGTGTGGCAGCCCAAATGAGGTTCAACGGGCTTGTACTACTGGTTGCAGGGGAAAAATGCCAACTGGGGCAGATTGGCCAGCAGACAGGGTGAACGGGCCCGTGGGTGCCAGAGGTGACTGGCACTGTTGGGGAAAACAGGCAGACTTGCGGGCCAGGAGGGCTAGCAAGCGAGGTTCACTGGGGGACTGGGCCAGGCATGGAGCCCAGCAGGCCAGACGGGCTGGCGAAGGCAATGGAGGCAATCTGGCGAGTGGCAGGCCCAACGGGGTGCAATTGGGCCAGCCCAGCACGGGGGAAGGTGCTGGAAGCCAGGGGGCATCGCCAGATGGAAGGAGGTTCAATGGGGCTGGAACATTCGAGAAGGTTCCAGGGGCATCCGGAGATGTCCAGACGCAGATGAGGTTCAGCGGGCACGCTGGCAGGCCGCGCGAGGCTGGTGGGCCGAGCGCGCAGATGGGGCGAGCTGGTGGGCCGCACGCGTGGGACGATGCTGGTTGGCCGCGCGGGGAAACGAGGTTCACGCGGGCTGGAAGACGCGCGAGAATTCCAGAAGCTTCGAGGATTCTCCTGGCGCTGCTGGAAGCTGCCAGGCGCGGGCAGAGAGGCGCAGGCGGGCGCGGGGCGCACGGGCCCGTAGCACGCCAAAACGAGGTTCATTGCCAGAATCTGCCAGAAAATTTCAGAACGTCCCAGATTGCTCCCAAACCGCCTAAACAAGGGCAGACACGTGGAAAAACACCAACCACGTGATTAGGTCGGTTGAGCACCCTCATTTGCCTATAAATACCCCCATTGGCAACATGTAACTTAAGAAGCAACTAAAGAGTGGAAGCTTCCAACACCAAAATAGCCTTTGGGACATCTTGTACACACTTTGTGGTACATTTGTGAGCTTTCTTGTATTCTTGCCTTGTAAATTTTCCCAAGTGTAATATAAGAGCCATTTTCCCCAATTCTCTTCCCTTCTAGCTAGTTTAGCTAGTTTAGCTTCCTTCATCCCACAAGAAGCTGGCCGAGCTCTTCACAACCCTTCAATTACTTTCCACTGCGTGATTGTGAGGTTAGGCTGACTTAGCTCGACGGACTGAGCTGAGTGCCGCACGGCTTAAGTGATTTTCGGGGTTGGAATCATTAAGCCCGTGACAAGTGGTATCAGAGCGTTGGTTTGCTTGATTGGGTAGAAGATATCCGATCCAAGCGAGGTGATTGCTGGGGGAGTTGCTCCAATGGTGGAGGAGCAAGGCGGCGGCAAAAGGAAAGGAAGGGGCAAATCGAGGGAGCCTACACGAGCTAGGGAGGAGCTCGGTGATTTGGAGACCCGTCTTGCGAAGGTGGAGCTAGTCTTGATCGAGGAAGAGGAGAAGTTCGAGGAAGTTGACACCCGCATCGAGGAACTTGGCAATGGGATGGAAGAGTTCCGTGAGGAGATGCTAGGTGCCCTCGACTCTGCCGTCGATAAGCTAGCAAGTGAGATGGGGTCACTTAGGGATGCCCATTCCGAGGAGAATGCTGCCATTAAAGAGGAGAACCATTTCCTAAGGGCGGAAATGGATAGGATGATGGGGAGGATGAAGGAGCTCGAGGAGCAATTGGCATTGTTGCGCTCCGTGGTAGTCCAAGGTGGTATGGCAGCCACACCATCCACTTCGGGGGCTCCTATGGCACGAGTGGAAGTGCCTAAACCACAAGCGTTCAGGGGGACGCGTAATGCGAAGGAGATAGACAATTTCCTATGGAGCTTGGAGCAATATTTCAAGGCCCTAGGAATTGTGGAAGATGCTAGGAAGATTGATCATGCCCCACTGTATTTGGCTGACACCGCCATGGTTTGGTGGCGAAGGAGAGAAGCTGACATCGAGAAAGGCACTTGCACATTGGAGACATGGGATGATTTCAAGAGAGAATTGAAGAGGCAATTCTACCCAGTGAATGCTGCTCATGAGGCACGAGCAAGGCTAAGGAGGCTTACTCAACGAGGGACGATTCGAGATTATGTGAAAGAGTTCACCGAGGTAATTCTTGAAATCCCTGGCTATCCTGATAGTGAAGCACTCTTTGCTTTTATGGATGGGTTGCAGCATTGGGCAAGGCTTGAGATTGAAAGGCGTGGAGCCCAAGATCTTGCCACTGCCATTTCTATTGCCGAGTCCTTGACTGAATATCAGAAAGGGGACAAAGGCAAGGCGATGAGGGTTGGTTGAAGGTTGTCAACTCTTTTCCAACCCCGACATATGGAGTTGCAAGGAATGTCCAAGTAAAGATAGGTGAGTGGACTGGAACTTTGGACTTCTACATTATTGATTTGGATGATCACTCTTGTGTGCTAGGCATGGATTTCATGGATAAGGTGAAGGCAGTTCTTCTCCCCTATGCCAATGATATGTGCTTAGCTGATGGAAACACTTTGAAGGCCATAAACTTGGCAAGAGGGAAGGGTGCCACTAGCACACTCTCTAGTTTACAAGTAGTAAGTCCAAAGGAGTTGCCCAAGGAGCCATTGCCACCTAGGAGAAGTAAAGGGCATGATGAGATGAAGAAGAGAGTGAGGATGACTGTCGACGCGATGGGTCCAAAGTATTCCTTGTTAAGGCGCATCAAAGAGGCAACGATGCGTGATGGGCAAGCCAAGCAACTGGTGAGGTTGGCTCGCGATGGGGTAACAAGGAAGTTTGTGGTTGATAATGGGCTCATCAAGACGAGGCGTGGCAGCATCTTTGTGCCTAGATGGGGCAAGCTTCGTGAAGAAGTCATGAGGTGGTGTCATGACTTCATGATTGGTGGCCGTCCAAGTGTAAGGAAGATGATGGCAATGCTTGGACGTGAGTTCTATTGGCATCACATGGTGATGGATGTCAAGTGGTTCGTGAGGACTTGTGTGGGGAATCATAGAGTGGATGACGATTCTCCAAGGGAGGTAAATTCTGAAGGACGTTCTCCATCTGCACCATGGGAGAGTAGACCATGGAGGTCGAAGGTGCGACTTCGTGGAGACGCGACGAGGGCGTCACGAGAATAGCTGGGGGAGAATGTCACGACTCTTCCCATGCCTCCCTAAAATCCAAAGAATTTTGTGAAGGAAGAATGGTGGGACAGCCCTATGGAGTGCCAAGGGGCGATTGGTGGCAGCAGCTGCGGGGCAGGCAGTTGGCTGGCCAACGGGCAGTTGGCAGATTCGTGGTTGGCCAGCGGAGCGTGGTTGGCCAGCGGGCGTGGTTGGCCAGCGGAGCGTGGTTGGCCAGCGGAGCTGGTTGGCCTACGGATACGATTGGCCTATGAAGCTGGTTGGCCTACGGATACGGTTGGCCTACGAAGCTGGTTGGCCTACGGATACAGTTGGCCTACGAAGCCGGTTGGCCTATGGATACGGTTGGCCTATGGAAGACTGGTTGGCCTACGGATCTGTGCCAGACGAGGGTCAATCGGCGGAACGGGCTGGAAGGCGCCCAAAGCTTCCAGAGGCAGCTGGGGCGCGCGGGAAGCTGCCAGGATGTTCTGGTTGGCCTACGAAAATTCCAGAAGGCACTAGAACGGGCCAGTAGCGCCCAGAATTGGCCAGAATTGGCCAGAACAGCCCAGAACCTTCCAGAATCTGGTTGGCCAGCAGATTCAACCCAGCAAAATGGGTCCCACAGGCAACTCAGCCACCATGTCCAGAATTCTCTACAGGGTGTGAAATTACATTTAAGTCCCTGAATGTTCTAGAGAGTCAATCCTAGCCACATGTTGGAGAATGCATCTCCACCTCACATTAAGGAGGTGGGATGCCTATAAATAGCCACTTAGGCAATTCATTTGTACATAGAACATAGAAGAAGTAAGAAAGGGAGCAAGTGAGATACCAAAGAGTGTACAAAGCCTTGTAAAGCTTTCTTTGAGCAATACAAATTTCTTCCTTCCATCATCATTCTCCTTTGAGCTTAGCCAACACTTTTCTCACACAACTAAGCTTCCGTTGCCACAATCACCCAATTGCTCTTATTTTGAGCAAGGAGTAAGGCTGAACTTAGCTAGGGGAGCTAAGTGCCGCACGGTTTAAGTGAGTTTCGGGTATTGAAACACTTAGTCCGTGACAAGTGGTATCAGAGCCGTTGGAGGCAAATTCTGCCTGGTTCTGGTTGGCCAGCAGTAGAATACAGTGAGGTTTATTGCTGCTGCAATTGGAGTTGCCGAAATACCAGAGGTTGGTATTCCTGCTTCAGTGAGGGTCAGCTTGCCTTTCTGAGGTTATTTCCAGCTAATTCTGGGCAAGAGTCTGCCAGAATTATTGGGGTGCTGGTTTGGCAGGAACTGAGGATATTTCTGCCAGTTTCTGGGCAAGTTGCTGAGCAGTTTCGGCAAGGGCGATTTTTGGCTGCAGAAGAACAGTCCAGCAAGGATAGCCTGTCCAGAATTGTGAGGGTGATTTCTGGGCATTGGTGACAGATTTTCAGGGGAGGAAAATCTGTGTGCTGGAAGAGTAACCAGTGAGGTTCAAAACTGCCTACAGGGGTAGTGCAGTGAGGTTCTTTCTGTGAGAGGCCAAAATCAGCAGAATTTTACCCGCAACCAAGTAGAGAGGAGTACTTGGTTCCCCCACCCGTTTTTGGAAGAAAGGAGGTTTTCATTAGAAGGAAGCAAATTTTGCCAACGATGTCAAGCCCGACAAAGGAAGTTGTGGCGGTTGGCTTGGGTGCTCCAAAAGGGAAGGAGCATGGTGACCTAAGGAGGAAGTTGGAGCCAAAGAAACCTAGCCAAGGGAGAGCGGAGCTAGGGGACTTTGAGGTCGAGCTCGCAAGGGTGCAATTGCGACTTATCGATGATGATCAATGCTTCGAGGAGATAGAGTCCCACCTTGAGGAACTTGAGTCTAGCATGGACGAGGTTCGCGAGGAGATGCAAGGGGCGCTAAATGAAGCCATCGACAAGGTGGTCAAAGAAGGTGAGTCTTCGAAATCCTCCCTCCTTAGTGAAATTGCCGCACTTAAGGAAGAGAATGTATTGTTGAGGGGTGAACTTGGGAAATTAGTAGAGGAGTTGAGAAGGATGAAGGGTGAGGTGGAGAATTTGAGGAAAGATAGGGATTGTGAGTCCACTTCATCCATCCCTCTACTAGGCAAGGAGGAAGTCCCGAAGGAGAGTAGATCTTTGCGAATGTGTTATTTTTGCAAAGGTCCTCATAGAAGTGGTGAATGCCCAAGGAGGAGTGAGCTTGTTGTAAGGGAGCAAAGCAACAAGGAGACTCCGTTGGAGCCAAGGGTGGCACACTTGGGTTCTTTACAAGTGCGTGGAGCACTTGGACGGATGGAAACTTTGGAGGAGCAAGATGAGGAAGCAGGTACCTCATCATCTTCTTCATCATCTTCATCTTCATCTTCATCTTCGTGTTTGGAGAAGGACCTAGGGGAATGTGGAGACCAAAAGGGTATGGAGTTGCCGAAGGAGCTACCACCAAGGGAAAAGGTGGATGGTGCCATGGACGAGGGGTCCAAAGTAGCTGAAAGTCCGAGGGAAGTGGTTTCGCCGAAGCAAGGGAGGCGTAGACGACGACGCTCAAGGGGGAGCAAAAGTAGGTGCAAAGCCGAGGGGATGGCAAAGTCACCTAGCCACAAAGACAAGGGGAATGCTACTAGTGCACTAGAGGACAAGGCTGAAGGCAACACTTCGTATGTAGGTGGACATACGGAGGGGTCCTCCACAACTTCGCACAAGGGAGATGCGAAGAGGTCTGAAGTTTGCTCAAGTGGTGTTGGGCAAGCGAAGAGGACGTGACGAGGGCGTCGCGGGTATGAGTGGGGGAGAATGTCACGGTCCAAAGGTGTTAGGACCAAGGACCCCCAAAATTGGAAGGAAAATTGGCTTTACGGGTTGTTAGAGCCAATTCTGCATTTGGGCCTGTGTGGCAGCCCAAATGAGGTTCAACGGGCTTGTACTGCTGGTTGCAGGGGAAAAATGCCAACTGGGGCAGATTGGCCAGCAGACAGGGTGAACGGGCCCGTGGGTGCCAGAGGTGACTGGCACTGTTGGGGAAAACAGGCAGACTTGCGGGCCAGGAGGGCTAGCAAGCGAGGTTCACTGGGGGACTGGGCCAGGCGTGGAGCCCAGCAGGCCAGACGGGCTGGCGAAGGCAATGGAGGCAATCTGGCGAGTGGCAGGCCCAACGGGGTGCAATTGGGCCAGCCCAGCATGGGGGAAGGTGCTGGAAGCCAGGGGGCATCGCCAGATGGAAGGAGGTTCAATGGGGCTGGAACATTCGAGAAGGTTCCAGGGGCATCCGGAGATGTCCAGACGCAGATGAGGTTCAGCGGGCACGCTGGCAGGCCGCGCGAGGCTGGTGGGCCGAGCGCGCAGATGGGGCGAGCTGGTGGGCCGCACGCGTGGGACGATGCTGGTTGGCCGCGCGGGGAAACGAGGTTCACGCGGGCTGGAAGACGCGCGAGAATTCCAGAAGCTTCGAGGATTCTCCTGGCGCTGCTGGAAGCTGCCAGGCGCGGGCAGAGAGGCGCAGGCGGGCGCGGGGCGCACGGGCCCGTAGCACGCCAAAACGAGGTTCATTGCCAGAATCTGCCAGAAAATTTCAGAACGTCCCAGATTGCTCCCAAACCGCCTAAACAAGGGCAGACACGTGGAAAAACACCAACCACGTGATTAGGTCGGTTGAGCACCCTCATTTGCCTATAAATACCCCCATTGGCAACATGTAACTTAAGAAGCAACTAAAGAGTGGAAGCTTCCAACACCAAAATAGCCTTTGGGACATCTTGTACACACTTTGTGGTACATTTGTGAGCTTTCTTGTATTCTTGCCTTGTAAATTTTCCCAAGTGTAATATAAGAGCCATTTTCCCCAATTCTCTTCCCTTCTAGCTAGTTTAGCTTCCTTCATCCCACAAGAAGCTGGCCGAGCTCTTCACAACCCTTCAATTACTTTTCGCTGCTTGATTGTGAGGTTAGGCTGACTTAGCTCGACAGACTAAGCTAAGTGCCGCACGGCTTAAGTGATTTTCGGGGTTGGAATCATTAAGCCCGTGACACCTTGCATGCAGATCTTCTTTTTGGGAAGAGGCATCTCTAATTTGTTGGCTTTGTTTTCTTACGTCTTTTGGATCCCAATGCCTTTCCATGTTCTAACTATTTTTTTTCTTTTTCTGAAGATGAAGGTTGCTATGCTACCAGCACAAAGTACTCGGATCGAACTTTTGGTGGCAGCGGCTTTTGCTGTTTCTTGTTGGCTTTGTCGAGTTATGCTTCCGATTGACCTACCCGGGTCTAGGTTGGGTTGGTCTTGGACCTTAAGCCTTACGTGTATAGTTATGTATTTTGAGTTAAACTTCCTTTATATTCTTGTGTTCCTCTTTATATATTCTTTTTCTTTAATTTCTAACCGATAAATATTAAAATTGACTAAGAGATAAATGTATTCAGAATAATGATAGACAGTGTTAGAGTAGAAAAATAAAATAAAATTTCAATCTTTAAAATGATAAATAAATGAGGATAAAAAGAATTGATTACATATGATACAAGCTTAATCCAATAAGAGACACTGTTATTTTAAATATTTATATAGGTATTTATATAAAATTAATTTAAATTTATGTAATAAATGTATAAATCTGAGTAGATATTTAGTATAATAACCATTTACTTTTTAAAAATATTTTTTAAATCTCAATATATTAATAAAAAATTATAAAATCAGAAACGTTATCAAACAATAAAAAATTATATATAAAATTTAAAAAACATTAAATCTCCCAAATAAATATAACTTATAACTAGTCACGATATAAGATAAGCAATCATATTAATTTGGAAAAATTACTTTTTAGTCCCTGAACTTTAACGTAATTAACACTTCTGTCCCTCTATTTTGGCGACCCAACACTTAAGTCCCTCACTTTATTTTCTGTCCAAATTCGTAGTCCTTCCGTCCAAAATAGCCGTTTGGGACACGTGAATTGACAAAATTAACCCTCACTAAATCCAAACCCAAATGCCTCTTCTTCTTCTTCTCCTTCTTCTTCCTACCCTTTTCTGCAACTTCTTCTTCTTTCTTCTTCTTTCTTCTTCTTCTTCTTCCTACCCTCCTTTCTGCAACTTCTTCTTCTTCTTCTTCTTCTTCTTCTTCTTCTTCTTCTTCTTCTTCTTCTTCAACTGGAGAAAACATGAAAGAGAAAAAAAAAAAAAAAGGAATTTCACATTAAGAGAATGGTATTTCTGGAAAAAATTATCACCTCTCACTTTTGACTCTTTGACCAAACGGTTTAAATGGACGGAAGGACTACGAATTTGGACGGAAGAGAAAGTGAGGGACTTAAGTGTTGGGTCGCCAAAATAGAGGGACAGAAGTGTTAATTACGTTAAACCTTAGGGACTAAAAAGTAATTTTTCTTATTAATTTTAGTTAGAATCCATGTTAAGGTCTATTAGATTGGTGTGAATAGAGAATTTTATAATTATTAATAATTTTTCTAAATCGAGACCAAACATGTTCGTAGAATTTAAAAATATTTATCACCCTTAACATCAATTTTAATATTAATATTATTATATCTTAGTCTTTTAACCAGCTTAAAATCTGTCTGAGAGCCATAACGCCCGCCCAATCACTAATCAACCCACCACAAAATCATCTAGAATTATCTCTAATCAAAGCTGCAAAACAAACCTACACCTCTTGCTTATAAATTCTGACATCCACATTGTATTTTTTCATCTCAAAATTAGTTATGACCCAATTTACCATCCAGATATAATATTAAAACTAATTATCAATCTGTTAGCATATTTAATCACAGAGAGTGCACAATTTTCTACCTTAGAAAAAAAAATCTATTGATAATCACCGAGTTTCACTAGTAGTAGTAGAAAGGTCGGATCTGAGAACATAATACTGATCCAAAGCCCTGAAAGCCTTTTCTGAGCAGCTGGACCACCATTTTAGCCTTGATCCGGGCATGCTTAATAAGCTGAGTCCAGTACGAATCTAGACCTAGTGGAAAGAAAACCAGTCCGGTGATGTGATATGATGGGAATTCACAGGCTCAGTCACCTCGCAGCCCTACCTGCTTACGCACAAAAGAGAATATGGAGAGTACCTCTGAAATATCTGTACGAATGGATCGGTGTGACAGCACGTCACTAGCAGACAAAAGGAAAAAGAATAAAAGAGGAGACACGCCTTCTAGGCGGACCAAGCCTACACACACATACTGAAAATCCTATTATTCTCTAGATCGCCTACCATTTCATATAACTTTTTATTCTTATAATTCACAATAAAAAAAATTCTTCATAAAACTACTGTTAATATAATTTAGAAAATTAGTAAAATACTTAAATATTTTATTAAAAAATATTTTCCACTTAAAATATGTTGTGTGATAATTATTTTTTAAATGTAAATTATTTTCAACAAATAAATAGTCTTATTATTATATAATCTTTCAAATTTCTATAGCCTTATTAACAAATAAATAAATCACTCAAAACATATCTAAGGGAGTAAACACTTAAAAAAAATAAATGGGAGATCAAACAAATTTGAATTCAATTAATTATTATTATTTTGAATTTTTTGTGGGTATGTTATTTTTTAAATATACGTATTTATTTAATTTCAAATAAAAATTTAAAAATTAATCAATTTAATTTAAATATATCATTTTTCAAATTAAATCATACGTTGGTCTATTTAACCCATAAATTGAATATCTAAGCTTACAAATTTAAGTGTGAATAATTTTAAATGTTATATATATTAAAAAGGGTTATAAATATTTTAAATCTAAATTTTTTGGTATAAATTTGATAGATGAGGCAAAAATTAACAAACCATATAATCATCCAGAAAATGGTAACTTTTTTCTCTGTCTATCAATTTGAAACACAAAATAACAAATATCTTAATTCTGAACATTTTTTAATTATCTTAATGTTTAAATTAAAAAATTATTTACTATAAAAAAAATAATAACAAAAGAAAATTATAATTAATTCCTGAAAAAACTCATTAATTAATATCTCAATTTTAAAAAATATATTAAAATATCTCTTACATTTTAAAAATTTATTAATTAATTAGTCCTCTATTAATTTTAATCATTAAATATTAAAAAAAATTTTGAAATACCTTTAATGTTGAACCACTATTAATAAATTTCTTATAAAATTAAAAGATCAACTAATAAATTTTTTAAATTATAAAAATTAAATAATAAAATATTTAACCATTAAAACTAATGAAAGGATTAACTATTAGATTTTTGATATTTTAATTTATTTTTTAAAATTAAAGAATCAATTAATGGGTTTTTTCATAATATATAGTGATTAAATAATAAATTTCATATAATAAAATCATTTTCAAAGAAAAAAATAATAAGGTTGACTAAATAGAAATTCTTAAGAGCTAAGGACATGTTGAGGCATCGCTCTTAGCTTATTTCTTGCTGGGTGCAGAGACTTCTTTCTTAGCTTCTTTTTAAGCTTCTTTCTTAGCTTCTTTCTCTTCTTCTTTCTCTTTCTTAGCTTCTTTCTTAGCTTCTTCCTTGGCTTCTTTCTCTTTCTTAGCTTGTTTTTTGGCTTCTTTCTCGGCTTTTTTCTCGGCTTCTTTCTCTTTCTTAGCTTGTTTTTTGGCTTCTTTCTCGGCTTCTTTCTCTTTCTTAACTTCTTGCTTGGCTTCTTTCACGGCGTCTTTCGCTTTCTCAGCTTCTTTCTTGGCTTCTTTATGGGCGTCTTTCGCTTTCTCAACTTCTTTCTTTGCTTCTTTCACGGCTTCTTTCGCTTTATCGACTTCGCTCTTAGATTCTTTCTCGTCTTCATCCTCTTTCTTAGCTTCTTTCTTGTCTTCATCCTCTTTCTCAGCTTCTTTCTTGTCTTCAGCCTCTTTCTCAGCCTTTTTCTTGGCTTCAGCCTCTCTCTTGGCTGCAAAGGGACATTTTATCTTGGTTTCTTTCTCGCTGGGAGCAGCGACACCAGAAGCACTTGTAGGACTAGAAGCACTTGCAGGACCAAAAGCACTTGCAGAATCAAAAGCACCTGTAGAACCAGAAGCACTTGCAGGACTAGAAGCACTTGCAAAATCAGAAGCACTTACAGGAACAGAAGCACTTGCAGGACTAGAACTAGAAGCACTTGCAAAATCGGAAGCACCTGCAGGACCAGAAGCACTTGCAAAATCGGAAGCACCTGCAGGACCAGAAGCACTTGCAAAATCGGAAGCACCTGCAGGACCAGAAGCACTTGCAAAATCGGAAGCACCTGCAGGACCAGAAGCACTTGCAAAATCGGAAGCACCTGCAGGACCAGAAGCACTTGCAAAATCGGAAGCACCTGCAGGACCAGAAGCACTTGCAAAATCGGAAGCACCTGCAGGACCAGAAGCACTTGCAAAATCGGAAGCACCTGCAGGACCAGAAGCACTTGCAAAATCGGAAGCACCTGCAGGACCAGAAGCACTTGCAAAATCGGAAGCACCTGCAGGACCAGAAGCACTTACAAAATCAGAACTAGAAGCGCTTGCAGGACCAGAAGCACCTGCAAGACTAGAAGCACCTGCAGGACCAAAAGCACTTGCAGGACTAGAAGGTGCTGAATTAATATGCGCAACAGAAAAGGAGGAGAACATAATCAATAGTGAAATATAGCAGACGGAAAACTCAAATTTCTTCATCTTATAACTAAGTGATAGATTTTGGTTTTTCCCTTTGTTTTATCCTCTTTTTGGGTTTTGAAGATATTTATTTTTGAGTTGATGAATAAACATGCAAATCTCTGTAGCTTTTATACTTCTCTTGATACTAAGATTAGAAAGCTAAGATCCATGATTTGAGGAGATTTAGTGAGCTAAATTAGGGAGTAAATCTCTACTTTTTAATTCTTCACATGACTCGGTATGCCTTTAAAATCTTAACTAAAATTATCTACAATGCTTAATTCTACAGCATTCAAAGATTTTTCCTTTCAATGTGGTAACAAGATTTGAACGTTCAACACTAATTTTATTACTTTTCTTTTTCCTTATTTGAACTCATATGTACTCTTTATACTCTATACTTCCTAGTGTTATAATAATGTTGCTATTTAGAAAAAAAAAATACTATCGGTCTCTAATAATTTTTTTCATCTCCAAAAGAAGATTATATGAAAATTCTAGTAGCTATATACATTAATATTTTATTTGTAATTGTAATTTAAACAATAATATTATCAATAATATATTAATGTTAATTTTTAACATAATAATATTGTTGACACGAAAAAACATATGTGCACTTTAATGTGTCATAATATTTTCATCGATATTTAAAGGTTTTTCAATCATGTATCATAATTTCTTTCAACCACTTAAAAAAATTAAAATAAAGTTGCTCATTCTTTAGCTTCTAGAGCCATTAAGAATTTCAACTTGTAATCTAATGGCTTAACATATATTTATTTTTAGAGCCATACGACCTTGATCTTAATCAAATTTACAACCTGTTCTATTTCATTACATTTTTCATGGACTAATCACTTATTCAGGGCAATAATGCATATATCTATTAAGAAAAAAGAAACCTTAATTTGCTTTGTTATCGAATTACTAATGGTTTGTTTTCATTAAAGAGTATTTAAAAAATAATTTAAAAATAAATTTACTAAATTCTATTTATAAAAATATTAAAATAATAAATAGCAAATAAATTTAAAATAATTTGTAATAATTTTATCAATTATTTTAAAGGGAAACATATTAAATTGACAATTATACAAAATAATTTTTTCATTTTCTGAATTAAATTTAATTTTAAACTATTATCAAAAAGTTAATAAACTTAAATAAGACTAAATAAACTAAATAGATTATAATTATAATGTGAAATCTTGACGAGTGATGTTATTTGGTTTTTTAATAATAATTTAGAAATAAATTTAAATTTAAAAAATTTGATATTTTAAACAATTTAATAAATAAATTTTAGTTTTTAAGCCAATTTTAAAGTTTTGAATTTGATTATCCATTACGGCGAAAAAGCAAATTCAACAATCACTCAGTTTTGTGCTTATCGCTCAACTTCATTTTCTCATCAAAATATCCTCTAATTGTAATTTTGTCTCAGCAAAAATCTCTATTATTTGTAATAGTAAATTTGCAGATTAAAATTATTGAAATTACTTTTTTTCTCTTCTTTTCTTTTATTTTTATGGTTTTTTATATTATTTATTTATGTATGTAATATTTTAATTAAGGTTATTAATATTAATTTATTTAAATATTAAAAATTTTAGTTAAAATATTATGTAAAATATTAATAAATTAATATAAAAGCTATAGCATTTTATTTTAATATTAAAAATAATAATTAATCATAATGAATTTTATTAGTAAATATAATATAATATTTTATCTATTTAATTATAAAAATACTGGAGAAATAAAAAAAAAAAGATAGAAAAAGATAATGTCATTATTTCCAACCTGAAACCTACTATTGCAAGTTAAAGAGGACTTTTTTAGACAAAATTAAGCTTAAAAGATATTTTGATGACAAAATAAAATTAAGGGATAAATATGAAATCACTCTTAAAGTTGAGGGATAAATATAAAATTATTTTTAAAATTGAGAAATATTTTGATGATAAAATAAAATTGAGAGATGCACATGAAACTTTAATTTAACTTATTTTAATTTTTTTCTTAATTAATTGATTTAATAATTTCAATTTCAATTTAGTTTAGTCAAAGAGCAAAGAAAATCAAGTAATTAAGTTTACTAAGAATTAAAAAATTTAGTCCATAATTTTTTATTTTTTAATTAAATTTTTAAATAACTTTTATTGGTTAAAAAAGAAGAAAATAATTTATTATTATTTAAAAATATTTAATTTAATTTAATCAGATAGAAATATCCTATTTGAATATAAATTTTATTTTTTAAAAAAAATAATTTTATAAATAAAAAATATATATGAGATTTCAACATACTTAGATTGATAGTTAGATGGACTGAAAAACAAAAAAGAAAATAATTTATTATTATTTAATTTAATTGAGTATAATTATTTCATATTTGAATATAAATTCTATTTTTATGAAAAAACAAATTTATTAATAAAATATACTTTATTATTAATTAAAAATGAACTCTTATAAATCAAATTATATTTATAAGTAACGTATTTTTCTTTTAAAAATTATTTAAAAAAATCTTTTTTTTCATTGTTTATCATGTTATATAAATTTAAATAATACAAAATTGATATAAATAAAAAAGATTGTATTCTTTAACTTTAACCATTTTTTACAATTTTTAAAAATTACATTACTCAATTTGATTCATTTAAACCTAATTTAATAAGAAATTGAAAATATTTTATCATAATACTTTATTACTTTTCTATAAAATAATATTTAAAAGTGGATGAAGTTGAGAAGGATAAATAGTAAACAATTCACCAAAAGCAAAAGAGTGATAAAAGTTATTTTTTATTGTTTAAATATTCTTTCGGATATGAGAGTATAAATTATGAGAGAATATTTTAATACTTAAATCAATATGTGTGACGAATAAATTATAAAATTAACTATCGTAGAGGGTAGCATACTTATATATGGGTCATGAGCTCTTTAAATAGTGTATGAGAAGAATTTGAATACTATTAAGAATGTATGAGATTATGAAATTATATTTAAAATAGAATGTGAAATCTTAGATACGATAGAATATAGAATCCTATCAAATAAGAATAATATTCTGATATGAATAATATATATTCAAATATCTGAATAATAGATGTGATTCTGAGTTATTGATATAGTCCTCCCCATGTTGATCCAATCTTTAATTTGAATATCAAAAGCTATATTTCAGATTTTGGCAATCTAGCCATTTAAAATTTGAATTACTTTAAAACATTTTTTACAAATCAAATAATTTAGGAGAGTTATAATTAAAATAAAAAAAAAGCTATATATCATATTTTGACAATTTGTCATTTAAAATTTGAATTACTTTAAAATATTTTTTACAAATCAAATAATTTAGGAGAGTTATAATTTAAAAAAAAAAACTTTAGTTAAAATATTGCTCTAAGGATTTTAAGTAAATTTTTTCTCTGAAAATTAAAGTGGGATATTGTCTATCATTGTCTCCGCAAAATGTAAATAATGATTTATTACCTCCTAAAGTGAGCTGAAAGCTGCATGAGTGGGTGTTTTAAGGCACCTGAGTTAGGTGGAAAGCCACTTAAAAGAGTGCTCTAAATCGTCTAAGTGGCCAATATTATTAGGGGACCGAAAAAACTGACCGAACCGAATCGATTTGAAAATTTGGTTCGGTTTTTTATATATTTCGGTTCGGTTTTTAATTTTAAAAATTTTAGTTATTTCGGTTCGATTCGGTTTTGATCAGAAAAAAATCGAAAAAACCGAACCGAACCGATTAGTAATAATAATATATTTTTCAATAATATATAGAAATTAAATCATATTAAGATTAAAATATTTTAATTAAATTTTAAAATATTAAAAATAAAGTGTAAAAAATAAAAAAAATTATTAAAAATCGAAACCAATCAAACAGAACCGAATCGAACCGAATCTGACCGGTTCGGTTCGATTCAGTTTCTGACCAAAATCGATTCGGCTCGGTTTTCATAAACACTCAAATTTCGGTTTTCGGTTTATTCAGTTCGGTTCGGTTTTGAACCGAACCGACCAAATGCTCACCCCTAAATATTATGCTTGAAATGATACTCTTATGTCGCTCAAATAGGCAATAATTTACCTTGAAAGACATTCTTACGTAATCTAAGAGCTTTCTTACATTGCCTAAGTGGGCAATAGCTTGTTTAAAGGACGCTATTATATTTTCTAATGTAGATAATAATTTGTACAAAAGATACTTTTACGTCACCTAAAGATGTTGTTGTATCGCTTAAGAGTGCTTTTATTTCATCTAAGTGGGTAATAAATTGTTTGAAAGGCACTCTTATATCGTCTAAAGACGATTTTATGTTGTATAAGTGGACAATAGATTGCCTGAATGGTACTCTTGCGTCGTCGGAAATATACTCTTATATTGCTTAAATGAAAAATAGCTTGTCTGGAAAGGTGCTCAAGTTGTCTTGGAGAGCGCTTGAATATGAGGAAGAAACTTTCTATACATGTAGAACATACTATTATTTTTATCATTTTAGAGTAGTATCTCTTTTATAGGTTACATAATCTTTTAAAATTTATCTGAAAAATTAATATTAATTTTCAAATTACATTAAAGTATTTACAGTAAAATAAATTTAAATTATGACTATATAATATTGTAACAGTGTGTGTATATATATATAAAGAAATATAAAGCAATTTACAATTATGAGAATGAAAAATTAAGTTTAGCTTAAATTAAAAATAAATGTTTTAAAATATAATGATATTTTAATTTATTTTAGATTATAATAATAATACATTATAAAATTAGCTATTAACAAATATTACATTTTATTATATATAAAAAAATAAAAATATATATAAAAAATAAATCACAATTATAATAATAAATATAAATCATGTGCATCGTAAAAAAAATTAGTACATATTGAAAAGGACATATAATAATATCTAAATAAGAAAATAAGTTTCAACTGCTATCAACTATAAGAAAAAACTTTAAATTAAAACTAATTGAAATCGTAGTTGATGGACTATCAATGGTAGGGGTGAGCAGTATTCGGTTCAAATCGAAAAAATTGATCGAACCGAATTGATTTAAAAATTTAGTTCGGTTTTTTATATATTTCAGTTCGGTTTGGTTTTTAATTTCAAAAATTTTGGTTATTTCGGTTCGGTTCGGTTTTGATCAGAAAAAAACTGAAAAAACCGAACCGAACCGATTAGTAATAATAATATGTTTTTTCAATAATATATAGAAATTAAATCATATTAAAATTAAAATATTTTAATTAAATTTTAAAATATTAAAAATAAAGTGTAAAAAATAAAAAATTATTAAAAATCAAAACCGATCAAACAGAACCGAACTGAATCGAATCAGACCGGTTCAGTTCGATTCGGTTTCTGACCAAAACCGATTCGATTCGGTTTTCATAAACACTCAAATTTTGATTTTCGGTTTATTCAGTTTGGTTCGGTTTTAAACCGAACCGACCGAATGCTCACCCCTAATCAATGGTCTTTTCAAAGAGTTTATAAAAAATATTTTTAAATTTTTCTATATTTTTTTTATTTTAGGTACCCAAAAAATTAGTAAAAAGGAAAAGTTAAATTATTTTCTTAATTTTAAAAAATTTATTAATATTATTATATATAAATTTATTAATATAATTAATTTTGGACATTACAACAAAATTATAGAAAATAAGTTATTCTTTAAAAAATTATTTTCATTGCAAAAACTTTTTACATAAATTTTTTTTTATAAACAATGAAACTCACAATCCGTGCACACAATTTTTATTTGATTAAGGATTTCACGTAAAAGGCAACCATATATATATATAGTTTGAAGTGCGAAAAAAGAAGGGAGAAAGAAAGAGAGAAAGAGAAAAGAGAGAAGCACGAGAGTGTGATCGTGTTGTCCGAGCTTGGGCTTCTTTGCTTCTGAGCAGCAGTACTTGAGGTTTCCGGAGATCTATAATTTTATTTTTGTTCTTTTTTAATTTATTAATATTTTTTATTATTTTTAGTTCGCTTCATCTATTGATTCTCCAGGCATTGCCTGATGATCTACTAAATCGGTTTCTGTTTCAATATTATCTCGGCATCGCAACTAGGGACTGAAAGGAGGACGCCTTAAGAGCCAAGGAGAAGTGCATCTTTTAATTATCTAGTTGAAAATGTGATTGCGATGAAATGTGGATGAACATCTAAACATCAGTCAAAGGAAATAATAAGAGAGAGAGATAGGTATTATCATTCCTTGCTTTGCGTAGCTCCTTATCTCTTCTTTTTCTCTTGACTCTCTCTCTTCTCTGCGACTTGTCTGTGTTGCTCTATCATCTGAGTACTACCGTTCCTTGCCCCTGCGACTTGTTTTTCATTTCCTTTGCCTTTCACCTCTGCTTTGTCTGCATGCGCCTCATTAGGTTTCAGATTAGTAGCAACCTCGTGAAGGATCCTTTATTTAGTCTTAATGCAGTGAACCTCGGGACTTTTAACCGTTTTCTCTTGATAGACTGTCGACACTCTATGACTATAGATTTCGCCGAAGAGCTCTTCTTGCATTCCGTTCCTCAGTGTGGATAAAGTTTTCTAGTTGTGCTTTGTTATTGTTTGGCTTCTGTGGCTCCTCATTTGAGAGGATCTCTGGGTGTTTTCGGTCATTTTGGCTTCAATGTTTATGTTTCTTCCCTTCTGATGACTATGCTAGCTCCTCCAGCAAATCCAAGCTGCGGCGACATTCCAGAGTTTTCGTCCTCTCTCCATGCAAGTTAGGCTTTTGCTAGTTGAGCTGAGTTGTTTTTATGTTGTGGGCTTGGCCCTTGGGTTGATCTTAGGTCTTATATCTAATTGAACCACTAGCCTTCTGTTTTAGGTCTGGTTGATGTATTTTGGACTATATGCCCTTTCTTTAATACAACACCTTCAATAAAAAAAAATAATAATAATAATAAACAAAATTATTTATTTATTTCTCATCTTCCACTAAACTAATACATTTGAAAATTTATGCAACACTAAAATTATTGTCTTAATATTATTTAAGTAAAAATTTGATAATAATTTAAAATGATTTTTTTATTTTATATAATAATATATATTAATAAAAATTTTATTTTATATTTAATAATATAATTTTAACTATATTTTTTATCTATTATAAAAAATAAATAAATTATTATTTTATATTTAAAAGCAATTCTCCAACCTGATGATATAATGATTTATGTTTGTGTTTGTGTCGTAGTACCATATTATAAGTCAGAATCTCAATGATTATATTCAATGCAAATTGTCAATTCAAGAAATCATGTGTGTTATTTAAACTTGGGAAGGAGTTATTAAAAGCATATGGCTGGGGTCTAAATCTTCTGTCGCAGGCTAATACTAGAAGAGTCTAAATCTCCTTATGAAGGCTAATACTACTAGGAATTTAACTATTAGATGCCAAAAGGATGAACAAGTTAAAAAGAAAGGCAGGAAGTGGGCCAGGGCCATACATCCATCTAAAACTGGTTAATGTTTTAAGAGAAAATTATTATTTAATTTTTATATTATTAAAAATTTATTATTGTTGTAAAAATATATTTATATTTAAAAAAATATTTATTTTTAATTTTTTAAATTTTAAATATAATTATTTTATTTTATAAAATTTTATAATTATTAAAATTTTATTTATAAGATTTATTAATGGTATAAATTTGAGATTAAAATCTAATATTAAATATGAGAGTTATAATTTTATTATATTAACTTAAAATTTTTACAGTAGTTTACTTGATAATTAATTTTTTACTATAAATAATATATATCTTCAATAAAATTACGTTTTTTATTTTATTTCTTTCTCTTAATATATTTTATACTGAATTATAAATTAAAAATAAATATTTAGTTGATTGTAAAATAAATCTTTAAAATAATGTTCAAATACGATTAATGAGTCTTAACATTGATTTGAATAGTTAAATGTCATAAAAAATTTAAAATATTTTCAATGCGGATAGATCAATTAGTAAATATTTTTATAAAATTAAAAATTAATTAATTAATTTTTTAAATTTTAAAAACTAAATAATAAAATATTTAATAAATAAAATTAATAAAATAAATAATTAGTATAATTTTTAAAAAATTTTAAAAATATTTTAATATATTTTTTAAAATTAATAAATTAACTAAATTTATGCAAATAAAATTTTCCATGTTCTAAATGCAAAAAGAAGTTGGTGGGTGACTGCGTGGCTGGGCGCACATTTTTTCCCTTGTGTTGCAGTAAATGAAAGTCATTTGTTTGGTGTGCCAGAAGTAATGCAATCAAAACGAGCCTTGAAAGTAGCAATAAACATTTAAAAGATTGCCAAAGTTGCTTTTTTTCTGTTTTTTTTTTTCCAATTATTTCGGTATAATTGATGACTTTTAATATCAATAAATTAAAATTTATTGATATTTTTTTCTAATTCAACAAAGTTATATATGAAATTGTAAGTTTTTAAGTTAAAATAATAAAATTTAAATTTTGAGTTTAACTTAAATTTATAAAAGTGTTAAGTTTTTAATTTAAAATAAACAAATTACCGCTCCTTAAACTCTTAAAAATTTTATTAGAATTCAACAATATAAATTAATATTAATTATTTATAAATTAAATAATTAAAATATAATATTGAAATTATTTATTTCAAAATTTAACCGACTATTATGATATTTATTAAGTATTTTACTGTTTTTTTATGAAAATTTAATGATATTAAATTTTAAATTTTTTTAACTATTTTTAATAGTTTAAAGGGTAAATAGACCTTTTTATTTAATTGGCTTTAAATGACTTTTAATAAAAATTTTAAAAATTTGAAAAGTGATTTGTCTTTAAAATAATACAACTTAAATTTTGAGTTTAATTTTAATTTTAGATATAATTATTCAATATTTAAAATCTATTGTATTTCTACTATTCAAATTTAATTTGTTTCAATAAACACTCAATTTTAATTTTGTTTCGGAAAAAATATCTCTATCTTGCTATAACGTATCTCTAAATTACCAATCCCTCCATCAATCCTATCTCCCTCTTTTATATCTTTTATATTTAATTAATTGATAAATATTTAAATTTTTAAAAAATACAATTATTTATTAATAATTTTTTTTATTTTAATAAGTTATTATTAAATTATATAATCAATTAAATCGTTATTACTATTTAATTTAATTAGTCCTATTTACATGTAAATTTTTTAAAAAAATTCTTTTTTGTATAAAATTAACTAGAATTAAAGGATTAATAATTAACCTATTTATCAAATTCCCATTTCTAAATAAATAAAATTATCCTTTCTGTGTTCTAGAAAAAAAATCACCTAATGCCTTTTGAGGTTTTCATATGAAAATTAAGAAAATAATTGGATAACCTATTTTTTATTAAAAAATATATAATTGATTTTTTTTTTAACAATACAACACCCTTACATTTATTAAGACCCAATAGAATCAACATAAAAAAAAAAAAAAAAGTTAGAAATCCAACCATAAACTATAAAAAGAACAAGCTAAACAATTCCAATAAAACAAGAGAAAACCTAGCATACAAACTCACACCTAGAAGTTTCAATCTAAAATTTTTTATTCAAACCTGAATCAAATTAGATTAGATCGGTACAGCAATTCCGTATGTGCCATCATCTTACTGCTTGAGACACCGATCAAACTAAAAGCGAAAAAGAGTATACCATAATTAAAAGTATAGTAGCATCAAGAAGAAGACAAAAAATATAAAAAATAAGTTTACATGAAACCAAATCTAAAACGGAGATAGATTTAGCTGAACGAGTAACGATTCAAGACACAGAGAAAAAAAGGTGTCGTGGAGTTCAGCCATCATCGAAGCCAAAAGGAGCGTAATTACAGGACACATCGATATGGTTTCAGTGATTCCGACGACATCAGTAAAAAAAAATTTCTTCCACGGATGAAAGTAAAGTCGTTAGCTTTCACTTAGATTCAGAGAACAACTCTCGCTACGAACAACATGACCTACAAAAAAAATGAGAAACAAAAAGTAAACAGAAAAAAATACGGCTGAGCATTTCTGTGAGGGTTAATTAGGGAGGATGAAAGCGATTCTTGTTAGAAAGCAGGGAAGAAATACAAATGAACTAAAGAAAAAATAAAAAGAAAGTAAAACAAGAAAATTAAAACAAGAACTAAGAAAAATTAAGAAAAATCCCAAAAGACAATCGAAGATTGATGGCCTTCTCGTGTCTCTGGTCCTTGCTCGCAACGCTTTTCTCTTATGCTTTTATTTGTATTTTTTTTTAATTCTTAATAGATAAATATTAATAATCAACTAAGAGATAAGTGTATTGAAAATAATGATAAACAGTGTTAGAGTTAAAAAAAAAAATAAAACTTCAATTTTTAAAATGATAGATAAATCAGAATACAGAAGAATTGATTACATATGATATAAGCTTAATAGCTTAATATCCGTTATATTAAATATTTATGTAAATATTATAAAATTAATTTAAGTGTATAAATATATAAATTTAATTTAATTATTTTCAAAGTTAATATTTATTCGATTTACATAAAATATTTTTCATATTTATTAATATTTAGAATATTTAAAAATCTTACTAATAATTTTATATATAAATTTATTAATATATTTTATTTTTTAATTAAATTTTTTAACCTCAATATATTAAATACAAATTAAATTATAAAGTTAAAAAATTCATATATAAAATAATTATAAATATAATTTAAAAAAAATATTAATTTATTTAATTATTAAATATTATAAAAATTTAAAAATATTTTTTTATGGAGAGATTAATTGATATATTTTTTATAAAATTAAAAGATAAATTATTATAAAAATTAAATAATTTAAATTAATAAATTTTTTAATACATTAAAAATATTGTAATATATAACTTTTTAAATTAAAAAAATCAGCTAATAAATTTCTAGAGCTACTAAATAATAAATCAGGGTCAAAGCAAAAGCAGAAGTAAGGTTGAGTAAATGGAAATTCTTATGATCTGTTATGGCTGTTGTCATTAATAGTTAAATGGGGTGGTTTTCAGCTCATCTACTTCCCAAGCTCTGCCCATTTCACATCATAATAAATCTCCCATCCTCAACAGTTTCTCTGCTTCACTTCATCCTCTGTTTTCTTTGTTAACTCCGCCCTGAGTAGTCAATTGTCCCCCATTCCCACCAATCTTAACTATCAAATTTTGGAATAGGAACACGAATATTTTTTTTGTCTATATTAGTCTCTCTTGAGCAAAACCCACTTCTCAGATCTCTTTCTTTTCATTTTAAATCAAAGAAAACGCTTGGTCTTCTACAAAAATGGAGCATTGTTTTGTAGATAAGCTCAAGGATCAGCCTTCCTGGCTTCTTGTGCTATTCACTATCGGTTCTTTATCACTTCTGAAATTCTTCTTCGCTTTCCTCAAATGGGTTTACGTTAATTTCCTCAGACCTGCTAAAAATCTGAAGAAATATGGATCATGGGCTCTCGTAACTGGACCTACTGATGGTATTGGCAAAGGTTTTGCTTTTCAATTGGCTCGAAAGGGTATGAATCTGGTTTTGGTTGGTCGAAATCCTGATAAGCTCAAGGACGTTTCGGATTCTATTCAGTCCAAATATGGCAAGGTCCAAATCAAGTCCGTTGTTGTTGATTTCAGTGGCGATATTGATGAGGGTATTAGGAAAATTCAGGAGACTATTGAAGGATTGGATGTTGGTGTCTTGATTAATAACGTTGGAGTTTCATATCCCTACGCCAGATTTTTCCACGAGGTGGACGAAGAGTTATTGAAGAACTTGATTAAGGTAAATGTAGAAGGCACTACTAAAGTTACAAAAGCTGTTTTGCCTGGGATGCTGAAGAGGAAGAAGGGTGCTATAGTTAATATTGGTTCTGGTGCAGCCATTGTCATTCCTTCTGATCCTCTCTATGCGGTTTATGCTGCCACCAAAGCGTAAGCATTTGAAATTTTTTTATCTTTCCCAGTGATTTAAGTGCTTCACTATAGATTTGAGTATGTTAATCTTGAGGTCTTTTAATGGTCTAAGCAGTTGTTTTTGCTTGTTTACAGGTATATAGATCAGTTCTCCAGATGCCTTTATGTTGAATACAAGAAAAGTGGGATTGATGTTCAGTGTCAGGTACTGTGTTTTAGTTCCAGAATATTTTGTAGTTTCATTCTTTGAATAATGAAGAGATGATTATAATTTCCTGAGTTTTCTTTATACTTGATATGAATAGCTCATATCTAAATGAGAATGGATTTTGATAATTGCCATTTACATGGGAAATTTGTGAGAAGGTTGCATAAAAGTAGCAGATACTTTTGTCTCTTTTTTTTTTCTCTTTCACACAATATATGTTTCTTCAGTGGGAAAGCAAAATTGTTCTGATCAAATTCTCAGTTGCTAATTAGAATTCCATATTGGTTTTATTAGTTTCTTGCATCAAATACAATAATTTACATGTCAACCAGGTTTCTAAATAATGGGATTTCTTAATTATAATGGTTACATGGGTGTCTATGTTTTATTATTTTTTAGATCAGTGTAAGAGACTATAAGAAGAATGTCTTAAATTCTCGCATGACTTAATTGTGGTTTAGTTTTCTTTTAATAGCTCCTATCGAATGAGAATGAAATATTAATGTTTGCTTTTATAAGGGAAATTTGTGAAAAAAAAAAGTTACAAGTTTGGATAAAAATGGTTGGAAAAGATGGCGTCTATAAGTACTCTTGTCATTCTTTTGATATTTTAACTTCAATAGGCCCTATGTTTATTCAAGATTAGCCTCTGAAAGAAACTTCTCACCACCTGTAACATGGATTGATAGAAACAGGGCAGATATTTTACCTTTGCTCTTTGTTTGCAAAACCTATGTTTCTTCAATAAGAAAGAAGAGTCGGTCTAATCAAAACCCGATTTAGTATGAGACGTTCATATTGATTTTATTTTTTTCTTTTCTCCAAGGCATAATTTACATTTAAAACATGAGTCTAATGATGGAATTTCTTAATTATAGCTGTTAGTTAAGGGCTTATCTTTTTAGCATTAATAATACCAAATACCTTACAACAACCATAGCAAATGTACTGGGAAACTAGTCTTTTTACTTCCTTTTGTCATCTGCATATGATGGGCTGATGCTCTTTTGACAACGCAATCTACTACATGCTGAAGTGATGGATGTCATAATGGGCCCTTATTTTTTTGGGTATATACTATCCGTATCCAAAACCCACTAGTTCACTAATCCGGAATCACGTCAGACATGCCCATTAAAGGGGTTTAAGCACTCCCTCCGAAATTTTAAAGGTGCTCCATACCAAGGATTCGAACTCGACACCTCTAGTTAATACACCTCTAGTCAATGGAGAAGAGACTCTATTATCCCATTTCACCTCTTAAAGTAATATCGGTCTCTTATTTGATTTCAATATGATAGCTTATTCATCAATGGAACTTTCTTTTTTCCCTTTTCTTTTGGATATCTTTCCTCTTACCTAGCAATTTGAACCATAATTCCTCCCTTTTTGTCAACTGCTAGTGTGAATGATATGGTAAACATAGATGAAATGAATTCTATGATGAAAAGGTCAAAAAGATAGGTTGCTGATCATATCCTTCCTGATGATGCATACAAGATTTTCTATTTTTGTTAACTTGTTGGTGAAGGTATAGCACCGTATTTGTAGTCTATCAATGTCTATAAATATTGAAAGCATTTAGCTTCCGCTTCTGAATAAGATGTGTGTATCAGTTATTTGGTTTGAGCACATGAACCTCTCTGCTACTGTTCAATTTCCTTTTCTGAGTATTGTTCTAATCAACCAAAGAATTTCTTGATCCAGGTTCCCCTCTATGTGGCAACAAAGATGGCATCAATCAGGAGATCTTCCTTCTTCGTCCCATCAACAGATGGCTATGCTCGGGCAGGTTTACGTTGGATAGGGTATGAGCCTCGTTGCACACCTTACTGGCCCCATTCTCTTCTCTGGGGTTTGTTATATGCATTGCCGGAATCCATTATCGATGCGTGGCGACTCCACTTTTGCCTTGGGATACGAAAGAGAGGACAACAGAAGGATTCTAGGAAGAAGGAGTAAACATTACACTCTTTTTATTAGTTCAGTCAGGGTGTTGGATTGAACTCATAGAATTTAATCTTCTGTGTCATTTTCTTACATTTTCTTTTGCATTTTACTATTAAAAACCACTTTCTTCCTTTTGGGTGTACACTTGCTGAGAAGTTGGAGAAAATTAACATGCCTTTATTGTCTTGAATTTAAGTTCTTGGGGGCCTTGGAATTCTCAAGACATCGTTCAATTGGTGTGAGATTGAAAAGTTGAGTCTTTGTAACAAAATGCTGTTGGAACAACCTGAAATCCATGCATTTTCCATGTCTCCAATCATTCTTCATGCAATTTAGAAGAGCTACAAGTCTGTCTTAAACAGGAAGTATCATGCTTCTTGCAGCCTGCGGGGGTTGTTTTGATTGAAAAGCATCAGGTGTTTGCTTGGCATGTGTACTGAATGATTATGGGGGTTCTTGGCATTTTTTTTTTCTAATTTTCAAAAAGGTAAATATTAATAACTACTAAGAAAAAAATGTATTGGGAATAATAATAATCCAAGGATAAAGTTGAAACAAAATGCTTTCTCAAATTTCTAAAATGGCAAATGGATGGGATAAGAAAGGGTTTCTAATGGTCGCAAATATGCACTTATTATAGTGTAGCTATTAAGTAAGAATTGCTATTAGATCCTGAATTTCATATATATTTCAAAATTATTTAATTATAATATTTTATATTTTATAAAATTAAAAATTAAAAGAATTAAATAATAAAAATATTAAAAATTAAAGCAACTAAATGATATAAATATTTAAAGTGATTAATAAATTTTTAATAGAAGGATTAAAGAGTTTGATGTCTTAAAATATTAAAGTGTTTTAATCGAGTAATTTTAAAATAGAGACAAATTAATAAATTTTTAAAAAATTTAAGTACGTATAATAATTTACCTTTCTAATAATACTTCTTTCATCTTATAAAAATAGATTTTTTTTAAGATAAAAAAATATAGTTAATACGATTAAAATAATAAATTTTATATTGTATTTTCTAGAATACTCTTCACTTATATTACTCTATTATTAAATTATACTTAGTAATTAATAAATTTTATTTTTTTAATACATATTAAATAAAGATATATCAAGGAATTAATAATAAATTACCATTTCAAAAATGAAATTAATTTATAATTTAAAATGGATAAAAAATATTTTTATAGAATAAGAGAGTATGAAAACTACAATTTTAATGGAAAAAAGTATTATTAAATGATAGTTTTTGGTACTAATCGACGGTATTAAATGAACATTACAAATGGAAATAACCCGTTTGTTTTATAAAATAATATGAATATAAAAAATATTTTTTATGAAATATTTTCATTGTTTAATTTTAATTTAAAAAATAAAATATATTAATAAATTTATATATAAAGATGTTAATACTAAACAAATAAATTGATGCTTTGTTGTTTTTATAATTAAAATAGATATTCCCTACTCAACAAATAAAAATTAAAAATGGTATATCTTAATCACTTTCTAAGCTGCATCTTATACTATTTTCAAACAAAAACAGTGGGAAAAAGAGAAAGGCAAGAGGGAGAAAATATGGAGAAAGGAAATGTTTTTATTTTCCTTTTGCACTCTTTTTATTTTCTGTGTATCCAAACATGAGGAGAAAAAATAAAAGAGAAAAAACTTGTTAAATGTATTTTTTGTGCATTAGTAAAAAAAAACATTTAAGATTTTTTTTTAAAGAAAATTCTGAATTTCAAGACTTGAGAGATTCTTTTCTTTGTACTTATAATTATTATTAGGTAAGTTTATGTAGACTAAGATTTTTTTTTTCTAAAGTGATTTGAAGTATATATTCTCTATTTCGAGTCTTGAAATTAAATTTTATTTTTTAAATGATTTTATTTTCGAGTGCACATTTTTTTAAACTAACTTTTTACATTTAATTTTTTAAAAAATAATTCTGTAATACCCTTAACAGAAGCAAATTTAATTAATAATAAAAAATGGTTCATATAATTTCTTTTTTAATTACTAGTCAAACAGGAAACCGTTTAAAGTTTAATATAAGGAAAAACAATATTTGACTGTTGTGGAGTAATGAAATTTATTAGTTTGTTTTTTATTTAAAAATATATTAAAATATTTTTAATTTTTTAAATAAAAATTAAAAATTAAAAAAATAAAATTTAAATTTTTTTAAATTTACTTATATATATTTACCACTAAATTTAATTTATAAGTGTTATAAAATTAATAAAATAATTAATAATTTTTATATTATAAAAGTTATGTAATAAATATTTATAATTAAAATTAATAAAATTTTAAAATTTTAAAAATTTTTAAAAATATTTAATATATTTTTAAAAATTAATGTATCGATTAATAAATTTTTAATAGCAAAGGAACTAAATATTAATTTTTTCTAATCTTACGTAGCCAGCAGCTCACCTGATCATTTATACCGAGGGCGCGACTGTTAATGTAGAATTCACACCAACCGATGTCGTTTAGATTTTCTTTTTTCTTTTTCTTCCCATTACCGCTGCGTGCCGCCATTGAAATTTGAAGAAAGTTAACCGGGGGGCATCTTCGCCGTACACAACCCCCAAACGTTAAAACCTAAAACCCCATCAACTCTTTAAACGCAGTGAGTACCTGAGGCATATCAATGGAGAAACCGAGTACAGCTTCCAACTACGATGAAACGATGCCGTACCGGTCCGTGTTCATAGATACCGACCTCGATACTCACTTGGCCACTATGGTCTCCAGCACCGACACCGTCTCCGATCTCAAGCGTAATCAATCATCCCTTTTATTTATATGATTTTTTAAGATTTTACTCCTTGAAATTCTCATAAAGCTTCACTTTGTTTTTTTTTTTTTTTGAAACAAATTATTTGTTTATGTATATTGTAATGCCTTCAACAATCTGGATTCTACTTTGAAGTGCGAATTTGTTCTTATTTATTTTGTGATGATTTGTTTGTGGTTTTATTGTGCAGAGAAGATAATGCACGAACACCCACTCTGCTTTCCTCAATTTGGGGAGATTAAAATCCATTCTTTAAAGGTATAGTGTACTCTTTTTTGTTAGGGTTCGACTAAGGCACAATCAAAATACCTCCTGTATATGAGCTAAAGCTCACTGGCGTCTTTAGTTGTCACTTTATTTATATTTTAATATGTCAATCATCTGGGCAATATTTTCTATGTTTTCTCAACTTCAGGTAAAAAAGAGGGGTTTTTATTATCATTTATCAGATTCCATGTTGGTGAAAAGTGCTTTTCGTGGAGTTAATAAAAGCTGGTTCATTAGCGTTGATGCTTCTACTGCAAAGCAGCATGATGATAATCAGCATTGCCTCAATATGTATTCTAACAACGTGGTTGCTTGCATGGGTATCAACAGTACTGGTTATTCTCACGGGGTTAAGCTTCTCCTTGATGCTCATCCTGAACAGTTGTCCAATGATATGGATAAACCTTGGGATCAAAAATCCATTGTTGCTGATCATTTAGATTTGGATGTTACGGGTGGGGAGTTTTTAAAGGAATTAGAGATAGGAATTGAACATACGGGTGACGATAAGGGAAAAGCTAAATCTGCAGACATCGACAATAGGCCAGATCCTCACACACAGGAGAAAGGAGAACGGTGTGATAATGAGAACGAGAAAACGCCAACTGGAGGCAGGGAAAGCAGCCCTAAGGCTGGAATTGATGATGTGCAGGACAGCTTACTGCCAGAAAGTGTTTTAGAAACTGGATCTCATACAAAGAAGAAACGTAAAAGTAGAAAAAGAAGTAAACTTGCCATACCTGACCTTGCTTTAGTAGAAACCAATGCTTCGTTATCTCAACCTGGTGAGAATGAGCCACAGCGAGAGACAATAGTTATTTCACAGGATAAAGTGACAGAAAATGAGAATATACCAAGAATGGTTTCCTATTCTGATGCCAATAAGGTGACAGATTCTGTAATGCCAAGTGCAACTGTTCTGAGTGAGGGGACTGGAATGCTAGAGAAACCTGATGAAAGACAAAATGACAAATCGAGGAAAACTGGCATTGAGGTTCAGTGTTTTAGATCAGTCGAAGATACTTCACAATCAAAGCCAGCAGCAAAGAAAAAGCGAAAATTTCAAGAGGAAAAAAAAAGAGATAAAGATTTGCTGAAAGATGATCAAACTTTGATTTCTGATTCTAATAAAAAGATGCTTGAGACTGCCACGATCTCTGAGCACTCCCTTGTGGGCAAACTGAAAAATATAGATAGCGTTTTAGATGCCTCATCTGCTGATACTCCTGAAGTTGTCCATTTGCGGTCAGTCAATCCAACAAATGAGAAGGGGAAGAAGAAAAAGAAATCATCAAATACTCTTAATCAAGAAATTGCTCCAGTTCCTTCTTCTGGAGAAATTGTTGGGGAAGAGAATTGTGGAGACCCCAAGGAATTGGATGAAGAATTTGATGTAGAACTTGTCCATGGAAAACACGTCCAGGGTGTGATAAGTTCTGAGGCCGGTGTGGTCTCTTTGAAAGAAAAGCCTGGTAATCTTTTGCAAGAAGTAAACATTAGGGCCTCTTCTGAAGGTGAGTGCCATGGATTGAATGTGTATGCAAATTTTCACGGTTGCTCATTTCTTATTTTAGTCTTTTCTTCCATTTATCATTACTATGAAGCATGAAACAAAGGCAAAAGAGATAAGCAGACATCTATGGTTGATATTCTTGTGATCTTTTGTAGAATTTGATATAAGCAACAGAGAAGCCAGCAATGTGGAAGGCAGACATCGTGAAACTGTGGATCCTTCAAAATCATCAAAGAAAAGAAAGAAGTCCAAAAGAGCAAAGGACATAGTGAGTGTTGGAGAAAAGAATTGTGGGGACCCCAAGGATTTAGGTGAAGCATTTGATGCAGAACTTGTCCATGGAAAACACATGCAGGGTGTAATAAATTCTGATCCTGGCGTGATCTCTATGAAAGAAAAGCATGTTAAATTTTTCCCAGAAGCAAACATGAGGCCCTCTTCCCAAGGTGAGTGCCATGGATTATGTGTATGCAAATTTCTACAGTTGGTCATTTCTTATTTTAGTTTACTTCCTTTCACCATTGATATGAAACAAAGGCTAAAGAGAGGAGAAGACATCTATGGCTGATTTCTTGACTTCTTGTGATCTTTTGTAGAATTTGATATAAGCAACAGAGAAGCCAACAATGTGGAAGGCGGACATTGTGAAACTGTGAATATTAAAAAATCATCAAAGAGAAGGAAGAAGTCCAAAAAAACAAAGGACCTAGTGAGTGGAGCACTGTCCACATCTCCAACTGAGCCTAATAAAACTGCCAATGGAGATAACTTTGACAATATTGGTAATAAACGGGAAACCAAGATACCTTCAAATGACAGGAAAGAAGCATCAGAAAAAGATACAATTAGTACTTCCTTTTTGGCTATGGATAAGGAAATTGATGATGTAATCCAGAATGCGGTGGAATCAGTGCAGCGGATCAGGAAAGGGGAAGTGGATTCTGAAAATATGAATGCAAAATCAAGAAAGAAAACTAGTGAGAATCAATGTTTAAATGCAAAGAATTTTACAGAATCAAAAAAAGATAATGTGAATGTTGGTGATGAACCTGCACCATCGGCTGATAACGTGGAGGAGGTAGGTAAGACGACCAAACAAGCCAAATTGACGAATGCAGATTCCATAATTCAATTAAATGGATTCAATCTGGAGGGTGAAAAGGATATTAGGGTTGAAAATGATCCTCTCAGTACTCGACCATCCCAAGTCAAACCTCACGGAGAGGAAAGCAAAAGAGAGGGAAAGTGCCTCGGAGCTGTTGTCAATGTTTATCCCTCTGAAAGTGGCGATGCAAATGAAGCTACTAATTATAAGGAAGTTTCCTGTGAAAGTAACAGGATCAACTTTAATCATTACTTTGTGCCTAGCCAACATAGCCATGAAATTGTTGGTTCTGCTGAAGTGCTTCTTGACAGAGCAACTGAAACAAAGATATTAGATGGTAAGATGAAAGCTAGGAAGAACAAAAAGAAGCATTATGCACAATCTCGTGGTCCCTTACCTGACTTGCAGTGTTCACAGAGGTTAAAGGATAACCATGGAGTTGGAGCAAAGCCTCAAGCTGACAACTCCAATACTATAGAGGTTCAGAGTTCATTTCCAAATTCAAAGTCTGAAAAGATCACAAGTCAACCAAACAAGGAGCCTTTGAATGCTTCTGATAGTCTGGTAAAAGCTCTGCCATCTAGCATGCCTGACAAGTTTAATAATTTTCATGAAGAAGCTAGATCTCTTGCTGTCAAGCCCTCTGGGACCAGTGCCCATGCAAAGTGTAAAAGAGCTGCATCAAATTCTAGTTTGGAAAGTAATAAAACCACAAGTTTTCTGACTAGAAGAGTTAAAGGCTGTCAATCACGGGAGGATGACAATCCTATGAATAGTAAAAAAACATCCACGACTAATGGTGGGGAAGTTGTGGATAACTCGCATCATAAGAAGAGCTTAATTGGAGTATCAGGTTCAATATTCAATGATGATAGTAATGAGGCTTCTTCAAATGAGGCTGATAATTCAGATGCCAGCACCAGAACCCCATCAGATGATTCATTTTCTTCTGATTATTCGGATGGAGAGAGCAATGCAGATTTTAACTTATCCCAAAATGGTAATCTCAAATAACTATGGACTTATTAGACCTGCTGTAGTTGAGTGAATCACTATTGTCAGATCACTTGCGCTTTTGCATTGTTGTGGCTGTCTAGAATGAGCGAGCATGTAACAGATGTTTGTTTTCTTAATTTAGTGCTTAAACTTTGTTTGGATGTGTATATTGCAGTATTATTACTAGCGTTGGATGTTTTGTTTTTCACTTTTTTGAAATAAATAATGTGCTGAGTTTTCATTGAAATTGAAATTTTCCTTAGGACGTCACAGCTGGAAAGGAAAGGAGGGAGGTGGAAAAGTATTCTCAAAACCATTGTAAGTGAGAACAGATTCCTTCTTTTATCATTATCATTCGAAAACATAAGTGCAGACATTGATGTCTTTTTTCAATATGATCATCACTCTCTTAACTTTATCCCTTGCCTTTGATTGAAGCAGCTCTTCTGGCATGTCCTTGGATGCAATTCTTAGAAGTTCAAGCAGATACAAGAAGGCCAAGCTAACTGCTTCTCAATCACAACTTGAGGACATAGAAAGCCAGCCTCTTGATTTAGCCCCTGAAGGTCAAACAAACCCTTAATCACAAGTCATTCATCATCTTTTAAGTTAAGTTACTTCCCGAAAAGTCAAGAAGAAATGTCAATCAAATAAAACAATTTTCATACTTTTTAGAAATTTTAAATTTTCTAACTGAGTTGTTCCAACTAAACAAGGTCTAAACTCCAAAGTGAATTCTTTTGACTTTTGACTTTTTTAGTTGTGGGTAACTGGATATTATGAGCTAAGATCGTACATAATAGTTTAAATAGTTTTTATATGAAAATAAGTTTACAGCAATTTTCTTTTTCCTTTGTATGTTACCCATTGCAAATGCTAATGAGTTTTTATTTTTCCTTTTCTTATAATTATTATTGCAAAATGGAAATCCCTAGCTAGCTGATAATTCCAAGTCCACTCAATTATAATAGTAATTTTATTTATTTATATTTTATTTTACAGTTACTAAGCTTAAATTGTTTTCATCAATAGAAACTAAAAAAGATCTGCAACAGATTAATCGGAAAAGAAATATGGTTTGATCCTCAAATTTTTAATGAAAAAATTATTAAATGTAAAATAGTTTTTCCAAAATAATATTTATATTGACAATATATATCCATTTAGCAATGAATTTAACATATTGGTATGAATAATTAATTGGTGGAATTGATAATTTCTATCCGTCCTATCTAGCTTCTTCCTAGAGTTAGTGCTAGAGAAAACTCAATCACTCTTGTTTATAAATCCTGGAGGTAATATAATTTATAAAGATTTAATTTACAAGAAAATTAAAATTAAAGAAAATCAACAAGAGGAAAAATAAAATAAAATTAAAGCCAAAGGGAGTAAGAGAGTTTCATTAACATAAGGTGCAATTACAATTTACAAGTAAACTTTTTTTTTTCTGCCATTACACCTCAACCAAATGAATTTCTCACTCAGACCTCATCCTGTTGAGTTGATTCAAAGCAGGCTGTAGAATATTGTAGAGAACCCAAAGAATAGCAGGAGCAACTACAAACAACAGAAGCTGACCTCTATTATCACTAGTTGCATCAGCAATCATGGCAATTTCACCAGCTGATGCATCTGGGGCTAACATCAAACCTGATGCAGCCAACCCACCAAGCCCAACCCCAATTATCACCCCCTTTGTCTCCCTCATGCGGTTCAGTTGGTTAAGCGCTGGTTGCAGAATATTGAACAGCACCCAAGCTATGGCTGGTATAATGGGAAGCAAGAGTGCTGTGCCACGGTTGTCCCCTTCTGCTGCTATTTCTGCTATTTGTTGTGCAGCCAAAGCAGGATCACATGAGCTCAGTGTAGAGAAGATAGCTCCAGCAATGGCGGTTCCTGCAAGAGCTGTGTTATCTGCTGGTTTTGAGATTGTTAGACCTTTGGGGAGATTTTGCATGGAGAGAAGAGAAATGGGTTTTGTGGATGGCTTGTTTTTTGTTGAGTTAATGCTCAAGCATTTGGCGTTGAGCATTGCCATTGTAGCCATAGTTGCTGCCATGGATTGATGAATGATGATTCTTTCTTGGGTGATTAGGATCTTGAGCAGCCTCTGTGTTTACTAGATTGTTGTAATGATGGGAAATTTTTGGTAAGATTGTGAAGACAAGACAGAGAAATGAGGGCCAATGGAATTGTGTTTTCTAGATTCTTCTCTTATCCATTAAGTGGTAATGGTAAGATATGAACCTCACATTTTCAATTTCTTATCACTTTTCCTATTTGTAGGACAAAGACTACAGTCCTTTGATTTTAGGATTATTTTTTAAAAAAATAACTATTTAATTTTTATATTATAAAAAAATTCACTAATTAATTTTTTAATTTTATAAAATATATTAAAATATCTTTAATTTTTTAAAAATATATTCATTAGTACTTCTGTTAACTTTATCATTAAATAGTTTATTATTTAATTTTTATAATTTAGAAAATTTCATTAGTTAATATTTTAATTTTATAAAAAACCTATGATTAGTTTATTTTCAATAAATTTTAAAAAATAATTAATAGATATTTTAAAATATTAAAATATTTTAATATATTTTTAAAAAATAAGAGATCTATTAATAATGTAAATTTTCTTTTTAATGTATTCATTTTGGGATTCCTAAGGTAATAGGATTAATGTTAATGTTTTATTAGTGGGATTGTGAAAAGATGGGCTTCTTATTGGATGATCACTTCATACATATTTTAGTTTTAGGCTTTCTTGCTTTACTTCTGCACATGAGAAGACAAAAAATATTTGGGCAAGCTGTCTGAAACCCACATAACATGGAAGTATTAGTAGGAACCTAAGGCCCAGATCTCATTTTATGTTTGTTCAATAAACTTACAAAAATTAATTTAAATTTTCGTTTGAAATTATTTCAACAAAACTATTGTAAGTGTTTTTAATAAATATTTTTACCATATTCTTTTTAATATACTAATGAGGCTTTTGTAATCTTCAACTGTATATTTATCATTATTGTTGAAGTTGGTAGTGAGAAAATAATTTTTAAATATATTAAAATTTTATTTAAAAATAAATTTGATATATTTAATTATAATAATATTTTATTTATAAAAAAATATACTACAACTTGCCCTCAACATTATTGACTCTGGAATTAAAAACAAAAAATAAATTCATTTTATTTAAAATTCAGAAAAAGAGGTAGATGCAGACGCAATTTTTATTGAAAAAGGTCACGTGAAAAACGGATAATTAAAATGGATAGAAACGTGCCATATTTCTTAAACTCCCAATTCCAGAGGTGGAAGCCTCCGTCTCCTCCTCCTTCCCCGAGTTTCCTCTACTGAAGACGCCCACTCTTCTGCCATAGACTCTTCCTCGACAATCTTAAGCCGTGTCTTTTTCATCAATACCTCACCCCTTCACCTTCAAAATTACTGTAGTAAATTCCAAATGTCCACTTCTCTGCCTTCTTCGTTACCAAACCTCGTCTTCTCCCCCTTTTCTGATCGAACCAGAACCTCAAACCTTCTTCTTTCCCGCACCCAATTCGCTTCCTTATCTACACACAAACCCTTTCTTCGTGGGTCGACCTGCGTCGCTCGTTTCTGGTTCAAACCTGGTCTGTTTCCGGAGCTGGATGGCGCAGGGGAAGGGGTGATTAAGGATTTTTTTGGTGGAGCTGGGAGTATTCTTTATACAATTGCTGATGCAGTTGTCTCAAATTCGGATATAGTTACCACTACAACCGAACAGAACAATGATTGGCTCTCTGGTATTACCTATTACATGGAAAGTGTTTTAAAGGTTTGTTTTTTTCGCTTTTCACTTTTTTGTATAATTTTGTTGGGTCAAGGAATCCTCTAGTTAAAATGGCTGTGTATTTCAAATCCATTTCAGGTCTTAGAAGATGGGTTATCTGCTTTGCATGTTCCTTATGCTTATGGGTTCGCTATTATACTCTTAACTGTTCTTGTTAAAGCTGTCACTTTTCCTTTGACTAAGAAGCAGGTTTGTGTCAATATTGAATCTTTTCTTTTCAGTTTTAGTGGGAAGAGTTTTGTATATGTTTGTAAATTTGTTTTGAACAGGTAGAATCTGCAATGGCAATGCGATCATTGCAGCCTCAGATAAAGGCTATTCAGCAACGGTATGCTGGAGATCAGGTGAATGTTTGTTCTCGGTACTAAAATTTTGAATCAACTCCGTACTTAATTGTTTCAGTAATGCAAATAATGAATTATATTGGATTATTCATTGTGAGTAAGAAGTACAACTAACAGCAATTCTATAGCTTTTGAACTTCTTCCTTTTCATTGACCAAGTTTATTGCTTGTATTTTTCTTCAGGAGAGAATTCAACTTGAAACAGCCAGATTGTATAAACTAGCTGGCATAAATCCATTTGCAGGTGCTTCTATTTGATTATTATAGATTTGATAGTCTCTTAGTGATATGCTTTATTGAGTATTTGAGTTTGGATAAGAATTCATATGTTTACAACTATTGATTAGCTTGCTGAAAACATCAAGCATTTATAAACAATCCCTCTTCTCTGTGAAGTTAAGCAATCTTCCAAATACAGGTTATCAGCTTCAGCTTATTTGTTTTGTTGCACATACAAAGTTCTGAGAACTGGTTTTCAAATTTTTTTAATATATAACTGGGACTTTTGCCCATGCCACCTAGATGGTACTACTGGTTCTTTTTGAGGCTCTTCTTGGAACCTTTTCCTATTTCTTTGTAGCATCTGAATAGTGAAAAAAATGTTCTATTTGGACAAATTACAGAAAGGAAGAATTCTACGCAATAGATTCATTCTTTTTTATCTATTCACTTTCTGCAATTTATCTTGACTATAAATGTAGAATTAATGGATTTATTTGATATTTTTTTTCCTCTCAATCTAAACTATTAGTCTCTCTAATGTATTTTTACTTCTGTTGACAGGATGCCTACCTACTCTTGCCACAATACCAGTCTGGATTGGACTATATAGAGCCCTTTCAAATGTAGCAGATGAGGTAGCATTCTTTTCTTATTCATTCATTAATTGTTTCTGTCTCGTTGATTTTGGCTCTTAGGCATTTAATTTATTTGTCTCTTCTAAATGAATGTCTGTGTCTGATATGAAGGGACTTCTTACTGAGGGCTTCTTTTGGATACCATCCCTTGCTGGTCCAACTACAATTGCTGCTCGTCAAAATGGCAGTGGCATCTCTTGGCTCTTCCCTTTTGTTGTGAGTTCCTTGGTTCATTCTGGATTCTTTTTTTGGGAAAAAAAAAAGATCTGTTAGAACTTGTGGATATTATAATTTATTGCAAGCATGTTGTTGCTCCTTATATAAGAGGAATAAGTTGAACCATCATTCATTATGTATTAAAGGTCTTTTGATTCTATCATTCTCTTCTTAATGTGGATGTGTATTTAATCAAGTAATGCAGTTGCAGAGAGTTGCTTTTTTTTCTTTTCTATTTCTTTTATTTTTTGGCTATATATTTCTTTTCTTTCAGATATTTCTAGTATTTTACTTAGGATTCACCACTTTTATTTCTTCTCCTTGTTTTGTAAAAAGTAATAAATTAAATTCGAGTTGAGTTATCATGTCTGATGGTTCTTCTCCTGGAATTGTGGAACTGAATCTTGATGGTTTTATGTTTTTCCCCCTCAGGATGGGCATCCACCCCTTGGGTGGCCTGATACCTTGGCGTATCTTGTCTTGCCAGTGTTGCTGGTTGTTTCACAATACATCTCTGTTCAAATCATGCAATCATCACAGGTCGGTCATTTCGCAAATGTGGATGGCTCCCCTATATAACAGTGTCTAGCTTAACTAATTTGCTGAACTAGATCAAGTCTGTTGATTTTTTTTTCTTCCAATTTTGCCTTATTTGTGAAAATGCCATTTGTTGAACCATAGCAACTCTTTAACAATTTGAAACTTTTATAGAGGCATCAAGCCTATGCATGTCAAGTCACTAGACGGCTAAACTGGTGCAGTCATTTGTGTCACAACTGAATACTACTGTAGTAAACTTTTCTAATGTGGTACTTGGTTGGTGCTAAAAACCATGAGCTAAAACCTCAGGTTGGAATGAGTTTTGGGTAAGAAAATAGAAAATGTGTCTAGTTTTGCCTACTTGTTTCTCTTTTTCTTTGAGTTTCTCAATCGTAGAGTAAACTTTAGACCTAGGTTTGAAAATATTAGTTTGCTGCCAGAATCCACTGCTCTTTCATCTTTTAACATTTGTTATTATTTGCAGACTAATGATCCAAGCATGAAGAGTTCTCAAGCAATAACAAAGATCCTTCCACTAATGATTGGTTATTTTGCTCTTTCAGTTCCTTCTGGTCTAAGCCTATATTGGTGAGCAGATGTAAATCCCTTCGATTCTACGAACAGAGTCATCTCCATTTGAATACTTTGTGTGGCATTCTCATTTTTAGGAATTGTTTCCTACCACATTTTTCAATATATATTTTTAGAACTTTTGTGTGATATTGTGCAGGTTCACAAATAACATATTGAGTACAGTACAACAGGTGTGGCTTCAGAAGTTGGGAGGTGCAAAGAATCCTGTGAGCCAAGAAGACCAACTATGGATTCAGAAGACAGTTTCTGAAATAAATTCCACAAAGATGAAGACTGGAGAAGTTGAAAAATTGACACCAGAGGATTCCACAAAACCTAAGGCTGGACAAATTGAAAATTTGACACCAGAAGGGCTACGTCCGGGCGAAAGGTTTTTCAGTTTTGCAATCTTTGCTATATTTTCCACCAATCATGGTTGTTTGTGGTCTAACCTTTCTTTTCATCAGATTTAAACAGCTAAAGGAGCAAGAGGCCAAAAGAAGACTACAAAGAGAAGGAGAGAAGAAGAAAGCTGAAGAGGCTGCTGCAAGAAGAAGTCCAATAGCAAATGGTAGTCCTAAAGATGAATCGGACAGAGAAAATGGGGCAACTATGGCTGGTTCAGATGCAGTCGATGAGAAGTCCGCAAACAGCATTAGCAATTCCTCCACTGTTGGAGTAGTAAATGGTGATTTATCTGGGCAGAATCTTAAGAAAGATGAAAAGACAACTTCATTGCAGAGTTTGGAAAAAGGTGAAGTTTCCAATTCTGAGGCCTCTGGAAGGGTTGAACAACAGTCCTTTGAAAATAAACAAAAGGTACAACTATAGCGATGCTTATGACATGGAACTGGCATATTCTTCCTTGTTTGATAGCCTTAAGATCAATTTTGTAACTGCACTATAAATTCATATTGTTGTCTTGCTCCGTGCAGTACTTAATTGTTCTTTGTTCTTTCATGGTGCTTTGTAATTTACTAGTTTTGTTGAATGAGTAAGCAGAAAAGATGTGATTGGCTGGAAATTCTTCCTGTTGAGCATCCATGAAAATTGGTCATGAATAAACTTAGGTTAGTTCACATGTGCAAAGGACAGGGAGGTTGACTCAGGCTGTGGTGGATTTTTTCTAATACTTATGCATGGCTAGTGGATTTCTGTTTCTTGTAGCAACTCTATTTTGATCTTTGAAGTGTGGACATTATCAATCTCATTGATATGGGATCTAGTTTCTTCATTATGTGGCAAAAATGCATGTAGAAATGCAGTGAGACCTGTCAGTATTGGTGGCGCCTTGTTTGATCATTGATGCATATTGAGACCAGAGCTGATAGTTTTCAGGTCCACAATAGGCATGAGAAATAAAATTGACCTCCAAGCATTGGCAGCTAATGCATGGATCCTTTAGTATTGAAATTTGTTTTAGTTATATTTTGAGAATTTGATACGGGAAGTATAAATTGTGTCCTACATTTAATTTCAGAGTTTCAAGTAATGAAGGTTTAATAATTTCTTTGCTACTTCTCATTGCCAATTTATAACATTCAGGAAGTAGCTGAAGTGCATGGTAGCATGACAAAAGAAAGCAAACTTTCGGAAGACGACATGCATCAAGCCACAAGGGAGTGATGAAACAAATGTATGCGGCTATATTGGTACTCCAAATTAAGCAAGGTTAACTGGCAGGATTGCTGACCTGTTAAGTTGAATGTGGAGAGCAAGATTTGTGTTGTCTTGTAAAAAGTAGCACGTGAGCAAGCAGCCTCCACTTGCATGTCTTGTACTGATGTTTATTTCTGATTGTTGAGGTCTCTGAGGCGAATTGGGTGTACAGCACTGGTATTGGGTTGGAATGGTGAAATCAATAGAAATTTGGAGCATCACATGAGCCATTGCACTTTTTTGTTTTAAGTGATCCGTGTCAATGTCAATTTTGTATACTTGCAGGTTCTTGGAAGCAAAAATACACTGTACAAGTAGAAAAAGAGGAGTAAATCTTTTTTTTTCTTTTCATCTTTTACTAGAAAAGGATGAATCTATTCAGCAATATTAGCTGTTTTAACAGTGGAGTGGATATTTATTTAAGTAATGGTTAATTAACAAGAAATAATTTTTTATAAATCACTGTTTCGATCACTAAATATTAATTTTAAAATTGTTGCCGAATAAAACAGCCTATGTGGAGAAAGGCCATCGATCACTAAATATTCATTATGTAACGAATACAACAATAACTTGTTTAAGGAAGATAGACAGGGCTAGGCTTTGGTTGGTGTTATTATTTTCACCTCTGGCAATGTACTTGAAAAAGACACTATTTAAATCTTTTTTTTTTTTTGGATTAAATTGAGAGGTACAGGTAAGTATGCTTTGAATGTCGTGGCGTACACGTTGCAACTCAACTTGTACATATTTTACAATCACTAAATTAAAAGGCATCAGTCTTAAAAGTATATCTACCTTTTATTTTTTTTCTTAACAATGCAATGATGCATTTTACAAGGTCCAGAAAGAGAGAGAATTCAGCTAATAATTTAAAATCAGATAACCATAAGTCTAACTCAAATTCTTAATCAGTTCAATTCCAAACTATTTCGTACAAGTTCATTCAAACCAACTGCATAGCAGGGTACCAATATGATCCAAAATCAAAATTCACAAAAACCAATGTGTTGTTTGGATCTATAGTCGTGGTCGATGTCATTATGAGGAGAGTAGTAAAGTAATAATGAAGTTGCAGCATGAGCTTTGAGATTGAATTAGAAATGGTTAATTTATATGCTGAGATGACAAATGATCATCTGAACAATTATTAGTGCTCACCATTGGGTTGACCCAATTGTGGCATGTCTCTCATTCCTTGACTAGGTTGACCTGGAACATGGATCATTGCTTGCTTCTGTGCATATCTCTTTCACTTGTATAATTATATTCAAGACTGTGAAGTCTCGAATTCAATCCAAGCTAGATGAATAATGTGTATTGTGTATGGTTGAGAACATGCAAATGGGTTGTTTGTCTACAATAATGAGACAGGCAGACACCCAATTTATAAAAGACTTTGGACTGAGAGTTCAGTGTCCTTTTGATCTTCAAATGTTGGTAGACATGCTGGTTAAGTAAGCTCCAAGCATTCTGCTACTTGGTGAGCCATCATGGTAGGATATCATTTTGGTTCATTTGTTGGATGTGTATGTAAATAGTCCTTACAGAATCCAATGAGACCCAATCTTTCTGATGATTTGGGTACAAAATTTTGACATTAAACCATTATAAATTATTATTATGTTTTATTTTTTTTAATCTTTGATAATATAAGATAATGAATTCCATGTTTTTCATTGTTTTGTCGCCATGTCATGAATCCAATGTTTATCTTATTTGTGAAACTTCCAAATTCTAATATATTATAAATAAATAAATGAATTTTTTAATGATGTGAAGAGGGGTTGAGTAAAATAAAAGGGTGTATGGTGGGGAAGAAAGAACAACTTTATTGAGCCTCTTTATTGGATTTGCACAAAGATATCAAATTAAAAAATAATAAAAATAAAATAAAGTTTTCCCCACGGAGACATGAGGTTGATGTTTGATTTAGGGTGAGTATTCGATAGATTTGATTCTGACTGAAATTTTAGTATTTATAAAAATTGAATCGAATTGATTTTGATCAAAAATTGAATTAAATTAAATTGGTCTAATTCAGTTTAATTCGGTTTGAATTTTTAATAAATTTTTTATTTTTTACTCTTTATTTTTAATATTTTAAAATTTAATTAAAATATTTTAATTTTAATATAATTTAATCTCTATATTATTATTGAAAATAATATATTATTATTACTAATTGATTCGATTTAGTTTTTTCAATTTTTTTTAATAAAATAAAATTAAATTAAAATTTTTAAAATTAAAAATTAAATCAAATCAAAATAAATAAAATTAAATTTAACTTTCTAAATTAATTCAATTTGATAAATTTTTTAATTTAAACCGAATATAATTCGTCCTGCTAGACTATTCAAAAACTGGTTTCCTAATTAACGTATTAGAAATCTCGCAAATAATGGAAGATGGAGATGACTCCATAACCCGCTTCTCTATTGTTTCAATGTTCCAAACATTTTTCATAATCTATATTAAAATTTATTCTTGAATGAATGATTATTTATTTATTAATCTACTAATTTACCCCTATTCAATATCCATTGAAAAATATAAGTCATTAGCTAAAAAATAATTAAATAATAGAAAAATATGAGTAAGTATTATATTTTAAAAAATAATATAACATTTTTTATTTTAACTATATTTTCATGAGACAGAATGAGTATTAAAGATTTTAAAATTTATTAACAATTAAATATTTTATATTTTAATTATAAAAATTTAAGATATATAAATTGTTTTCCTTATTTTTAAATAAATATATTGTTTTCCTAAGAAGAGTACTAATCTCTCAGCCTCACTTCCAAATGGAATGAGAGTCAATGATGGATTTTTTTATTTTTTCCATTTTGGTAAGAAAATAAATATTTATTTATGTTTATGTTATTAAAATAAAAATAAAACCCACAAAAAATTTCTCAATTCTCGTGATAATCATCGGCTCTCTCACTCTCTCTTAAATCGAGGTAGGGTCTGCAAGAATAGATCAAGCCCATATCTCAAAATAACTTTAGGCAGACTTGTCCATCAATCCAGATTTGAGCCACTAAATGCTCAGCGGACGGGATCGCATTTAATTCTAGGGACCAAACATGATGATAAATAAATCGGTTCAGTCTTTTCGTAACCATTTTTCGCATGCGCACTGAAAAAAATTAAATGGCCATTTGACGTTGGTGAAAAAACTGACACTTCTGTATATACGGACCTGTCTGACAGAAATGAACATCATTGTAGTGGAAAAATCATTAGTGTCACTAGCAAGTAAGAGAAAGGGAATAAGAGAGAGAAGAAAGTCTTGTTCAAGGATCAAGCTTACTCAACCGTTGAAAATTCTATTTTTTCTGAATCTCGAAATATACCTCATTTCCCTTAACTACGAAGAAAGAAAATTTCATATATAAATTTTTCAACGATTACACATTTCTAAAAAAGACTTAAATATCAAAGAATCAAAAGAAATGTTTATTTCATTTGAAATCTAAAGTAAGAATTCAAAAATTTTTATTAATTTTTATGTCTATAAACATGAAAAAGAAAGAATTCAATTATTTTAAATTAAAAATTGATATAATTGTAATTTTAATTGTGGTGCAAGATGTCTTCACTTTGTTAAATTTAAAAAATAAATAAATAAAGGAATATCCAAGAATATTTTTTTCTACTTTATTCTTTTTCATTTTTCAAACACTCATTTATATTCCTTTCTATGTGGAACCAAAAATCAAAATAAAATTTTTTCTTTATTTATTTTTTAGTTTAGAATTTAAATTTTAAAATTTATAAATAATTTTAATATCAGTAAATTAAAGATTATTCTTATACCTGTCTTTCTTGAAATCAAAAGTAATCAACTTTATGGGAAAAAAAGGCAATTGGCCCAAATCACAAAAATTAGGGCAATCTATTTAAGCAATAACATTTCAATTGTCACTATCAATTTTTAATGATTCAGCAAGCACATCATTTCAACATTTGCATCTCTAACAAAGTTGACTAACTTCACTAATTTCTTAAAATAAATAAAATAAATAAATAAATTCTACATAATAATGTAATTTTATGAAAATATTATTTATTTATTTTTTATTGTTTTAATACAATTAAAGTGTATAAAATTATTTGATTATTTATATTTTTATAAATAATAAAGAAAATAATTTTTAAGAAAAAGAATTTTAAAATCCATTTACTGCATCACTAGATACATAATGATTAATTTATCAGCTTACTTAAATTTAATTAAAATTTAGGAGTATTTAATATTTTTTATATTGAAATCAAATTAAAATACTATTTAAATATTTAAAAATTTTAATTTTAATTAAATATTAATGAATTAATTTAAATTGCAATTGGAACGAGTGCATGTAATTTTCACCACCTAAGAGACACCTCATCTCTTTATAAGATGTATAGATATAAATCAAAGGGAGACTCACCTTCTCTCTCTCTTTCTCTTTCTCTTCCTCACCCTCCTTCTCTATCATTCACTGTTCTTCAACAGAAGAAAAAAAGAAAATTCCCTTCCTTTTCTCAGCTTTCTCTTATAATTACCTTCAAAATAGACCCAGTTTTCAATATTTTTCTATTTTCTTTCACTCGTGGTTTGAGCAGAGCAATCTTTGATAAGAAAACTCACTTTCTGCTCTCCAATTTGATCCAAATATTAATGTTTTGTCTAAGAATCCTTGAATTTCTCTTCAATTATTGACAGATGCAGATGGGTTTTGAGCAATCACGGGCCTTTATCATGTGTAATCTTCGTTTCTTAATTGTTATATCACGATCTGTCACGATCAAAATGTACAAATGATAAAGCTGTTTAAGCATGTTTTTTTGTGTTCTGTTTTTTTTTCCCCTGCCTTCTGGGTTGGATTCTCTTCTGCTTCGTTTGGTTGTTCATGGTCAAGTGTACTCCTCATTTGTATCATCTGATGTTGTTTTTATGATCTGGGTCTGTTAAAAAGCTGAAAATTTTTCATTATCTTTGGTGGAGTGTTGATAATCACATCCTCTGTTTCTGGGTTCTGAAACTATGGATTCTAATTTTGCTTGCGCCGATCACTTTTGATCGGTTGACAAGGGACTTTAATTAATTAATTTTTTTTGGCTTGTTTTGTTGAGTTTACGTGAACAGAAGTTTCTCTTTTGATGTTGGAATTCCTTATTTTCTGGGTTTCTTTTGGGTGTGGAATATCCTTTCAGCCAAGAATAGTACTCTTCTCTTCTAAGTTTTCATTTTCGAGTATCCCTTGAATCGTTTCGTTTCCGGAGTTTTGTTACTCAATTACGTGTTTCTGTAGGTTTCCATTTCGTCACCCATTCAATTAATGATCTAAATTGCTTTGGCAAGCTTAATATTTGACCATTGGGTTACCCTTTTGCTTCTCTGAGTTCTATCTTTTTTGCTTGTCCTTTTGGTACATTATCTAATTCATTAGTTTGCTTAAGTGTTGCCCTTTATCTATACCTACTCAGTTGATACCTTCAAACATCTTTTGTTCGTTATTTGAGTTGATTTTTTTTTCCAGATATTTCAATTTGCTTTCAACTTCCTGCCTTGTATGGAGATTTTATGATCTTGTTTTTGCCTGTAGGTTTGAGAATTGAAGCTTGGTGATTAGTGCATTATTTAAGGTAGATGCTTTGGACCAAGATTGGATTTGCTATATAAAGCTAATGTCTATTGTGAACTTGTAAACTTTAGGTGATATGCTGGATCATTGGAGAGACTAATACAGTTTGGTTTCTGTTTTTCTATTAACCATCCAGCAACTTTGATTATATTCTCTGCCAAATTTGGGCACTGCACTAATTTAAGCAGTGCCCATGGATGCCACAACGAGTGGAACCTCAAGTATACAATATCATAACATAACCGACCAGCCCATTACTGCCATTGTTGCTGCTCCTGTGTCTACGTTTCAACGGAATCAACGCCATTGTTTTGGGGAGTCCACTCCTGGAGAATTCCCTTTGGCTGCCAACCCATCCATTGTCCTCCATGTGCTTACTGCTTGCAATTTGGATCCTCAAGATCTTGCAAAACTAGAGGCAAGTGCCCTTTTTGCAATAATTCTTAATTCTGAAACTATTTTTTATCGCTAGAATTGATAATGCTGCTGATTTTATTTTGAATGTGTTTACTGCAGGCAACATGTTCATTCTTTAGGCAGCCTGCAAACTTTTCCCCTGACTATGAATTGTCCATTTCGGAGCTTGCGGCTCTGGATATGTGCCAAAAGAGAGCTATTTTTAAGCCTATGACTCCTGAAGAACGTCAAGATTTGAAGCAAAGATGTGGGGGCTCGTGGAAACTAGTTCTCAGATTTTTACTAGCTGGAGAAGCATGTTGCAGGAGGGAGAAGTCCCAGGCAATAGCAGGACCTGGTCATAGTATTGCTGTGACATCTAAGGGTGTAGTGTACTCCTTTGGCTCTAATAACTCAGGACAACTTGGTCATGGCACAACTGAAGAGGAATGGCGACCTCGACAAATCAGGTTGCTAATTCTATGATCATTACTTAAGACCGGATATTGTGAATGCAGGAAAAAGCAAAGGGAGATGGTTGTCTAGAGAGAGTTAATGGAACTTCGCTATGTTGCAGATCCCTGCAAGGCATTCGTATTATCCAAGCAGCTGCTGGACCTGGCAGGACAATGCTAATTAGTGATGCTGGACAGGTGTATGCCTTTGGAAAGGACTCCTTCGGTGAAGCTGAGTATGGAGTTCAAGGAGCTAAATTGGTTACAACTCCACAACTGGTTGAATCTTTGAAAAACATATTTGTGGTCCAAGCTGCAATAGGAAATTTCTTCACTGCTGTATTGTCCAGAGAAGGCAGGGTTTACACATTTTCTTGGGGCAGTGATGCCAAACTTGGTCACCAGACAGAGTCAAATGATGTGGAACCTCATCCTTTGTTGGGGGCACTTGAGAATATACCGGTGGTACAGATTGCAGCTGGATACTGTTACCTTCTTGCTCTGGCTTGCCAACCTAGTGGCATGTGAGTTGCTCCATCTGTTTTACCTTAAGAAAACATTCCAAGATATATCAGAGAAAAAAAAAGGGAAGAAAAATCTTCTGACAGTTGCATTTTAATCAGGCATAAAAGTGAATGTGATATTGCAGTTAGAATCTTTGAGACAGTTCTGCAATTGATATCTTCTGGCAACTAACTTATGCGGCTTCATGACCATGATTACTAATTAATGGGTTATGGATGTTGTTTCTGAGCAATGTGCTATTCTTCTTTATGTGTATCAGGTCAGTGTACTCTGTTGGATGTGGCTTGGGTGGGAAGCTTGGGCATGGATCAAGAACCGATGAGAAGTATCCTCGATTGATTGAACAATTTCAACTTTTGAACCTTCAGCCTACAGTGGTTGCAGCTGGTGCTTGGCATGCTGCTGTGGTAGGGCGAGATGGACGGGTTTGCACGTGGGGTTGGGGACGTTATGGGTGCTTGGGTCATGGGAATGAAGAGTGTGAATCAGTTCCTAAGGTTGTGGAAGCATTAGGCAACGTCAAAGCTGTTCATGTTGCTACGGGGGATTACACAACCTTTGTTGTTTCTGATGAGGGTGATGTATACTCATTCGGTTGTGGGGAATCAGCTAGTCTTGGACATAATGCAGCCGCAGTTGTTGCTGATGGACAGGTCTGGTCTTCCCCTCCATGGTTCCTTGTTTTGTATATTAATTTATGTGCTCTTCAATTTAGTGGAAACAAATTATGAAAAGAATTGCATCTCATCTTTTATGTGTTCCTTTAGCATGAACTTGCTGTTCTACTGGGGGCATTTAACTGTTTTCATTCAATTTTGTGTCTTCTCTGCTGAGATTAAGACTAACAGTTGTTTACTTCCCAGAAACAAGAGATTGATGATTATGTTTCATAACATAGCGAACTGATGAAAATTGATGTTGAGTTATGATTAAATTACTGAAGCATGTTCAAATCTGGGTGATTTTTTTTTTTTTTCAGGGAAATAGGCATGCTAACGTGTTGAGCCCACAATTAGTAACATCACTCAAAGAGGTGAAGGAGCCAGTTGTGCAGATCAGCCTGACCAATTCCATATACTGGAATGCTCACACATTTGCACTTACTGAATCAGGGAAACTGTATGCATTTGGAGCAGGAGACAAAGGGCAGCTGGGTATAGAACTGGTGAACAGCCAGACTGAAAGAGGGAATCCAGAAATGGTTGATATTGGTCTAATTTAGCCATTAAAATTGTGTCAGCATGAGCATTTGGTGTCTAGATTTCCTTGTTTATTGTGTACATAGAAAAAAACAGAAACAATTGTTAAGATTTAAAAGCTTTTAGGTAGCAAAGGCCCAACCTCAGCCTGCATACCTGACTTGATTTCTTAAGTAAACAATGGTGAGTGATTGGGCCATGCAGTTGTTCATAGTTCATACATTTGTTTAAGGTTCATTAATAACTTAATTATGATGATTTGGATTCCTAATTCAGCCCATACCCATTTTGGCTGCTGACTGATGACTTTCACTAATAGGCTTCTTAGATGCCAACCCCTTTATCTGTGGTCTCCACCATTAGGTTCACCTCTGACCTTATCTCTTAAGGAGGAGAAAAACATTTGTCCTGATGGTCTTTCTGATTTTTTCTTTAATCTTTTTTCAGAGAGCTACAGTCAGGGTCCAAATTTACAATTTCTATTGGGACATTCTCTTCTCTTCTTTTCTTTTCCTTTTTTTTATTCTCCCTTTTCCTGGCCCTGCAAACCCTAGATATGAGCATAACCCAAATTTTCTGAAGCTAAAAGCATTGGCGATTTTGGAAAACCTGATCCCTTGTGTTTCAGCTAGTAACCGTAAGGCCTGTTTGACATTGCTGTTAATGTCGCCATTGAGAAGATCATCTTTTTTAAAACATTATTTAAAAAAATTAAAAAATAATCTAAAATTATTTTTTATTTAATTTAGTTATAAAGATATTAAAATAATAAAAATAAATTATCTCGATAAAAAATTAAAATTATTCTAAAAAATATTTTCTAAATATAAATTATTTTTACAAAACAAACCAACCCTAGTGTTATAATTTTATTTTCATTACATACTTAGGCTTTTCCCTAAGTTTTTGTATTAGTTTATTAGATAAGTTATTATTTAGTTTTGGGTATTATAATTATTTACAGTTATATTTTATTTTTATAATTATTAACAATTAATTTTATCTCATTTTCTCTTTCTCCTATCTTCACAATAGATAGATAGAGAAAAGAAGAGAAATAGAAGAGAGTGAATTATGTCTGATTTAAATTTAATATGATATTATATAGTTAAATTTTGGTGGTTTAATATAATTATGAATCGTAGGAATCGTTGAATTTAATAATAATAAATTATTATAAATATATGAAATAAGGAATAAAAATAATAAATTTGGATGTGAAGAACAATAAATAGGCATATACACATTTGAAGCCATATATTAAGAAATTATAGTGTGAATGTAAGATAAACATTTGGTGCTATTTTTAGAATATTAACTACATTGCATGTGGACTGATGGACCTACTACCCACATCAAATTTATTATTTCCTCATTTCAAATAAAATAAAATTTAATTTAATTTTTTTCATAAATATTTTTAGTATCAACAATAATATAATTTTTTTAATTATATATATATATATATATTAAAATCGTTTTATTCTATGATTTTTCTGCAATTATTCTATGGAAAGGAGAAAGAGAGAGAGAGAGAAAAAAAAAAAAAAAGAATATTGATAAGAAAAGGAGATGGCGAGTGGTGACTTCATTTTCAACCCCAACTGTCATATTAGAAAAATGTCGGTGTAATTTTAATTTTAATTTTAATTATAATTTTGATTACAAAATGTGAAGGAATGTAAACGTGTGGAATTTTTATTCAATAAGCTTAATTTAATTTAAAATGTTTTTGAGCAAAGTGATAGTTAAAAAAGAAAAAAAAAATCCTCATAGAAAAACTAAAACAAATTCTTTATTGATTTACGACTAAAGAATATTATTTTTGCTATTTATAGTAGACCTACTTGTAGCCATTAATACAATTTCCACTTTCTAAAAAAGTGATAACCATTAATATAACAATTTCATCCTCTCATAATTTTTTACTAAATTATTATTTATTTTTTTTATAATATAAAAAAATTTATTAATTAATTTTTTAAATTTTTAATATTTTAAAAAATATACTAATTAATTTTCAATTAATTTTAATCATTAATTATTATAATAAAATTTTCAAATACTTTTTATTAGAAAAAATTAATTAATAAATTTTCCAAAAATTTAAAAAATTAACTAATACATTTTTTAAAATTATAAAAATTAAATAATAAAATATTTAACGATCAAATTAAAAAAATTAATTATTAAATTTTTAAAATTTTAAAATATTTTAATATTTTTTTAAAATCAAAATTAAGTAATAGTTTTTTTAATTTTTCAAAATTAAATGGTAATTTGTTTTCTATAATCTTTTAATTATATCCATATTTATTATAAAATAAAAACATTAAATTTATTCAAACAATAAAATCATTGTTATAATAAATGAACTAAATATTAAAAAAAATAATTTAAATTTAAATTTAAAAAATAATACTTAATAAAAAATTATGTGTTGCTTTTTTACTCATATTAAAAAATATAACTATTAAATTTTTAATTATATTCATTTTAAATAGATTAAATTTTATTGAAGATTAAAAAATATTTTAAAAAAATTTTTAAAAATTAAATAAAATTATAGCAGTCCACTGTAAATAATAATTTTAAAATTATTAGAAAAAGAAAAATTGATAAAAAATTATGAAACTAAAACAATAGTAAAATTAAATATATTATATCCCTCTATTTTATAATTTTTATCCACTTTAATATTTTATATATATTTAAAAATAAATTTTTTTATTAATTTTCCGATTATATATATTTTTTACTTCTTTTTCTCATAATTTTTATCTATTTTATTTTTTCATAAATATTAAAAAAATTATTTTTTTATTAATTTTTTAATTATACTAATTATATAGATATTAAATTTTATTAAATATTAAAAAATACTTTTTGAAAAGTTTTTTAAAAATATAATAAGATAAAATTAAATAAAATTATAATGTTCAATTTATATATTATTATAATATAAAAAAATTAAATAATAATTTTAAAATAATTAAAAAAGTGAATAAAAATTATAAAAGGTGTAGAATATTAAATAGTAAAAAATAATAAAATAAATTTATAATAGTGGATTTATATATTATTATAAATTAAAAAAATTAAATAATAATTAAAAAAATAAAAATTATGATATAAAAAAAATATTAATTAATATATAAAAAATAGATATATAAATTATGCAAGAGCGATTATTTTTTGGGTAAACTGTAGTTTAGTCCCTCTGATTTAGTGAAATGCAACATTTCGTCCCTCTGTTTTAAAAAACCTTCAATTTAGTCACTGTGATTTTTAAAAACTATGCCATTGGTCCCTCCCGTTAGATTTTCAGTTAAATCACCGTTAATTTTAATTAAAAGACAAAAATACCCATTCTCTCTCCTTCCTCTTCCTCTTCTTCTTCTTCTTCTCCCGTTAGGTTGTTGCTTTCATTAGCTTATTTGAGGAGGAGGAGGAGGAGGAGGAGGAGGAGGAGGAGGAGGAGGAGGTCGGGAAGAAGAAGAAGAAGAAGAAGAAGAAGAAGAAGAAGAAGAAGAAGAAGAAGAAGGAGATCGGAAAAGAGGAGAAGAAGGAGATCGGAGAAGAAGAAGAAGAAGAAGAAGAAGAAGAAGAAGAAGAAAAAGATCGGGAAGGAGAAGAAGAAGCAGAGGAGGAGGAAGAGGAAGGAGAGATAATGGGTATTTTAGTCTTTTTAACTAAAATTAACGGTGATTTAACTGAAAATCTAACGGGAGGGACTAATGGCATAATTTTTAAAAATCACAGTGACTAAATTGAAGGTTTTTTAAAACAGAGGGACGAAAGGTTGCATTTCACTAAACCAGAGGGACTAAACTACAGTTTACCCTTATTTTTTTATCCGATTACTCACTTTATCCTCTCCCACGGTAATAAATTCACTCCAATAATTTTTTCCCATTTGAAACTAAAAACTTTTGTAGGAATTTCTAAAGGCTTCATACCTTAATAAAATTCAAATTTATATTTTCACTTTTTAGAGAAAAATAATTATATAATTATCTTTTTTTAAAAAAAAAAAAAAAAATCTACAATCTACCGCCATAGCTTTTGGACCTTGAAGATAAAAAGAAAAAAGAAAAAAGATATTATCATTTATTTCATTTTTTACGATTTGAATGAGAATTTTATCATTTAATATATTTTACATAACTATCTTACTTTTATTACTTTACAACGCTATTCATATTACCTCATATTTCACAAATACTCAACATACAATACTAACCACTCATTATTATTATTGCCATACTTATCACAAAATAGGAAATTAAAAAAAAAAAAAAAAAAAAAAGAAAGAAAGAAAGAAAGAAGAAGAAGAAGAGAGTTTTCCTCAACTGTCGAAACTAACAGATTGGGACCGTTTTAGCAGAACAATAAAGATGGCCTACATATGATAACGTGATTAACCAACTGATATCAGTAGTCCATTCCCTTTGTATACTCAGGGATTATTTACTACTTATTGATATAAATGATGTATTACTTTCTATCAATATTTATTATTTTATTATTAAAATATATTAAATAAATATTAACCTATTAAATTATTTTTATTATATATCATAATATAATTAATAGAAAATATCATCTCAACGTAGCACGTGCTGCTTCCGGTATATTATATAAATTGCATTTACTTTCCCCACCTTCTTTATATCCACTGCCCATTTCTTCATCCTACACGCTAAGGGATCAAGCCAATGACAATCCCAATCTCTCTTTCAAGTCTTTTTCTGCTAGCACTAGCTGCAAGCTTCATTTCTTCTTCTTCCTCCCCAGTTCAGGATCCTGAACTACTAGTACAAGAAGTACACAGGTATATGCACACACTTCTCTTACACCAATAAGTTTAAAAATGCAAGGTCTCCAGTTCGGATTTCTAGTGATGCATTCTCTTTTTTGTGTTGTTTGTTTGTTTCAGGAGGATCAATGCTTCCAGGAGGAATCTGGGGTTTCTCTCCTGTGGAACAGGGAATCCAATAGATGATTGCTGGAGATGTGATCCCAAATGGGAGAAAAACAGGCAGAGATTAGCAGATTGTGGAATTGGATTTGGCAAGCACGCCATTGGAGGAAGAGATGGTAAGATATACATTGTTACAGATTCAGGTGATGATGATCCTGTGAATCCCAAACCAGGAACTTTAAGATATGGTGTCATCCAAGATGAGCCTCTCTGGATAATTTTCGCCGGCGACATGGTGATCAAGCTCAAGGAAGAGCTCATAATGAACTCTTTCAAGACCATTGATGGAAGAGGAGCTAGTGTTCACATTGCTGGTGGTCCATGCATCACTATACAGTATGTGACTAATATTATCATCCATGGTTTAAACATACATGATTGTAAGCAAGGAGGGAATACTTATGTGAGGGACTCCCCAGGCCATTATGGGTGGAGAACTGAATCGGACGGTGATGGAGTGTCCATCTTTGGAGGGAGTCATGTGTGGATTGATCATTGTACTTTGTCTAATTGCAATGATGGGTTGATTGATGCCATCCATGGTTCCACAGCTATTACTATTTCTAATAATTATATGACTCATCATAACAAGGTTATGCTTTTGGGTCATAGTGATGGCTATACTCGAGATAAGAATATGCAGGTCACAATTGCTTTCAACCATTTTGGAGAAGGGCTTGTGCAGAGAATGCCAAGGTAAAATGTCCAATTCAATACCTTTTTTTTTTCTTTTCTTTTTTTTTTTTTTTGGTTCTGTGATTATGATTCTTAAGATATTTTTTAAAAAAGAAATTTATTAGGTAGTTTATATGGTATAAAAAATTTATTTGTTAATTTTTAATTTTAAAAAATATATTAAAATATTTCTGAAATTTTAAAAAATTTCTAATTAATATGTTCATTAGTTTTAATCAATAAGTATTTTACTATTTAGCCTGTTTATTATAATAAAACTCATTAGTTGATTCCACAGTATTATAAAAATGCCTATTAATTAATTTATTTATATTTAAAGTATTTTAAATTTTTCACAATATTTAATAGCTAAATTTAATAGAGAAATTTAATAAAACAATTAATTAGTAGAATTTTTAAAATTTCAGAGATATTTTAATATATTTTTTAAAATAAAAAAAGTTAACTAATGAATTTTTTAATATAATAAAGACTAAATAATAATTTTTATTTTTTAAAACCTAAAATTGCAGGTGCAGACATGGGTATTTTCATGTGGTGAACAATGACTACACCCATTGGGAAATGTACGCAATTGGGGGGAGTGCTGCTCCTACAATAAATAGCCAAGGAAACAGATTTGTTGCTCCTAATGATAGATTCAGCAAAGAGGTGGGAAAATTAAATGATTTGATTTCTAATCCATGGGCCAGAATAGTACCATTTAACCTTTAAAAAAAAAGTTTACTAAAATTTCAGGTGACTAAACATGAAGATGCACCAGAGAGTGAGTGGAAGCACTGGAATTGGAGGTCTGAAGGGGATTTGATGCTAAATGGTGCATTCTTTACATCATCAGGAGCTGGAGCTTCTTCAAGTTATGCTAGAGCATCTAGCTTGGGTGCAAGACCATCTTCCTTAGTGGGTTCAATCACAGCAGAAGCAGGTGCACTTTTTTGCAAAAAGGGTAAACGTTGTTGATCAGTGGCCAGGCTTAGAAGCCCAAGATTGGTCACCAGGAATGGGTAAGCATCTAAGAAAGGGTAAGAGGATAAAAATAGAAGGGTAAAAAAGAAGATAATAAAGACAATTGTGAGCACATGGGGAATTAGGGTCATCTTCTTCTATAACACTTTTAATTAGTTAGAAGTAAATTTTAAATGAATTTAACAACTATGGTTTTATGAGAAAATTGAAGTATATTGGCAAATAGTTTCTGTCAAGGTGAGGGGCCATATGGTCACATGGTACATGGATGATACAATAAGCATGTACTGAAACAGTAACAAAATTTATAACAAAATGCCTTTGGTACCTTCATTAATGGAACCATTTTCTCTTAGGGGAGTGCTTGAAACTTGTGTCTGTTAGTAGCAATGGTATCCAATGCTTATGTCTCTTGTTTCAAAAGGGAGGGTCACATTTCTATCCGACCATTCACCCATCTCATAACATTCAATGCTTCCATTATTAAGGCTCTTGTCCCGACAATTGCTATTGTAATAAATGACAGACTACCCCTTACAGAAGAGGGGAAAAAAAAATCAAACAAATAATATTCTCCATTAAATTCTGAATTTAAAAGAGATACTCACCTTAATAAACTTACCCGCAAATCAACGACGCAAATTTCCAATGTCAGATGGTTTAACTAAAAAAAAAAAAAATTGCCAAAATCCATTTTAATTGATGGTCTTTTCAATCAATTGTCAATGTTAAAATTGAATGACTATTGATAAAAAAGTTTGTGCAATAATAAAGGTAAAGCCATAAGAGAGCATTTGATTTCATTTGATTTTAAATAATTATAAGATCATACCCATGCCTGTATCAATACAATATGAAATAAGCGCACAAGGAGCCAATGTTAATACCAGCCGCTTTCACAAGTCCCATCATCCTGCCCATTGCAATTAGCACTTCATCGCAGACTATTTTTTACTGGACAAATACAAGAGAAGAACAGCTAGAAAAGAATATAACTCTTTAAATATCACATATCTACAACTACAAAGTAGGATCTGCATTTATTGAAGGGAAATAACGATTAAAAAAATGTACGAATTTGTGGAAGCCACAGCTAACAGCAGCTTAAAAAGTTAAAGTATAAAGCTATACGCGAAGGTAACGGAACATTGGAAATAAAATTAATAATATACTAAACACGTCTGTCAAATGAAAAGAGTGCACAAATTGAGTGAAAATATATGTTCTAAACTCATCTAAGGGTGAATCCCACTTAAATTATGGAGTTCAACCCATGTAAAACATGGTACACATGCACCTAATAACACTCTCTGAAGTACACATTTCTGTCTTCTTTCATAAACCCCTTTTCCTACTCTTCAGTCTATGTTAAAGATAAAGGACAGGGAATAGCAGTATTGCCAGTTTGTCACTACTGTAGGAACAAACCAACCACATTAGAACAGCCTGCATACTGTAGCCGAAGGGTTTTCTTAACAGATGCATTTGTACCATGTACTTTAATTATGATCAATGAGCTAAAAAGTGCATTGCTTAAATTATCCCTTTCTAGCCAGTTAAAGAAAAGAAAGAACTTTCAACGCTCCACAATCAATGCTGCCTATAATGATTCAAGTATATGAACCACTCTGGGCCTGAATAGGCTAGCTATTTTTCTCGACAGGCATCTCCTACCAAACCAAAATCAATAAATACAATCCTCTGCTTAGAAATTATTTTTCCCCCTATCCAAAACATGTGGCCCTAGTATTTGCAAAACGCATTTAAAACAAGTGCAGAGAGGAAGATGGATGCATTTCATAGATGCATGATTATAACACATCAAATCAGTAATGAGTTCAACTACGTAAGAATTTTCATACCACATATCCAATGAACGCCAGTACAAAATTTATAAGCTAAAACAAGCTCCCATAAAATGAACATCTTCAAGAGACTCATCATACCAATCAAGCCAACAATGTATTATGAGTTCCAATGTTGGTTAAGCAGTGCAATAAAACAAAGATCATAAAGATCACAACTCAATAATCAGAAGGTGAGATGACATCGTCAATTTTTAATATCATTTTGACTACTTGTGTTGCAAGCAAAATCTGCTGTTGCTTCCCTATCAGGGTCTCGAAGACATTTTGTTCACTCATGTCATTTGTGCCAATATCATTGCAATCTATTCCACAATGAGGATTATTCTCCTGTATATTTATTAGAAAAATGAAAATTAAAATAGTTAGTATGGATCGGTGGACAACATGATAGGAGACTGAAGTAATAATCAAGGATAAAATCAGTTACCATATTCCATTTACCTTAATTTGCTGAGATTTCACAGCAGATAGCGTCTCAATAGGTTGAAGGCCACTATTTTCAGCAAGTGCCATTGGGATGGAATCCAAAGCATCTGCAAAAGCCCTGATGGCATACTGCAGATAAAAAGAAGTAAACATCACTAGTATTCACAGTAAAAGAGAAACCTGGAGGAAAAAGAGGAATAAAATTTTTTTAAAAAAATTCACACCTGCTCAACTCCAGGATATCTATCAGCAGCAGCCTCTACTGCAATTGAGCAAGAAATCTCAGCTGAGCCACCACCATATACAATAGAATTGTTGCGAATAAGGTTCCTGGCCACACACAGAGCATCATGGATGCTTCTTTTTGTCTCTTCTATAATCATTTTGTTTCCTGATATCACCAAGCACCAGAGCCTTGTGTAAGATCAATCGAATAACTTTAAAGACCACAGTCATCTATCACATTAGCATTCTTTCTAGTTAGTCAAAAGTTTCCCTATCCTTCTGTTCCTTTCTTGTGTAAACTTTTTGCAGAGCCAAAACATAAAACAGAAGCAACAAAAAATGCATTTCTTGTCACAATGAAAGTAATACAAGTTATATTACTAAGCAATTATATTCCAACTGGCAATTGAAACTTGCGAGTCCACCAGTAGTGCTATCACTTAGACAGCAGCAATAATTTCCTTCTTTCCATTTGGATAGTACAACACCAACAAATTCTTAAGAGCATGGAAGGTATTTTCAAATGCAAGTGTGCTGCATTGCACTAAAAGTAACAGTTTTGCATTATGCTATCATCTAGGTGATTACATCTCAAACAGACAAACCTCATGGATATCTCTTGCGATCAAATGACTCACATGGAGCTCGTCCTTCAGAAACTAACTGATATTAAAATAAAATATTTACAAGTAGCTTGAATCATATGCAACTATAACTTGGAAGGGTAACTCAAAGCCTCATCAATCACTATAACACTACAAATTAAACCAAATCAATAGCAATAAAGAAAAGGCAAGGAGAAAATAAATCTACCTCCCCGAATGAATATGGTAACAGCCCTTGAATTTGCACAGTGTTCAATGTAAAGCATTCGATCTTTTGTTGTCCCAAAGGACTTTTCTCGGACCAAACCAGCCTTCACCATATAAAATGTGGTAAAAAAAAAGTACCAGGTAAGGATTGCAATCTAAAGAGAACTAGTGTACAACTGTGCATGAATAATGCATAATCTCAGAATGCAGAGAATATAAAATGAAAATTTTTAATTTCCTAAATATTTTTTTCTAGAACCACAGTGAATAAATAAATATAACTATGTTCTGAATATTTATTCCAAATAAGAAAACTCATGGCATCCTCTTAAAGCTATAGGTTAATAATATATAAAATGTCATTACATGCCTATCCAGCCAATTTAAAATTAAAAATGGAAAGGAAAATGGCAATTAGAAAAATTACCTTGCCCAGCTTTTCAGGTGTTAACTCCTGGAACCGCGGAACTATTCTTCCACCTACAAAGACAAGATATCAATGCACCATCATTTTGCCGATAACCATTTAGATCCCTGTAGCAACTGATTATGCTGAGAACTTTGTCTATAAGCTGAAGGGACGCAAACCTGTGGCTATTGCTATCAGCTCTAACTCCACACCACCAACCCATCTAACTGCAGGCAAGTTCCTGTGCATTAATAAATGATTTGCCTCATCATCGAACCCCCATTGACATATAACCAAGGTAGCACCAACATCCTGTACTCAAATTTAATGGAAAGGAAAAGATGTAAACAAGATAGACAGATTGCAAACAACTGTCCAGTAGTTCCAACAAAATAAAACAAGTCCCATCAATAGTATAATTGCATCAAGTTTTATGGTGATTGAATAGTGGAAAAACAACCTTGCATTTCTGAACCATGTCATCAAAATACTGTTGTTCTTGCTTACGCAGAGTCTGAAACTTTTCCACTGTATCAATATCCACCTTATGTTTAGTCTTGGGCTTAGGTGGTTCAAATGGGCAAGTCAAGATAGCAATTTTTGCATCTTCAATTTGTTTTGGCATCTGTGGATGACTCATATCCTTGTCGACTACTATTCCATATATTAGTTCAGTGTCTTCCAATTTGCCTCCTACTTTCCCTTCAACTTTTATCAAATCCAAATTAACATCCTTTCTCTCTAAATCTGCAACGGCAATAACTGCTTTGACGGAAATCTCAGCCAAGCTGCGCTTGCATCTATTCACACTGCAAATAAAGAAAGAAAAGCTTTAAAATTACAACAGAGATCATGAAAGACATATACACATCAAAAGTAAGAAAAGATCTAGAGTGTGGATTTAGAAAAGCACTTCATTTTAAACACCCTAAATTCAGCTACACATTAGCAATAACCCTTCTAATATGTAAAATTCAATAAGAAAAATGAAAGCTAGGGAAGTTTATAACTTGAATTTCCGGAGACATTATCTAGGTTAATACAAAAGCAAAATTTCAAAGGTATGAAATAGGCTTTCAAACCCATTAAGATAATTCGAATGGATCAACCTCACTAGGTTTGCATCTATCAGGAATCTCCAATTCTAAGTTCACTTCATGGTAAACATTTGGCAGTGACATTAGCAGGCAACAACAGTGATTTGTAGTAGAAGTATAAAATCATATTGTTAAGCACCATATTACAAGATATTATAAATTGTGCAGATACAGAAAACTATACGATTTACATGCAATAAAATCATATTGTTAAGCACCATATTAAAAGACTTGACTTGTTTATTGCATGGTAACAAACACATGTACAACAAAATTTGAACACACAGAAACGAACTTTGAACTACAAAGAAAAATGGACAGCTTCGGAGTACAGCGTAGCATTGGAACCAAAAGACATCCAATATGACAAGCTACTTGTAATGCTAAGAAACGATCAATTGACAAAATGACAAATGAAAATAAGTATACTTCCAGTAAAAGTAATAACAAAAAATAATAGAAACAAAGTTACATCTTTGAGGACAGAGTGGTCATGCAAGTTTGAATTAATGGCTCTAGATTCGTCACTCCAAAATCAAACTTCTGTGCTATATGCTCCAAATGTTCAACAGCTATTCTAGAAGCCATCTCATAGCCCTCTGCTATTCTAATAGGATGAATTCCACGTTCTAAAAGCTTCTCAGCCTGCTCCAAAAGTGCTCCAGCCACAACAACAACACCAGTTGTTCCATCACCAATTTCATAATCCTGACTCCGAGAAAGCTCAACCATCAGCTTGGCAATCTGATTGTCCACATCCATCTGCTCCAAGATCGTAGCACCATCATTTGCTGAAAAAACAAGCAAATAAAAACACACATCAATGCAGAACCCTAGTAGACAATCAATCTCACCAATTTAAAATTACTTAATACACAATATGCAACATATGCTGACATGTAATAGCATAAGCAAACACAGGATGTCCCCTCCCCATTCCCAGGAATAACAAGTTATGCGAACTTATTTTCAGAAGACCCAATAAGTCTCATTTTTTCAAGTCAAGTTCTAGCTTCCAAGTCAAAGACCGCGCAGTGTAATCCTAGTATAGCAGTCACCAGGCACATAAGAGGATTAATCTCAGGCATGTCTATGATGAATAACACAAGCTGCTTAATGATCTCAATGATAGTAACCTTCTAATCAAAGACGATAAATCCTCCTCTTTATGAAGTTCGAATTGCAGATGGTAAATATGTACCAGTTATAATACTTCATCAAACGAGTCCATTATATAAACCCTACTCGTGCATCCAACCAAAAAAATGGAAAATGCAACTAACACCAGATCAAAACGCAACCTAAACAATCAAAATACCAACTATGAACTTCACAAAATCAAAATATAAAAAGAGAAAGATATATATATATATATATATATATATATATATATATATATATATATATATATATATATAAATCAAGTAAAAGCAAGAGACTGAGAGAGAGGGGAACAAACTGATGGTGACGTCGCCGTCAGGACTCTGAAGCATCTTGTCCATGCCCTTGGGGCCAAGAGAGGTACGAAGGATGCGAGCAACAGTTCGTCCAGCTGAAATGTTAGCTTTTTGAGCATCTAAACCTCGCAATCGAGTCTTCTGCTCCTGCTCTTTTAATATAATGAATGGCCTTCCGAACTCATCGAAGGCTAACGCCATTTCTCTTGGATTCTGATCTTCTCTTCACTGATTTTTCTCTACTTGGCTCACAAACTCTGCAATCAGAGGAATCGGAATGTGGAAATGAAGGAAGAGTGTAGAAGCTCCAGTGACAGGGACTACTAGCAGTGTTACAGCAGTAGCTGGATCGCTCAGTCGATCGCTCGATCTGGGTTCTCAAAGCCCTAACTCTGTAGTCATTTGAACGCGCCTGCCTCCCTTTCTGCTGAGTTGGGCTTTGGACTTTGGATAGATTGCCTATTGAAAAGGCCCGTTTCAATCCAATATGTTAAACAAAAGCGGAAATGCCCAGATTTTAAAATCTAAATATTTTCATAAAATTATGACTTAACGATAGTAATATATATTATTTATATTATTTTTAATTTAATATTTCAGTTTATCTCTAGTAAATTTAAATCTAAAGTATTAGTTTTATTTAAAAAAATTTTCAAAATTTTCCTAATTAAATTACTTATAATAATTTTCACCTTTATTAGTAATAATTTTTAATTAATTTGTGACGATATTAATTAAACCATATTATTTTTTTATTTTTTATACGTAAATTCATAATAAAGTCCATAATAAAATCACCTTATTATATGACAAGATTATTTTGAAATTGGAATCACCAATCTAATCATTCAATTTAAATTTAATAAAAATTATAAGAATTACTACTTACATAGTTTTTAGGGAAAAAAAACTAAAACTTTTTAGCAAAAATTATATGAAAAAGGAGAGATTTTGAGAGATTTTTTGAATATTTTATAAGATATTTTAGAACTACTATTTCTCTGTACAATATTTATCTTCTTTTTTTTTAATTTTTTGTTTGAAAATTGTTTTTCTGCAAAAATTTAAAGTTAAGTAATCTTTTATTTATAATAACTATTAACTATGTCAAGATTTGACGAATTATAAATATTAATTAATTATTAAATAGTATGACATTAATTAATACAACAAATAACTTTCTTTTTTTAACAATAATATGACATTATTTTTTAGTGATTAAAGAAAAATAAAATATCAACATAAATTACATAAAAGAAAAATTAAATTATTTTTATTAATTAATTGTATAATTTGCAATGTTTATTAATCCTAAAAATAATTAAGTGATTAAAAAATAAAATAATAGCATAATAACATTGAAGAAAAGGTTTTTTTTTTTATTAACAAGGAAATAACTAATTAGTGGGCTATAATTAAATATAATTGAAGTTGGAGAAAAATTTACTAAAAAAAGTGAAAATTATTTAAATTATAACTAAATTGAAAATAACTAAATTAAGTAAAATTAGCTTGATTTAGTGATTCTTAAGGTGATCCCAACTTACAGGGAGAAAAGCTTGCCACCTTTTTAGCTCATTCTCGTCCATTCCTCCATAGCCAAAACTACTATATAAACTCTTGTAATCTCCGTATTCTTCATCAGCGCCTTCTTCTTTTGCTGTGTTTTATCTTGTATATCAGGAGCTTTTGCTTCCTCGAATAAAGTTCTTTAAAACACCAAAAACCCTTTCCCAAAAAAAGTAAAAAACCCTCCTTTTCAGAAAAATGGCAAGCAAGGCTATCATCGTTGCCCTTCTCCTTGTTGCCCTTGTTGGAGTGGTATCAGCAGCAGAACCAGCCACCGCAGCAACCACCGCCGCTGCACCTGCCGCCAATGATACCGCTGGCGCTGCAGATGCAGCAGGTGCACCAGGTGCTGCTGCTGGTGAGGCTGCCTCTGGACCAGCAGGCAGTACTGCAGCAACCTCATCAACTACTAGCCCTACTGCTGAAGCACCTGCCAGTGGAGCCACTGCCCTTCATGTCTCTGCTATTGCTGGAGTTGCAGCTGTTGGTGCCTACTTCATCTAAGCTTTTTTTTTCAATAATTTAAATATATATTTATATGCATTTATTATCTTTTGTTATGTTAAAGAAAAAAAACTAAAATTCATGTTTGTTGATTTTATGATTTTGTTTGTTATTGTAACTTGGGATCAAGTCTCCAGATTCATGGAGTCATCTGAATAAAGGAATTCGATTTCTCTTTTGATTTATTTGCTACAATCCAAAGCTATGTTTTTATTTTTTCTATTATTATCATTTTCCATGAGTAAGAAAAAGGAATAGAAATGAACAGATTGTGATTAAGTGAAAAATCTTACATACACCAATTTGATTTGCTCTTTCTCTGTTTCTCTTCCTTGAGGAATTTTATGGGTTAATTTCTCAGCAACCAAACAGGTACAACTTTTTTATTTTGCATAAAAAAATTCATCCTAAGCAATAAGTCTTGAGTTGCCATGAAATGCTCTGTTGATCATAGCTAGGGCGACTAGTTTTAGGTTAAAATTGAACTTAATTATATAATTCAGTTTAATTTTGGTGAATCAGTGACTTAGATTTCGATTTGATTCGAATTTTTTATGGTAAAAACCAAAAATCCTAAGAACCTGAGCTGAAACTTGAAGCTTGAGCCAGAGCCAAGTAAAAACGAATCCAACATCATGTATAGCAGTTAAAGCCTAACGTCGTTCTCTGAATCTCTTCTCTCATTCTTTGGCACTGCTGTTGCGCCTCTTCGCTCTTTTTGTACTCTTGTTCTTCTTCCACTTGTAGGCCTTTTGCTCCATTGATCCGCTCGCCATCACATCCTCAGATGCAGTTTAGATTTCATCATGTTGCCCAATCGAACAATGTATGTTAGCAGAGTGATGAATCGATGAGCCTTTCAGCTTTCAAATTAAGATGTTAAATTGGGATTGTGAATTGAACTTATTTAGCAAGGTCTAGGTTTTATTTGTTAAGGTTTATTTGGGGGTTGGATTCAGTTGATCGCCCCGCTATCTTTTTTCCTTTTTTAAACTTATTTTGGTTGTTATACACTTATTCTGTTTAAATTTTATTGATCGTTGAAATGCAAATATTTAGGCTCTGTTTGCAGTAAAAAAAGAAAAAGGAAAAGCATTTTTCAAAGAAAATATTTTTTAATAAATTTATATATAAAAATATCGGTAAAATTTTAAAATTAATAAAATAACTTTTTCTATTAAAAAGAAAAAAAAATCTCTTTTTTAAAATAATTTAATTTTTCTTTAATCAAAAATTATTTTTTACTAATTAAATTTTCTTATCTCAAAATAAAAAAATAAAAAATATTTCCTAAAAGATATTTTATATGAAACAAACTTGTGGATTGATGTTTTTACTTGTTAAACGTTAACAATGCATAGGCGACTAAATATTTTAGTAAATAACGAATAAATCAAACTTAACCAAAATACATTAGTTTTATCATGTATAAGTTATTTGATTTTTTATTAGTTTGATTCAAAACCTAATCTCAACATGAATCTTACTTGCAATCATATTTATATTTTAGATAGCTTCAAAAATAATTTCCCACGATTGTGAGATCGCAAACTCAGCAACATAAAAAAAAAAAAAGAAGTATATTGATTTTAAAATCAGCATATATATACAATGATCAGAGAATGCACAAGAAAAAGACATTTCTCTAAAATCTGATACCAAGCAAGAAATTGTCAAGGCATAAAATGACAATTTCTGCAGGTTTTCTTCTTCTTTCTTCAGAGACAACCATCAATTATTCTTTAGTAATATATCATCAGAACTCCAAACACACAATGGTACCACACAAAAAAAACAACCTTTCAAGTTCAAATTTCCTTGTCTGCGCCCAGAAAAGGGATGAACAAAGTGATGAATACAGTTAAATATTTTCCAGACATTCTAGCTTCCTGTTCATCCAACGACAGTATCCAAAAGATTACTTTCTGGAAATGCAAGAAAAGCCAATTCACTAATGATGAACTTTATCAAAAGCATAACAAAACATAACCTTATAGATTGCAACACCTGAGAACAAGTTCAGCATAATATCAACTTAATTCCAATTGGTCAACCAGCTGTTGATCTTCCGTGAATAGCTCAATGTTGTTGAATAATAACACAAAGGAAGCAAATTTAATTGAACGTGCTTTCTGGTTTTCTTTTATTTCTTTCCCTCAACAATATCTGATTTCATTGGATCCAAAATTAACACAGGTAACCAACAATTCATTACATCAGACACCCCATTATCAGGCTTACAGAACAAAAAATGACAGACAAAAACAGTATGCAATTAAGTGAACTAGTTTATATAAGACTAGGAAAAAAAAAAAAGGAATAGCCCATAATTTCAAACCTCAACTTCATTTATGTTTTTGGACCCTCCAAGTGAAATCTTTTGCAATTAAATTTCTTAACTTTGTGATACATGGAAAATGGTCATGACATCATCAATCACATCCAAGAATGAACATCGCAGAAGACATTTTCTTTTTTAAATCTTTCATTCTCGTTTTCAATAAAAAAAATTAAAATATTTTATACATAAACATGTTGATTTAAACATCAAATAGATAACAAATTTTCTCAGGAAAAAAATTCTCTTCAAAGAAATTGGGTTATCGTGAAAATTTTGATATTTTATCAATTTTTTCAAAAAAAAAAGGAGAAAAATAGATTTTAAAAAAAAAAAACATCTATAATGTGGTCAATGATGTCATTCCTGATTTGGATATCAGCTTGTGAATTTTCCAAGTCCGGCAAAATTTAAGTCCATAGCACCAAACAAAAAAGTTCCAAGGGATTGAAACCAAATGATTTCACTTAGAGATTTCAATACCAAAAACATGTAAAACTAAAAAGACAAAATTAAGAGCTACTCAAGAAAATCAATAAAAAGATAGCATGAGCAGACGTTGAATCTACTAACAGAGTACATACAACTGTAGTCGTTTGTCATCAAGTAGTAACCATCAAAAACACTGGAGTGCAGCTTCAAGAAGAAGGTCGCCGGTGGCCGTTCATAGATAATACAAGAATACTGAAGACTAAAATGGTACATTGCATAAGAAAAGCTACATCCCAATGTACAAACAAGAAAAACTGACTTGAACAACAAAATCTCATCAAGAACAACAATACATGAGGAACCTATACTTGATCCTCAAAAAAGAGGAAGAGAGAATACACAAAAAGCATTTTGTTGGGTCCCTCCACATCCACAATATTGCAGCATGCTTATAGCTCCTAAACCTGAGGGCTGAGGCACACCACCTCAAACATCATGAGGATGAAACTTATGAAATCACTTCAGCTTTTCAGGGAGTACGACCTTAGAAATTGGGTTTTATAAGCATTACAGTGACCAAAATACAGTGGGGACATCTACCCATCATTACAAAGTATTATTCACTCATCTCTGTCACATCTAACTTATACAGAGATACAGCAAGATGAATTACAAGACATTGAATATGTACAAAACCACAAATATAGGCCTCACAATTGATACAAAGCTTTTTAACCAGAAAATGATCAAAGAAACAATGGAGCAGGCCATTACATGATTTGGACCTAATAAACCTATTCGTTTACATGAAATAATCATGTTTATATGCCAAAACTTAACACTGACATCTCTTCCTTATTTTACAGCTCCACGAATACAAATCTTTCTAGACATATTCTAACAAGACCATTATTTACAGATTCTTAATTGGAGCTTGTGGGAAAAAGGTGAAAGCCACAATGGTCAAGGCTTCTTTTGCAAACTTGGCAGATCTAAACCATTAAGGAAGAGATCCAGTGGAGGCAGCTCATCTAACACTTCTTCCTCCAGGCAACTAATACAGATAGATTCAATCATGAAAACATAGAGTTGCCCACTCCACTCCCTGGATTGGTGATAAAAAGAAAACTCCCATGTCAATAGACATTCAAAAAATAACTTTGCCAAAGACGCATCCCCAAATCTATCACAATCACTCAACATGTTAGAAAGAGCATCAAAAGATAATCTGAACGAAAATCAAACTCCCTAGTTCATTATTTTTAATCACACTATCCATTGGCATTAGACTTTTAAAGGACTCATACAAAACAATTCATTCAGACCTACATAATTCTCATAGTTTTAGATTAAGTAAATCAAAATTGCAATATTTTCTAAAATCTTTAAGTAGATCAAAGATGTGCAGTAAAAACATTAGATAAATGATAAGTACCTACTACACTTGGAGATTCAGTTCAGAGTTCCGTATAAGGAACCTTTCTATGACTCAACCAGTGTGACTTCTAAATGCAAGCAATGCCAAGCACAAAGAAACTGGAACAACCATTTAGAAAAGTAGGACACGGAATAGAAAACGGAGGAGAAAAAGGAACACAAGCCAGAAAATAATTTCTGCAACTGTCCCATCCAAAAAAGGATTTCAAACATAAAACTTCAATTGAGAGCCTACAAACCAAGTGAGAGTATGTAACAGAAAATACCATCAACCAAAAAATGGAAAAAAGACACTCTCACCTTTGAATAAAACTATTTGTCCATCCCATCCTAAGAGAAAAGTTCTAAAAGAAAAACCAAACCAGTTGCTCTAAAAATTTAAATAACTAGATAATTTTACTTCCATAGAAACATGATTACATGCAGAGACTGACAAGAGCAATACCCCAAAATATTGTTACAGAGAGTTCCCTACAGCACAAATACGACCACCACTAACTTGAATCTAATAGGAAAATACAAATATTAGCATAACCAGACCGAAGAAGACAATGACCACTTCAACTATTCCAATGATCAAAGTCATAACCACCATGATTATTCCATCACCCCAAACAGAATTAGAGACTTTCATATTTTCCTTCAGCATAACCAGACAAAAAATGCCACTTGAAGCATAACCTAAGGAGACAGAAATGCCAATGAGTCTCCAATATCTTGCATTTTCAATATTCCAAAGACCAACGTCATAACTACCAAAAATGATTATGATTACACCACCCAAACGCCACCAGAGCCTTTCATTCTACATTACGCGTGACTAGACAACAAAATGGTACCCAAGAAATCCCTGATATAAAAAAAGTTAGAACCACCAACACTTCTAATTTGTAATTCCTATAAAAATGGGAAGAAAATAAACCAGTCATCACAAACTATCAGCTACACATAACCACTAAACATGCCAAAAAAAATCTCATTACAAACGTTCCAAAAGACGATCTTCTAAATTTTCCAAGAACAATTATAGAAACAAATTAAGGGGGGAAAAGAATTAAAAGAATTGAGTTTCATGGAAACAAAGCCAACTGGCTTAGCTTAATATTAATGATGCATGACATATTCAATTCACACAAGCAACAATAGGAGAAAACAAAAGATGACCCCCAAGTTCATAAAACCACTGTAAAAAAAAAAGACAAAGGTGAACATTGAACTATAATATTCTACCATATACAGTTAAACTCTTTGAAGTCAAATACAGAACATAAACTATCTCTACACTTTGGCACTATGGCATCTAGCAATGGTTGAAGCTTTCACCTATGCAATGGAAAAAATAAAAGATACAAAATAGATAGTACACTAAGCATCATCTAGGACAATCATATAACACAAGAAGGTTTTGGCCATTCAAGGGCACAAGCACCTAAAAGAGCATCCAAGGTAGTTATATATCCAATGGGAGGCTCCAATGCAGGATATGGACGTTACCCGCAAAGATTATCCACATTGGCATGCGATTAACAGTTGTCGATGTTTTCAAGCACACAAATATTGAGTTTCACAAATATTAAGTTTCATCTAATGATGTTCTTTAGAATGCAATAGGAAAGCAACACAGTATCTATTCTTCTCTTTTATCCATATGAGTAGAACTTACTTCTTCCCTCAAGAAGTCACCCCCTGCATTTCGGGTCAAAGCAGCCAGTGCAAACAATGGTATGCAGCATATAAGGCCAATGGAACCAAGAGTGCACATATAAATGATGAGGCCTTGTAAACCTGTCCAAGAAAGATGAACAGAATGGTTATGTCATTCTGATGGTAGGCGCCTCCTCTTGCCATAATCTGCATCCCTTGATCGAGACCTGTAATCTTCTTCAGGCACTGCTCGGGACCTGCTTTGAGATCTTGAAGAGGATTGCCCTCTATCCCAGTCATCCTCATAACCAGCGTCACGCCCTCTTTGTCGATGATCTCGGTAACTATCTTTTTCGTCCCGGTACCTATGTTCCCTGTGCTCTCTTTCAGATTTGTCCCAGTCATGCTCCCTCTCGTCACGATGCCTCCTATCAGAATTCCCCGACCAATCACGCTCAGAAACCCGTTCCTTTTCCCTAGAAACAGCACTTGACCGTGCTCCTTTTTCATGATTGACCTCTCCATAGCCATATTCAGAAGCCCCATCTTCACCACCATAACTTGACTCCCTTGTTCTTCGGCCAGGCTCTTCTCCCCATCCACCCATGCTAGTGTCAGACCACATTCCAGCATTAGGCCCATCCATTCCTGGGCCCATCATTCCCATACCATTAGGTGCCATTCCCCGACCAAAGAATGCTGGGTTGACATGAGGAGCCACCCCAGCAAATCCCATTGTATTAACAGCTGGAAATGAAGGAAGCATGCCAGGAAAACCGGGACCTGCAAATCCTCCGTAACCAGCCCCACGAGCCATATATGTTGGATCAAATCCAGCTCCCATCATACCCTGTGGAGGCATCATACCACCAGCAGGTCCACCAAAAGCAGGACCTGCTATGCCTTGTCCATAGCCTCCTCCATTGGCACCGCTTCCTAATCCGCCAGTACCTCCAACCATGTTCTTGGCACCCATGGTTCCTCTGCCCCTCATTGGTCCTCCACCCCCAGGCCCTCTATTGAGAACTCCTTGCCCACCTCGTCCCCACCCACCTCTTCCATAATTCCTCCCCGCATCTCCCCCTTGATAATTCATATTACCACCTCTGCCCGCACCATCATTCATAGGCCTTCTTCCCTGATTTTGTGACTGAGGTTGATTCTGGTTTTTGTTCATGTAAGAAGCCCCCATCTGCTTTAATGTTTGTGGAGAAGCAAAGGCCACAACACAAGCACGACCATTTAAAACATGCCCATTCATTCCCTCTTTGCATGCAGCCGCAGCTGCTGCATCATAAAATTCAACTTGACAGTACCCCTTAGATTTTCCACTAGCTCTTTCATCAAAAAACTTTATCTCCTTGACCCTTCCATACTGAGATAAAACGCTCTCAAGCTCTGCATCAGTTGTCCACCAATGTAATTCTCCCACAAACAGCATGGTTGGACCATTATCTATTGGTGGATGGATTTGATTTTCATTCATCACAGGATGATTGACGTCCATATTCATACTCATTTGATTAGCTGGCAACTGCTGAATGACTCGAGGACCACTGGCGCTAGAGTTTGGCAAAGTTGCAGGCTCACTGGCAATTTTTCTACTCATATCAGAAGGATCAGTCCCAATATTGGAGGGCACTGATGTCAATCCTTGGAACCCCATATTTTGGCCTTCAGAATCACGGGTCATCTCCATAACCCTTCCTTTTTGCGCAACAGAAGAACCATCTGGGTAACCAACAGGTCGCGTTTCTGGCCCCTTAACACCCATGGAAGATTCTTTCTGCTCATCAAAATGTGTCCCAGCATTAGAATATTTCCCTTCAATGGCAACCCCGGGATCATTTAGTCCTTGTGAACCACTAGTTTCAACTCTTGAACCATTAACATTCTGAGCTTGGAACCCTCCCTTACCCACACTAGCAGGTGGTGGTGGAACCTCAGATCGGTGCATCTGTAGGAAGTTCTCTCCAATATTCACATCATTGTAGAGATCATCGTACTCGTCATCTTCCCCCATCTCTTCCTCTGCAAGTGCAGGTATGGCACCACTTCCCTGATATTGCGTCTTCGGAGCTCCACCATATTCCTCATCCTCATAATCTATTTGTTCATCAGCCATTGGATCTGTTCAAACTGGCAAAGACATATCAAAATAAATTCTCTCTAGGTCAACCTATTTGAAAACAAAGTTCATAAAAAAGAGCAACAACAAATCAATCTCAATACCGCACATAAACAAGACAAACAACTGGTGAAAGTCAAATATAACCACAGAAACAACACCAATATTTAGAAAACATAATATGTTCATGAAAAAGTAAATTCAGAAAGCATCTTGAGAATAAGAGAATTGAAATTTTAAGCAACCAAAAGACAATAACGGAGATCAACGTCAAAGCAAAGATGAAAAATAACTAATTATGAAACATTAGCTACCAGCTACTACAGACTCTAGAATCAAGAAGATAACCAATTACCTAACCTTAATACGGCAGCCAACCTCGCAAAAACTCATAAATCACGGCAAATTTCACTTACCCATGTCGTTGAAAAGCTAAGAACACGTAAATTCGAGCATTTGCTCCATAAAAACAATGAAAACGAAAGAGAAAAACGTATACAATAATACAAAATTACCCAGAAAAAAATTAGAACAGCCACTGCCTAAATGCGATGAAAAACTAGAAAAATCGTATATAGATATCATAAAATCGTGAACCCACTGTGGAAATCTAATTACCAAAAACAAAAAGATAAAACTTCAGAGAACCAGTAATAATAACATTGCGGATAAATAACAGATCCCTCAGCTTCAGGAATCAAAATATACCGAAATAAATACAGATTCAAACAAAAAAAGTCCGCGACTCTGTTAATTCCTCTCCGTCTCAGCCACCAAGGAGGGTTTCCTTTTCCTTTGGTTTCTCTCCCCCTTCAACTCTGTCTTTATGATCTCCTTTTACTGTTTTGTCTGCATTTTCTCAATTTTATCATATAAAGCTCCCTCAGGCTCAGCAGTGACACATTCCCCATGCATTGCCCCCCTCTCCCTCCCTCGGCTAGGCCTGGCCCAGCCCAGGCCTTGTGGATCAAACTTACATCTCTTGTTCCTAATATGGAGAATTATTATATAGTCCTCAAATTTAATAAAATTAACTATTTAATTTTTTAATTTTAAAAAACACATTTAAAATTTTTATAATATCTCAGAAATATTTTAATAAAATATTTAAAATAATAAATTAACTAGTGAGTTTTATTAAATTTAAGAAACTAAAGAGTTATTTTCCCTTTCTTTTAATAGGCTTATATTTACCATATCAATTTTCCCTTTTTGCATGATTTTTGCTACTTTCTCAGTTTTCTATGTTTACTTTCAACGATGAAATCATAATTAACATGTAGTTTGAAATCTGAAAAAAATAATTTTATTTACTTATTTTTTAATAATTTTATATTTAAAATGAAAATTTTTCATTTTTTAATTTAAAATTTTTATTTTAAAAAAAATAAAATTTTATTAATTTTACAAGAATTTATTTAAATTTATTTTTCAAAATAAATTATACCGACTAAGGAATTAGAAAAAAAAATGAGTTTTTTTTTTTTTTTTTTTGGGGGGGGTTTCAAATTGATCATTCAAAATTTAAGATCATAAAAAATGAAAATTGTACTAAAATTCACTGGCTTAATATATATATAGATAGATAGATAGATAGATCAGTTGAATTTTTCTTATTTGATTTAATTTTGAGTAAGACTAATAACTTAAAACATCCTTATGCTTAGTCACAATCAAACTTTTTAAAAAAGAAAAGAATGGATACACTGTCACACTTGACATTGTCTTCAAAGATTATCTACCCTCCAAACAAGAGCTCAGATTGCCTTCCTTGCCCTTTTAATTCAAGGATACATCCATGGCCATGGGCAAGTGAAAAGCATCTCACTAAACAGGTAACTGTGAAATAAAAAAAATCCAATGCCAAATCTTGCTGAACTCTTCCCCAACCCAAATTCATAAGAAATGCAGACAAGTCAATTCATACCCAACTACCCATGTGTCACCAAGAAGTGGTAGATTTATAGAACCTACCACTTGGATGACCATAGTTACACAAGGAATTGAACAAACGTACAATCCTTCATCCAAAAAGGTTAAATTAAGATAAGTCTCTAATTCCAACTAGTGGCCAATTCATACAAACGAATGAAATTTATATTATGGTGTTATAATCATTCACAAAACAATAAGGAAAAGGAAAAATGGAGATTATCATAATCTAACTGAACTGAAGACTAAAATTTCAGCTCAACTGTGTGTACTAAATGACAGTTTCTAGCAACATAATTGACCTCCACCCTATAGACTTTGAGGGAGAACCAATGAAAGAATCAGTACAAGAAACCCATCTTCTCTGTTAGCTTGTAGATTGAGAATCAATACTTTACACTGCCTCTTACTACCCATTAATATGGATGAACACCATACAGAGATGTAACAGGGAAGCGAACTGAGGCTATTTATGGGAGTGCAAAATAATGTCTTTGCAAGGAACATTGGCATCTGAATGCCCATCGAATCATCTGGCAAATCAGAACTTTGCATTAATACATTCCCTTGAAAACAGGATTGCTGCGGCATATGCTTGCTCCATATTCCTCGTATTCTGCTTTTGTGTGGCAAGCCTGCACAGGAGTAGAGCATTCTTTAAATTTGAAGTCGTAATCTGAATCAGAAATACATAACAAAGCCTGGTGAGGGTAATAATAAGCATGAGACATGGTGAAATCAACCCCAAAAAACTAGTATCACCTCATAATCCAGAGAAGACCCTTAAATCAAAGCTCATGCAAAATTACATGCTCATTTTCTATCAGCAATCATATTAACGGAAGTCATGACCAAAACAACTAAATTAATACAGCAATAACAAGACCTACAAAGCCATCTAAAGCGCACACAGCTGTTGATGTTTCCTTTTTTGATCTCAACTTAACCATAGATTTGAGCATGTATAGACAGGGGCATGTTTTCATTCTTCTGGATCTTAATTTTGATTATAAAAAAAAAAAAAAAGAAGAACCTCAAGGATTCCCAGAAACAAATGGAAAAGTCATAATCAGTAGTTCTTACAGAAAAAAATTCAGGTGTTGATGCGAGAACTGAACCTCCAAACCAAACAGCAAATCTCTGGATGGGATGACTGACTACATTAACTTCCACTGGTTGTGACTAGAAAACCAGAAACAGAGGTGCTCAGTCTTAGTATTTAATAATAGCTGCGCTGTAAAATAGAAGAAATAATATGCAGTTCAAAATGCTTACTTTTACTCCAGCATCCAGTTTAGCTTCAAAAGCAAGAGCCCTTGCATCCACAATCTTCTTCAGATCCCTTTGCAACCTTTTACCAAAGTCCTTGAACATGGTTGATCCCCCAGATAACACTATATTCTGAGATGAAAGTGTTGCAGCAAGTCAAAGAAATATTCTATGAATGAAATAAGAAGATACATCATGACTGCTTGTGTGGATAACCAATCAAATTACCAATTAACAAATCTGTGAGAAGGTGTAACTCATGCCAAAGTTTGACTTTTAAAATTATTAAAAAAAATGACCAAGGAGTGAAGAAAAATAAGACAACAGTACATATCTATTAGGCATTCAGGAAAGCAGTCCCATTCATAACGTCCAAGACCAAAAATACAAAAAAAAAAAAAGGTTTGTCCCGCTAAAATTTTCACATTATTTCCAACACTTGATTGTAATTCTCTTACCACAAATTGCAATATATTTCATCTATGGGCCAAAGTTGGCATCATTTTTTTTTGGTGTAGGTATAGTTCACCTTGTACAAAGCCCTCCTTGTATCAATTGGTGCAGACTGAATGCACTTGTCTATTACAGCTGATAAAGGAGTGGTGAAGTCACTGCTATAAATCTCTGGATTAAAGAATACCTGGAGAGCAAGTTAGCAAATCCTCAATGTTCAATATGTGCAATATGTGCTCTAGTGTTGTCCTCACATACTAAAAAAATTGTCAAATATACTTTTTTGTCTCCTCAAAATAAATGCATGAATCTAGTAAGTAGTAAAATAATTTTTCAAATAAACCAAGTTATTCCAGAAGACTGGCTAAAAAAGCAAATTTAGTCCTGACTACTAACCAAACAAAGATCTTCAGATTCATATGGAATTAGAATAAGCCAAAAGGAATTATGGAAATCCCACATTGAAAATACACCTAGTGAAAGGGCATAACATAAATGGTTGATTTGTAACATTGAATTGGCTAGTTATTTTGACGTACACAGCTCAGTCTCTTATGTAAGCTTGTACTAAAATGAACTAGTCTGTGGTATTCCCAGCACTCTCTCCAAAAGCCAAATGTTCCAGGCATGCATTTGAATAATAGGAAATCTCAGTAATCACTTAAATGGGATGAATGCAGAACAATGCTGCTTCTAGGGTGCTATATAATAAACAGATTCATATTAACATTTAGTAAATTTTACGAGTTGTTTAGCTCCCATGGTAATAGAGGCTCCACAAGCAACTCCAACTGAAATTACTCAGGACGGCAACGTGGTATTAGCATCAAGTTTAGTAATAATCAAGACCTTGATTAAATTTGGAGAATCTGGGTAGTCATTCAATATGGCAAAAAGAAAAGGTAGAACAAACCTCAGGGCCAAGAAATCGTTCATAGCCAATGTCACAGGAGTATGGTGCCCCTGTTTTGGGTTTAATACCTCTCCATTGCTTAATATACTTGGCTGGTTCTTTGTCATGCTTGTTGTACTCCTGAAAGAGTTATCTTGTCACATAAGTCATGCATATGTAATAACTAGCAGGAAAACTGTACTTATTGAAATTGTGAAACTTTTGATGAAACTATGAAACCTCGCCCATATGTTTCACAAATCAATTAAACTCAAAATTTAAGAGGATAAAAATTACCTTCACAATGTCTGAACATGTGTAGCAATGCATTTCCTTCACCCGTCGAGCTACATCAAATGAATCTTCTGGTGGTACATTCTCTCCTCTTTCCTGCAACAAACAATTTTAAAAAGCAACAGACTAAAATTATTACCATACAATCCACAATTCTGTACGACAAATCAACACATTTCAAATTATCACTCTGAAGCCATTTAATGACTTCCATAAGTGAGGTGCGGTGTTTAAAGCATTTAAAAGCTAAACAAGGTCAGTAAACTTATCTATCTTCCGGCCAGGATTGAACCCATTGACTCATCGGTTTTTTATTCAGTAAAAAGACAAGCAGCTCCCAGGAATGTGATTACAGTAAAATGATAAGATCAGAGCACCACTTTGTACCTTTCCAACTAAGTTTAAATAATTCTTTTTCTGAATTTTTTTGAATTCTTTGTTTGGTTTTTAATGGTCAAACAAAATGAATCAATCAGCTAACCAGCCCAATTTTTTAGTACTGTGTGATCGATGGTTTGCATTATAATTAAAAAAAAAATCAATCAATACTTGATAAAAGAAAAATAACAAAGTGTCAGGACACTATTTATCCATTAGACATCAAAGGCATACCCGCATCAGCTGTTGGATAAAGAGTGTGACGTCTTTTCCAGCAATAGGAATGGACTTAATGCTGCTCCCAATAACATAACCATCAGCAACAGGTACAACGTGACTAGCCCCATCTCCAACATCCACCACAACCCCTGTCATCTCACACTGAAGAGAATGGAAGTCAATCACAAAGGAAAAATATCACTACCTTGGACATTAAAACACATTGAGAACAGGCTCAAAAATGTAGTTAGATTTCAGCTAAAAATTAGAGGTATTTTTGTTAGGAGACTGAGATAGCAAAATATATGACCAAACTAAACACAATTTTTAACTATCTAATCATGAAAAATATAAAGAAAAAGGAAAAAATAATGTAGGCACATTCACAGAGTGCTAGTAATCCATATGAAAACACAAAATCAAATAGTGAACAACCAGAATCATCAATTAAAATTGAATTACAGTCCATTAGGCTAAATGCATCAACAGTTTATTTCAGATGCAAACATACAACAAGAAAACCAAAAAGCAGTGGACAGGGTAACTGGATAGAAAAATAGCAAATGGCTACATTCAATGATCTCAATATATTCGTTATCTAGCTCCATGAAAGCGTAGTTACTTCAAAATCCCTCTGTTCATAGAGAATGCTAGCAAAACTTTCAAAGCCTATACCTTGAGGCCTCTTTTCATGTACTTAATGTTGTGATTTCAGGATAAATTTTTATCAGTTAACATTCAATAAGGTATTGTAACCAAGCTACTACTCATAATACCAATCTATAAGCATTATGCAGAAAAAGCAATTGGCCCTGCAATAATATTTTGCAATGGTGCAAATAATATCAAATTAAATGCCCTCACACACTCAGGAGTTTAAAGGCCAAGGATAATCAATCCATCACATTGTTTAAAGCTGATTTCCAAGTATTCAAATTAAAATAATAAAAGTTTAGTTCCACCAATAGTTTTAATCCCAAACAAGTCGAGGAGTTTTGTTTACTATTATTATTCTTATTGTTTTACTTTATGGGTGTGAGTGTACATGCCATGAACAATTCTAGCCTCAGGCACCACCAAGGATCACTGAACATTTTGGTAAAAAGTAACAAATAATTTAACAATAAAAAAACAACATATAATTTAACAATAATAATATTAAAATACTAAAAAAAAATAATTATTTTGAGAAAACCACATGTAACAATTTTATTTGTCTTTTAATTGTGTCCTCAAGGGCACTTCGGTGTCCATCAAAAGTCAAAATATCTACCAAATGTCCTTGTCCATGGACCATATAATGTGTGAAGGAGTGAAGGACAAGGTGTCCTCCAACCTTGCCTAGGTGGCGTCCTTGTCCTTCCACATTGTAGATGCTCTAATGGCATAGCTTACAGACCCTCTCTCAAAAACATGCATCCAAAGCCTACCTGTAGTGTCCTGAACCAAGCTACCACTCCTGATACTGATCTATATAAGCATTACGTACAAAAAAAGCAATTGGCATGCAATAATATTTTGTGCAGTGTTGCAAATAATACAAATTCAAAGCTCTCGTATGCTTGAGTTCAAACTAGAAATGCCAAGGATAATAATTCATCACATTGGATCATATTTAAAGCTGATCTCCAAGTGTTCAAACTAGCACAATAATCTTTAGTTCCAGAATAGTTTAGTCCTGAACTAATCAAGGATTATTATTATTATTATTATTTTACTTTATGTGCGTGAGTGAACAAGACATGAATAATTCTAGCCTCAGGCACCACCAAGGATCAACAGATATGATGTATCACTACCTTCTACATTTGAGACATGTCCAAAGCCTACCTGTAGTGTCCAGAACGTAGTGTTCAATGGATTAAATAATTCATTCTGAGATTGACCCTTCCAACCAAAAGATAAATATGAAGGAAAAATAAATTCAGTTACATTAATGCAGCTATGCATTACTTATGATATCTGATGCTAAATTACAAGAATTAAAGAACGAAGTTGAGCTTAATGCAGCAGATAACCTCGAGCATTTTCATACAGAAGAAACACAATTGTCCAGAAAGTGTTCGGCAAGAGGATGTGAGTCATATACTAGATAGGATCCTCAATCACGGTTAACTATTTCACATTCATTTTCATCAATATTCTCCTTCAGCTTCAGAAAACGCCATTTACATGCAATTAGCTTGCATATAAGTAGTAATGTAATAGCCATTTTCATCTCCAATTTCAAGTCCCAAAACCAATTGCAAAGCTCTAAATTCGACAAACAACATAACTCTGAAAATTTAAACCAGTCATTGACATACAATAACACATGCTTAATTCACCGCTGTCTTTCTTTTTTTTTTTTAATTCAATCGTCTAATGGAATTTAGATAATTGAAATTGGGGGGAAAAAGCCCTCAAAACCAACACACCTTAGATGTTGTGTACCCAGCCGCTAGAGCCAGCACCGAATTAACCGCAATATAAAGCCCAGGGACGTTAAATGTCTCGAACATAATCTCACCGGTGTATTCGCGACTCTCCGGTGCAGTAAGCGGGCTCTCGGTCAAAAGAAAGTAATGATCCTCTGGATCGCATCGTAAATAATTGAATATGCATTGCTGCCAGTACCTTTCCATAGCGTCCCAATTGTCAACTTGGCCATGTTCAATAGGATAGCGAAGATTATAAATACTACTCGATCTGTACTTGGCAAACGCCTCTTCTCCAATGAAAAAATCTAGATCGGCCATAACACCCGCGCTGTGCTGCGCAAGCCAATTCGCTTTTGAAGTTCTGGATTGATTAAGAAACGAATCGTTTAGAGCTACTACAGTAGGTAAAATAAAACAAGGCTCTACATTTCCAGCAAAACCCATTTTAGTATACCTGCAAAACAACCACAGAACCAAACCAAAAAAAAAAAAAAAAAATCACAATTCAGCAAAAGCCCCAATTGGGAAATTTCATCAAACACCTTCCGTGCTCATCTACGTTTAAAAATAAAAGAGAAAGATAAATAGAAAAAATACCCGGTGCCATTGTCCATGACAACAGCAGGGCGAGTGGTCGGGTCCATGAGAAAGAGGGATGAGGGAGATGAAACGCAGGTGGAAAAAATGAAGAAGGATCTGCGAGGGAGATCCAATAAAGGGTTTAAGGGAGAGGTTCATGGTCGGGAAGTGCGCTTCGAGAAGCGCAAAAAGGAAGGCGAATTGGTGATGGCGATGAAAGGAGACTTGGATCCCAAGTGAAAGCAGCGACTCAACGACAATGGTAGCTTGGAGTTGGTGAAGAATAATAACAATAATAATTTACCCATCTCAAAAAGACCATATAAATTTTGTTCCTTTCATCAACTTGAGCATCATCATTACCACTCTCTCCCGTTTTCTAATCTAATCTGTGTCTGTGAATCTCTTTGGCTTGTATTCTTTTCTTGCCTATTCAAGCGAAACACAACAGCACCCGGCTCAACTCAACAGCACCCGGCTCAACTTTAAAGAAAAAAACATTATTTGCTCTTATATTATTTTTTTATCTAAAATAAATTTCATTTCATGAAGAAAGTGGGCTCGGCCCATTTCATCATATGGTCTGAGAGAATTAAGTAGAAACACAGAAATTTCTCTCTACTTCAACAGAGAGAGAGAGAGAGAGAGAAAGGATTTCTTGAATTTTATTATTTAATCTTGTATTACCAAAAGATTCATTCTCCCGTTTTCTTGGTTTTTTGTTGCAAGGATTTCTTATGGGAAGCTCAAATATTCATTCTTTAGCAAGCTTTGGCAAAGGACTGGAGTGAAGTTGGCTCGCTTATTGAGTTTAGAAAATCTAGAAAGATACAAGTGGACCATCAGAGACCACATTGCCTCCACCCTCCTTCTTGTTCAGTTTAGTGGATTTGTTGCTTCCCTTCCTCCCCTTTGTTGGGTTCTAAGGCCTTGGAAGCCTACTGATCTATGCCATTAATCATCGATTGATTGATTTATCTAAAATAATTAATTAATAAATTTTTTAAAGTTTTATAAATATTTTAATATATATTTTAAAACTATTCCTATAAAACATTTAATAAATTTTTTTATAATATATGAACAAAATAGTAATTTTCTCTCCGGTGAGATAGCATAAAACCTATGAAGCAGGGAAGCAATTGTGATTTGTACATTGGCAGCTTCACTAAATATTTTTATGTTTGAACATTCTTGGTGACAGTGTTAAGGTCAAATTAAAATAAATCTAAAACCCTAATAAACAAAACCAAAATCATAATGCCTAGAAACCGATTCTTGATTCTCCACCACACCAACCCAACACCATCAACGATTGGATTGGCCACCGCATTCCCAGTACACGACATCACTCCGCATTACGCACTCGTGTCGTGTCCCCCCCCTTATGTTTTCCACTATTTAAGATCCAAATCCAAAGACTTGGACTATTCTTGGGAAATTATTTTTGTAATAAGATATGGTCTAAGTTTATTTATAAATTATAAAATATGATAAGGTAGAAAATTTTATAAAAAATAATTTCTATTATATCTTTAATAAATAATAATAATAATAATAATAATTATTATAAAAAAATATGGATGTGAATTAATTTCTTCAATTAAACATGGGAAAAAAGAAAGAGCGTACAGGATGGTGAGGAAGCATAGACATGGGTCCTTGAAACAAGCAAATGAGTATGGTCCCATGACACTTTTGTCTCTGCCTAGGTTTCTTTCTTTTCTTTTCTTTCTTCTGCCTTTGCAAATTGCAATTACATATTCATGCATGCGTGCCTAATCATTCTACTATTATGCTTCCTTCTTCTTCTTCTTCTTTTCTATTATAAATATATTCTATTAAAAATAATTAATTTATCTTATTTTAAATATATAAAATTTTACTGCTATTTATAATAAAATTTCATTAGAATAAAAAATGTAATTCTGTGAATTAATAGTATTATTAGAAATTTCTGAGATGATGCAGCGGATGTGGACCAAAAATGAGGAATGTCTTATGGAGAAATAATTATTAAAGAAGAGGAAAAGAAAACATCCCTTTCAGTTGCTTTTTCATTTATATACACTTGAAAAGATACTTCACTTTAGTGTATACTATAGCAGTGGCCCATTAATTCATGTGAAGCAAATGGGGAGCACACCAACACTGTCTATGACCCTATTAATTTTAATTTAATTATTAATTAATTATTATTATTATAGGTTAATTAAAAATCCCTTAATTAATGCTACTGATTTGATTGAACTTACACTCAATAATCACTTCCCTCAAAAGGAGTTCTTCTTTATTATTCAGATTTATTTATATTTTCTTGTTTTAATTTTCACTCTCAACTTCAATTCATATATGTAAAAAAAATCATGCAAATTTAAAACCTAAATTAATAAAAATCTATTAAACAGAAGAAATAAGTGGGGAACAAAAAGTGTGGGCAATAGAGGACTGAGGCATTGGAAATCTCATGTTAGGAGTTTCAAGTCTATTTGTCTGCAGAATTTTCAATATTTCATCCATTATTCTGCGTTTCATATTTTTTTTTTTTCTTTTTACAAAATTGAGTGTGGTGATATGAGATTCAGAAAATAGAATTTTACAATGAGTTCTGTAAAACTGAAAAAAATTTAAACCTAAAAGAGAGTATTTCTCTTTTTATATGGTTTTTTTTTGTTTGTTAGTGACGTATTAACAGAACATGTATCATTGGTCCACCTATTCTGCTATAATGATATGAACGTACAAGGGAATCAAATCTTTGTTTCATGCATAACGGCTCCTGATTCTCCCAAACACGCATGCGGATTATCTCACACTTTTCAATATTTCTTCATCCTCACTTTGATCCATTATTCTGCGTTTCACTTTCTTTTCTTTTAGTTTTTTTTTTTATCCTTTTTACAGAATTGGGTGTGAAAGAATTTAACCTAAATTACGTATTTAATTATTGATGTGGCCCTAAATCAAATATCCAATTTATTATATTAGGTAAAGGTGTTTAATAATTGATTTGAATTAAATTTAGGTCCAAATCATTTATGTCTATCATAATACATAATTAATTAATTTAAATTTTAATTATATATTTTTTTATTGGTTAACCATTTAAATCATTTAATAGCTCCATACTTCAATTATTAAAGTTAATTTATTAATTAATGATATACTAATAATAAAATACAATAAAAAATTATTAAGGTCTTAATTGTAAATTTGTTAATATAATAAAAATATAGCCGAAAAATATAAATTGTAAAATATTATAAAAAATTAAATTTAAATATTAAATTTCAAATAATGATGAAATAAAAAATATTTAATTAATTTTATAAATCATACATTTTAAAACTTGTAAATTATATAAAAATTTTAATTTCAATTTTTTAGAAATTAAAAAAATTAAAATAATTTTTACATATTATTTTAAAAATTATGACTAATTTAATTTGTTAATTATTTAATTAAATTTATTAATTTGAATTGAGTTGGACTGATTGAATTTATCAATTAACACCACTAAAAGAAATATAAAAAAAAACTAATTTAACTAAATATTATTGTAAAATTCTTAATTCTCAGTTTGATATATACACATTAATGTAGAAGAGTTATTTTTAAATGTAGAGCTTGTGAAAGCTCAAATTAATAATAAGTTAAAAGAAAACAAAAGTACAATTAGAATTTTTTATATAAATAATTAATAATTTCATCGTTTATATTTTAAATTATTGATAATTTATTTTAATAATTATTTTTATAAGAATTTATTTAAATATTTTCTTTAGAAGTAAATCATAATAAATAAAGATAGTTAGTGAAAATATTAAAAAGAAATAATTGTAAATATTACCTAAATAATACAACAAATTGTTTGTAAACTGAAATTGACACTTAATTTCATGCTAGTAACTTTCACATTATAGTAATAAGAATTTATTAAAATTTGAATTTTGCATCTGTCAAAAGAAGAAAATATATCAGTAGATGAAAGAATAATTTGGCAATTTGGCATATGAAAAAATAATAAAAAAAAATAAGAAATTGGTAAAAATTAGATAGATATTCCTAATTAGGACATTGAATCCACAAATTTAGTAATATTATGTATAATAGCCAACTTCAAATTACCATTTCAAGTTTATTCCAAATTAAGCAAGTCCACTTTTATTCGGTATATTAACCATTTATCTCTTTATTTTTAAATTTTTGTATACACATTAAATAAATTCAACTTAAAAAATAAAAATATTTTATATGAAATTGAGATATAAATTAGAATTTTAAAATTTATTTTTAGTTAATTAAATATGAAACATTTCAAAATTATTGAAAAAGGTAATTTTATTTAAAAAATAAACTCAACAAATAAATTAGTATTACCGGAACTTAAATAGAAGCGAGACGCTTGAAAAGAGAGAAACACCTATTTATAAGAATTTTAAATTAGATTTTAATGACACTGATCTTTATCTGAATTGAGTCATTCTGTCTTTACTTTGTTTGTTTTCGGAAAACAGGATTTAGCTCAGGATTGCCCATTTTTAATTTCAGGATTTCTCTGTTCGAGCGTAAATAAAAAAGATAATTAGAGTTGAGATCGATTTATCAATGTATCATTCAATTCATGATTAAAGCAAATCAAATTGACTGATGGTCTAAATCTATCAGAAGAGAGTATAACTTATACCGAAATTTTATAATTACATACATCAGAAAAAAAAATTAAATAGTCGTTTAATAAAAATAAATATATAAATATATCTATACGTACAGTTTTATTTTTATGTGAAAAATAATAATTTTTAAAATAAAAAAAATGAAATATAATTCCCCAAACTAAATTTTTACCACACACAAATCCTATTATTTCTTAATCTACGAAAATCAGATTTGATTTTTGAACTAAAATATACTAAATTATAATTGATACAATTTTTATAAAAAATTCACATAAAAATTCGAAGAATTAATGCAAAAATAAAGCTATTAGTAGTGGTAGTCAAAATACCCACATGAAAAGTACTAAAATGCAGCAGCCCCATTATTACCCTTCAGTTTTTGGCCAACCTTTTGGCTTTTTAGCTTTCCAATTTTTGTGTACCTTCACTGTCCCCCCCCAACTACTCTTCACCGCCACATGTACGCTACACCTCTCTTCTCAGCCCATCACCGCCACATCACCACCACCCACCACCACCAAAACAATGGTTGCACTTTTCAAGAACACCATCCAAGGGTATTTTCGTCTTTCACCTTTTGAAGCACAAAAGCTATGGTAAAGGACATTTTTGGCAACGTTGGCTTTGATAAGAAAACAGAGAAAAAAAAAGGAAATCTCTTTATTTCTGCTTTTTCCCACTCAAACACTCTCTTCAGGGAAACACAGAGAGACGCAGAAGCAAATTTGCCAATTAGACTGTTACTTGTTACACTGAAGTTCGCCAGAAAACCGTGTTTTTCCCCGTTGATTTAAGCGGTTTCGCGAGCAGTTCTAGGAACTCGGGAAACCCACCACCATGGGAGAAACCGATATTGTCCGGTTTCCGGGGAGCCTAGACCCTAGAGCCCAAGAGTTCAGGCCAAGAAATAACCCTAACAACGTCAACTTCATCCAACAAATGCCCCTCTTTGGACCAACGCCTCCACCGCACCAAGTCTACTATGCATATTCTTCTCCAGCTGCGCCTTTTAGCGATGGCGGAGGAGTTGTAGGGTACTCGCAGTACGCTTCTGCACCACCACCAGTAGCGTACGTTAGCACCGTTATGCCTCTCCCGCCACAGTCTGCTGCACCAACGCGGACGCTGGTGTTGAGTTCGGTGCAGAGCGATGTCAGCGAGTGGATGATTAGAAGAGAATTGGAGGTGTTTGGAGAAGTTAGAGGGATTCAGATGGACAGAATTTGTGATGGGATCGTGACCGTCCATTTCTATGATCTGAGACATGCAGAGAAAGCTTTGAAGGAGATACGAGAACAGCACATGCAGCAGCAAAGCAGGTTAAGAAGCCTCTTCGCTGCCTTAGAGCGAAGTTCTGGGTTTCTGGGAATGGGAGAGAACTTGGTTGCACCACCGCCTCCAGCGGCGCGTGGACTCATTGCCGGTTGTGCCGTGTGGGCCCAGTTCATCATTCCTTCGTGTAACGCTGTCCCAGAAGGGCATAACCAAGGGACCGTAGTAGTTTTCAATTTAGACCCGAATGTTTCTACCTCGTCCTTGAAGGAAATTTTCCAAGCTTTTGGTAAAAATCACATGGGTTTCTTTTCTAGTTTCTTCTTCTGTGGGTTTTATTGAGGTTTTAGTGTCTCTGATTTTTGATACGTTGTAGTTTGTTTTTGTTTGGCCATAGGCTTATAAGATCTGCGAGTGTTTGATTATTACTTTTGGATGGATTTGTCAGTTTGTTCAATGCGATGGGTCTCTTTCTTCCTCTTTTATCTGTCTCCATAATTGACATCTTTCCACGAGAAACCAACAAAGAACAACTTCTTCATAGTTTAATTTTGTTATTTACTTTGCGAGTTCAATTATTATTATTCTGGGTTTTCTCCATTTTTATTTATTTATTTATTTTGCTTCCCTTGGGAGTTGCAGGTTCTGTCAAGGAATTAAGGGAGACTCCATTGAAGAAGCAACAAAGGTTTGTGGAGTTTTATGACATAAGAGATGCAGCCAAAGCTCTCAGGGAGATGAATGGAAAAGAAATTCATGGAAAGCAGGTTGTTATTGAGTTTAGTAGACCTGGTGGCTATGGCAGAAAGTTTTTCAATGCCGCCGCCACCACCACCACCACCGCCTCTCCTAAAGCTACTTCTATTAGCAATGCATTCGTTAATGCGAAAATTTCAAGTTATGCACCACCACAACCTCCTCCTCCACCTTCCCCACTGCCTGCACCACAATTGCCTCGTAACTTCTCCAGTCGTTCTGCTCCTAATATTCCTCCGCGTGTTTTTTTGGCTCAAACTCAATCTTCTTCCACGAAGAAAGCCTCGAATTTTAGCAAGGGAAACACAAATAATGAGATTGTAAACGACAAAGATTCGTTGGAAGCGTCCATGGGTGGTTTGTCAATACATGGTGGAGACGAAGATGGAGTTGCAGTAAAGGTTGGTGATGGGCCTGTGAAGAGAAATGCAAAGAAAAGCCAAAACAGCGAGTCTTGTGCCCCATCTACAAAGCAGCAACATAGAAGTAGGCCATGGAAGAGCAGGCAAGCGAAGAAGTTTGATACCCGTTTTCTCATAAATGAAGATGCCATGGTGGAATCAAATTCCAGTGATTCTAGGACCACTGTCATGATCAAGAACATACCCAACAAGTACAGGTCTCTCGCTCCGCCCCTTTTTCACTCATGGGTAACTTCTTTACAAAATTCCTTACTATTTGGGACTATTTTTTGGTTTTCATATTTGAATCATTGCAGTCAGAAGCTGCTCTTAACCATGCTAGACAGCCACTGTCTCTACTGCAACGAGCAGATTGCCAACGGCGAAGACCAGCCTTTGTCCGCCTACGATTTTGTCTACCTCCCTATTGATTTCAAGTGATCTTCTCTCCTTTTCTTTTCTTCATTTTCATTTATATATTTTTCTTATCCGTGATGGTTTCAAATTTGTGATCGAAAACAGTAACAAGTGCAATGTGGGTTATGGGTTCGTGAACATGACGTCTCCGCAGGCAACATGGAGGCTCTACAAGGCTTTTCACCATCAACCTTGGGAAGTTTTTAACTCGAGGAAAATTTGTGAAGTCACTTACGCCAGGGTCCAGGTATTTTTTTACTTCAGTTCTTGTACTCAGATTAGTGAATAGTGGCCTAAAAATGTCTGCTTCTGATCGATTGATATGATGGTATTTGTGGGAAAATAATAATTTTAAATTGAAGGGATTGGAAGCTTTAAAGGAGCACTTCAAGAACTCCAAGTTCCCATGTGAGATGGACCACTACTTGCCAGTGGTTTTTTCACCTGCTCGAGACGGTAGGCAACTGACGGAGCCTCAACCCATTGTTGGCCAGAAGCAGCAGCTCCCCATGATTCTTGGTCTTCCCATGAAATCCACCGATCTTGAGAGCAAGAACAACAAAGGAGACGCTGACCAAGAAGAAGAAGGAGATACAACAGCTTTCGCAGCCGAAACGGCGGCGACATGGGTAATGATGACGGAAACTGCAGCCATGGCAGCTGAGTAATGGATGGGCCTATAAAATTATAACAAGAAGAAATAGAGAGCTAAAGAGGGTTTTGTGGAATTGTCTTCTGATTCTCTTTGGAACTGGGAAGATATGAATATAAAACCATATATATAGTTAGTGCAGCCAAATCCTTGTGTCCATCACTGCCTGCTATTGCTATATGAAGAATTGCAGCCGCTGAATGAGGTTGTTGTTGAGCTCCGAGCCTCCACCTCCATAACTCACCTCGTCTTTCATCACAAGCCTACTGGGACTTCCTGTCATATTCTGATATCTTCCTAAGGCTCTTCCAGTTACCTGACCTAGCCTGAACACCATTGCCTACTCCATTAACTCTCTCTGTATCTTTTGTATTTTAGTATTAGCAAAGAAAATTTTCTTTTTTTGGCTGGATATGAAAATTTGTAGACCCTTTTTAGCGGTGTTGTAACAGGAAATTTCATTTCTGAATTTTTTTTTTTCTCTGAATTCAATGATCAGAAAGGAAAAACATGACTACTAACTGGAATGAGGAGCTAATTTGAACATCGAAAGGAGAGAAAGAGAGAGGGGGAAGGGAAGAAACCAGGGAAACCAGTTACTAGGTGGCACCATGGTCCTACATGTTATGTCAAATCAACTGAATTTTTTTTTTTTTAAAGGTAAATGGATGGAGATGAGAGTTAATAAAATTTTGTTGTTGCTGCCTTGCTGGTTAAGTCCGTGAATGTAATGGAAATAATTGAAGGATAGAAAAATGTCTAGGCATTTGTATAAAGATGGTTATTATTTCCAATTAATAGACAATTGCTCTAGGGGGATCTATGTTCTGAGGAAATTCACAACGCTATCTTGAAAACATCATTATCGTTCCTTTTCTGGTTATTCACACATAATCATCTCAAATAGATGAAAATCAGGTGATGCAGATTTGTTTTTTTCTTTTGGGGTGGTATCCCAATTATCTAGAGTTGTTTTTTTGTCCCACTTTTGAATTTGGGTCGATGTTTGGATTAGGAATTTTATTATATGTGGGTTAGGGTGAAAGGCTTGATTATTTGGTGAGCACAAGCTTTTTATGTATTGATACCTTTTTGAATGACATTTAGCTTGGGTGCAGTTTGATTAGAGAGTCATTTGAAGTTGGATTATTGTCCATACATTTATTATTCTCATTTTGGAGATGGGGCTTGGTGCATGTACTTTCAGATTCTTCGCCTTTCCACAGGGTAAAGCCAACTGTTCTTCTTGTGGAGTAGTTCCTCAAATTTTACTAATTATTTTTTTTTACTATTAGTAAAAATATATAAACAGATGAACACGGCTAAGCATTTTCATTTTAAAAAAAAAATGAAACAAATCAATTCCGTTTAATTAATTTAATTATTTCGATCGTTTTAAATTAAAGAAGAATTTGATTTTAATTTTTTTGAAAATGGTTAATTTCATTATTAAAAGTAGCAAGGGTTTAGGCCATTACAACTTAAAATGCCAAACACAAAAACTACTGAAGTCCAAATTGGTTTACTTCCTAAGAAACTAAATTTTAAATTTTCTAACTTTCTAACTGAGTTATCCCCAATTAAACAAGACTCTAATTAAATTAGAAAAATAAGTGACTTTCCCTTCACCAAGCCAAGAATAACCTTTTAACTTTTTAAAAAAGTAAAAAAAAAAAAAAAAATCGATTGAACATATATAATTTTCACACTTTTTAACCCCAAACCAAATAAGAAATAAATAAAAAAAAAAACCCTTATTAAGAGGAGAGTTGAAATCCGGGCTAGAAATATAAGACATAATGTAGATTGTAGTTCAAACCAAAAGGAAATTCTAGTAATTAAGAGTACACCACTACAACCAAGATCACCTTCACGATCCTGAGGAGAAGATATAAAATAAAATCTATGTGATATTATACTTCTCTTTAATACTAAAATCATAAATCTTAATATGATAAAAAAAAAGAAAAAGAAATAGGTATTATGATTTTTATAGCATGCAAAAAAGCGATATGATACTCCCTTGGTATATATTGATTTGGCATATCCCAAACTGAAAACCTCTATCTCTAATTACCAATCCTTAAAAACCAAAAGAAAATCAAGCCAAAAGCAATATCTAAACCTTGCACCTGTAGTGGAAATGGAAATGGATTTTTCTTTATTTTTTTCTTTTTATTTTTATCAACTCTTCTCCTCGATGACAAAAGCAAAAGAATTGATATTGTGGGTAATAACATGGAGGATTGAAATACATCCCTTTGATTTCTAATAATTTAATCTTCAATATTTTAGCATTCTGATTCAGTTTTTAAATGTTCAGAAAAGTAGAATTAAAACAAGAAATTTAAAATTATACAAACCCCTCAAAATATTTAATGGCAATAACATTTTTAAATTAGTTAAGTTTTGGGCTAAGCCTTATATATTAAATAACGAAAATTAAAAATATTTATAATTTAAATATAGTTGGTATGATTGAATTTTGAGGATGGATTTGCAATTTGCATGTTTAATTGTGGGCAGAAACATAAAATGAGAATAGTCTGTTTAGGGCACAGAAATAGGGTTGGGTTTAATTTGTTCTCAGCTATTAGTATCAGGTCGGTCAGTACTCCGTTGTGGGACATGAAATTTCCTTTTCACCGATTTTATGCCTCTTGTCTCTAATCTTGTACGCATTTTGTTATTATAGTACACTACTCTATTTTTCTTTTTTCTTTTTCTTTTTCTTTTTTAAATATATAAATATATATATATTAATTAAAAGAATCTTTTATTTACTCATTATCTATTTCTCTTATGTTCTTATTTTAAAATTTTTAAAAACAATAATTAGCAATATAGTTAAATCTGAATAATAATTATCGATCCTTCTCATGAATTACAAAATAACTAATTTCAAAAAATTGATTAATTAGATCACACGACAGATGGTTCATAATTCAAAAAATCCTCATCGTCCATGTCGCTGTTGGAACGAAGGTTGAGCACCAACCCAAAAAAAAAAAATAAATCAAAATAACTATTTATTTATTTTTTATTTGTTAATCATTTAATTAACACGTTTTTCATTTATAAAATCAATTTGTTTATCTTTTTATTGGATAAATATTAGCTAAATTTGGTTATAGTATAGTTAAATTATGGAGATTGAATAATACGTAATTAAAATTATTAGAATGTAAATAATATAAATATTTAAAATTAAAATAAATTAGCTAAGATTTTATTTAATAAGAAAATTAAATAATTTAATTTTATAAAATATATAAATATATTAATTGAGTAATTAAAAAATAGTGAAGAGATTATTAATCTCGACAAAAAGACAAAAAAACAAAGGTACACCTTTAATTTTAATTTGGAGTGCAATGGTGAAATTTTAGGCTCGGGCATCTAAGCCCAGCGAAGAGGTGGTTTGCAAGTACTCCAAAGAGAGGGGAAGGGAAAGAGGCAGGTAAGATTGAAAATCCAATGCCACGTATGACAAATAGATGACGTGGCATTATTGGTGTCCAAAGAGTTGTTTGACTTTGGACCGTACTATGTATATATAGGCCTAGCCAGGTAGGCCCAGGTGCTGACATACGCAGCTTTGCTTCTATAAAAGCCGTTTTCCTTTTGCCCCTTTTTTTCTCTTCCACATCATTAGCTGCTCTTGTCCTTTTCTCTGTCATCCACCTCTTTTATATATTTCCTTCTTTTATATATTATATTAAACGATTATTAATAACTTTTTTTTAAAAAAAACTTTAATTTATGGTACAAAAATTGAAAATTTATATGGCGTATAGATGGGGTATTGACACGTGGAAGGAAAAACTCGAGGCATGAAATGTGGTGACCAAAGAAATCTGTAAGAACCTCGTATAGTTGCTGTCAATAGGGGGTTGTGGTGAGACCAAATCCAACTCCCATGCAAAAGACAAATCTGCTTTAACGTGATTATTTATGCGTCTCTTAGATGGATTTTTAGTTATTTTTTAAATATAAAATAAATTTAAAATTTTTAAAAAATATTTTATCTTTAAATAATTATATTTAATATAAATATTTAATAAATTTCAGATAAAAAAAAATTATAATCGGGAACGGGAAAGAGGGATAAGCCGTTAACCAACAATTTTTGGTGTGGGGAGAAGTGAAAGTAATATTGTCAACGTGTAATCAAGGCCACACGATTGGCCAGTTGGTCGGACCCCATCATATAAGTCTCTCTTTTATTTTATTCTCTTTGGAAAACCTGCTCTTGCTCGTCCGGCTGCTTTTCTCCTTTTGGGCTCCGTTTCTTCCTCTTTTTTTCCCTAAATTTATATTTATTTAATTTCTTTTTACTTTTATAATTTTAAATATATAATTATAGTGTATTTATTTTTTAAATTATTAACTATTTAGTTAAATTTTTTTAAACCAATTATAAGGATTAATGAGTAGACGAAATAAAAATCTAAACATTAATTAATATTTTTTAATATAAATAACTAAATAATTAATTTTATTAAATAGATGATAAAGACTCAATTTGTATAAAAAATATTATTTTAAAAATAAAAGGAAGAATTCTTTATTGTGATTCAATCATAATAATAAGGTCTTATAATATCTGTGACCCTTAAGCATTTTGATCTAAGCTTGCAAAGAAATCCAACTTCATCTAACAACTAAAAACCAAACATAACATAGTTTAAGAAATTTTCTGTTTTTTTTCGTAAAATCCATTATTAATTTGAACGTATAAATCTCTGCAGATGAACTAGAGTTCATCCCTACGACAAGAGGCTGCTGCATTCTGATTGTTGTCTGAACCATTCTTCACAGGGTATGAGGCCTCCAAAGTTATACCACACATTCCCTCTTTTGCTCCGATTCCTCGTTCCATTCTGATGTATCCATTTTCTCCCCATTCAGTTCCCCATGAATTCTTCACTATCCAGTATTTTGTCCCATCATGTGTTGCTCCATATCCCACAAGTGCCACTCCATGGTTTAGCTCTGTTCCACAGCGTCCACTGAATACTCCCTGCAATCAACAAGAGCATAGTTTGTTTGAATTCAATTAGGGTTTAAAACTTGGGACTTCACAGTTCTGGAGACAAATCTAATATCGTTCATAGTTAATGAGAAACTTGCCTCGGCATAGAACTGAAGATCCCTGCCACCAGCATCCATTGCAATTGCTACAGGTTGATTAGCAACAGCTTTTGTCAATGCATGTTCATCATTTGGAGGTACTGTTTCATACCCATCAATGGTTATCATCGGAGCATTCATCTGCAGCGTTTGGAAAGTTATATAATAAACCCATTTAGATTAATTCTTAGGTTTAATTGCAAACAGTGTACAAGTGTCCGTTCATCTTCACTCACAAAAATTCAATGAATCCATCCATTATGAATGAAGTTGCACGTACCGAGTGCACCTACTAATTTGCTATGCATTTTGAGGTTTTAGTAAAATATAATTAACCTTGTATGAGTCACAGGATCCATCTCTACCAGTGTAAGGATAGTTCTCCTCTGTTGTTAAGCCACCATTTTTCTTGATAAACTTGAATGCCTCTTCCATATATCCTCCGTCACAGCCATTGTTAACAGTGTTGCAATCAACTAGCTCCTGCTCAGATAGAGATAATAGTTCTCCTGTTCTTATTTTGTTAATACCCTCCACTGCAGCTACACTTGAAAATGCCCAACAGCTACCTGCAGCAACATCAATAAAAAAAAAAAAAAAACTGTTTTGAGTGCTATTCAGCAATATCAAATGAGACAGGCATGATATTTAACCCATAACTTACCACAATGGCCCTGGTCCTTGACTTCAGCGACGGCTCCTTTCTTCCTCCAATCAACTGATGGTGGGAGTTCACTGTTCTCATGGCTGAAACCAGTTTGCTGCTGAGATCCATGGAGTGACCTGTAATGGCTAACCTTAGCGCTTCCATAGTGTCGCATGAACTCATGGTTAGTCATATCAGCAAACTTATTCAATCTCAGTTTATAAGGCCTATCCTCCTGGTTCACCATATGAACATGCTTCAAGTTTTCTTTGAACACATTGAAACGCTGCCTTTTATCAGCCAGACTGCGAGAAACTGTGTAGTGGCTTCTCCATCGCTCGTATAATTTCCAGAGATTTTCCTCTGAAGTGAGATCCTCGTCCCGGTAATCAAAACTCTCAGACACCTTCAACACCAGCACAAGTGAAAGTGCAACCAGGATAAACTTTCTTGAATCCATAAATACAAAACCCAGATAATATAAATCAAGAAAAGAAAAGGGCTATCAGATTATCTTGTGGGTGCGCTATTGGCGAAGCTGCTTCATCCTATTTATATGGTAATGTTGAGTGGTGGGCTCACAGAATAAAGAAGATAAGAGCCGCCATGAGAATCATCTTTGCAGGCATCAAGGGAAAGAAAACGTGTGTAGACATAATCATGATGATGAAGTGGTGAAGTAGTAAGGGATTTACAGCATGGAGAAAAGAAGAGAAAAGGTGGTAGACTTTTTGATGGTTACTTGTTTGTTTTTATAGATGAGGGTTGCTAATATTGGGTCCATTAAGAAATCGACATGGCAACCCACGTTGTTTTTGCTTGAAGTTGTCTGTAAAGGTGACGAATTGGCAGTTTGTTTTTGAAGAAGACGAGAATTGATTATGTCGTAAATGTTGTAATTTGGAGTTTGAGGATTGTGTAATGTGTGATTTATAGGTATGGGCATGAGAAAGTTTAGTTTGAAAGGCGAACTGATTAACTGCTTATAACGATTCGATTCATCAACTATATAAATAAAATTATATAAATATAATAATTCAATTATAAAATTAATTATTATATTTTAAAGGAAAAACTATGATGTAAAAATTAACATGATAACTAAAAAATAAATAAGATATAAATTAATAATTCAATTATAAAATTAATTATTATATTTTAAAGGACATTTATAACTACTTTACATAAAAACATTGATAAATAAAAGACACGTATAAAGAATATAATAATAAAATAGTTGTGCTAATATGAAATTATAACAATATAAGTTCTAAAAATATAATTAATAAGTTTAATTTGTCTTAATCTAATAATTAAAAATATGTCATTCATATTTAATATTTTAATTTTTTTCCCTCAAAAGGACATATATAATATCTTCATTTGCTTATAATCTTACAAAAAATAAAATAAATTATTTATTAAAATGAATTTTCATATTTTTAATAGAACACAATTTTTTTTCACTCATTGTTATGCTAAAATAAATGCCAGTCTATTTTAAAAAAAATTCTTTGCTTGTATGTAAATAAACCAACATTGATAATAATATCTTCAGAAAAAATTACTACTATTTTTGAACAGTTTAATATTTTTCTTATTTTCAGGAAAAAAAAAATTTCAAGAAAAGATTCCATTCAAGATTTCGAAGAAAGAATTTGTTCCAGATGAATTTAAACCCTTTTTAGAACTCAATGATGAAATTCTAAATGCTTTTTTTTTTCTCTCCCTTTTAAAAATTTCTTGAATATATTAATTCTTCAATATATTTTTTACCATAATTTTTTATAAAATAATTTTATTTTACTTGAAAATTTTAGGAAACTCTCTTTTTGCTGTTGAAAAAATATAAAAATTTATTTACTAAATTTTATACATAAACTTCCAAAATAATAAACAAATTAGTGGTAATAATATCTTTTAAAATGGGGATATTTCTCATTAATAAATACTTCCACATTCGAGTCCCAATAGATAACATTGTCTCAAAACAAGTTCACAATACTTGTAATTTGTTCTTGCAATAATGCGTTTATACATGTGATTTTCTGTCTTTTTTCGGGTCAATTTTCCTTTGAGTTTTTAAATTAGAGAAATTACTATTTGATTCCTATGATTAGAAAAACCCATTAATTAGTGGTTTAATTTTGAAATTTGACCACATTAATTCTATTAAGATTCTTCTTTCTTCTCCCAACCACAGTGGTATTAGCTCATTAGGTTGCTGAAAGAAAAAAGGGAAAAACAAAGGGTGCGATTAGGTGACAGTGACAATGGGAAAGTTCTCAGTTAGGCAAAGTATATAAATTACTTCATACATCTAACCCAAAAAAAAAAATGGAGAAACTATTATTTATATTGGGGTGCATCACGTTATCAAGCATCACAATATGAACCCAACCCCTTGTGGAGTAGATGATCTTGATTCACTTCAAAATAATGGGATTAAAGGGCATCTTAACTAAACAAAGAACAAGAAAGCAGATTTCGCATGTTTTATCATGATTTCACTACTCCCTCTTTCATCAATTGACCAAGGACTTCACATGAACAACATTTGACCATCACCTCACACATCATAGTACCAAAAAGAAAAAGAAATAGTCATCTTCAGAGAAGTGGTGATTTTTAACAGGGTAAGTTCAGGTGCCAAGAAAACTACTTCATTCCACAAGTCTAGTTCACATAAATCAAGGGGAACAGCCTGATTGCTAGTGGCCACATAGAAATTCAAATGATATTGCACCACTAGTTCTGGTTGTATGTTCTGTTCTTTTTAGCATCTAAGGAAATGTAAACCAATGAAAATCACATCAAGAGAGCTTTTAATGCTCAGTCAAACAGATAACAATGATACTAACACCAGTTCTCCATTTCTCTCCCCATCTTTCTCTTAAGAGCACGGTAGGCAGAATCAAGTTGAAAATGACAGGATGGATTGGATTAAAGCTCACGGATAAAGAGCTAACGGAGCCTACTTACCTCGTGATCAAGCTGTGCCTCTCTAACGCCACTCTCTCTTCCTTATCGCGCTGCTCATCTTCCTAGCCGTCCTTTATGGTTCATTCCTGTGTTCCAACCGGTTAAGTAGTAGTTTAGTGTTTTCTTCTCCTAAGTATGAGTTGACTGACCCCCGAATGCTCCCTAGGACCAATGCCTGAGAAGTGAGCAAAGGGCAGGCCAGATGATTAGCATGAGCAAGCGCCTTCAATCTGTTGTGGACTGCTGTTGACTTCCTCAGGAAGCATCCCGAGGGTAGTTTCCTTGTGAGTGAGCTCCCGTGCTCCTCTTTTGGGATACATTTCTATTTTTGGATATGAAGTAGCAACATGACAAGACATCAAAGCATTACGCGATAACTTTTCTCTTTTACAACTCTGAAAGGTAGATCCTAGAGAATGAAGTGGAGGCTATCCGCTCCCTGGAAATTTATCTATCTTAAGCTAAATGCAAAAAATTGGTTTTACTAGTCAAGGACTTGTTATTTAACCTACTGCTGCAAGACAAGGGACTAACATAAACTAAACCAAACCACAGGTTCCAGAGTGTATATAACAGAAGATAGTTCATGATAACCAATTGGAACACAGTAAAAGAAACTTGTGCAAAGCAAATTTCTAATGTCTTGTTTCATCTAAAACTGAAAGCCTTAGCAAATAAAAGTTGCACCTATGTACACAAATCAAGAAGTAAAAAACAGGTGAAAATCACAGATTCCATTAACTTCTGATGATACAAACAAGCTAGGATTGAATAAAACAGAACAATAAAGGGCCATTGACAATCAGAGTCATCAGCTTATGAGAGATTTAATGCATATGAGAACTTCATAGAGACTAGAACAAAATCTTCAATGAAAGTAAGTACCAATACAAGGGGAGAAAAGGCCACAGGGCACTGGCCATAGAAAACTGAAATTTAAGCAAGGGCATCTTCCCTCTCTTTGGCTTGTCGAAGCAGCTCTTCTCTAACTCTCCTGATCTCTGCTTCCTTCTCCAGTCTCTCCTTCTGTAATAATAACAACACAAACGCCTATGACGAGAGAAATTTCTAACATTGGTATAACCCCAATAACCACAAATCACATATATCAATCTAAAATGCCAAAGCCATATGCCAACGTTTGGAAGTTGAATTTCCATAGCCACACAACCTAACATCTAAAGTTACCCCATAGATCCAAATAGGCAGGTAAAATAAAAAATTTTCACATATTAGGGTTTCTCTCTGAAAAGGGTTGAAATTGAAGCAAATCAAAACATATTAATGAGGGAAAAAAAAAAAGGAAAATTAATGGGGAATAAAGCAATAACCTTTTCATCTTGATGGAGGGCGATCCAGACATGAATTTTCTCCATAGATTGCCAGAATACGAAGGCTCCTAAAGTCATCGCAAAGTAAGTTGCCACTTTTACCATTTTCGTCTCTTCTTTTTCTTCTTCCTGAATTCAGAGGCTGAAAATTTTGGACTTCGTCAATTACAGGGAGGATCGCTCGGATATGGAGAACGGATAGTACAAGCAAAATGGCGATCGGCAGAAGGGCAATATATTTAGTCAAAATTAATTATTTAATTTTTATTTTTTTTAAATGGAATTAAGATGTTTATATATTAAAAAAAATATTTTTTTTATCTTGAGATATACCAATTTATAACACTCAATTATCTCAGTATCTAAAATTTAATTATGTTAAAATTAAAATTTTTTTATAAAAAATAATGTTAATAACAAAAAAAATAATTAAAATATCCATTTCAGAACCCAATGCTTTAATCTCTCTGAAATTTAATTACATTAAATTCAAAAATTCCTTTCTCATCTCTCACGCCATTATTGCTAGAAAATATTTGCTAGATAATATTCCTTTAAATGTTGTTCATCCATTTAATTTGATTCATCTCTTCATCGTTTACCATCCATCATTGCCACTGGTTATGCCTTTTCGCTCATGTTGCTGCTCCCACTTGTAGGATACAGTCTCAACTGGCCATTGACCTCAAGGTTTTGCCGAAAGCGCCATCTTCTCTTCAATAGTCCTCGAATCTTCTTTTGCATGTTACGATTGGTGATCGTAGATTGGTGGACGTCTTGTATTGTATATCTTTTAAATTCCAAAAAGGCGACGGCTTTGTAGATCTTTAGTTGCATGTAACTATGGAGGTCTATTGGCTTCTGTTCATGGAGTTTTATAAATTGTTTGTGCTTTTTCTCTCCTACTCTTCAATGTGTTGTTATGACCTTTTGGCTACTGTTTGGAGACCCTTTCCTCTACAGAAGGCATTTTGGTCTTTCCTCTGCAGAAGGCATTTTGGTGATATCGGGTCTGGGAGTTTTGTCGGTTATCATCGAGTCTAGATTTCTGATGAGTTTTTGTTGTTATATTTTTTTGGAGATTTATAATTTAATTTTTATCAATTTTTATATTTCTAAAAATTTATTAAATTATTTTTATATATTCTCATTTAGTTTTTATATATTATTATTATTAATGAGTTATTTTTTATATTTTTAAAAAATTATTAAAATATTTTTATATTTTTTCATTTAGTTTCTGTATATTATCATTATTAATAAGTCAGTTTTTATAATTTTTTAAATTTATTAAAATATTTTTATATTTTCTCTTTATGAACGAAATAATTTTTCTATTTTTTTATTAAAAATAAATAAATAATGAGATAAAAAAATTTTAAAATTTAATATTGCTCTCAAATAAATTTTTTTATTTAGTATTTAAATATTACTATTATTAATAAGTCCGTTTTTATATTTTTATAAATATATTAAGACATATTTATATCTCATATTTATTTTTCTTTTAATGAAATAGTTTTTTTTAAATAAAAAAAATATGATGATAAAGGAGAAGAAAAAGAAAAAAAAAATAAGAAGAAAAAGAAAAAGAAGGAGGAAAAGAAAAATAAAGAGAAGAAGAAGATGATGATAATGATGAAGAAAAAGAAAAAGAAGTCCTCTTTGAAGAAAAAAAAATAAAAATAAAAGAAAAAGAAGGAGAGGGAGAAGGAGAAGTAGAAGTAGAAATAGAAGGAAAAGAAGAATAAGGAGAAGGAAGAGAGAAAATGAAATAATTTAGTTTTTTTGTTATATTTTTAATTATAAAAATAGAAGAAAATATTATTTTATTGAAAAAATAATATTTTAATATATTTTTAAAAATATAAAATATAATTTATTAATAATAGTAATATTTAAAAATTAAATTATAAATTCTGTTTTTACTCGACTTTGATTTTCAGACAGGCCTTCACTTGTATCAAGGCGTTACCTTTCTCCTTATTATTGCAATTCTATCTTAAGAAAAAAAAAAGTTATTGGAGTGCAGGTAATCCTTGCCGGCTTCCATATGGATTTTATCTTATTTTTGCTGCACATCAGCAAATCAGAAAAGAAAGAGTTGTGCATAAGACGTACATGTTCAAATTGCCTTCAAAAGAAGCATCTTCTTTTTTGTTTTTACCAGATAATTTGACTTGAAACAGTTATTATTTTAGAGGAAAATTACTATTTACTCATGCAGCAAATATGTCACGGTCTTGTGAGATTTTAACATTCTGTTTATGAGGGGTAGAGTAAACTTTTTATTATTTGAAAAGAAGACAAAGTTTTTTTTAAGTATTTGAAAGTTTTTAGAAGAAAATTTTCTCAACCCACTAATTTAGAGAGTTGAAATTAAAAATTTTTGAAGTTATTTATTGAATGAGTTTAAGTCTATTATTAGTGCCTTATGTCTGATTATGTAGAAGCTGCATTTCCTCGTTCCTGCAGGGTGAGTAAGGTTTAGTTTCAATTGGTGGTTTTGTTCATAACTTAGGGTTTAGATTGTCCTTGGGGCTTAGGCCTCTTTGTATGGAGTTGTATTGTATTTTTGGTCCTTGATCTTTTCTTCGTCAACTGTGTGCTCAAGGTGTAATTTGGGCATCAACACTTCCTGGAACATTGTAAGAATTTAGGGTATAAATAGATTAGTTGTATATTTTATAATGTAAGAGATCACAAATTTAAATCTTACAGAACTCTTTGCTTTTAAAAAATTTATGTGTATAAGATAAGCATTTTAAACGATTCTAATACATTACTTGGCCTAAAGCCAACTGCATGTTGACAAAAGCAGTAGTATTTGTCAATGTCATTATCGTTTTGTTCATCTGATATGATTTTCATTATCTTTTTGGATCCAACCATAGGAACGAGAGAAAAGTTTTTAACATACACACAGTCAAACTCAACCCAACTTACATACAAAAGAAAAAAATTCCAAGAAACAAATTTTGGAATCTGGAAATAAGACAGCTTCAATGGAAGAAAAGATTCTGAAATGAAGTATAAACCTTGGATTCTCTAAACGCTGCCGGATCAAGGGTGTAATGTTCATTATGTTTTTGTTTTTTCTGGCAAGATTAGGACAACAGCAGAACCTGGAAATGGCCGGAGTATAAAGCATATAAGACATGTAAGGATTGGTTAGTTTAATTCTGGTTCTTGTAGATAATATGTATCAGGAAAGACAATGAAGGGTAGCAGGCTCCTGAAACCTTCTGAAGGAGGAGACCTCAACAATGATGTCTAAAAAAATAGCTTGTCTGAATTGCAAAGTGATATATTGTGTTGAAGCTCAATCTTGGAACAACTTTAACTTTATTGATTAGTTCTCTTTTCCAAATTTTTTCTTTATCTATTTTTGAATAACTATTCAAATTCAAGATTGTTCTGCTGAACTAATTATTCATGATCTTTGAATGAGTCACTTTGATTTTATCTCAGGACATAGTCCCTATATGCCTCATTACTAGGAGAATATTTAGTATCATCCAATCTTGAGATTAAACAGTCAACAGAAAGTCCAAAGACAATTTGGAATTGTGGAAAAAAAACATTCACACAGGAACTCAGTATCCCACCAAATGCCGGCTTAATCTGAAATCTGGCCTTATTCTTTTGGCATCTGTGACTAGTAAAGACAATAAAACAAGAAGAGTCTGCATTGCATGAAGAATTTGAAGTTGGACAAGATCTGAAGCAGAGTCTGCATTGCATGAAGCTACTGATATGGGGACTAAAGGCAGCCTCTTCCATTATGCGGATCGGATAGACAAATTTCTAATGTTCATTGGAATTTTGGGCAGCATAGGAGATGGGTTATTGACACCACTTACCATGTACACTCTTAGTGGTGTAATAAATGAATATGCAACTTCTGAATCTGGTACTGGTATATCTCTATCTATGGAAGTAGTAGATAAGGTATGCATGGCCTTTTTTCTCTTTTATTTTTATAGTGACTCTATTCTCTTGTAACCCATGTTATGGATAATGGATATTTCTATCGATCTTCCCGTGACGTGATCTGTGATCCGGGACCATAACATCTTGATTCTCACCTTAAATGGCTAACAAGCTATCCTGCATTTCCTGTTACAGTATTCTCTGAGGCTTCTCTATGTTGCTATTTTTGTTGGAACTTCTGCTTTCCTAGGTATGCACAGTTTTGTTAGGTATGATCTGTAATAAGTAAATTCAGAAGGCCCAAGTTTCTTGCACACAAGTAAATCCCAGTTACCATGAATATTCATTATTTCCTCTGCTAGATTGGATTGTCTTTAGGTGATGATAAGAATCTGCATACTATATAAGTACTTTTAAGGTTTAACTCTCTATCCATTATTATGCAGAAGGAATTTGTTGGACGCGAACAGCAGAGAGACAAGCATCTAGAATTAGAATGGAGTACCTGAAATCAGTCCTGAGGCAAGAAGTTGGTTTCTTTGATAAGCAAGCTACTTCCAACGGCACTTTCCAAGTCATCTCTGCCATCTCTACTGATGCTCATTCAATTCAAGACACCATAGCTGAGAAGGTCTTGAATCTTTATTAATACCATGAGTTCAATCCTCTAGTTGGTTTCATCTAATGAAGCTATTCGGTTCTCGATGCAGATACCCAATTGCCTGGCTCATCTGTCATCATTCATCTTTACCTTTGTAGTAGCCTTTACACTTTCTTGGAGATTGGCATTGGCAACCTTGCCATTCACAATTATGTTCATCATTCCAGGAGTTGCATTTGGGAAGCTACTAATGCACATAGGGACAAAGGGGAAAGAAGCCTATGCAGTTGCAGGAGGAATTGCAGAACAGGCAATCTCATCAATTCGAACTGTTTACTCTTATGTAGGGGAGCATCAAACAATGGATAGATTTGCAAGTGCACTCCAAAAGAGCATGGAGCTTGGCATAAAGCAAGGGTTTGCAAAGGGATTGTTGATTGGGAGCATGGGGATGATTTTTGCAGCTTGGGGTTTTCTAACTTGGGTTGGCAGTGTCCTTGTTACTGAAAGAGGAGAAAAAGGTGGTGCTGTTTTTGTGTCTGGGACCTGTGTCATCTTGGGAGGAGTGTGAGTACTTCATTCTGCTTTGCTTTCTTCTCATTCTTCTCTCATTTAGATCATAACAAATTCTTCATTTGGATTCATTTATAAGTTAATCATTGATAATCTATGAGCCGATGTGCGTGCATAATATGACTTGGATCTTGGGTTGAGCTCTTTTTGGGGCGTGTCTGATGGGTTACTCCTTCAGGATCCCACACATTAGTTGTGTAGTGTGCGTGTGTAGCATTTATATAGGACCAAGGACTTTGTGCGTCTGTTTAACTTTGAGAAAGAAAACACTAACCCAAAAAAAGGTGTAATGACTTCAATAAACCATTAAAAAAATTCTAAGATTCATTATTTTGCTTGCAGAACAAGAATGTTTTCTAATTGAAAGGATCTTGAGAATATGGATAACCCACTGCTGAATCTTGTATTATCAGGTCCATCATGAGTGCACTTCCAAATCTTTCTTTTCTCTCAGAAGCAACAATTGCTGCCACAAAAATTCAAGAGATGGTTGACAAGATTCCAGTTATAGATTCTGAAGATAAGAAGGGGAAAGCCCTCTCACATTTGAGAGGAGAAATTGAATTTAAGGAGGTAGACTTCAGCTACCCATCAAGACCAAATAATCCAATTCTGCAAGGATTCAATCTTAAAGTGAAAGCTGGTAAGACAGTAGGTCTTGTTGGAGGCAGTGGTTCTGGAAAGTCTACTATCATTTCTTTGCTTGAAAGATTCTATGATCCTATTCGAGGAAATATTCTCCTTGATGGCTGCAAAATAAAGAGACTTCAGCTTAGATGGTTGAGATCCCAGATGGGATTGGTTAATCAGGAACCAGTTCTCTTTGCAACATCCATAAAGGAGAACATTCTATTTGGCAAGGAAGAAGCTTCCATGGAACTTGTTGAGAGAGCAGCTAAAGCTGCAAATGCACATGACTTCATCCTGAAGTTGCCTGACGGATATGAAACACAAGTAAGCAATGTCCTTTCTTTACTTAATTAGAAAGTTTCATCATCACAGGATTTTAACTTGGCAGAGTTTAATAAATGCCCCAGGTAGGGCAATTTGGAGTTCAGTTGTCTGGAGGCCAGAAGCAAAGGATTGCCATTGCAAGGGCTTTAATCCGAGATCCGAAGATCCTTTTGCTTGATGAAGCTACAAGTGCTTTAGATGCAGAGTCTGAAAGAATAGGACAAGAAGCCCTGGATAAGGCTTCTGTAGGAAGAACAACTATTATTGTTGCGCATCGCCTGTCGACGATTCGTGAGGCTGATTTGATAGTTGTCCTCCAATCAGGGAGAGTGATTGAATCAGGTTCTCATCATGAGCTGATGCAAATGAACAATGGAGAAGGTAGTGCTGGGGCTTACTATAAAATGGTTCAATTGCAGCAAGCAGCAGCACAAGAAGAAGCCTCATACTCTCCCTATCACTCAACAGAACATACAAGCAACCGAAGAATGCAGAGCCCGAAAACTCCACTGCACACTAGTGTGAGATCAAGTTATCAAAGCAGTCCAGCCTATGCCTTCAGCCCTGTGTTTTCCATCAGTGTGACATCCATGGTCCAAATCCATTCATATGATGACCAAAATGATGAGAGCTTAAAGAAATCTCTCCGTCCTCCCCCTTCGCAATGGCGCTTGCTAAGAATGAATGCACCTGAGTGGAAGAGAGCATTCCTTGGCTGCCTTGGTGCTGCTGGTTTCGGAGCAGTTCAGCCTGGCCATGCCTATTGTCTAGGATCAATCGTCTCAGTGTACTTCCTTCCTGACAACTCTAAAATAAAATCAGAATCCAGAACCTATTGCTTCATTTTTTTAGGACTAGCAATTCTCAGTTTCATTACTAATCTCCTTCAGCATTACAATTTTGCTATCATGGGAGAATGCTTAACTAAAAGGGTGAGAGAAAAAATGCTTGATAAAGTGTTCAGCTTTGAGGTTGGATGGTTTGATGACGACGAAAATACTAGCGCTGCCATTTGCGCGCGGCTAGCCACTGAAGCCAATCTGGTTAGATCCCTGATAGCAGATCGCATGTCATTGCTAGTTCAGGTTTTCTTTAGTGCTTCCATTGCCTTTGTGCTAGGTCTGCTGGTCTCTTGGAGAGTAGCCATTGTTATGATTGCCATTCAGCCGCTACTTATAGGGAGCTTCTATTCAAGAACTATTCTAATGAAAAGTTTGTCTGAAAGAGCTCAAAAAGCACAAAATGAGGGAAGCCAACTAGCTAGTGAAGCTATCATTAACCACAGGACTATCACTGCATTTTCGTCGCAGAAGAGGATAATGGGATTCTTCAGAAAATCAATGAAAGGCCCCAAGAAGGAAACAGCAAAGCAATCATGGATTTCAGGTTTTGGTCTATTCAGTTCTCAGTTCCTGACAACAGCTTCTGTAGCTTTGACATTTTGGTATGGAGGGAGGTTAATGGCTCAAGGAAAAATAGAATCGAAACACCTTTTTCGAGTATTCTTCCTCCTGATGAGCACAGGCAAAAGCATAGCAGATGCAGGAAGCATGAGTTCTGATTTAGCTAAAGGCAACAATGCAATCAGATCAGTTTTCGCAATTCTTGACAGGAAAACTGAAATTTATCCAGATGATCCAAATGGGATTGAAATTAAAAGGAGTATTAAAGGCTGCATAGAATTAAAGAACATATTCTTCTCCTACCCAGCCAGGCCTAATCAAATGATCTTCAAAGACTTGAGCCTCACAATTGAAGCAGGCAAAACAATAGCACTTGTAGGACACAGTGGTTCAGGAAAATCCACCATTATTGGACTAATTGAAAGATTTTATGATCCACAAAGTGGATTAGTACTGATAGATAACCGCGATATCAAGAGCTACAACTTGAGAAAACTGAGATCACACATTGCATTAGTGAGTCAGGAACCCACACTTTTTGCAGGAACTATCCACCAAAACATTGCTTGTGGTAAAGAAGATGCTACAGAAGCTGAAATAAGAAAAGCTGCAATGCTAGCCAATGCCCATGAATTTATCAGGTATGTTTATAATTTCACTCATGAAATTGCAGTAAGATCACTGAAAAAACGTAATTCTTTTTTTTTTTTTTTTCTCTTTTTGTTCATGTTGCAGTTCCATGAAAGATGGATATGAGACATACTGTGGAGAAAGGGGAGTGCAGCTATCAGGAGGGCAGAAGCAAAGAATAGCATTGGCTAGAGCAATACTAAAGAACCCAGAAATCCTTCTCTTGGATGAGGCAACAAGTGCACTTGATAGTGTATCAGAAAATTTAGTACAAGAAGCTTTAGAGAAGATGATGGTTGGAAGAACATGTGTTGTAATCGCACATCGGTTGTCTACTATACAGAAAGCAGACTCCATTGCCGTGATCAAGAATGGAAAGGTTGTAGAAAGAGGATCACATTCTGAATTACTAGCTATTGGACGCCATGGATCTTACTACTCTCTTATTAAGCTGCAAAGTGGCATTCTGCCCTTTAGTTTTCGTAAGTGTTAGTATATAAATTGCACAGGAGTTTGAGATGTTTCCAAGAATTGAAACTCTTACTTCCTCTACATCTTCTACTACATGACCAATACTCTTACCATAAGCATTGCCAGGATCATATCTCTTGTTATTGTTCTTATTATTAGATAAAGATGTGGAGATAACAACATAGTTTAAATAGTAAACTGTTGTAACCATCTGTATTTCAAATTCCTTTTTCTTAGGATTAGATGACTTTGCATTTGTGTATTTAACCACAGATATACATCAATAGAATATATCTTCTTCTGCATTCTTATGGTATCAGAGCCTTCTGCTCAACAGCAAGTTTTTTTTTTTTGCCGATCCTATATTTTCTGTTTCCTTTCTGTTTTGTCTTTATGACGAATCCGACTGACATCTCTGCAGACAGTTCGGTTACCCCGTCTGTCGTTCCTACTATACTCACCAATCCTACTGAAACTCACCTTGTTTCCATTAATGCCACCGCTCAAGCTCCTCTCAAATTAACTGTCACGAATTACCAATCGTGGCATACTCAATGGTATTCTCTTTTGATCGGATATGATTTTCTCAAGCTTGTTGAAGTTCCTCTTCCTATCGATCTAGACAAAAGTTCTTATCAATTTCGGCAAGATCAGCTCCTTCGCAGTGCTATCATTGCCTCTCTCTCCCCGGATATTGTTCCGTATGTGGTTGGCGAGAAAACCTCCTATGATGTTTGGAATACTCTCCAGAAAACTTATGCAAAACCATCTCAGGCTCGAATAATGAGTCTTCGAGAGTCTCTATTTCTAACTAAGAAAGGGACGATGTCCATTACTGAGTTCCTTCAGAAAATTAAGTCTATTACTACGACTCTTGCTGCCGCTGGTGTTACTGTCACCATGAATGAGACAGTTCTTCATGTTCTTCACGGGTTACCTGCCGAATATAAAGAAGTTTCGGCAGCAATTCGCGCTCGTGATTCAGCAATATCCTTTGATGATCTCCATGATAAACTTACTGATTTTGAAAGTCAGTTGAATCGTGACGTTGGCTTCCCTGCTGCTCCCACAACAGTTAACTATACTGCAAAGAACAGAGTTGGATCGCCAACTGGTAATCGATCTCCAACTTCTGGAAATTCTTCGAACTCATGGTCCGGTAACTCTACCAACTCTTCTACCTCAAAGAGTAGAATTAAATGCCAATTTTGTGATAAACCGGGTCATGTCACAAAACAATGTTTCAAGCTCCAAAAGTTGTTGCCGTGGCTATCCAATAATGCCTCCAATACTAGGAACTCTGCATCTGTTGGTTCGAAACCACTAGTCAATTGTGTTACCAATAATAGGCAACATACTGATCCACGATGGGTTATGGATTCAGGAGCCAATCAGCATGTTGTGGATGACTTGAACAATCTGGCTATCCATTCGACTTATGAAGGGGATGATACAGTTCTTCTTGGGGATGGTACATCTTGTTTAATTTCTCATGTTGGGACAGCTCATTTGGCTTCACAATCTAAGCCTTTGTGTTTAAATGATGTCTTATGTGTACCTACTCTTGACAAGAATCTCATCTCTGTGTATAAGTTATGTGTTGATAATAATGTGGAGGTGACATTTAACCCATTTCTTTTTGCTGTGAAGGATTTGAACACGGGGGCGCTGCTAGCAAAAGGGAAGCCTGTTAACGGTATTTATGAATGGCCGCCCAATCTGTCAAGAGGTCATCCGAAGAGTATTGCCCATATTGTTTCTACTTCTCAGCCACTCTGGCATCAGAGACTTGGACATCCGTCCACCTCTATTTTGCGTATTATTTTGCAGAATTTTCAATTACCAGTCCTTAACAATAATTTCTTTTGTGATTCCTGTAAGTGCAATAAAATGCACAAGAGTCCATTTTATGAATCCTCTATGTCTAGCTCTGCTCCATTGGAGTTAATTTATAGTGATGTTTGGGGACCCTCTCCAGTTACGTCCATTGATGAGTTTCGATATTATCTCATATTTGTGGATCATTTTACAAAGTTTGTGTGGTTATTTCCTTTGAAACAAAAATCAGATGTGTCTTCCATATTTCCTGTGTTTCAAAATCTTGTTGAGAACTTTTTTCGTTGCAAGATCAAATCCATTTACTCAGACAATGGGGGGGAATTTCTACATTTAAAAAAGCATCTTCAGGAAAAGGGAATTTCACATTTTCTTACTCCACCATATACACCAGAACATAACGCTATTGCTGAGCGTCGTCATAGACACATTGTTGAAACGGGTCTTACTTTGCTTCACCAAGCCAAATTACCACTCTCATTTTGGACATATGCGTTTCACACTGCAGTATATTTAATTAACCGGATGCCTACTCCTATTTTAAAAAATCAGTCACCTTTTCGATGTCTACATGGGAAAGAACCAAATTATACCAAATTAAAGGTTTTCGGTTGTTTGTGCTACCCTTGGGTTCGTCCGTTTACTAAACATAAATTAGAACGACGTTCTATACCTTGTGTCTTCTTAGGATATTCTGCCACACAAAGTGCATATAAATGCTATGATCCTACAACATCAAAAATGTTTTTATCCAGACATGTCGATTTTGTTGAGACTGAATTTCCCTTTACTACTCTTGCTTCCTCCTTGGATCGACCCACTACCACAACTATGGATACTTGGTCCCCTGTGCATTTTATTTTACCTGTCACTACAGGTCTTGACCGAATTGGGCAACCAAATTTGGAGCCTCCTCAATCGGCTTCTCCCTTGCTAGTTCAGCAGTCACCTGTTCACAGTGGTCTTTCGGCTACTACAATCAGAGGTAATACTGATTCTGTAACTTCAACCGCTATGTCTCATCCAATTGATAATGTGGACAACTTACAGTTACGTTCAAATCCAAATACCCATTCGATGGTGACTAGAGGCAAAAATAATATTCGAAAGCCAGTGAATAGACTGTGTCTCTTGACTGAAGTTTCGAACAGCCAACCGCAGGTTCCCAAGACAGTAGCTCAAGCTTTGAAGGATCCAAAATGGCGTTTCGCCATGGAGGAAGAGTACAATGCTCTTATGAAACAAAAAACATGGAGTTTGGTTCCCTCAGCTCAAGCAGAAAATATTGTCAGTTGTAAGTGGCTCTTTCGCATTAAACATGATTCGAAAGGAAATCCAGTGCGTTATAAAGCACGATTGGTCGCACGGGGATTCACTCAACGACCGGGTCTGGATTTTGATCAGACATTTTCCCCCGTCGCAAAGCATCCGACAGTTCGCTTAGTTCTCTCTCTAGCTGTTATTAACAACTGGTCTCTTCGGCAGGTGGATGTTAATAATGCCTTCCTCCATGGAAAGTTAAGTGAGGTTGTGTTTATGGAACAACCACCCGGTTTTGTTCATGAAAATAATTCCAATTTGGTGTGCAAGCTTGAGAAATCGCTCTATGGATTGAAACAGGCTCCGCGGGTATGGTATTCAGAATTGAAGTCTTTTCTATTATCTGTTGGCTTTCATCAGTCTAAATCTGATTCCTGTCTATTTATTTATCATCACATGGGCAAGCTTATTTATTTGCTTGTCTACGTTGATGATATAATAATTACTGGAGCTGATTCATCATCTGTAGAGGAATTTATACATACTCTTAGCAGGAGGTTTTCTATCAAGGATTTAGGTGCTCTTCATTTCTTCTTGGGGGTTGAGGTCACTCGAACACCTACGGGATTATTTCTCTCGCAACAGAATTATATTCGGGAGCTTTTGGAGAAGGTTCATATGCATGAAGCTAAGTCAGCTCCCACGCCGATGACCCAGAAAACTGTACTTAGTCTTAATGACTCTCGTTGTCTCTCTGATGTGCAAGAATACAGAGCACTGATAGGAAGTCTACAATATTTATTGCTTACAAGACCAGATGTGGCTTATGTTGTCAACAAACTCTCTCAATACACTTCAAAGCCGACTGAAAATCATTGGTCTTCTCTTAAACGGCTTCTTCGGTATTTGGTGGGTACTTTTGATTTTGGTCTATCTCTTCATAAAGAGACGTCTGTAGACTTGCATGCCTTTTCCGATGCGGATTGGGCAGGGAATCAAGATGATAGAAAGTCTACTGGTGCTTATGTAATTTTTCTTGGCAAAAACCCAATAGCCTGGTCCTCTAAGAAACAAAAAACTGTAGCTCGGAGTTCCACAGAAGCTGAATATAAATCAGTTGCTTCGACAGCAGCAGATCTTGTTTGGGTGCGAAATTTGTTAGACGAGTTACAAGTTCCATGTCAAAAACCACCAGTTATATATTGTGATAATCTGGGGGCAACTTATGTTGCAGCAAACCCCGTATTTCACTCCAGAATGAAGCATGTAGAAATTGACTATCATTTTGTAAGGGAGCAAGTACAAAATGGAAGCTTAAGAGTACGTCATGTCTCTACCCAAGAACAGCTTGCAGACTTGTTAACAAAGCCATTATCTGTCTCCGCTTTCTGTAAGTTAAGGTCCAAGATTGGTGTAACTAATCGTTCACCATCTTGCGGGGGCGTATTAGATAAAGATGTGGAGATAACAACATAGTTTAAATAGTAAACTGTTGTAACCATCTGTATTTCAAATTCCTTTTTCTTAGGATTAGATGACTTTGCATTTGTGTATTTAACCACAGATATACATCAATAGAATATATCTTCTTCTGCATTCTTACTTATTATCTGTGAAACTTCCACAGTAGGATTGTTAAAATAGATACACAAAATTAAGCATATATGCACTTATCAATTATAATATAAGAGAGAAAGATAATGAATATAAAAATTTAACATAACTTGAGTAATTGGATTATGAGATCTATGTACATGGGTAAGGCGGAGATAAAGTTCTAATTCAAGGTGGAGATAGAGTTCTAATCTTAATCCTAATGTGTTTTTCGAAAATTTTACATATAAAAGTTTGTAATCGTATAAAATAAAATAATTGTTTATCATATAAAAGTCTTCCTTTCCTTCATTAATTTTTATTTTGTTATTTTAATTTCATTTTTTTTAAATCTCTAAAAACACAATTTTTTTATTATGAAATGTATTATTTTTATAAAGCAATTAAAAATAAAAGAAAAGCAAAAGTACTATAAGAAAAAAGTTTTTGAAGTGTAAAAGTTATATTAATTAGAAATGTAAAACACATTATAATAAAATAGATTATTAAAAATATTCATATACTACTCGATCTGGTTTCAATAGAGTTGATTGAATTATGTATCAAAAATGTTGTATCCACCAACATCTCTAAAAAGAAATCTCCCCTAATATTGTCTTTCCATCTGATCGGATTGAAAGTAAGAAACCCAACTAATTGAGTACAAAAAATTAAGCAACCAACACTCCTGAATTTACTAACATTCGAAACGAACAGACCGATCTCTTTAAAAACTGGAAAGGACAGACAGACCTCCTCAAAAGCCCATACTACAACGAGACTTTGAATGCCGATGTGGCCAACATCAATGACTGGAAAGAGCTCACTTTTATGTAAGTCGGATGAACCAGGCATGACCTGATGAAATCAAGGCAAAGATGCCGATCTCCTACGAGTTGGTCGTCTTCTTGGTACAACACATGGATCATAAGTGTGCATGCAGAGGGTACGAACCGGCCAACCCCGTATTTATTGTCATTTAACCCATCATTAATGTACCACCTGATGCACCTGCACAAAAACATCCCTACTCCGACAGAAGGAACACAACACCAAGGGCATCAACTTTATTAAGAGGTATTTATATACCAAACTAATCCTAAAAAAGTATATCTGCTTCTTGAGAAAAAAATCCTATCCCTCTGTCCATCACACAGGGAGAACCCAAAACCACCATTCACTTCTCTTCTCTGTTTTACTTCCCTTAGTTCCACGAAGTTTCCAGATCTGATTTGAGCCTTAGAGGGTCTCCACTGAGAACTTTCTCGGTGGACCCTTGACCATCTTCTTTATCTTACATGTCCCATTCCTCAAACCCAAGCATATAGGGATCCAATAGACCGATTATAGATTGATGATCAACCCAGCGAATTAGACCTCTGCCTAGGTGTCCTCATTTGAACGCTTTGTCAGATCTCAATATTATCAAGTGGCGCCATCTGTGAGAACGAAGGAGACTATTTTGTTGCTGGAGTTTCCAAATAAAACCCATTGAGATCCACATATCAAATCAAGAAAAGTTAATGGCCAAACAACAAAAAAGGACCAAAGGTGTAATACCCGGCTAGACTCCGGTATCGGAATTCCTACCGTCCGGTGGAATCTCGGGTGTCAAAGACCTCTAGAAGGGTAAAAGCATGTTTTCATAAAAAGTTTTAATGTGTTTTATGTTTTTAATCAAGAAAGAAATGAGTTTTTGCATGAAAATAGCCTTGGAGGAAAACTCAGGTTCGGCCGCCGAACATGCATGCACTTCGGGAGTGCTTTAGGCCCCCGAAAGCATAAGTGAGGGAAGTCCAGGTTCGGCCGCCGAACCTCATGTTCGGCCGCCGAACATGGCATGCATGCGGAGGCACGTTCGGCTCCCGAATGTGGCATGGCCAGCCACCTATAAAGGGGTCCCTTAGCCGAAAACGGGCGAGCTTTTTCCCCATTTTCGGCCAAGGTGAGCTCTCCGCCGCCCCTCACCGATCTTGAGTTTCTTTCTTCAAATCTTTCATGATTTTCATTAGTTTTCACCTTGTTTTGAAGATTTTTGAGCAAAAGGATAAGTTTTGAGCTTGGAGACCCAAGGAGCTAAAATCTCTCCCAACTCCAAGTTAGATCGCCTCTACTCTCGATCTTCAAGAGGTAAGAGTCGATCTCTAGCTTATGTTGTGTTTTAAACAAGTTTTATACAAGTTTATGAAGTAGAAATGCATGTTTAGGTTATTTTGAGTTTATGGGTTTAATGTGTGTTCATGAGCAATGTGGGTATGTTTGATGTGTTGTAGTGGGGTTTAATCTAGTTTGAGACCCCTATGAACTTGTATGCTTGATTGTGTATGATTGAGAGTGTTGTAGAATAAGTTTATGCATGCTTGAAAGGTTTGGGAGGCATTTGTGCATGTTGGAGCTGAGTTTCTGTCACTTTGGGGAAACTCAGGTTCGGCCGCCGAAGGAACTTTTGGCCGCCGAACCCGCTTGTGGAGGCAGCCTTCGGCTGCCGAAGCCTGCCCCCGAAAGAGGACTTTCGTCTCTGGAGGGCAGTTTCGGCCGCCGAAAGTGCCGCCGAACATGCATGAGTTTCATCTCTGTCCGGGAGTTTCGGCCGCCGAAGGTGCCGCCGAACCTGCCTGACTTTCGGCTCTGGAGGGACTTTCGGCCGCCGAACCTGCCGCCGAAAGTGCCCTGTCCAACCTTCCTTTGCATGTTTTTCTATGATTGTTTCATGATGTTTTAGGGGGTTTTTGGGGAGTAGTTTAGAGTTATGTTCATGTATGTTTGGTCCCTCATTTGAGTCCACCTGTGTAGGTTCAGACCCGAGGAACCGAGGACCCCAGCAGTGAGTCAGCTGCTCCAGTGTTTGGTCAGAGCTATCCAGAGGTGAGTGGAATAACTCTTATGCTTTAAAATAAATAAACCAGTTTTAGCATGATTCACGCATCATGAATGCCATGAGATATAATAGGGTGCTTGCATTAGAACTCACGAATATGTTGCATTGCATAATATGTTGATGATGCGGATGAGTGTTGAATGATCCTTTAGTCCTCATATGTCACGATATGATGATGATACGGTATGGAAGACCAGTGAGGCCCATTCTACGCCTCTGGCACCATGTAAGAGAAAGACCAGTGAGGCCCATTCTACGCCCCTGGCACAGTTGGAATGTTATGTTATGCTATGTTATGTAAGAGAAAGACCAGTGAGGCCCATTCTATGCCCCTGGCACAGTTGGACCATGTAGAGGACTATTGGTGACAACTTCATCCTTGATGTGATATGATTGTGCTGTGATGCATTCCATGTTACCATATGTTTTAAATGTTTGATTATTCTGCTCACTGGGCTTTATAGCTCACCCCTCTCCCTTAACCCCCAGGTTTGCAGGTATAGGGTAGACCAGGAGGTCAGCAAGGGTAGTGAAGTCTTGGTTATGTAATAGATAGTGTGGACATGAAAAATGTTGAGATGTTATGTATAAGTACTGTATAGAAATGTAATGTAATGTAAAAATGTTCATGGATGTTAGAGGTGTGCTTGACCATAGAGTATTGTTATCCCTTTTAATACATGATCTCAGATGTTTTATGATGTATATGTAAATCAACTCAACGCATGTTATATCACCCATTGGGGCTTTGATGAGATCCCAAAGAGGGGTCAATGTTTATAGTTATGTTTATGTTCAGTGCATGCACAGGTTGAGTGTAATACCCGGCTAGATTCCGGCATCGGAATCCCTACCTTCCGGCGGAATCTCCGTTGGAATATGGAATTTTGATGATGCCAGAGTCTTCTAGAGGGGGTAAAATGTAATTTCTAAAATGATTTTTAGTGATTTCATGGTTTTAAATGAAAAAGAATTGAGTTTTGAAAAGAAAAGACCAAGGAGGTTTTTGCCAGGTTCGGCCGCCGAAAGTGAAGTTCGGCCGCCGAACATGAGTTGGTTTCGGGAGTGCTTTTGGCCTCCGAAAGCTATGTTTGAACAAACCAGGTTCGGCCGCCGAACCTCAAGTTCGGCCGCCGAACCTCAAGTTCGGCCGCCGAACATGGGGGTGTTTTGCATGCACGTTAGGCCGCCGAAGGAGGTTTGGCTGGCCACCTATAAAAGCCCCTCAGACCGAAAATGGGCGAGATTTCTCCCCATTCTCGAGCTCAGGTGTGTTCATGTCCTCCTTTGGTCATTTTCATGTTTTCTCTTCATCTCCTTCATATTTGTATGAGTTCCATGGTTGTTCTGAAGAGTTTTCAAGCTTAGATCAAAGTTTTGGGAGCTTGGAGACCCAAGGAGTAGTTTCCTCCCATCTCCAAGTTAGAGCTCGCACAAACCCTCGATCTTCAAGAGGTAAGTGTGGATCTATGCTTTCTTTTACGTTTCATGAAGTTTTAAGTGAGTTTTAAGAGGTTTTGATGGTTGAGTATGGGTAGATATGCCTGTTAGGGTTTATGTGGGTTTTATGCCCAATGTGTGATAATGTATGTTCATGTGATGTTTGTGTTGGGGTTTAAGTTAGTTTTCAAGCCCCTTGAGCATATGGGAGAGAGTATGCATGATTGGGAGAGAGTATGTGAGGTTTGGTTTGTTTTGATGGTTTTGGCCTATGTGGGTCATAAGCTATCTATGTATGCTTTAGATGTTGTTTTGGGAGTTTAAGCTTGTTTGAGCTCCTTTGTGCATGGTTTAGGAAGTATGCATGTGTTTGAGAAGTTGGGTGCTTGTTTTGGGGTGTATGGAAGGTTTGGGAGGCTTGAAATGCACAAAGGCTGAATTCTGGATGAACTCAGGTTCGGCCGCCGAAGGTGGTTTCGGCCGCCGAACCTGCCTGAGGATGCAGGGATTGGCCGCCTAACCTTGCCCCCGAAAGTTGAGTTTTGGCTTGAAAGCAGACTTTCGGCCGCCGAAGGTAATGTTCGGCCGCCGAAAGTGTCTGACTTTCGTTTCTGGAGAGAGGGTTCGGCCGCCGAAGGTGCCGCCGAACCTGCCTGACTTTCGTCTCTGTCTAGGACTTTCGGCCGCCGAAGGTGCCGCCGAAAGTGCCCTGTCCAGCCTTTTCATGAGTGTTTTCTATGCATGTTTAAGTGATGCTTTAGGGGGTTTTTGGGTAGTTGTTTATGAGTTGTTTAGAGTATGTTTGGCACCTCACTGGAGTCCACCTGTGTAGGATCGGACCCGAGGAACCGAGGTGTTTAGCAGTGTTAGCTGCTTCAGAGTTAGTCCAGAGCTAGCCAGAGGTGAGTGGAACTAACCCTTATGTTTTAAATCAAATGTTTTCAGCATGTTCAAGCATGTTCATGCATCATGAATACCATGTTATGCAATAGGTTGTTTGCATTAGAATTCACGAATATGATGCATTGCATAATACGATGATAATGATGTGGATGGATACTGGATGATCCTCTAGCCCTCAGTATGTTATGACATGATATGAAATGATATGATATGGCATGTACGATATGATATGAGATGAGAAGTCCAGGTGTGGCCGTATCGCCCCTGGCATAGAGCATGAGAAGTCCAGGTGTGGCTGTATCGCCCCTGGCATAGAGCATATGAAGTCCAGGCGTGGCCGTATCGCCCCTGGCATAGAGTATTGTTGACTTGTTATGGTACGAGATTGATATGTAGAGGGCTATTGGTGACAGATTCATCCTTGAGGTGATATATTTGTGATGTGACACATTCCATGATAGCATACGTTAAAATGAACTGTTTTCTTTTATGGTTTCTGCTCACTGGGCTTTTTAGCTCACCCCTCTCCCCTAACCCCATGTTTGCAGGGTCAGAGGTAGTTCAGGAAGACGGCAAGATATGGTTAGGGTCATGATATGTAATAGAATAGTAGTGGACATGATGTAATGTAAAGTTATGTAAGGATGTAAAAGAGTTATGTTGTAATATGACATTATGTTATATGTTCAGAGTTATAGTATTGTGCTTGGCCCGAGTTGGATAATCCCTTTGTACATGAGTTTTATTTTATGTTGTTACATGTGTTGGACCGAGTTTGACGTAGGGTATGCTGACCCTAGGGGTTCTATGAGCTCAGTCATAGTGCATACACAGGTCAAACTGGTAAAAGGTAAAGTTTTAAATGTTTTATCAAAATGTTGGATCATGTTTGGGATTATACCAGCTGTACAGGATGCAGAGTAGGCTTGCTACGGGTCCTGGCGGCCTTATGCCAATCTGGATCCTAGCGCCGGTAGCGGTCCGAATTTTCGGGTCGTTACAGAATGGTATCAGAGCCCTAGGTTCACATGGTCGGACCTATAGTGTGTCGGGCTCATAGAGGTTATAGTAGGGCAAGCACAATAGAAAGATCATGTCCACTAGGATAGGATATGGAGTCCTGTCTTGTATGATGATGTGAAATGCCTGTAATACCCGGCTAAATCCGACATCGGAATTCCTACCGTCTGGTGGAATTCAGGGATGTCAGAGGTTTTAGAAGGGTAAGAGTGAAGGTTTTCTAAAACTGCGTTTAAGTATTTAAGTTTTGAAGAGAAAAGGCTTTGGAGACAAAGGCCAGGTTCGGCCCCCGAATGTAAGTTCGACCGCCGAAAGTGCCCAATGTTCGGCCCCCGAAGGTTATGTTCGACCCCCGAACGTTGCATGGTTTTGCATGCAGTTTCGGCAGCCGAAGCTGAGGAGGTCGGTTAGTTGTGGACACTCCTCAGTCCGTGGTTTGGCCAGATGTTCGCCTCCAAATCACCACAGAGGGTTAGGCCACGTCTCCTTTGACTCATCTGCAAGCTTTAATCAGCTCATGCAGAGGGTTTGGTCTTTTGCAAAGGGGTTGAACGTTTTGGAGACAAAAGAGAGAAAAGTGAGGTTTTGGTAATAGGTGAAGAGGAGTTGCTGAGTTGGCTGTTCCTCTTCTGTTTTCAAAAGGTAAGGGAAGTCTTTAAACTTGTTTTAATGATTTCTACCAGCTTTGAACGAGGTTAAGGGTAGAGTGGCATGTATCGGGTTCAAGTTTAGTTATTGAGGAGTTATGCATGCAAGCTTGTCTATATGTTATGTTTGTTGTTTTGTTGGGGTTGATAGGTAGTTTTGGACCCCTTGGAGCATATACCAGAGTATATGCAAGTTACAAAAGGAGTTATGCATGTTGGAGTGGTGTTGGTGCTTGGCAGGAGATGGTTGTGCACGAAGCTGAGTTTTGGATGAACTCAGGTTCGGCCGCCGAAGGGAGGATTCGGCCGCCGAACCCCTTGTGAAGGTAGTTTCGGCTGCCTAAGGTTGCCTCCGAAAGAATGGACTTTCGGATCTGTCCTGCACATTCGGCCGCCGAAGGTGCCGCCGAAGGTGCCGCCGAAGGTGTCCTGCCTAGCTTTTCCTTTGCATGGTTTACGTGATTGTTCTATGAGCTTTTAGAGGGGTTTTGGGAAGATGTTTAAGAGTGAATAAGAGTATGTTTGACGCCTCATTCGAGTCCATTTGTGTAGGATTGGACCCGAGAGATCAAGGAGGTCACCAGTAGGCGTGGTTACAGCGTCAGTTCAGTGTTCTGCTTGAGGAGCAGAGGTGAGTAGAACTAAACTTAATCTTTTATTAAAGAAACATAGTGCTTTAGCATAGTTCATGCATCATGAATGCTATGATATGTATTAGGGTGATTGCATTAGAATCACGAATATGAAGCATTGCATATTGTTGTTGATTATGTGATCAGAGGTTAGGTGGACCCAGGCGACTCCAATAGCCTAAGCTTCGGCTCCTGTCATTGTGTCAGGTCAGTTGGGCAAGTACATGTTGGTATGCCCTGTGTAGCTCCTTTGGGGGGCCAGTATTGACAGAGGGTATTTTTGGGGTCATGTCTACCTTAGTGGAGATTGGACCAAGGCGACTTCAATAGCCCGTCGAGGGAGTTTTGGGGTCATGTCTAATCCAAGATATATTGAGATGTTTGTTTGGTGATGCATTTTCATATATAGTGCGTATGAATGAACTGTTTTCAGTGTTTCTACTCACTGGGCTTTAGAAGCTCATCCCTTTCCCTTAATCCCAGTTTTGCAGGTTCAGAGTAGCTGGGAAGGGCAGAAGCAACAGAGTTATGCTAAAGGATTGCATGTGTAATAGTATAGTGTGGACATGATGTATCTAACGAGATATATGTAAAAGTGATGTAGTAGTTAGTCAGTTAATGTATACATGAGTTAGAATGTGCTTTTGCCTATTGTCTAGTGTATGTGAATCCCTAGTGTATGCATGTATCCTGTTTTATGTTTCTTGATGAGAAATGAGTCAGACCAGACTTAATATATGTTGTGTTTCGAAAACCCAGTGAAGGATAACTGTGAGGGAAGACAGGGATTAATTCCTTTGACCCAAGACCAGTGCATAGGAAAGACCAGGTTTGATTCCTGTGATCCATAGAGAGGCCAATAGAGAAGACCAGGTTTGATTCCTGTGACTCTATGGTAGCCAAGTTAACTTATGATATGCTGACCCTTACAGAGTGGGTTCTATGACACAGCGCATAGGGCATGGAGGTTACTTGGTAGCGTGTCACTGGTGTATTATAGATAGCCTGAAGGCTAGTTCAGATTTGTATATCTGAGCATTTTGGTTCATATGATTGGACCTACAGAGAGTGTTTTAAAGGTTAAGTCTGGTAGTTTTACAGTAAAGTTTTATCAGTTAATAGTCCAGTCGGATCATGTATGGGATTTTAACAGGTACACAGAGTTCAGGAGAGGCTTACTACGGGTCTAGGCGGCCTTAAGCCGATCTGGATCCTAGTGCCGAGCGGTTCGGACCGTTACAAAGAGGGTACCGGTTTCCGGGTCGTTACAATGATGATGAGCATGTGCATTAATGCTATGATATGTATGTTATGTATGTGATGCAGGTTCATGTGTTTCCACATGAACCGTATGATGCTTATGTTTATGTGCTATGTTATGCTTTCAGAAGTCAAGATGAGAGGAACTCGTCGATCTGCGAGATTGACTGGAGCTCCGCCAGAGAATGAGGGCATGGATGCCCATTCCCCTGCTCTGCAGAGGGCAAGATCTTGTAGGACGATCAGGGAAAGTACATCAAGGGACCCTAGAAGGTCTTTTGATGCAAGTCGGAGGAGATCAGTTCATGGTGGTATGTTAGCGGATGTGATGGAAACAGAGGAGGATAACCAGAGAAGAGATAGTAGTTTGGGCATGAGTATGTCAGTAGAGGATATGGGAGAGTCCCTAGGAGGCACTCAGGCCTCGGACTTTGTTCCACCACAGTATCCACCCTACCCGCAAGGGCCAGGGTATCCGATGGGAGGTACATCGGATTTCTTTAGCCATAACCCATATCCCACCTTTATGCCCTATCCTCCCTTTTACCCACAGTACCCCATGTTTCCATCCTCACCCTTTTTTCCAGGTCCAGCAAACCCTAACCCAGGGGATGCTGCACCTCCTCCTCCACCAGCAGAACCAATAGTCCCTGATGTCCGGATACCCAAACCTGGTTCATCAGTTGGGGGTAAAGTAAAGATGACAGATTACCTCAAGTTGGATGCCCCCAAGTTTGAAGCAGGCGATGACCCTTTTGAGTACCTTAGAACGGTAAAGATGATAACAGATGAGTTAGGAGCAAGTGACAGTAGAGCCATTCAGATGGCAGGGTTCACATTGAAATGCAAGAAGGCAAGGGAGTGGTTCAAAAACTATGTGGACCCAAGGTTGGAGAGCTTATCCTGGGAGCAGTTTGCCAATGAGTTTGCAGGATGGACTTTTCCAGATAGTTCCAGAGAACTGAAGATGATTGAGTTTGAGCAGCTAAGGCAGACGGAAGAGATGAGCGTAGAGGAGTTTACGGACAGGTTCCTGGAGCTGTTGCCGTTTGCAGGACAAGGTCTTGACACAGACCTGAAGAGGTCTAGGAGATATGTTATGAAGCTTTACTCCAGGTATTCCTCGTTGATTCAAGCAGCAGAAAGGGAGAGTTTCCATGCTATAGTGGATATGGCACGGAAAATGGAGGCTAGTGCTATCATTCAAGGAACAGTTAAACAGTACGTGGCACAGTCTTCAGGTTTCAAACTCCCGGGGACAAGTGATGTTAATCTCTCCCCTCTGAGCGAGGCTGTCACAAAAAGTAAGAAGGGAGACAGAGGTCTCAGAAAATCAGAGAAGAACAAGTTCTGGAATCGGATAAAGTCTGGTATGGGATTAGGAGGTGGCTCGAGCTCAGGCACAGAGGTTGCAGAGTGTACGAGGTGCGGTAGGCCGCACAAGGGAGTCTGTCGGTTTGGGACTACAGCATGTTATAGATGCGGCCAGGAGGGGCACATAGCTCGAGAGTGCCCTAAGGCAGCTTTTATGACACTGTCCCATCAGACAACTCCAGGCAGTATGGCACAGCCATCAGCTCCAGTCATGTTTCAGGGCAGTGGTAGAGGCGGAGACAGGGGACAGCCCCTTCTTCAGCAGGTTCCCGTGTGGATGGTCCATCAGCTCCAGCGCGGATCTTTGCGGCCATTTGCGCGCGGGGAAAAAATGCTTGATAAAGTGTTCAGCTTTGAGGTTGGATGGTTTGATGACGACGAAAATACTAGCGCTGCCATTTGCGCGCGGCTAGCCACTGAAGCCAATCTGGTTAGATCCCTGATAGCAGATCGCATGTCATTGCTAGTTCAGGTTTTCTTTAGTTCTTCCATTGCCTTTGTGCTAGGTCTGCTGGTCTCTTGGAGAGTAGCCATTGTTATGATTGCCATTCAGCCGCTACTTATAGGGAGCTTCTATTCAAGAACTATTCTAATGAAAAGTTTGTCTGAAAGAGCTCAAAAAGCACAAAATGAGGGAAGCCAACTAGCTAGTGAAGCTATCATTAACCACAGGACTATCACTGCATTTTCGTCGCAGAAGAGGATAATGGGATTCTTCAGAAAATCAATGAAAGGCCCCAAGAAGGAAACAGCAAAGCAATCATGGATTTCAGGTTTTGGTCTATTCAGTTCTCAGTTCCTGACAACAGCTTCTGTAGCTTTGACATTTTGGTATGGAGGGAGGTTAATGGCTCAAGGAAAAATAGAATCGAAACACCTTTTTCGAGTATTCTTCCTCCTGATGAGCACAGGCAAAAGCATAGCAGATGCAGGAAGCATGAGTTCTGATTTAGCTAAAGGCAACAATGCAATCAGATCAGTTTTCGCAATTCTTGACAGGAAAACTGAAATTTATCCAGATGATCCAAATGGGATTGAAATTAAAAGGAGTATTAAAGGCTGCATAGAATTAAAGAACATATTCTTCTCCTACCCAGCCAGGCCTAATCAAATGATCTTCAAAGACTTGAGCCTCACAATTGAAGCAGGCAAAACAATAGCACTTGTAGGACACAGTGGTTCAGGAAAATCCACCATTATTGGACTAATTGAAAGATTTTATGATCCACAAAGTGGATTAGTACTGATAGATAACCGCGATATCAAGAGCTACAACTTGAGAAAACTGAGATCACACATTGCATTAGTGAGTCAGGAACCCACACTTTTTGCAGGAACTATCCACCAAAACATTGCTTGTGGTAAAGAAGATGCTACAGAAGCTGAAATAAGAAAAGCTGCAATGCTAGCCAATGCCCATGAATTTATCAGGTATGTTTATAATTTCACTCATGAAATTGCAGTAAGATCACTGAAAAAACGTAATTCTTTTTTTTTTTTTTTTTCTCTTTTTGTTCATGTTGCAGTTCCATGAAAGATGGATATGAGACATACTGTGGAGAAAGGGGAGTGCAGCTATCAGGAGGGCAGAAGCAAAGAATAGCATTGGCTAGAGCAATACTAAAGAACCCAGAAATCCTTCTCTTGGATGAGGCAACAAGTGCACTTGATAGTGTATCAGAAAATTTAGTACAAGAAGCTTTAGAGAAGATGATGGTTGGAAGAACATGTGTTGTAATCGCACATCGGTTGTCTACTATACAGAAAGCAGACTCCATTGCCGTGATCAAGAATGGAAAGGTTGTAGAAAGAGGATCACATTCTGAATTACTAGCTATTGGACGCCATGGATCTTACTACTCTCTTATTAAGCTGCAAAGTGGCATTCTGCCCTTTAGTTTTTGTAAGTGTTAGTATATAAATTGCACAGGAGTTTGAGATGTTTCCAAGAATTGAAACTCTTACTTCCTCTACATCTTCTACATGACCAATACTCTTACCATAAGCATTGCCAGGATCATATCTCTTGTTATTGTTCTTATTATCTGTGAAACTTCCACAGTAGGATTGTTAAAATAAATACACAAAATTAAGCATATATGCACTTATCAATTATAATGTAAGAGAGAAAGATAATGAATATAAAAATTTAACATAACTCGAGTAATTGGATTATGAGATCTATGTACATGGGTAAGGCGGAGATAAAGTTCTAATTCAAGGTGGAGATAGAGTTCTAATCTTAATCCTAATGTGTTTTTCGAAAATTTTACATATAAAAGTTTGTAAAGGTATAAAATAAAATAATTGTTTATCATATAAAAGTCTTCCTTTCCTTCATTAATTTTTATTTTGTTATTTTAATTTCATTTTTTTTAAATCTCTAAAAACACAATTTTTTTTATTATGAAATGTATTATTTTTATAAAGCAATTAAAAATAAAAGAAAAGCAAAAGTATTATAAGAAAAAAGTTTTTGAAGTGTAAAAGTTATATTAATTAGAAATGTAAAACACATTATAATAAAATAAATTATTAAAAATATTCATATACTACTCGATCGGGTTTCAATATAATTGATTGAATTATGTATAAAAAATGTCGTATCCACCAACATCTCTAAAAAAAAATCTCCCCCAATAATGTCTTTCCATTTGATCAGATTGAAAGTAAGAAACCCAACTAATTGAGTACAAAAAATTAAACAACCAACACTTCTGAATTTACTAACATTCGAAACGAACAGACCGACCTCTTTAAAAACTGGAAATGACGGACAGACCTCCTCAAAAGCCCATACTACAACGAGACTTTGAATGCCGACGTGGCCAACATCAATGACTGGAAGGAGCTCACTTCTATGTAAGTCGGATGAACCAGCATGACTTGATGAAGTCAAGGCAAAGATGCCGATCTCCTACGAGCTGGTCGTCTTCTTGGTACAACACAAGGATCATAAGTGTGCATGCAGAGGGTACGAACCGGCCAACCCCGTATTTATTGTCATTTAACCCATCGTTAATGTACCACCTGATGCACCTGCACAAAAACATCCCTACTCCGACAGAAAGAACACAACACAAAGGGCATCAACTTTATTAAGAGGTATTTATATACCAAACTAATCCTAAAAAAGTATATCTGCTTCTTGAGAAAAAAATCCTATCCCTCTGTCCATCACACAGGGAGAACCCAAAACCACCATTCACTTCTCTTCTCTGTTTTACTTCCCTTAGTTCCACCAAGTTTCCAGATCTGATTTGAGCCTTAGAGGGTCTCCACTGAGAACTTTCTCGGTGGACCCCTGACCATCTTCTTTATCTTACATGTCCCATTCCTCAAAACCAAGCATATAGGGATCCAATAGACCGATTATAGATTGATGATCAACCCAACGAATTAGACCTCTGCCTAGGTATCCTCATTTGAACGCTTTGTCAGATCTCAATATTATCAAGTGGCGCCATCTGTGAGAACGAAGGAGACTATTTTGTTGCTGGAGTTTCCAAATAAAATCCCTTGAGATCCACATATCAAATCAAGAAAAGTTAATGGCCAAACGGCAAAAAAGGACCAAAGGGAAGAGAAATGGTGAAAGACCCAAGAATTACCAACTACATCAAAAAGTCATACAGTGAAAATCAGATAGAGAAAGATGCTGATATGAGGAGGAAAAGAAAACGATATCTAAAAACCACACGGTGAAAGTCAGAAAAAGGTTGACGTCGATGTGAGAAGGGAATGCAACACAAGAGCAATCCGCTAGGTGTAAAAGAGAGGTGACATGCGCGAGTTAACCAAACTACACCATTATCTCTTTAGTTCAAAGTATTTTTATTATCATGACTAGTTTCAAACAGTAGTCATTCTGAATATATGCTTGGACATGATAGTAATTTGGAAACAACTTAAAAAGCTTTTATCAATAATTAATATTGGTATGAATTCCTTAAAAAGGATATTATTTGCTTAAGCATACTATGATGAGAATTAAAAGTTGTAGAATAATTTATGTATGAGAAATACTATTTATTAGATTAATTAGAATTATATGAGATAATATAATTGGACAAAATTAATATTTTATATTCAGTTGAGATATGAAACTAAATATCTTGTTTTTCAAATTAACAGCGAGCATTCTTGTAACGACCCGGAAACCGGACCGCTACCGGCGCTAAGATCCAGATAGACATAAGGTCACCGAGACCCGTAGCAAGCCAAACATACATCCTGAATACCTGTCAAATCCCATACATGATCACACACGTACATAAACATGAGAACTTTTTCTTTTCTTTTCTTTTACCAAGCTCAACCTGTGCATGCACATAAACATAAACATAAACCACACACTGGAGCCTCATCACATACTCCAATGGGGTATCTCATCAGACATCAAGCTTGGTTGAACATAAACATCATAAAACATAGATAATGTATATACATGGGATTATCCAAACATACTATGGTCAAGCACAATTCTAATCCTCAATATCAATATTACATAACATGACTGCTCATATTCATACATCATTTTACAATTTATCATGTCCACATCTAACTATTTCAATCACATGACTTTACTCTTCTTGATTCCCTGATCTAGCCCGTACCTGCAAACCTGGGGGATATAGGGAAAGGGGTGAGCTACTAGAGCCCAGTGAGCAGAATACTAAAACATTTAAAACATATGCCATCATGTAATGCATCATATCACAGACAAGTCACATCAAGGGTGAACCTGTCACCAAATAGTCCCAGCATCATATCCGTGCCAGGCCGTAGAATGGGGTCCTGGTCTTCCTGTCATATCATACATTACTTACCATTGCCCCAGGGCCTCATCTGGGCACCTGGTCTTCGCGTTCCATACCGTGCCAGGCTGTAGAATGGGGTCCTGGTCTTTCATACCGTGCCAGGCCGTAGAATAGGGTCCTGGTCTTTCCTCAGGGACTAATTGGATCATACAGCATTCACCCACATCCACAACAAAGAATGCAATGCAACATATTCGTGGATTCTAATGCAACAACCTATTATATCACATGGCATTCGTGATGCATGATTCATGCTAAAACTTGCATTAATTTAAAACATAAGGTTTATTCTACTCACCTCAGGCTAACTCTGACAAAGAACTGAAGCTGCTGACTCACTGCTGGGGTCCTCGGTTCCTCGGGTCCGAACCTACACAAGTGGACTCAAATGAGGGACCAAACATACATGAACATGACTCTAAAATACTCCCCAAAAACCCCCTAAAACCTCATAAAACAATCATAGGAAACATGCAAAGGAAGGCTGAACAGAGCACTTTCGGCGGCAGGTTCGGCGGCTGAAAGTCCCTCCAGAGCCGAAAGTCAGGCAGGTTCGGCGGCCGAAAGTGCCCTCCAAAGATGAAAGTCCATTTTCGGGGGCAAGCTTCGGCAGTAGAAAGGCTTGCCTCACAGGCAGGTTCGGCGGCCGAAAGTCCTTCAGTTGCCGAACCTGGTTTCTGCCAAAAGGGCAGAAACTCGGCTCAAACATGCTCCCATGCCTCCCAAACTTCCAAACATGCATTCAACTTACTCAAAACATGCATAAACTCTTACATCAACACATTGGGGTCTCAAACTATCCTAAACCCCAACTAAAACTCATCAAACATTCATATATAACACACATTATCCATAAACATAACATAAAACCTAACAATGCTCAACTAACCTAAACATGCATTTCTACCCCATGAATCAACTTAAACTTGTTTAAAAACATAAAACGAGCTTAAGATCGGCTCTTACCTCTTGAGGATCGAGAGAGAGACGACCTAAACTTGGAGAACGGTGGGAGAGAGCTCCTGTGTCTTCCAAGCCTCAAAACTTACTCTAAGCTCAAAAATCTTCAAAACAAAGTGAAAAGTCATGATAATCATGAAAGATTTGAAGGAAGAAACTCAAGATCGGTGAGGGACGGCGGAGAGCTCACCTTGGCCGAAAATGGGGAGAAAAGCTCGCCCGTTTTCGGCTAGGGACCCCTTTATAGGTGGCTGGCCAGGCCACATTCAGGGGCTGAACGTGCCTCCTCAACGCATGCAAGTTCGGCGGCCGAACCTGGACTCCCCTCACATATGCCTTCGGGGGCCTAAAGCACTCTCGAAGTGCATGCATGTTCGGCGGCCGAACCTGGGTCTTCCTCCAAGGTTATTTTCATACAAAAACTCATTTTCTTTCTTGCTTAAATACATTTAATGCAATAAAACATTTGGTAAAAACATGGTTTTACCCTTCTAGAAGTCTCCGACACTCGAGATTCCACCGGACGGTAGGAATCCCGATACTGGAGTTGTAACGACCCGAAAATCGGACCGCTATCGGCGCTAGGATCGGGGTCGACTTAAGGCCGCCGGGACCCGTAGCAAGCCTGACATAAAACCTGTGAACCTGTATAATCCCATACATGATCAACAACATGCATAAAAATTAAAACTTTTCTTTTCATAAACATCAACCAAACTCAACCTGTGCATATTCATTAACATAACATTGATCCCTCAGTGGGATCTCATCAATGCCCCCAATGGGTGACAAAACATATGCTGAGTTGGTTTACATATACATCATAAAAAAATCCAAGATCATGTATTAAAAAGGGATACAACAGTCTATGGTCAAGCACACCACTAACATCCATGAACCTCATTACATAACTATACTGTACTTTTACATTACAATCCGATCATGTCCATTGCTAGCTATTACATAAACATGACTTCTTTACTCTATCCGGACTCCCGCACTATACTGTACCTGCAAGCCTGGGGGTAAAGGGAGAGGGGTGAGCTAAAAGCCCAGTGAGTAGAGCTATTAAAAACACATTAACACTATGCTCTATGAAATGCATCATAACACAAACAATTCACATAAGGGTTGGGTGAACTTGTCACCAATTAGTCCAAGTTAACTCTGTGCCAAGCCTGTAGAATGGGGTCCTGGTCTTTCCTGTCAGAACATACATTACTTACCATTTTCCCAGGGCCTCCTCTGGCTCCTGGTCTTCAAGTCCCATAACCGTACTAGACCATAGGATGGGATCCTGGTCTTTCCTTACTCTGTGCCAGGCCTGTAGACTGGGGCCTGGTCTTTCTTACTCTGTGCCAGGCCTGTAGCATGGGGCCTGGTCTTCCTGTCATGGACTAACTGGGTCATCCGACATTCACCCACAACAACAACAATTTATGCAATGCGGCATATTCGTGAAAACTAATGCAATCATCCTATTGCATAATCATGATGCATGAAACGTGATAAAGCATTTAATTTAAAAGATTAAGTTTTAGTTCCACTCACCTCTGGCTGACTCTGACAACACCGAAGCAGCTGAACTCACTGCTGGGGTCCTCGGTTCCTCGGGTCTGAACCTACACAGGTGGACTCAAATGAGGGACCAAACATACGTAAATACAACTCTAATATACTCCCCAAAAACCCCCTAAAACATCCTGAAAACATCACATAAAAACATGCAAGAAGTGGCTGAACAGGGCACTTTCGGCGGCAGGTTCGGCGGCCGAAAGTCCCTCCAGAGCCGAAAGTCAGGCAGGTTCGGCGGCACCTTCGGCGGCCGAACCTCCCAGACAGATCCGAAAGTCTTCTTTCGGGGGCAAGCTTCGGCAGCCGAATGCTGCCTCCACAAGGGGGGTTCGGCGGCCGAAACTCCCTTCGGCGGCCGAACCTGGTTTCTGCCAGAAGGGCAGAAACTTGGTTCACATGAACCTTTGCCTCCCAAAACCTCAAATCATGCATACATCTCAACCATCACATGCATACAAGTTCCTAGGGGCCTCAAAACATCAAATACCTTAACTACAACACTTCAAATACACCCAATCAACACACATTGTTCAAAACATTAATATTAACCCATAAACTCAACATATACCCTAACATGCATTTCTACCCATAGATCTTGCATAAAACTTATTTAAAACACATAAGGAGCTTAAGATCGGCTCTTACCTCTTGAAGATCGAGAGGGAGACGACCTAAACTTGGAGATCCACAAAAATGAGCTCCTGAGTTCCCAAAGCTCCAAAACTTGGTTTAAATGCTCAAAACTTGCAATGTGAGTTTAAAACTCAAGAAAAATGGAAGAGATTTGGAAGAAGAACACAAGAGTTGCAAAGGGAAGGTCGGAAGCTTGCTGTGGCCGAAAAAGGGAGAAAGCTCGCCCATTTCGGCTAAGTGCCCCATTTATAGGTGGCTGGCCAGGCCACGTTCGGGGGCCGAAAGTGCCTCCGCATCCATGCAATGTTCGGCGGCCGAACTTGACTTTCGCCGGCCGAACCTGGACTTCCCTAACTCATGCTTTCGGAGGCCTAACGTGCCTCCAAAACGCATGCATGTTCGGCGGCCGAACTTGGCTTTCGGCGGCCGAACCTGGGTTTTCCTCCAAGGACTTTTCATGCAAAAACTCATTTAATTTCATACTTAAAACCATTAAAAACATGAAAACATTTTACAAAAACATGATTCTACCCTTCTAGAGATCTCCGACATCCGAGATTCCACCGGACGGTAGGAATTCCGATACCGGAGTCTAGCCGGGTATTACAGGAGTTTAGCCGGGTATTACAATTCTTGTTATATATACTCTGTGCAATCTTTTATTTTGCAGATAAATTTTAAAAACTAAGAGAAAGACTAATAAGTCTAGGAGCCACGACTACAAAACGAAAAAGAAGCCCAATAAGTTAGGTGGCCGGTCTCGGAAATAGACCGCCGACACCAAAAAATCGAGTTGAGAAAGTGAAGACCCCAATGAGGTAGATGACCAGTCTCGAAAATAGACCGCTAACACCAAAAAGCCGGGTTGAGGAAGTGAAAACTCCAATGAGATGGGTGATTGGTCTCAGAAATAGACCACCGGTACCAAAAAGCCGAGTTGAGGAAGTGAAGAACCCAATGAGGTAGGTGACCGTTCTCGAAAATAGACCGCCGGCACCAAAAAGTTGAGTTGAGAAAGTAAAAACCCAATGAGATGGGTAACCGTTCTCGAAAATAGACCGTCGGTATTAAAAAGCCAAGTTGAGAAAGTGAAGACCTGAGTAAACAAATAAGCCCAATGAGACAGGTTACTAGTCTCGAAATTGACCCCCAACATCAAAAAGCTGAGTTGAGGTAAAAAAAGTCTGAAAGCAGACCAGAGAGACAAAAAGCTCGAATGTTCAAGAGCAAAAGTGCTCGAAAGTGCTTAAGGGCAAATAGCAATGAAAGCGCTTAAGGGTAAATAGCCCGAAATGAAGAATTAGGGCTTCGAGCCTAAAAGTGTTTAAGGGCAAATAGACCGAAAGACACAAAGAGTCAAAGAGCTCAAATAAATAATCAGAATTAAAGAACCCGGCAAAGAGTCAAAATGCTCGAAAAATGCTTGAAGGCAAATAGGCTGGAAATTGCTTAAGGGAAGAGAGTCCAGAAGATAACAAAGTAAAAGCACTCGGATAATGAGCCAGGGGTAAAGAGCCTGGAAGGACAAAGAGGCCCAAAGAGCAAAAATGCTCCATAAAAGAATAGTGCTTAAAAGCTAAGTACTTAGAAGACGCAAAAGAGCAAAATGCTCAGAGAAAGGAGTCAGGGTTGAGAGCCCGAAAGAGCAAAGGAGCTTAGAAAAAGAATGCAAAGAGCAAAGAACTCATGAGAAGAATCAGGGTTAAAGAGCTCAGAAGGCCACAAGGAGCCCAGAAGACCACAAGGAGCCCAAAAGACCACAAGCAAAAAAGCATTCGAAAAATATGTGCATCACAAGAAATTAAAATTTCCTACAACAAAAGCAAGGCGAAAACAGGCCTACCACATATTTATAAATAAATTACTCTTGAATTTTTTCAGATGAAGCAATAATTCACTAGATAATCAAGATACGACCTTCAAAAAAAAAACCCAAGAAGGCAAACCACTAAGGTCAAGTCGAAAGGCTAGACCACCAAAGATAGACCTTTCAAAAGGAGAACCATCGACATCAGATCGTCCATAGAAGATCACCAAAGATCAGATCTCACAAAGGGAAGATCGTCAACATAAAATTTTGAATAAAAAGACCTCCCCAAGCAAGGATGAAATTCACTCCCATATTTCGACCTATGATAAGTTGATCAATTCAACTGATCATAATTCATAAGCGTCAGCCAAATGAACAGGTAGCGCCAATTAGCAGGGCGAATTCCCTTCCCCGACGGTCATAAATAACCATCGGAGAAGCGAAAGGGTAACTGATATTGTATAAAATATAGAACCTTTTAAGATTGTGACACATGTACACGTAAATCGAAAGTCTTTCTATTTGGTTGGACCAAGCAGTAAGAAGCCGGATCTATTGAGTACAAAGAATCAAACAAGCAATACCCTAGATTTACCAAAACCTGAATGGACAGACCGACCTCTTCAAAGACTGAAAAGGATGGGTAGACCTCCTCAAAAGCCTATACTATAACGAGGCTTTAAATGCTGATGTGGCCAACCTCAGAGACCGAAAGGAGCTCACTTCTATGTAGGTTGAATGAACCAAACACGACTTGATAAAGTCAGGGTAAGGATGTTGACCTCCTACGAGTTGGTTATCTCCTTCATACAGCACAGGGATCATAAATGCGCGTGTAGAGGGTACGAACTAACCAACCCCGCATTTATTGTCATGTAACTCATCATTAATGTACTACCTAACACATCTATACAAAAGTATCTTTGCCCCGTCAGAAGGGGACATAGCACCAGAGGCATTGATCGAACGTAATTTTAACACATTTTTCATATTGTTCTTAATATTGAATTGAGTATTTTTCTAACTAATTTTGTATTTCTGATTGTATTTCGCAGAAAAGTACAAAAAGAATAAAATTTGATAAAAACTGATTTAAAAGCATTAAAATTGACTTGACTAGTAATTTGGGTAAACCCACCGGATGATTATACTGCACAGAAGCCATGAATGGCCCAAACCCGCAAGCTGAGTTAATCATTCTTAGATGGTAGTTTTGACCAGCGATTTACCCAAACCACTGGGCAAATTAACAGTCTACACAAAATCTGATAGTGAGCGGGAAAAATCCAGATTTGAAAATAAGAAAATCAAGTCTCCTCATTAAAAGCTGCGAGACCCACGCGATTTTTCCTCCTTCAGTACGACACCATATCCTCCTCAAATCAAGGAGTTCTATCCTTGGAAGAAATACTGTAACGACCCCAAAATGGACCGTCACCGGCGCTAGGATTCAGGTCGGCTTAAGGCCGCCAGAACCCGTAGCAAGCCTGCTATACTCTCTGTGTACCTGTAAATCCAATACATGATCATACATTTTCTATGAAAAAAGACAAAATAAAAACTCTTTTCTCTGTACCAAGGCTTAACCTGTGCATGCACTATCTCTGTACTCTGTACTCTGTACTCTGTACTCTGTACCCCTGGCTAGAGCTTGCTCTAGATGGGTTAACTCATACCTGTTAAGCCTGGTTTTCACATACAGGAAAACATATACATATACAGATCATGTACATAACAACAGATTTACATCACAAACTACTAAGTCAAGCACATCTGTAACTGAAAATAGAACTATTACATCTCTCTTTAACATTACATGTCCACTCTACACTATTACACACCTCTTTACTCTTTCTGTATCCTGCTGGACTGTCCCTGTATAGTGTATACTGAACCTGCAAAACTGGGGTTAAGGGAGTGGGATGAGCTCTATAGCCCAGTGAGTAGAACAGTAAAACATCTCAGTAAAACATGATCTCATGGAATGCGTCATAACACAGACAAGCCACATCAAGAGTAAACCTGTCACCACATAGTCCCAGTAGCTCTGTGCCAGGGCGTAGAATCGAGCACCTGGTCTTCCTGTCATATATGTATATGTGTATATAACACCTCTGTACTTACCATTGCCAGGGCGTAGTCAAAGGCTCCTGGTCTTTGCTATACCTGCCAGGGCGTAGTCAAAGGCTCCTGGACTTTGCTATACCTGCCAGGGCGTAGTCAAAGGCTCCTGGACTTCCTGTCTGTGACTATGGGATCATTCAGCATTTACCCACATCAACAAATAACTATGCAATGCAACATATTCGTGGGTACTAATGCACTCAACCTATGGCATAATCATGATGCATGAGATATGCTAAAACATTCCATTGTGCAAGTAAAAGAATGAAGTTTAGTTCCACTCACCTCTGGCTAACTGGACTGACTCTGCAGGCTCTGAACACGCTGGAGCAGTACTCATTGCTGCTCTCTCTGGTTCCTCTGATCTGTACCTATACAGATGGACTCAAATGAGGGACCAAACAAGCTTCTGAATAACTCTATTAACCTCCCCAAACATCCCCTTAAACTCACTCAACTAACTATGCAAAGCAGGCAAAAGAAAGCTGGACAGGACACTTTCGGCGACAGGTTCGGCGGCCGAAAGTCCTCTCCAGAGACGAAACTCAAGCACCTTCGGCGGCCGAATCTCAAGCTTCGGCGGCTGAACCCTTTCGGGGGCAAGTTTCGGGGGCCAAAAGGCACTCCAGAGACGAAAGTCTCTAACCTTCGGCGGCACCTTCGGCGGCCGAATCCCCCAAACAGAGCCGAACATGCAAAACTCGCGGGGCAAGTTTCGGGGGCCAAAAGGCACTCCAGAGACGAAAGTCTCTAACCTTCGGCGGCACCTTCGGCGGCCGAATCCCCCAAACAGAGCCGAACATGCAAAACTCGCGGGGGCAAGCTGTGGCAGCCTAAGCCACCATGCAAGAGGTTCGGCGGCCGAATGAACCTTCGGCTGCCGAACCTGAGTTCATCCAGAACTCAGCCCCGACGGCAAACAAGCTTCTCCATCCCTTCAAGCTCTCAAAACATGCATACTTCAACTCCTCAACACACATATACTCCTGTATATGTACAAAGGGGTCCAAAACTACCTAAACACCCCAACAAAACACATCACACAGAACACATAATCATGCTTACAAGCTAAACCATCAAAAGAAAACTAAGCATGCATCTCTACCCAAACCTTCATAAAGCTTCTGTAAAACAGTAAACCATGTTCAAGATCTTCACTTACCTCCTGTATTCAAGAAGATGAACGATCTGAACAAAGAAAATGAATCAACTCTCTTCACACGCATAAACTCTCAAACCTAAGCTTTTTGCTTCAAACTCTCAACACTTTTGACACCCAACAAAACAACACACGTGCAGGAGCTGTACAATATAGGAGACGTGGCCAAGCTTCTGGACAGGGTGTGGAGCCAACACCTGTCCAAAATGCTGACTCAGGAATGCTCATTAGTTGGCTGAGCAACTCAGCTTCGGCTGCCGAATCGCATGCAAAACCATGCAACATTCGGGGGCCGAATCTGAACTGCGGAAGCCGAACATTGGGCATTTTCGGCGGAAGCCTAACTCTGGCCCTGCAAGAGCCTTCTCTCCTATTTCTTCCCAACAAATAGGGGATCTGCACTTCCTCCCATACAAAGCTTCATAAGGAGCCATTCCTATGCTAGCATGATGGCTGTTATTGTAGGCAAACTCCACCAAAGGTAGATGCTGCCTCCAAGAACCGCCAAAGTCTAACACACACAGTCGAAGCATATCCTCGATGGTCTGGATGGTCCTTTCTGATTGTCCATCAGTCTATGGGTGGAAAGCAGTGCTAAACTCTAATCTCGTGCCCAAAGCACTCTGCAGACTTCGCCAAAAGCGAGAGGTAAACTGAGGTCCTCTGTCTGAAACTATAGACACTGGCACACCATGTAATCTCACTATCTCATTCAGATAGACCTGTGCCAACTTATCCACAGAATAGTTACTCCGTACTGGAAGAAAATGAGCAGATTTCGTGAGTCTGTCCACAATCACCCATATAGAGTCTATCCTGTTGGACGTAGCTGGTAAACCCACTACAAAATCCATGGCTATGTTCTCCCATTTCCACTCTGGAATGGGCAATGGGTTAAGCATTCCTGCTGGTTTCTGATGCTCTAGTTTCACCCTCTGGCAAATCTCACAGGCTGTCACAAATTGCGCCACTTCTTTCTTCATGGCTGGCCACCAATAGACCTTTTTCAGATCTTGATACATCTTGGTGGCTCCTGGGTGAACACTATACCGCGCATTATGAGCTTCCCTCATAATGTCTGCCTTCACACTGCTCGTATCTGGTACACAAAGTCGATTCCCATAGCGGAGGATCCCTTTGCTGTCAAAGCTGAACTTTGCACTGTTGCCTGACTGAACAGTCCTGGCAATTTTCATCAACTCAGGGTCCTCATGCTGTCTCCGAGCTATCTGCTCCAGAAACACAGGTGTCACTCGCATCTGTGCTATTAATGCACCTGTACCAGACAACTCTAACTGTAACCCTTCTTCTAAGAGCTTGTAAAGCTCCACCACGACTGGTCTCCGCTCTACTGCTATATGGGATAAACTGCCTAGTGACTTCCGGCTGAGGGCGTCTGCCACAACATTCGCCTTACCCGGATGATACTGGATCTTACAATCATAATCACTGAGCAATTCTACCCATCTTCTCTGCCGCAAATTCAGCTCTCTCTGACTCAAGATGTACTGTAAACTCTTGTGATCAGTGAAGATCTCGCATTTAACCCCGTAGAGGTAATGCCGCCACATCTTAAGTGCAAAGATAACTGCTGCCATCTCTAGGTCATGGGTAGGGTAATTTAACTCGTGCTTCTTCAACTGTCTAGAAGCATAAGCTATCACCCGCTCACTCTGCATCAATACACAACCCAATCCCACTCGAGATGCATCACAGAACACTGTGAAATCCTCATTACTGACAGGCAGAGCTAACACTGGTGCTGTGGTCAATCTCCGCTTGAGCTCCTCAAAGCTCTCTTCACACTGGTCTGACCAGACAAACTTCTGGTTCTTCTGAGTCAGTTTGGTTATAGGAGCTGCTATCTTTGAGAAGTTCTGCACGAACCTCCTGTAGTAACCTGCCAGTCCCAGAAAGCTTTTAATCTCAGTCACCGTAGTGGGTCTGGGCCAGTTCGCTACAACCTCTATCTTCTTGGGGTCTACCTCAATACCCTCTGCTGATACCACGTGTCCCAAGAAGGCAATGCTCCTCAACCAAAACTCACACTTCGAGAACTTGGCATACAAACCATGCTCTCTCAGTGTCTACAAAACTATCCTCAGATGCTGGGCATGCTCCTCTGCATCTCTAGAATACACCAAAATATCATCGATGAAAACAATGACAAAGTGATCCAGAAACTCACTGAACACTCTATTCATGAGATCCATGAATGCTGCAGGGGCGTTAGTCAACCCGAACGGCATCACTAAGAACTCATAATGCCCATATCTGGTCCTGAAAGCTGTCTTAGGCACATCTGCCTCTCTGACTCTCAACTGATGATACCCGGATCTCAGATCTATTTTAGAGAAACAACCTGCTCCAGCTAGCTGGTCAAATAGATCATCAATCCTAGGTAGAGGATACCTATTCTTGATAGTGACCTTGTTCAACTGTCTGTAGTCGATACAAAGTCTGAGGGATCCATCCTTCTTTCTGACAAAGAGCACTGGAGCACCCCAAGGTGAGGTACTAGGGCGGATGAAACCCTTATCTACCAAATCCTGCAACTGTTCTTTCAACTCTTGTAACTCTGCTGGCGCCATCCTGTAGGGAGGAATAGAGATAGGTCTGGTACCAGGCAGCAATTCAATTTCAAATCCTATCTCCCTATCAGGTGGGAGTCCTGGTAAATCGTCTGGGAACACATCGAGAAACTCTCGGACTACTGGTACGGTGGCTGGTTCCCTCACCTGACTGTCTAGCTCTCTCACATGAGCTAGAAACCCCTGACAACCCCTCCTAAGCAAATGACGAGCCTGAAGGGCTGAAATCATACCTCTGGGTGTACCTCTCCTGTCTCCTCTGAAGACACACTCTGACCCATCCTGGTCTCTGAGACTCACTATCTTCTCTCTACAGTCCAACGTAGCACTATATGTAGATAACCAATCCATCCCTAGAATGACATCAAAATCCGTCAAATCTAGAACCACAAGGTCAGCTGGAAGGTATCTACCCTCTATGAACACTGGACTGAAACGACAGACTGACACTGCCACTGATGGGTCACATCTAGGTCCACTGACCCAGAGAGGATACTCTAACTCAGAATTGATCAAACCCAATCTCTCTATGGTTCTCGAAGCAATAAAGGAATGAGAAGCACCGAGGTCCATCAAAGCATACACATCTGAACACCCAAAGATGAGATTACCTGACACCACTGTGTTCGACGTGTTCGACTCCTCCTGTGTCACAGTGAAAATCCGTGCTGGGGCTACCGAATTTCCACCTCGGGAACCTGCTACTGACGTAGAGGCTGCCCCTCTCCCTCTACCTCTGCCACTACTCTGCGGCATGACTGGAGCTACTGGCCGAACAACTGGCTGTACCACACTGCCTGAACTCATCTGCTGGGATGGTGCAAAAGTCACCTGAGGACAATTCCGAGCAATATGTCCTTCCTGTCCACAGCGAAAACAAGCTGTAGATCCCAACTGACAAACTCCTCCATGTGGTTTTCCGCATCGTCTGCAGACTGGAGCTGTGCCAGAGCTTGAGCCACTACCTATTCCCAGACCTGACTTCACTTTACTCCAGAACTTACTCTTTGTTCCTTTCGCTCTATCCCATCTCTTGCTGCCTGAAGTGCCTGCACTGGGGGCCTTAGAACCCGAAGCCTGTGCCTTTGACTGCTTCTGAATAGTGACACTAGCTTCCATTTTCCTGGCTGCGTCCACTATGGTGTGGAAACTCTCCTTTTCTGCTGGAAGAATCAAGGAAGAATACCTGGGATGCAGTCTCATAGTATATCTCCTTGCCTTCTTCTGATCAGTATCATAGGCGTGACCCACGTACTGAAGCAAATCCAGGAACTTATCTGTGAATTCATCAACACTCATCTCATCTGTCTGTCTCAACTGTTCAAACTCTATTACTTTCATCTCCCTGGAACTATCAGGAAAAGCTCACCCTGCAAACTCATTGGCGAACTCTCCCCATGACATGCTGTCCATACTCGGCTCCACATAATTCTTAAACCATTCTCTGGCTTTCTTGCATTTCAATGTGAAACCTGCCATCTCAATGGCTCTCCTATCATCTGCTCCCAATTCACTAGTTATCATCCTAACTGCTCTGAGGTAATCAAATGGATCATCTCCCGTGTTGTATTTAGGAGCATCCAATTTCAAGTACTCCGTCATTTGCACTTTACCTCCAGATGAGCTAGGTTGATGTCTGTCAACAGGGGCTACTGGTTCTGGTGGTGGTACTGGTTCATTTGGCTCTGGGTGTGCTGCACTTGGATGAGTAGGGGAAGATGGATACATAGGATATGGTGGGTAGTAAGAGGGATAAGGCATATATGGCATGTAAGAAGGATATGGCACAAAACTAGAGAACTCCGACATACCTCCCTTTGGGTAGCCAAAACCTGAGGTCTGAGCACCTCCCTGCGACTAGGGCTGAGCAGAATCCGGTTCAAACCGAAAAAACCGACCGAACCGAATCGATTTGAAAATTTGGTTCGGTTTTTTATACATTTTGGTTCGGTTCGATTTTAAATTTCAAAAATTCTGGTTATTTCGGTTCGGTTCGGTTTTGATAAAAAAAAAACCGAAAAAACCGAACCGAACCGATTAGGGATAATAATATATTTTTTCAATAATATAGAGAAATTAAATTATATTAAAATTAAAATATTTTAATTAAATTTTAAAATACTAAAAATAAAGAGTAAAAAATTAAAAAAACATTAAAAATCGAAACCGATCAAACCGAACCGAACCGAATCAGACCGGTTCGATTCAATTCGGTTTCTGACCAAAATCGGTTCGGTTCGGTTTTCATAAAAACTAAAATTTCGGTTTTCGGTTTATTCGGTTCGGTTCGGTTTTGAACCGAACCGACCGAATGCTCACCCCTACCTGCGACTCTCCCATACATTCCTCAAAACTGCCTATACCCATGCTATCATCTCTAGACTTATCAATCTCCATAGCTTCCCTCCTTTCCTCTGATCTTCCTCCCCTCACTGTTTCTCTTCTGCTCTCGTCGACAGACCTTCTAGGGTCTATTGACGTACCTTCCCTGCTAGATCTCTGCGACCTTGCCCTTGGCAATGCGGGAGGACGAGCAGCTGGTCTCTCACTATCTGGGGGGACTCCAGTCAATCGAGCTGATCGACGAGTTTCTCTCATCGTTACTCTCTGGAAACACAACAGATAACATAGCACTTAAGCACATAAACAGCACATAGCAATAAGGCACATGCATAACTCATGGCATGAAACAGATAGGACTCAAGACCCTATCCTAGTGGACATGATTTCCTCTTGTGCCTGACCACTTCTAACCTCTATGAGCCCGACACTGTCTCTATAGGTCCGATCATGTGAACCTAGGGCTCTGATACCAATCTGTAACGACCCCAAAATGGATCGTCACCGGCGCTAGGATTCAGGTCGGCTTAAGGCCACCAGAACCCGTAGCAAGCCTGCTATATTCTCTGTGTACCTGTAAATCCAATACATGATCATACATTTTCTGTGAAAAAAGACAAAATAAAAACTCTTTTCTCTGTACCAAGGCTTAACCTGTGCATGCACTATCTCTGTACTCTGTACTCTGTACCCCTGGCTAGAGCTTGCTCTAGATGGGTTAACTCATACCTGTTAAGCCTGATTTTCACATACAGGAAAACATATACATATACAGATCATGTACATAACAACAGATTTACATCACAAACTACTAAGTCAAGCACATCTGTAACTGAAAACAGAACTATTACATCTCTCTTTAACATTACATGTCCACTCTACACTATTACACATCTCTTTACTCTTTCTGTATCCTGCTGGACTGTCCCTGTACACTGTATACTGAACCTGCAAAACTGGGGTTAAGGGAGTGGGATGAGCTCTATAGCCCAGTGAGTAGAACAGTAAAACATCTCAGTAAAACATGATCTCATGGAATGCGTCATAACACAGACAAGCCACATCAAGAGTAAACCTGTCACCACATAGTCCTAGTAGCTCTGTGCCAGGGCGTAGAATCGAGCACCTGGTCTTCCTGTCATATATGTATATGTGTATATAACACCTCTGTACTTACCATTGCCAGGGCGTAGTCAAAGGCTCCTGGTCTTTGCTATACCTGCCAGGGCATAGTCAAAGACTCCTGGACTTTGCTATACCTGCCAGGGCGTAGTCAAAGGCTCCTGGACTTCCTGTCTGTGACTATGGGATCATTCAGCATTTACCCACATCAACAAATAACTATGCAATGCAACATATTCGTGGGTACTAATGCACTCAACCTATGGCATAATCATGATGCATGAGATATGCTAAAACATTCCATTGTGCAAGTAAAAGAATGAAGTTTAGTTCCACTCACCTCTGGCTAACTAGACTGACTTTGCAGGCTCTGAACACGCTGGAGCAGTACTCACTGCTGCTCTCTCTGGTTCCTCTGATCTGTACCTATACAGATAGACTCAAATGAGGGACCAAACAAGCTTCTGAATAACTCTATTAACCTCCCCAAACATCCCCTTAAACTCACTCAACTAACCATGCAAAGCAGGCAAAAGAAAGCTGGACAGGACACTTTCGGCGACAGGTTCGGCGGCCGAAAGTCCTCTCCAGAGACGAAACTCAAGCACCTTCGGCGGCGAATCTCAAGCTTCGGCGGCCGAACCCTTTCGGGGGCAAGTTTCGAGGGCCAAAAGGCACTCCAGAGACGAAAGTCTCTAACCTTCGGCGGCACCTTCGGCCGCCGAATCCCCCAAACAGAGCCGAACATGCAAAACTCGCGGGGGCAAGCTGTGGCAGCCTAAGCCACCATGCAAGAGGTTCGGCGGCCGAATGAACCTTCGGCTGTCGAACCTGAGTTCATCCAGAACTCAGCCCGACGGCAAACAAGCTCCTCCATCCCTTCAAGCTCTCAAAACATGCATACTTCAACTCCTCAACACACATATACTCCTGTATATGTACAAAGGGGTCCAAAACTACCTAAACACCCCAACAAAACACATCACACAGAACACATAATCATGCTTACAAGCTAAACCATCAAAAGAAAACTAAGCATGCATCTCTACCCAAACCTTCATAAAGCTTCTGTAAAACAGTAAACCATGTTCAAGATCTTCACTTACCTCCTGTATTCAAGAAGATGAACGATCTGAACAAAGAAAATGAATCAACTCTCTTCACACGCATAAACTCTCAAACCTAAGCTTTTTGCTTCAAACTCTCAACACTTTTGACACCCAACAAAACAACACACGTGCAGGAGCTGTACAATATAGGAGACGTGGCCAAGCTTCTGGACAGGGTGTGGAGCCAACACCTGTCCAAAATGCTGACTCAGGAATGCTCATTAGTTGGCTGAGCAACTCAGCTTCGGCTGCCGAATCGCATGCAAAACCATGCAACATTCGGGGGCCGAATCTGAACTGCGGAAGCCGAACATTGGGCATTTTCGGCGGCCGAACTTACCTTCGGCGGCCGAACTTGGCAAAAGTCTCCATAGCCTTTTCTCTTCCTTTCCTCAAACCAACTCAAATCAATTCAACTAAAACCTTCAAATACATCATAACACTGTAGGAAAACATAAATCCTACCCTTCTAGAGACTTCCGACATCCCGGACTCCACCGGAAAGTAGAATTTCGATGCCGGACTCCAGCCGGGTATTACAAATACAGTAAAGGAATATAGCAAAGGAAGGATTCCTAATTCATAGCAAAGAAGAATTCCTATTCCGCAAAGGACTTTACTAGGGTTAAGCGCTTATATTAGCCCATCATTGAGGATAGCCACGACATCTCTTCTTCAGCATAGAGCCTTCATCTTGAATTCTTTATTCTCTTTTGTATTTACTTTGAAAGCCATGCATGAGTGGCTAAACTTTTTATTTCTAGTTGAAGTTAGGGTGAAATTTCAATTTATATATGAATTGTGAGATCTAGATACAATTGTTCATCTTTTATTCTTCCGATATTTATGCAGATTTAATTCTTCATATTATTATTACTTTGTTATTTGATCAATAGGGTCCAATTTATACATGAATTGTGAGATCTAGATACAATTGTTCATATTTTATTCTTTCGATATTTATGCAGATTTAGTTTTTCATATTATTATTACTTTGTTATTTGATCAATAGGGCCCATTATTATTAATTTTAAAAGAATATATAGTTAGTTTGAATGCTTGAAGTCCGTAATTACCTAGGTTATTCAATAATAAGTAACAATTAGTGTAACCTACTAAGAAATTATATGATCTAACTTAAACTCACCACGCTGTTTGGTTGGTTGGTTAGAAGTAGGTCTCTCTAATTCTTAAGGTGGTTGACAAATAAAATCTCAAACACGTTCTTTGGGTGATTTGTTGATTATGGTTAATTAGCGAACGTTTCTTAATTAATTTAAATATAAGGAGAGATTGGTTATATAGAGCGTCTTCCACAACTATAACTAATTTATTAGAATGAATAAAAGTATTTTTGTTTCAATGATCAATTCTCAAAATGAAATGGACCTTACACTTCAACTAGAACTTGTTTACATTGATTTATTTCTCTTTTAATTATCATTTTTTTTAATTGCTTTGATTTTTGTTTTAACTCATCATCAAAATTCTTTTTTACTTTTACTATTTATTTTCTTAGTTATTGTTTAGAAATTTTTAGTGTCAATTTCCTATGGATTTGATCTAATTAACTCTATACACAATTCATATTTGTTGATATTTAATATGTTATTTTTTGTGATTTCGACACCCATCAGGCATGAACTTTATTCAGAGGTATTTATACATTAAACTAACCTAAAAAGTATCTTTCCTTCTCGAGAGAAAAACCTTATCTCTCTTTCCGTCACACAGAGAAAATCCAAAACCACCATTCTCTTCCCTTCTCTATTTTACTTCTCTTAACTCCACGAAATTTCTAAATTTGACTTGAGCATCAGAGGGTCTCTATCCAGAACTTTCCTGATGGATCTCTGACCATTTTCTTCATCTTATAGGTTTCATTTCTCAAATTCAAGTATAGAGGGATCCAACGGATCAATTACAGATTGATGATCAACCTAGCGAATCAGACCTCTGCCTATGTGTCCTCATCTAGATATCTCACCAGATTTCACCATTATCAAACTTTATATAAATTTATGATGTATTTTTTTAATACGAAGCAGACATAAAAATGGAGTATAATTGACAAACTATATAATGAGAGATAGCATTCTCTATTCTCATTATAAAGATGAATATTTTAGTTACTCGAACTTGAAACTCCACTAAAATCAATTAGACTACTTCTTGATGGCAATTTATACTGCGTTTGTTTTTAATTTTTCTGGTATCTTAATTTATTGTTGGATCCTTTTTGTCATAGGAAATTTTTTGTACTCATCCTAGTACATAAGTTAGGCTTACACACTCCCATTGATTAAAAAGTAAAATTCATGTGTTAATTTTAAATTGAATATACATATATATATTAAGTGTATAATTTTAAATTATGGAAATGGACTCTTATTTATCATGGTGTATTATATTTAGGGTTATTTGTTTAGGAGACTGGGAGATATTCAATATATTTAATATGAACAATTTATTATTATAGTCAGATAGAGATTTTAGTATAAAGTGGAGAAAATTTTTATCTATGCAATTTATACATTTTATGGTGTATAATTTAGGTGTGGTAAATACATTGAACTATTTTTAGAGGAGATTGATAAGAAATAACTAATATAATTGTGGGAATAATGTTGAATGCAATTGATTTAATGGATAAATAACTTAAGTTTATAATTAATGGTTAATGAATGCACTGGCATATAACTTTATACTGGGTTAGTAAATGGAGTTAAAATTTTATGGTTTGCTTTTTATTATTTATAAATAATTATTATAACAGTTTATAATAAAAAGTTCAATTTTGTTTTAATTTAAAAAAAATATCATTTTAAAAAAAGTAGAACACTCATGTGATTTTGAAAGAATTGTCTACATTATACGTTCTCAAAATGATTGCCTTAATTTGTCAACGTAATTGCCTGGTCCAATCTAACGTTGGAATAGACAAAACACTATTCTGTATAGTCTCTATAGTCTTCATATCTATCCCCATTCTCTTTTTTGAAGCCTTTTTAGTAACCTTCTAAAGGAATCTGATCTACATGCCTCATTCCCTTTTTCACGCATGCGTACAAGAGATCAACATTGTTCCTAATTTCTTTTTCTTTATTAATTTCTTTTAATTTTTAAATTTTTTTTTTCATAATATTTGGTTTAATATTAAAAATAAAATTAATTATTAATTTATTAATATTTTGCATGTTTAATAAAATAAAATAAAAAATAAAAAGAATTTAAAAATTAAAATTTAACTCATTTTAATTTAATGTAATATTATTTTATAGATTACATTAGAGGGAATATATAGCACTCCTTTGATCCATATCAAATATATTTTTAATATAAATTTACTTGTAAATTAGAATAAATTTTTAAAATTTTAGAAATATTTTAATATAATTTTTAAAATAAAAATTAATTAATGATTTTGTTATAATAAATTAAATAGTTAATTTCTTTGAAAAAAAGAAGTTAGAAAATAAACTGCCTAACGAGTCCACGGTAGGCGTTACTGATTTCTCATCCCAACTTCAGGGGACAAGTCTGAACTGAAAACACTAAATTCCCATTAATAACCTTTTACTCCAACCGCCATTTGTAATTTGTTTTTGTTTACGCCTGAGAAAAGCTTGCAAAGTTTTCATTTTTTAAAATTAGAAGAACAAAATATTCATATTGACTTTTATAACCTCAGACAAATAAAAAAAACAACTGGACTAACCGCGCAACTACTAGCCGTAGGATCGGCTCCTTTTTCCCACGAAAGTTTCTTATCTTATCTCAATCCAGCGTACCATATCGCTTCTCTCATCCACGTGGCACCATTTCAAATCCCTATTTAATCTCCCTCCCATACACTCTCTCGATCATAGATAACGCAACAACGAAAAATGGGAGTTCCTTTCTGGCCAGACACCTGCTCCTCCACCACCGCCACCGCCATCGCTGACTCCATCTCCGATACCAAACCTATTGTTTCCGACACCAGTAGCGCCTCCAATACTCCTTGCAGTGCAGCCTCATCTTCAACCACGAGCGACGCCTCCAGCACCATTGTTAGCCTCCAGAGCGGCCTTTCCCTCCAAACTCTTCCCTCTGTCCCTTCCCTTCAAAAGTTTATTCCCGAAACTCTAAACGCTTCCACCTCTTTTATCTGTACAAGTTCTCTTCAGCCGCCGAATAAGCTCCCAGTCACTTGCCTCGCCGTCCACGGCAACCTCCTATACTCTGCTTCCTCTCATGAAATCAATGTCTATGATCGAACCAGCTTCTCTCATCTCCATGCGTTTAATGACGACGAGTCCTCTTCCGGTTCTGTGAAGTCCGTCTCCTTCAGTGACGGAAAAATCTTCACTGCTCATCAGGACTGTAAGATATGCGTTTGGAAACTGACGACAACCAAAGAGCATAAGTTGGTAACCGTTCTTCCCACGGTTAACGATCGTTTACGTCGTTTTATTTTCCCGAAGAACTATGTGAAACACCGGCGTCACAAGAAGCTGCTCTGGATCGAACACGCCGATGCAGTTACTGGTCTCGCAGTTAACAATGGCTTGATCTATTCGGTTTCTTGGGACAGGTACTTGAAGATATGGCGGGCATCTGACCTCCGGTGTTTGGAATCCATCAAAGCACACGAGGACGCAGTTAATGCCGTCGCTGTTTCCGGTGACGGAACCGTTTACACCGGGTCAGGAGATTATAAAATCCGTGTATGGGCCAAACCAGTTAACGAGAAGCGGCATGTGCTCATAGCGACCCTAGAGAAGCATAAGTCGGTAGTAAATGCTTTAGCCCTGAGCGATGACGGTTCGGTGTTGTTTTCAGGAGCACGTGATCGTTCCATTTTGGTATGGGAGAGAGAAGATAGCGCCAATTACATGGCAGTCACCGGAGCGTTGAGAGGGCATAGCAAGGCCATTCTAAGTTTAATCAATGTCTCCGATTTGCTATTGAGTGGGTCAGCTGATCGGACGATAAGGATTTGGCGACGGTGTCAGGATGAGAAGTACTGTTGTTTGGCGGTTTTGGAGGGGCACAGGTATCCGGTGAAGTCATTAGCCGCTACATGGGAAGGAGAAACTAACGACATCGTTTCAATCTACAGCGGCAGTTTAGACGGAGAAATTAAAGCGTGGCAAGTCTCGATTTCAAGATCTGCTGAATTAAATAATAATAATAAAAAAATATAAATTTGTGAAATAATATCATGAAAAAAAAAACATAAAAACGATTTCATGAAGAATTCAATAACAACTAACATATATGAGTTCATAATTTATCTAATCTAAATAAATATTTATATAATTAATAAATAATTTGTACAATTAAGTGTCATGAGATCATACTACAAGCTATACATGTCATTGTTTTGTTTTGTTTTTGTTTTTTTTTTTTTTACACATTGTGAAGTTAACTAATTTATATGTTGATGTAAATTGAGATATGGTGGTGGATACATTAATAAAAAAAATAATGACAATTTAGATATTTATGACTGATAAATTATTTTAATACCTAGAGGATAGCAATAATTGTAATTTGTTTTAGAATATTAATCATAAGAACTTGTGATACATCACTTATGAGAAATCTAGTAATAATTTAAAGAAAATACAAGTTGCCAACTTGCCCATTTTATACTAGTATACCTCTGGAGAAAGTTAAAAAGTTGACTAGAATTCTAAAATTTAGAATTTTAATTTTAATTGAAATTAAACAAAAAATTATTAGACATTACAACAAACAAAATAACTATATAAAGAATTATTAATTATATTTTACTTTTTTATTTCTCTTAAAATAATTGTTTAAATTAACATATTGAATTATTTCATGTATCATATTTTAAAATAGTAAGATTAATATAAAAATTTGAACTCAATTCTTGTAAGTTTTTATTTTTCCAATCAGGAGATTTTGTGAATTTTCTCCCATAAAACTTGAACACTTAGTTCATTTTTTTTTAAAAAAAAAAACATTTTAACAAATTTATAAATAATGTTTAACGAGGAGATATTTAAGATCGGACTGGATAGTTACATAATTATATATATATATTCTTTTTACAAGCAAAAAAGTTGAAATGAACTATGAAAAAAAAATCTATTTCGACAAGTCAATTTAATAGAATAATACGTGAAATGTTGAGCTGTTCAACAATTGCACTTTGGAAGAGCACATACTACAGAAAGGGATGGATATCAGCTATTAGATAGATAATAATAATAAAAGCAAAGACAAAGAAATAGTGATGTTGTGGAACGTTCAACTTTTCTTATCTTTTCAATGGTGTGTATCCCCTTTAACTTTTGGTACCACACTACACCTACATTTATTTATTTTTTTTCTAAAAAATTTTACAATATAATATTTTTTATGGATAATATTTTTATTATAAATATTAATTATAGCAAGTTTCATATAAATGCAATTATAATAAACGGTTAATATGTATTTATTGTATACATTACAATTACATTAAATAATATTTTTCTTATAATGGAGTTGAATTAATAATTTTGCAAATGAGAGTATAAAAATTAAAAGAAAGATGGATTATATATATATATAAACATTTGAAACACATGTATTGTTTTTTTTTTTATTTGGAAAATGTTGACAAAAATAATACTATTGGAATTTGAATTCTGAACGCTTATAGCTCATAAAATAAAGAATTTGAAACAACTATAATTTGAATAGTCAAAGATATATGTCTAACCGTAGTGTGATCAAAGAGCTGCTCCTTTCTTTAACAAGTTAGGATTATTTTTTTGGAAGAGAATTTTACATTCTATATATTTTTCTTTCGGTTTATTTTTTAAAATTAAAATTTTATTTTTAAAAAATTTAATATATAAATATTTTTTCGATTTAGGTGTTTATATAGAACTGTTAGGCTTTTGATATGTGATTTTATATATTGTAGGCTTTTGAGTCTTTATTTTGTAATCATTCTAATGGATTTCGACTGTGCTACACTAACCATTAGGGATGTCAGGCGGGCGGGTTTTCACTAGGGGTGAGCATTCGGTCGGTTCGGTTCAAAACCGAACCGAATCGAATAAACCGAAAATCGAAATTTTAGTTTTTATGAAAACCGAACCGAACTGATTTTGGTCAGAAACCGAATCGAACCGAACCGGTCTGATTCGGTTCGGTTCGGTTTGATCAGTTTCGATTTTTAATATTTTTTTAATTTTTTACCCTTTATTTTTAGTATTTTAAAATTTAATTAAAATATTTTAATTTTAATATAATTTAATTTCTCTATATTATTGAAAAAATATATTATTATCCCTAATCGGTTCGGTTCGGTTTTTTCGGTTTTTTCTGATCAAAACCGAACTGAACCGAAATAACCGGAATTTCTGAAATTTAAAACCGAACCGAACCGAAATGTATAAAAAACCGAACCAAATTTTCAAATCGGTTCGGTTCGGTCGGTTTTTTCGGTTTGAACCGGATTCTGCTCAGCCCTAGTTTTCACAGGTACCCGACCCCCCCAAATCCTATTAAGACGGATTTGGATTTTTACAAAATGGATTTGGACGGGTTCGGGTTTAAAAAATTTTATCCGTCTCGGATTCGGGTAGGGTTCGGGATTAGGTGATCGGATACCGGTTACCCGAACCCAATTATCTATAAAACTAACCATAAACCTAATCCCTCATTCCATTTTTCATTTTACCATACTGCTCTGTCGGCGCCTCTCTCCCCCGCTTCCCTTCCCTCTCTCCCCACTTCACTGACGACCCACAGTCCCACTGTCGGCGCCTCTCTCCCCCCCGCTTCCCTTCCCTCTCTCCCCACTTCACTGACGACCCACAGTCTCATTGTCGGCGCCTCTCTCCCCCCGCTTCCCTTCCCTCTCTCCCCACTTCACTGACGACCCACAGTCCCACTGTCGGCGCCTTTCTCCCCCCGCTTCCCTTCCCTCTCTCCCCACTTCACTGACGACCCACAGTCCCACTGTCGGCGCCTCTCTCCCCCACTTCACTGACGAGTGCCGGCAGCCCAGTCGGCACCGGCGACGTCTCCTTTCTCTCCTCAGTCGACGATAAATCTTTTTTCTCCAGTGGCGACATCTCCCACTTCCGACTCCCACTTCCTAGTCGGAGACAACTCTTCCCTCTCCTCGGTCAGCATCGGGCAGCATCGGCGGCATCGGCAACATCTCCTTCTCTCTTCCGACTGCCCTTGCCTCTCCCCAATCGGCATTAGCGACATCTCCTTTGACTGGAACTCTCTTCAGGTTTGCTATTTGATTACTGTAACACACTGTTGATTTTTAGAATTTATGGCTATTAATATGATGTATGGACTAAAAGTTGCTATTAAAGATTTTTAAGGACTCTTGATAGTCAGTGATATTTAATCTGATGCATTGGTGATGTGCTGTTATGCATTGCTGTAACAGTTCACTGCTTTGTTACCAGATGGATTCTGCTTTTGATTTTTATTATTGCTATTTGATTACTGTAACACTGTTGATTTTTAGAATTTATAGCTATTAATCTGATGTATGGACTAAAAGTTGCTATTAAAGATTTTTAGAATTTATGGACTATTAATTTGATTACTTGGATACAATTAAAAAATTTAATTGCAGTTATGAATAGACTTTTTAAGGACTCTTGCCTCTTGGTAGTCAGTGATATTTAATCTGATGTATTGGTGATGTGCTGTTATGCGTTGCTTTCTCTTTTCCTGTAACAGTTCATTGCTTTGATACTGGATGGATTTTGCTTTTGGTTTTTATTATTGCTATTTGATTACTGTAACACTTGTTGATTTTTAGAATTTATGGGCTATTAATATGATGTATGGACTAAAAGTTGCTATTAAAGATTTTTATAATTTATAGACTATTAATTTGATTACTTTGATACTGTTAAAAAATTTAATTGCAGTTATGAATAGACTTTTTAAGGACTCTTGCCTCTTGGTAGTCAGTGATATTTAATTTGATGTATTGGTGATGTGCTGTTATGCGATGCTTTTTCTTCTCCTGTAACAGTTCATTGCTTTGATACTGGATGGATTCTGCTTTTGGTTTTTATTATTGCTATTTGATTACTGTAACACTGTTGATTTTTAGAATTTATGGGCTATTAATCTGATGTATGGACTAAAAGTTGCTATTAAAGATTTTTAGAATTTATGGACTATTAATTTGATTATTTGGATATGTATTGACTTAAGTAGAGATATTTTTGAGCAAATCTTTAGAATTAACTAGGTGAACTGGAGTAGTTATTTTAGTTTGTGGTTATATATTGACTTAAATAAATTTATTTGTTGATTAAGTTACTATATGTTATTTGTTCTTATGGTTATGTATTGATGTGCTTACAAAATTAGTTATGGTCAGAAATTGAAGGTAATTACAACAATAAACTCTTATTTTTATTTTATTTTATTTTAATGTAAAGCTGATAAATGTTAATAATTTTTTCTATATTACTATGTAGTTGGTTGTTCAAATGAGAGTATATCTTGTTTATGGGATGCTGAGGATGATGTGAATTAAATCATGCATTTCACAATTTTAATATGTAAGTTTGATTTTTATTTTTTTTTATTTTATTATTTTTTATGATAACGTGTATTATTTTGCAACTGTGATATTCTAATTTTTCTGTATTTATTTTTTTGAAACTTTTCAAGCACAATTTGATATTGGAGATTGAAATGGCCAATTGAATATATTTTATGTTCAATTAATGTAGTTTAATGAATTTTTGGAACATTTCATTTGTTCAAAATTTTATATTGGATAGATAATTGATTAATGGTTGTATTATGATGAATTTGTAATATATTTATTTTATTTTAGTATATTTAAATTTTCTAATTCAAGTTTATTATTTGGGTTATAATATTCAAATCTTTAAATTTTTTATCATTGAATTGAATTTTAAAAAATCGGGTTCGGGTATTATGCGGGTATTGTTAAACGGATTTGGAATGTACGGGTAATAAAATTAAAATACTAAACGGATTTGGGACGGATTCAGAAATTTTATATATAATCGGGTTCAAATTTGGATACTTTCAATTTCGCGGGTACCCTATCCATTTACATCCCTACTAACCATTGGAGCGCGTCTACATGGAACATAGGCAAATGCAAAGATTGCATGTTCATTTCTCATGTGGCTTGCCAACCGATGGCAATCTAGAAGTATGATATCAGGGAAATCTTTAATTGTTAACTATTCAAGACATTGTGTTTTTGAAGATGTGTTTGTTCCATTTCACAGTTTTTCCCTTTTTAAATCCACTTAGATTAAAATTAATTTAAATAAATATTCGATTCAGTTTGGGGGATCCGATTCGATTGTAATCAGAATTAAACCGGGCCGGGTCCACTCACACAGGAAACCCAGTACTAAATTGTTGGGCTTATTTAGGAAGAAGGGCATTAATGTCAAACTGAAAATGGCATTTTCGTTATTATACGCAAAGATGACTCCGATCAATACCAGGGTCTCTATATTCTCCTCTATAAATAAAGCCCCTTTCTTTTCTTCTCCGATCATCAGATAAGAAAACCCTAGCGCCGCTTCTCTCTTGGCAATGTGATGAAATTTTGGTAGTGTTGCTTATTTATGAATATTTTGAAATCAATTAGCATCGTTTTTGTTTTTTATTTGATCGCTTTCGATAGGCGTTGCGTTCTTCAATGGCTTTGCAAATCCATAAGGATGCGTCAACGGAAGCGTAAAGAAATTTCAATTCCAATCTTCTCCGAGTATATGGTTAAATGCTACATTGCTGCTGCTCTTCGTTCAATAGAGCGTAGCAAATTGCTGGGATTGGGCCAATTTTTTTGGTTGAAATTCTTTTGTGATTGAATTATTTGTTGCTTCTTCTGGTGACTCTTCCTATTGAAGTGGAAGATGTTCATGTTTCCGAAGCATAGATTGATTTCCAGTATTAAACAGCACAGTGCTTTCCTTTCTAGGTATTTTCACTGTGTTACCTGTCTCCTGGTATATATTTTTTCCACTCCCATTTCATTTTTTTTTTCAAAATGGTGTTAAAGTGCATCTTTTAAATCTATTTGAATGTGGGATGAAGATTTTCTGAAGTGTAAGATTTGATTTTTTTTTAATCGTTTCCTTTTTAACTCTTTTATTAAATCATTCTTTTAATTTTAGCTTTTGATTTGTGAAAACTTCAAGCAACCCAGCTTATACGATCTCATAACTCTGAGAAATCTGTAATCTCTATGGGTGTTGAGGGGATTTTGCTGATTGATTTCTACTCTGACCCATTTCAGAACAAGAGCATTTCAGAACGAGAGCATTTGAGGACTTTTTGGTTCAATTGGGGGAAGAGACTTTTTCCCTTCAACAAAAGAAGGGGGAAAAAGCTCCAGATTTTTGGAAGTAAAAGAAAAAAAAGGCTAATTAGAGAACTTGAACTCCTTGATTCTTACATAAGTGGGCAGAAAAACAAACAAATAAGAAAATGAGATGAGCAAAAATGAAATAAAAAATGAATAAAAGAACTTTGACATAAAAGAAATGTAAAAAGATGAAGATAACGAGAGATCAATTTTTTGCTCCATAAGGAAGAGCATATGTCAAAGTTAAAGCTGAAGAGATTAAAAGGATACTTAAAAGGAAAAATTACAAATGTAGAGAGAGAATGTAGAGAGAGATTGCAGGTGTTCCCCTGCATATCCAACATCTTAATTATACAACTTCTAAAGCAAACAAGCAAGTACTGGCTACAACAGCAGCAGTAACATTTATTAAATTCCTATCTATTCCATATCTCAAACCATAGTTATTACCTTAGCACACAGTATTAGCTTAGTTAAACACAGGCCTAATCAGTGCAGCAGCGGTACATGATGAACTTCTCCATGGGGCGGTTGCATTCAGCACACACCACCCTCTCAGGTATGGTTCCTGTAGTCCCTGGTAGAATCAACCTGTTACAGTGCAGTGGGTTATGGTGTCCATGGAGATAATCATTAAGTGCAGGCACAAATCCCTTTTCAGTTGCAATGTGATTCCATGATTGGAAGTCTTCAAAACACTCCAAAATATCAGTCCCTTTTGCCTTTGCCATATGACCCTGAAGCCCTGATCCTCTACTGATCACAGCCCAGCCATGTTCACTTCCATCGAAGCTGAGCATGGTCACAATCTCCTGCATTATTAAGTCATTTTCTACAGTTCTGTTATGTTGCACTTTGGAGTGCCACATGCTCTCTAGCCTCACCCAGAAGAACCAGATCATTGTAAGGTCTGGCAATATATGGCTCAACTTTTCTGCTTGAATAGTTGAATTGTTTTTTCTGACTTTATCCCTTGGATTGCTCTTACCTACATAAAGCATCTCTAATTGAATGTTGGCAGCTCGTGCAACTGCATCAGCTGTTTTCGTGAATTTGCGGATCCAATCCATGTCCTCTCCACCATACAAGCATATGTGCTTCTGTCCTTCTATCTGAGAGATACCAAACAAAGTGACAAGTTGTGTTATATTAGCAATTAATCATTAAAACATCAGGGGTAGCTTCTGAGACAGAGAGCTAGTTTTACCCAGGCAGGGATATTTGGATCAACTGTATCTGCCAGTAACTCAATTCTCCAGGTTTCTTCTTTCCAGAGTGATTCCTCCCTGTTGCTGGTGAATGGGAAAGCTGTGCTTCCCCAAATCCAAATCATATGGATAGCATTAGGATTCACTACTTTTCCTTGTGGATCCAAGACCACGAGCAAGGGCTTCTTGTTGAAGTGCCACACCTCCTTGATGTATCTGACGACTGCTGGATCAAGCAGTGAAGGGTGAAACACTGAGTACCATGGCATCATTGATCGAAGACTCTCAAATTGCTTTTGCTTCTCATCATTCCATGGGGTTGATCGGTTGACAACAGGGAGCCAGACTACCTCAAATTGGCTCTCTGCTCTTGTTGGATGCTGCCGAGTCTCCTCATATATTTGTCTAAGCATTTCAAGCTCTTCATATTGTAGTTCAAGTTCTGAGATATATAGCAGCACATTCTTCCTCCTTAGCACATCAAGGCTAGCCTGGAATGAAAAAAAATTGTTGGAGAACTTGACTATTTCTGTGACAATATCATTAAAAGCATTGGGAGAAGTAATCAAAAGGAATATTTAGCCAACCCTTTCTTTCTTGGCACCAACAAAGAGTGGTAGTTGATCATCCTTGGCATAAATCAGAGCCCTGAGAATCTTTATGTTATCGATGTGGATAGTTTCGAACAGGCGAACGAGTGTTTGATATGCTTCAAGGTGCCTTTTCTCATCTACATGTATATCATAAAAAGGATCACTTTGCTTGCTGCCGAAAATTGTTTATCCTCTTGCTATTTGCAACTAACAAAAATAAAATTCTTAGATCTGGTGCAACACTCACCTATATGATGATAACAACGAGTGAGTTGCGCCATGAGATGCTCATGAATGCTTCTGACCTTGTGAGCCAAACTTGATAGTTCCCATGCTTCGGTCGTCGATGCTATATGCCTGCGTTCAGAAGAAAAGATGCAGGAGCATATGTTTAGAAGCTATAGTACTACAATTGATTTTTGTCGATTCAAAGCTTTGCAGAGCTAAAGACGTACTCATGGCCCGTCCCAGTGAGGCCAATAATTTGTGTAGCACAAGCCACAATACTCCTGACGGTCCAGTAAACAGCAGTTGGGATATGAGCAGTAGCAGATAACATTTCTGGTGCATCAGGAGAGATGTACTGAGATGGAAGCTCCTTGAATTCAACAATGCATTTGGCAACATCCAAAGTAGCCCTGATAAGGTTGTTGAGTGCCTCAAACTTCGGTTTCAAAACAGCAGAACGTTCGATTATATCTGGCAATTGCTTAAGGAGTGCAATTCCTTTGGCCAGTGGATTTGTAAGGTAAAGCTGGGCAACAAGCCAGAATTCGCCATAGTTTACTGCGAATGCTGATAAGGCTAGCACCACCTTTGCATCCCATGAGTAGCTTGATAGCAAGTGAAATATTGCCAATGTGGTAGCATGTGCGTCCCCACCACCAGAGCACTTGCAGGATATCTGTAAGCAAAGCATATATGGTAACATCAGATATGCTGTTAAAGGATGCTGTTGGGTTGATTTAATAGATACTATGAGAAGAAGCAAAAACTAACCTCGCAGGAAATTTTGTTGATTGTGTATGACAAGACTTCCAACATTTCATGAGAGCCATTTTGGAGAGCCTTATCATCCATTGCCTCAAGTTGTGCATGCTGAGCTCCCTACAAAATATCAGCTTCATGTTAAAGCTGAGAGAAATAAACAAATGAAGTATGAAAAGAGACGTACCACTTGTTGATGAACAATGGTAGCCAAGCCAGTGGGTGCAGCTTGTTGGAAAATGTCTTCAACAAGATTAAGAAGAGGTCTAACAGAAAATTCACGGCCATCAGGAGCATGAGTGGCCTGAATTTGCTTCATCATTGCATTGTCATCTGATGAAGAAAACATATGGCGTTCGCTTCGCGGGTTTGATAGCTTGTGAGGTACAATTGCCATAGCGGATGAGGCGAAAAAATGAAATATGAAACTCTAAGAAACAAGAGCAAGAGGAGATTGTGTGTTTTGTTTTTGCTTAGCTTTGATCCTTATATCATGCAAACTGGAAATGACAGCTTAAAGGAATGCTACCTTGCTTCTGATTCGGTTTAAGAATTTTGGATAAGAGCTTGTCTTTAGGATGCATCATTAATATTCTCTTTTAACTGTCCCAACCTTCTATTCCTTTTATTTACACACATATATATAATGTCAAAAATCTTCAATTTAGAAATCAATTAGGAATATATGAAAAGGTTTTAAATTTTTTACATTACCATCATTTAAGTTTGTGTTCTAATAACTAGCCCAACTAGTTTAGGATTAAGATTTAGTTGTTTATTGCATCAATGATATGGATTATATATAAGTTCTTAACTTTATAAAAAAAATTATAGTTAATACTTATGTGAAATGGTCTTTACTTGTGTGAAATGGACTAACTCTATGTTATTATACACCCAAGAAGAGAGATAGGTGGCATGGAATTATTTTTCTTTAATCAGAGGTTTCGAATTTGAGTTTTAGATATATAACACCTTTAAAATTTGGGAGAGTGTACTTTGCTTTCTTAATAGGTCTGCCTGGCACATATCCAGATTAGTTAAGTTGATATGTCAGATGGTATATAAAAAATATATATAAAAATTATGTTGCATGTGAAACATGTTGAGGATAAAATGTTCATCATATTCATAGGTTACTCAAAAGAAAGGAAATCTCCCTTACACTTGATGCTAATTTGCTTCCAATGTTTGTGACATAAGCAATCTTTCATCATTAAAGTGAAAAGTTGATGAGGATAATTATCATGTATATTAAATGCTAAGTGTTAAACAGTGTAGCTTGCTTCCTTGCTTTAAAAATTTTCCAAAAGTTTGAAAACAACATCTTAATTATGTGTTTTGGATTTAATCTTGTGATGGTTATCTTGGTTTTGGCTTTAAGAAGTTGTGAAGTTGGATCAGTGGCCTCACTAATAAAGCAAACAGAGAAAGCACAAAAGGGGAAAGCCAGCTACTCAGTAGATTTGAGCATGAGACCACATATAAGAATGTGGGTAAGCAAAAGCCAAAATCCAAAGAAAGCAAAAGGCTGAGTACTAGTCAGAATAAAAAAATAAGAAAATCTCAAGCCATTAATTGTCATATATCTGACATTTGAAGAGGAGGCTAAGGAAGTTAGGACAACCAAGTTCATGTGCATAAATTTATGCAGCCATATCTAACTGAGGTGTTCCAATGGCTAATGCATGCATATTCAGACAAGCACATCAACCATCCTAGATTTTATGTCTCATTGTTGTTTCAGTGCATTTTGGGCTAATAACATTACAACATGGTAGAAGTTTGCAATATGTGCAACTAATTCTTCAGCATAAGGAATAATAATAGAATAATTACAAGCTCCTGGGACAGGAGCTGCTTCAAGGGAACTTCCCGAAAGCACCAAGAAATCCTGTTTCTATCAAATTTTCTCCCCATTCTGGAAACTTATTTAAGCATTCCATTATCTTTCTTCCTTGAAGCTTTACAATATCTGCTGTACTTCATCTTCCTGAATGTGATCTGAGCTGATAGCTTGTCGTATTTGAAATATTGATCTTCTCATGCTCTCTAACCGAAGCCAAAAGATATACAATTTTGTGAAAGAGCACCAACTACTGTGCATTTCTGAAAAACATCTGTGATCACAGAAAATACAAAGAGGTTGTTATAAGTTCTGAATAAAAATATATAAGCAATCATGAGAGCTACTTGTACTTCTGATTATAGCAAGATAACACATGAGATTCTCTATTGCACAAAGCAATAGCTCAGCATCTAGGCAATCATCAGGATCATGTGCCAATAGGACCTTCTTTACGAGAATATCTTCTTCTGGAGATGTTGATGAGGAATGCAAAGAAGATGGGTTATTTCCAAAGTTCATGGCCTAAACTGATCTATGAATACAAGAGACTAGTCAATGCAAATTGAGTTGATAAAATGGGATTTTACTCATTGACATACTGATGCTATTTGTGGATGGCAGTGAGAAGAATCAATAGTAATTATGCAAAAATGCACATGCACTAGTCTGAAATGAGGGTGAAACTATGGCTTCTTTTGATTTCCTTGGAAATTACTAAAAGAAGTGGTTCTTGATTAAAGATTTTTGTACTGTGTACCAGAATAATTCAATCCCATCCCTTTTTGCACTTTTACTTAATCCAGAATGAAGTTTCAATTTAATTAGTATGATTGATATATCAATAATTTCAATTGAATAGGGATTTTATTACTCTTTGATTTGAATAACAAAAGTGCAGATGAACTATTAAAAAAAGGAGAAAAAGATAAAAGGTGTTCTTCAATTTTCTTTGAATCTTATTCTGTGGGAGCCAAAAAAGAAAAAAAAGGAGATTACCAAACACGAAAAAATTTAAAGAAAAAAGGAGGCAAGGGAATAAACCTACAATGGAACATTCCTAGATTGCAAACAGTCCCATATTTGTGGGGAAAAAGAGAATGAGAAGGGTTTTATATCCCTATTATAAGTACTAAAAAATAACTAATTACACATTTTATTCTATTCTAATGTGTTTTTTCTTGATAAATTATCGATAATATAATTAATTTGTATTAACTATTATAATTTTTAAAAATTTAAGTGTCGAATAATTTATAATTTTAGTTCAGATATTCAATAGAATAATCCTAATTAGTATACAGATATAAATATATATCTAACTAAATGAATTTATCATTATTTTCATATCAACTAAGAAAATATAGTTAATGCATGGAAAACAATAAATTTTATATTACATTTTCTAATATATCCTTCAATCCAAGATTAATTATAATAATTATATTTTTTTTAATTCACATGAAAAAAAAACAAGTATATATTTATTCGTATCGATTTTGAACACATCAAGGTAGATAAAAATGTTAATCATTGACGTTTTAATCGATTGCTATTAATGTTTTACAAGCTCTATCAAAAGGCACAATTTAATATTATTTTTTTTATCTTCTTGGACAAAATCAAAGTATGTAAGATCGAATGTGTTATAAAATCCTTGGACAACAGCTAACTTAAAATAATTATTAAGGTTTGCTTTTCATTGTCAATTTCTTGTAAGACTCACCTCATCCTCATCTACAAGAAGCTACAGATTAACATTTCTTTGTAATATCTGTAACTGAAGGAGTTACAACATGACCAAGGGCCCAAGAATTCTAACACAAACAGAAACAACCATGGCAAGAAATATTTTCTTCTCTGCAATGGAATGGGTGTATGCTTACTCATCATTTTGGGATGTAGCTCTAGCGTTGATGGGACTCTTTGTTTTCAGTTGTATACGTGAAAGACTCACTAATAAAGGCCCTATGCTATGGCCTGTGTTGGGTGTCATACCCACCATGTTCCTCCACATCAATGACACGCTCAGTTTCGCCACCGGAGCTCTGATCAACTCCGGTGGAACATTCCGGTACAGGGGTGTCTGGATGGGAGGGAGCCATGGTGTCATGACAGCTGATCCTGTCAATATTGAGTATATGCTTAAGACAAATTTCAACAACTTCCCTAAAGGAAAGTACTACAGAGACAGGTTTCAGGATTTGCTTGGTGATGGTATTTTCAATGCTGATGATGAACTGTGGAAGGATCAGAGACGAACTGCGAAAACTGAGATGCATTCGAGCCGGTTCTTTGCTCATTCGTATCAAACTATGCAAGATCTTGTACACCTGAAGTTGTTGAGACTAACAGAGAAGCTGGTGAAGTGTGGAGATAGTTTTGATCTCCAAGAAATTCTGCTTCGTTTTACATTTGATAATATTTGCATAGCCGCTTTTGGAGTTGATCCAGGGTGTTTAAACTTGGATTTACCTCAAGTTCCCTTTGCAAAAGCTTTTGAAGAAGCAACAGAATTAACTTTGTTCAGATTCTTGATGCCACCTTTCATCTGGAAATCCATGAAGTTTTTAGGAATAGGATATGAGAAGAAGCTCAGTGCAGCTATTAAAACCGTACATGAATTTGCTGAGGAGACAGTGAAGGATCGACAGCACGAATTAATCAAGCTTGGTAACTTAAATGATCACTCTGATCTCTTGTCCAGGCTCATGGACATTGAATACAATGAAAAAGGCAAGAACAAGCAGCTTCAATTCTCAGACAAGTATTTTAGAGATTTCTGTGTAAGTTTCATCCTTGCAGGAAGAGACACAACTTCTGTGGCCTTGGCATGGTTTTTCTGGTTAGTACACAACAACCCAGAAGTGGAAAACAATATTCTAAGAGAAATCAACGAGATTTTAGGTCATCGAATGTGCGAAAAAGAAGATGATGACATTGTTTTCACAGTGGAAGAATTGAAGAACATGGTCTATCTCCAAGCTGCATTATCCGAATCCATGAGGCTCTACCCATCTGTTCCAACAGAAATGAAAGAAGTCATAGAAGATGATGTGCTTCCTGATGGCTCTACACTTAAAAAGGGAGCCAGGGTTCTGTATTGCATCTTCTCAATGGCTAGAATGGAGGCTATATGGGGGAAAGATTGCGTGGAGTTCAAGCCAGAGAGGTGGATTAAAGAGGGGAAATTTGTGAGTGAAAATCAGTTCAAATATGCAGTGTTTAATGCTGGTCCCAGGTTGTGCTTGGGGAAGAAATTTGCATACATGCAGATGAAGATGGTGGCTGCTTCAATCCTGTTGAGATATTCTGTTAAGGTAGTTGAAGGACATGATGTTGCTCCAAAGATGACAACTACACTATATATGAAGAATGGTTTGTTGGTGACTCTCAAGCCTAGATTGCTGCCTGCTGTGCACTTTACAGCATAAATTATAAAAAGGCTCCCTGTCCCTTTAGTTATAACTAAGCAAATAATGGCCTGTGCTTTTCCAACTTGTGTTCAAAAATAAATGAGTCTCGATCACACATATGGAACTCCATCCTTTCTGAGATTTCAGAGTCCCAGAAAAAGAAAAACACTCCTTTTGTTTATCAGACTTGAAATTTCTCAGGCAATCTTAAAGCATTTAGGGTTTTATTTTCTGTTTGGTAGCTCTGAAAGGTGAGGGAAAATGGAAAGACAAGAATGGAAAATCTTGTGCAAGTTTGCTTTCAAATTCCCAGCTTTTAGTCTGTTTCTTTATTCATTTACTTTTAGATCATTATGGTTCATCAAACTCTGTTGCTTGCTTCCACTTTCAGGTTCTTCCAGTGGATTGAGTTTTTCATTTGTATAAAAGGATTGAGAGAAAGCTGGTTCCTTGCTGGTTTTTCTTGGAAACTGAGACACTGCGCAATTAGAATTTAAGATCTGATGTTTGAGCTAATAACAATGTTTTGTTTGTTCTGCTTTAGGTAGATAACAGAGACCACCTCTGATCTTTGTTGTTCATAGAAGAACTTTAAATTTAATTATTAGAGCTATCCCTTCAAGCCTGAAGTTCAAGCTTTAGCCATTGAAATGTTTCTTTGGATACACGACACAATCTTACAAGTTTCCAATCATTGCCTTTTATGCTGCTTTTAAATATCTGTGTACATATTGATGAATATTTGTACTGTTCATCTGTTTGATCCCTTGTCTGATTCTGTCATGCTAAGCCCAAAACATCTTTCACTGGTGACTCTAAATCAAAGATTGAACTCATTAAACTAGAGGGTTTTGCTCCCATGGTTGAGCTTCTTGTACTGTTCACCAATTTGAACCATTGGCTTCCTGGGTCGCAGGTATTATCTCTACTCAAACACTTGCAAGTATTTACAACAATGTTGTTGTTGAAGTCCACATCTAGGCAAGCTGTTGTGCCATTGGCAATCTTAGACGAAAGATGCATGTTAGAATCTGAGATAATATCCCATTTTGAACTACTGTCTGTGCAAATCACTCCAAGCTTTGCTGGTTTGCCCAAATCATCTGCTTGTAAGCAGAAATATGTCCCCTTAATGGATAAAGTCTTCTGGGGTGTGTATCTCCAAGCTTCAGAATCAGTGCAGGACCCCAACCTCAATGGCTCCATCAATGATTTCCTTATGACACAGAGACCTGTTGCTGAGTGGAAAATCACTTTGTGTGAGTTAGCATCTGACAGACCTGGTCCTGCATTAACATCAAATACAATCAGACGATAAATTTTAGAATACAACCGTTGTATATACGATAATCTTTATTCGCATACCTTGGAAAGGAGATTGGAGGGCAGATATTTGCTGCAAGAAGCTTGAATTCCTGATATCACACCAGTTCCAATTCAACAACCCATAGAATTCATTCAACCCCACCACACCTTCCCTTAGATAATAGCTGCCAACAAGTGTCCACAAAGCCCAATCCAAGTCAAGTTCAGCTGCCACACCCAGAAAGCAACCCAAGTACCTATTATCATTCACATTTGTGCCTCTTTGATCCACTCCAAATTCGCTCAGAAACAATGGCCACCCTTGATCTAACAAAAATCCTGATTTTCTCATCAAATTATTCACCACTCTTCCACACACTTGATTGGGGTTCCCATTTTTCCATGCCTGCCCATCTGAAAACCCATACCAATGTACTTCAAACACTACTTTTCCGGTGAACGTCAAGTTCACCGGACGGCTGCGCAGGAATGACAAGTCTGTGTCGTAGCTTAACCCAGATAGAATCACAAGGACATCTGGGTTTGCTGAATGCACTGCTTCAGCTCCTTTTTCCATGTACCTGAGTTCTAAATCTTATTAACAGCCAAATTTTGAGTTGTTCTTTAGTCTTGGAAGGCAAGGAGATGAATTGATATTACCTGTACCAGTCGTTTACATTCTGTTTCTGGCCTCGAAGCTCATTCCTGAGGCTCATGCCGACAACATTAGGGACACCATTGAAAATGGTGGCCATTTGGGTTAAGCCCTTGATCCATTGATCTGGATTGAAGTAGGTGTCGCCGAAGAAGCCATTGCCGTCGAAGTTACTGCAACACCAGCCAGGCTTGCTTACGTGATTGTCTAGTATCACCATCACATTATTGTCTCCAAGACTAGACACCACTGCCTGGGGAAAAGAAATTACAATCCTCAAACAATTTAATTTAAACTTTTGGAATTAAAAAAAAATAATAAGAAATTTCATTGTGTACGACAAAACTGTAATTCTAGTAAAAAAATAATTAAAAAGAAAATATATTTTTCTCAAAAATGTTTTAGGTAGAAATATTTTTAAAAAATAATCTATTTTTATTATTTAATTATAATTTAAAAATAAATAATGTTAATAAATTTATATATAATACTTTTTAATTAATAACAAAACCATGAAGAACACATAAATCTGAGATCTCTTTTTTTTTTTTTTTGAATTTATTGCTAATGAACTTGATAATTTTTTTTAATATAATTATTAATTACCTGGTAAGCCTTGATGAGAGGAAGATCAACGATGGAGGGATTATTAGCCAGTATACCAGAAATGGATTCAACCAAACCAAGTCCTTGAAAAGATTGTCTCACTGTAACAGAAGCATAGCTATCATTGGTGACCAAGAACAGCGGCCAAGTCAGTCTCACACAATTGAATCCCATTGACAATATCTTCTTCGCAATCTCGTCCATTGGTTGTTTGCTCAGCCCCTCAGCCACCACCGCCTCCAGATGCGACACCCAGTTAACGCATGCTAGCTTCACTCTTTGGCCGTTCTCGTCCACGATCCACCGTGAGCTGGTGGAGAGAGGCAGAGCAGCGGTTGGCGGTGGCACTGTGGATAAGGTTATGGAGATGGAGAGGATGGAAAGAATGGAGAAGAAAGAGAGCTTCCCCATGGCTGTGATTGGTGTTTGGTAGACCTTGCAATCTGTAGAAGGGCATCTCAGTCTCCATTTATATTCGTCGGAAGTCAAGGCTTAAAGTGTAATGTTTAGTTGCAGGACTTGAGCAGTAAGAACGTAAAATTTATAATTTTATATTATTATTATTTATTTATTATTATTATTAAACTAAGATTAACCTTGTGGTTTATAAATGATTGTGGGTCCTATGATATGAAAGCAATTAGTAAAAAAAGCAAAAGGTCCTTAAATAGTTGGGCATTCAGAAATTGACATGATAATCATTTTATTCCTATTTTTTTTTTATTAGTATTTTTTTAAATAAAGTTAAAATTTTAATTATTTTTATAATAAAATAAATATTTATTGGAAACACTTTATCCATTAAAATAATTTGAGTTACATTTTTCATTTATTTTTTTGGATATTAAACAATATATTTATAGTTACATTTATTTATTTATTTTTTTAAATATTAAACAATATATTTATAAAAATAGCACGATTATTATTATTATTTTTTTTTTCATTGAAGTTGCATATAGTCTATTGTATTGTAGTAGGAAAGACGCCAAGTAATAGATGATAATAGAGAAGAGACAAGAATAGAAAAAGCTTTGCCATTACAACACTTTCGCTTTAGTCCTAAGACAATCATATCTTTGCATTTCTCACCTTTGCTAAACTTACAAGCCAATGCACTTCTATTTTTTTGCCTTTTGCTTTTTTTCCCTCTTAAAGAATTGCATGCTAATGTTTCAAATTTATCATTTTTAAATCTCCAATTTATTATGAAGTATTAGTGTTTTTATAACATAATAATTCATGATATTACATATTAAAATTTAAAAATTAAAATATAATTTAATTAAAATTAATTCGATACTTCGTTTTTTCGGGTGAGTTCAAAAATATCATACTCACAAATAAAGTAAATTTTTTCTAGAGCATTTTATTTTTTAAAAAATTCATAATTTTATGTTTATAAATTAAAAAGATTGGTTGGTGATTTTTTTTAAATTTAATATGAATGGTCTATTTCTAAATAAATTTATAAAAATATAATATTTTATTGTTGTGTTTTATAATAAAGATTATAACCTATTTATATATAAAAAACGGTATTTAAATAGGAAGAAAATTCAAATTTATGATTATACAATCCCTAATATTAAGGGACTAATTCATTTATCAATATTTATTTTCTATATTAATATATTTACTTCTTACAATCTATATCACTTCCACTCAAGTTGGAGTATAAATATTCATCATGCCCAACTTATTACATATATAATCAACTCGTCCCATACAATTTAGCAGACACCGAATTTGTGAACTCAATTTTTTTCCAATAATTGACGTATATACAAAACTTCACAAACGATTTTTGCCATGACTCGACATTCAGGTTCAGCCCTAAAACGGAATGCCACATTTTCTCAGTTTGGTAAAATGCTTTACACACATTATAAATACGAGAAATATTCCATTTGCCAGAATATATAAATTTCAAATACTCAATTAATTCTTTAACAAATTCAGAATGATTAATAAGATTAATCACCTTACTGTGAATAGAATTTCGAATCCGTAAACAGTACTCGATGAACAGTACTCGTGACTCGTAAATAGTATCCAATAAACAGTACTCATAACAATACTCGTGAACAATACCCGATGAATAATTCCCGTGAACAATACCTGATGAACAGAACTCTAAATCTCCAAATGTTACTCTTTATGGATAAATAAATGAATAGAGTCCTAGATTTCCAAATGTTACCCTTTACCAAATGAACAGAATCCTAAGTCTCCAAACGTTACCCTTTATGAGTAACCCAAATGAACAGAGTCCTAAATTTCCAAATGTTACCCTAAGTAACCCAAATAAACATAGTTCTAGGTCTTCAAGTATTACCCTTTATGAATAATCAAATGAATAAAGTCTTAAGCCTCCAAATGTTATCCGGTAACCTAAATGAACAAATCTGACAAGAGAGCTACAAGGCGACTTTGACATCCTCTTTATGTGAACAGTGAGAGACAAATATTATCCTAGATGGATAACACAAAAAAATAGAAATTTTAAATTTCCAAAAATTTAAGACTTGACGAGAGAGAAAAAAATAAATCTCTATGAATATGGCTCTGATACCATGTAAAAATATAATATTTTGTTATTGTATTTCATAATAAAGATTACAATCTATTTATATATAAAAAAACGGTATCTAAATAGAAAGAAAAATCAAATCTATGATTATACAATCTCTAAAATTAAGCAACTAATCTATTTATTAATATTTACTTCCTATATTAATATATTTACTTCTTATAATCTATAACAAAATTTAAAATTAGAAACGAATAATATAATATAATTATAATATAAAAATAATTTAAAAAATATATATATAAATTAAATTAATAGATTTTAATGTACCTACAGTTTAATTTCAGCAAATTGTGAAAGTGAAGGTGAAGATTTATTTTTTTAATTGGTTTATGTTTTTGCAAATAAAAGTTATTTATAAAATATGAGAATTTCATAAATAAATTTGGATTAAACTTTTTTTTTAAATGAGTATATACATTAAACGTCGGCCGATTCTGGGTTTTATTTATTTATTTATTAAAAAAATCTCTAACATAATCGAACCAATATAACTCCGTAATCGTTGGTCAGTTTCAATTAATGGGATCGGACCATAAGAGCTTAGCTCATTCTCCATTTATGAACCATGAACCAGTGGTTTGATTTGATTTTTTAAAAAAAAATTTGAATTATTTCAATTTGGATAACACCAAAACCATCTCTAAGGTAATCTTATATGGTCCAATTCAAAAAATCTAGAGGCTATGGCCCAAAATCAACCCATGGCTGATTTATTATGAACTCCAAACTCCAAGTTAAATATTTTTAAGTGAAAAATTTCTGATTATAATTTCTCCCAGCTTCACAATATTGCATTATGATTCGAATCTCCTCTGCCAATTAGGGTTCATGTTTTTTGGGTAAAGGATTTCTCATTCCATATCATTGCATTGGAAAGTGGAGACTGGAGACCACGTAACTAAATTAATTTATAACAATAAAATTTAAAAAATATAAAATTAAATAGAGAAAAATATTTTAAATATAATATAAAATTATATTATAAAAAATATTTCAATATTTATATTTTTATTATATATTTTATAATTTAATTTTATTATAAAATATTAAAATTAAAATATTATAAAATTATATATAAAAAATTTAAATAATAATTAATTCAATCGATTCCTAATTTATTATTTGTATATATACAAACCAATATATAATAACGTAATTTAGAATAATTATAAGAATTCAAACAAAAAATTTGAAATTTGAAATTTATATAAACTATTATTTAGTATTTCAATTAAAAAATTTATTAATTAGTATATTTTTAGAATTAATTTATTAAAAATTATCAATACAATTATAGATAAATAACTGAATTCTTTATTTGATTTTATATTTTCATTATTATAGAATAATACCACTGTTATTTGTATATTTTATATAATCCAAAATGCATCATTCTAAATTTGTTATTTTTATATTTTTATTCTTCTTATCTAAATGTTTAATAATTTTTTCTTTTATATTATTAATCAAATTTCAATTTGTTGAAATAATTGAATTTCTTCTTTATATATATATTTTTTTATGTTTTTAAAATTAAGAAATAAAGTAATAAAATTTTCCTATAGATTAAATAACAATTTAAAAAAAATAAATATCCCGACGCCAAATGGAATACTTGTAATTTTGTACATTAGAAAATTTTCATCTATTATCAAGAGGGGGAAACATTTCTCCTTGTCGCCGACTTGAAGGCGGTGGTGGCTTGGGTTCTCCAATTTCATTTTCGACTAGATGTGTAGACGTCTCTCATGGGTCGATTCTTTTGAGCTTTGTAGAGAGCGATTCTGGGTAGAGTACAGAAGAAGCGTCAGGCTTTGATGGATAGTCTAGTGATGAATAATCAGCTCTGCTGCCACTTAACAGTTTAAATTGAGTTAATTTTCCGCTATTGCAACTACTACAGCTTCAATTTGACGGGTTTTCAATATCAATTGAAGCTATTTAGCAATGTAAGTCCGATTTCTTATCTTTAGAAATGCTATCTCCTAAATTTCGTAGCTTCAATAGGAAATCTATGACCTATGTCTGTTCAACGCTTTTAGGGGAGCTTTTAAATTGGAAATTCCCTGTCCAACGAAAGTTCTTGAGATCGCAGCAGACCCTGAGCCTGATTGGAGTTTTAACGCTCTGTTATCAGAGCTCAAGTCACTTGAAAAGAAGCTCGATGTCTCCTATAAAACCCAATCTCGGTAACCCATTTATCTGTTTCTCATGGTTGTTGTTGTTGTTATTGTTATTATTGCTCTTGGACTTGCTAAATACATTGTAACTTTTAGAGGCCTTCCAAAGTGGAGGAGTGTGGAAAGGAGGCCTGTGGCATTTACAATGCGCATTTCTGATGATGAGATGGAGGATTCCGAAAGTGAAGCTGAAGAGGATCATGGGCCAAGTTCGGTGGTGGTGACACGGTTTAATTGTGATAATATTTATGTTAGGTATTGGACTAAATGTACTTGTACCTTTGTCTGTTACCTTTTTTTTTTTTTGGCAATCTATCAAGTTTTTTATGTGTATTTTTTTCCTCCTTTCAGTGATAGTGATGACTCTGTTTCTGAGTTAGCTCTCGATGGACAATCCTATTTAATGGATGAAGTAGGGTTAGTGGAAGGTGCCCTATCTGAGCTAAGCCCTCAGCTTCAAATTAAGGTGTGTGGATCTCATATAACTGTCAATTGTTTGTGAGTCTCCATTTAGAAATAGGGTTGATTTTGTGATTATCATGTTAAGCTATGTCATGACCGCCATTGAGCTTTTCAAGCTGGCAAATTAAAAAGAGAGGAGCTTCTCTGGTTTGTATGTATAACAGTGATAAATTGCTTGACTAACAGGAGAATATTAGAAACCAAATCTCAGAATTAGAGGTAGAGTTAATGAGAGAAAGTGGAAAATCTCATTCAGCCTTCACTCGAATTCAGAAGTATATGCAGGCAAGAAAGGAATCAGACCGAAAATTTGATACCCAATATCAGCGTAAAATGTAAGATTCATCTAGTTTGTTCATTTGGTTTCTTTGTTCTCAATGTGACACATTTTCATACTCAAAAAAAGAATAAAATTGTTTGAACTCTTAATGAGCTATTAAGAAACACTGAAAATAGATTGACATTTTTTTTTAAACTGTAGTGCTGAAGCATTGGATAATCACTTAACTGCAATCCAGCGGGATCATGAACTCAAATCACAAATAGAAGAAAGAAGAATAAGAAGTGATGCAGCCCATGAAGAGGCTAAAAGAAAGGAAAAGGCTTTGCAAGAAGAAAGAATGCGTCAAGAGAGAGCTAAAGCAGAAGCAGAGGTTTGTTGATTTAGCATTTTAGTTCATTGATCCATATATATATATATATATATATAGGGACATTGGAAAATATTGCAACTATTGTGATTGTAGTCATATCATTTAATACATGTGACTGTGTAATGTGGTTCTGATATGCATGTCAGAAGTTAAAAGAGGATACTTCTATTTATGGAAGAGTAGACTAAACCACAATTTTTTAAATTCAGGCTAAACGTAAAGCTGAGGAAGCTAAAATGGCTGTTCTAGAAGCGGAGAGAAAAACAGCACAGGAAGCTGCTGAAAAGGAAGCTGCTGAAGCCTCAAAAAGGGTAGCTTCTGTAGTCCCACAAGGCGATGCTTCTGGACAAGTAAATGTTAGTTCAGTAAATAAGAATCTTCTTTCCCAAGGACCTGGATCCAATAGAACTGATAAATCAGAATCAGCAGGTATTCTATATTCTGTTTTTCTTTCCACAATTCCACATAAAATTCAAATTGTATGCTTTCAGAATATCTGATATCACAATATTGCTTTCCTATTTGATATTTGTATCTTAAGTTGGTATACTCTTAGTACTTCAAATTTTCTTTAGGAATATCTTCTTGAAATAGAGAAATCTATTTGCTTTTTCTTTTTTTCTTTCTTTTTTTTACCTTTTCTATTTACATTTCATTAGTTTCTTGGTCATGGCCCTTAGACTCTTTCCATTGAGCTCCACTGGTTGAACCGGAGATTTTATTATCAGATACTGATTTAGGTAGTGAGTGAAGGAATGTAGTTGCTTGTCTTTCCTATTTGATATTTGTATCTTAAGTTGGTATACTCTTAGTACTTCAAATTTTCTTTAGGAATATCTTCTTGAAATAGAGAAATCTATTTGCTTTTTCTATTTTTCTTTTTTTTTTTCACCTTTTCTATTTACATTTCATTAGTTTCTTGGTCATGGCCCTTAGACTCATTCCATTGAGCTCCACTGGTTGAACCGGAGATTTTATTATCAGATACTGATTTAGGTAGTGAGTGAAGGAATGTAGTTGCTTGTACATCATAATCTAATTTTCATTCTTTTCTTTTTTCCTCCAACGTAATGTTGCCCATTATTCTGAAGTTGGTATTGCAAAAAAAAGAAAACGTTTTCTATCCTCTTTGATACCTTTATTATAATCCATTCTTCCTTGTTTTCGTAGACTTCAACCTTTTATATGTTTTGAAAATGCCAAGTTGCAAGATGGATGATTGACTGCTATATATTTAATACGTGCCATCCTTCATCAACATTTTCCATGTTTATGGATCTGGTTCACAGTCTCATGTGTCTCTGTAGTCTTTTCATTTCATGTTTTTGCCTTTAATTCTGATTAAATAATGTCTTCCATACTTCTCCCTTTGTTTATATTATATGTCTTCCATACTTCTCCCTTTTTTACTTTTTCTAAGGTTTTTACCTTCAGCTGACTTTTGAATTGGCCATTTTTATGGCAGCTGACATTGTGAGAGCGGCAGAAAGTGCTTTGAATCTAGAGCAAGGAAGACTACAGAAGCTTAAAAAGTTGGAGGAAGAGAACCAGGCTCTGAAATTGAGCTCTAATGTGGTATAGCTGGCAATTGCAATTAAGATTTGAAAGTTTCTTCCATTTTCTTTATTGAAAAATTACAACTCTAATTTTGGATATTTCACTGCAACTATTTAGCGATTTTGAATTATTTGGATGGTAGTTGTATTTGATATTGGAGTTCTACATTTATATTGCTTAGTGTTAGGACCTATTTTTTGTTAAGACTTTATTGGGCCTTTCTATTAGAGTTTTCTCAAGTACTTTGAACATGTGATTTGCGAAATTGAGGATCTTATATTACTATATGCTTTACATTGAACATGTTGATGTGATTACTGTTTCCTTGGATTTTATGTTGTGCTTCAGCTAGTCATTACTTTCTAGTTATGTGAAACTGAGGATCTTATATTCCTGTATGTTTTTCATTTGATATTCCAAATACTTGTCATATTTGGTTAGGATTTCAGCAACAGTGAAAGGCATATTGCTAGGTTGATAAGACAAATAAGGGGGACACAAGAGAATGTTAGGTAGGCTTTTTCTTGTTTTGGTTGATATTCCTCATGTTTGGAATTCTCATACTCATTTAATTCAATGCATGTGCATTTTTTTCCTTGACTTTTTCAACTCACCTTTGCAGAACAAAATCAAGTGAACTTATTAAAATTTTCAAGAATCCTTCATGTCCTCAGGCTATCAGCGTTGCAACCTTTGCAAGGAAGGTAACTTGATTGGTCTAGTAAAAGTGTTCCTTTTCTGCTGCTGTTTACTGTTGATTTATATGATTCACTGGGATAATGGAGAGATGAAAAATGCTTGGATTCATTCATATGGGTTGTATGAGATCCCTTTATTGTGTTTGTGCTTTATTCAATTGAAAATTTAAGTCAATTGGATATTGTTTCTCCTCGTGATTAGTTTGATTGGCGTATGTACATGGACAATGGAACACACACACATATATATATACAGCTCCTTTTGCATAAACCTGAACTGTAGGATATCGATAGTATCATATCTAATGGAAGTTTGTAACATTACAAATGAGAGGTAAAGAGCAAGGTGTGTGCATGCATTAAGGAAACAATTTGTTATTTATCAGTAATAGGCTTTGAATAATGTTGATGTAACTCTTTTAGGATGCTTTATAGCTCAAAAATTATTTGTTCATTTAGTGTTTTTATGCATTCATGTTACAGCTATCATGCATGTTTTATAACTTGTACACTCAGGATCTGGAAATTGAGGGTGCACTGATGTTTTACAAGCTCTGATATTTACAGGTTGCTTCCCACTGTGAAATTCCTGATAATGCTGCTTTTGCATGTGGCCATGTCATTGTTCTTGTTACCTCACAGGTACTGCTTGTCTGATTAGCTGTTTTCTCTCTCTTCTATTTTGTTATGTCTATTTTTTCTTCGAGTTATTTGTGTTGGGGAGGGGACATAGATTTATGGTTTGCTCACTTGATGCACTACCTAAGGCCTATGGTATTATGAAGACTCCATTGAGTCAGTTAAGTCCCAAGGGTAGTGGTCTATGGTTCTGAAGCGATAACATGTGTGTTTAGGCTATTAGGAGGGAAGAGAATATTTTGCCCCAACTCTTGGAATTCTTGTTTTTTAGCGATAACATGTGTGTTTAGGCTATTAGGAGGTAGGGAATATTTTGCCCCAACTCTTGGAATTCTTGTTTTTTACATATATCATTGATTTGTGAATCAGGTCCCACATGCTATGGATCTTCTTCTGGCCGAGTTCCATAGAGCTTGCATCTATACTGTCCCAAAGCATGTAGTATACTTGAAGGTATGCGACTTTTCAACCCACTAAAACCGAAATATTTTGTTTCAATTTTGAATGGTTGGTTCAGTTTGAATATATTGTAAACCAAGGAGCTCGATTTGGTTTAGCATTATACATGAAAGCTACCAAAAACGATTCATGTACACCCTAGACGCCTCAATTCCCTGTACTGCATACATTGACAAGATTAAGGAGAATGAAACTGGTGAAGAAGTTTCTTCCCCTAAACTATGTTCGATTTGAAGTCTATTTTTTAATTTTCATTTGCAATATATGTTACTGATAAGGTAATAAAAAAGAATCTAATCTGCTATTTCTCAATACTAAATGATTGGACAGCATAATTTTAAAACGCTTCTCCCATTTTAACATTTTTACGTACAAAGTTTTGACCAAGCAATTGTCAGTTCACATGAACAACCATGAACTAGCATTGCATTTATAGCTATTCTCTTTTCTTTCCCAGTTTCATATTGCTTTTTTCTTGCTTTCCTAGTAATCTTGTTCTTTCTCTGAATCATGGTTTTAATGGTTTAAATAGAGAAAGGGACATCACATAGAGTCATCCTACCTTTTTTTTCTGCAATGGATTATAATGTTCACTTATCTGGGTAGCTTGGAGCTTTGGACTTGGCTAAGTATCATATACTTGCACTTGAAACTTGCCTTGATTTTCGCCTGTATAGCTTTGGGGTATCCATCATTCCGCTAATATGGTCAAATTTCACATAAACAGAGAGCAAGAAAAATGCTTGAGCTAGCTAGGATCAGCCACCACAAATAGTTTATTTACCATCCTGTTTTCACGCATGATTTCCAAATAAATTAAACATGAAGCGAAAGAAAAGATCAGCTAGTAATGGATGAAAGACCATTAGTGGCTTTTTTCTTTTTGCTGCTGCTGCGGTCTGCTGTCTGCAATTTCATGTATGCTGAATGTTTTTTTTTTTTTTTGCTTAAAAAAACTTCAGTCAGCATTTGGATCAAAAGAGGCCTACTTCAAAACCATTGGATATCAAGAACATGATGGGAAGATTGAAAGCACAGGAGATTATTTGAAACGATTGGAATCCTACATGAAACTATATGGCGCTCTGGTTCAGGTTTGTTGCTTATCTGTATTATGGTTAAAAAGGACTCCAGTGCTTCACTGTTGGTTGTGTAGCATGCACTATCATGTTGATATTCTAACCCCATTCATTAGTTATTATTTGCGTCATCTCTTTCTTGCTGACAAAGGATGCCTATTTTGGCAGACAGAAATCCAGGGAATCCAGAACACTCATGGTCCAAAAGAAGGCTGGGCATGGCTTGCAAGGTTCTTGAATACTCTCCCAGCAAATATATATACTGCTGTTGCATTGAAGGCATTCCTGCAAGTAAGTTGATATAGATTCTTGATGCACCTATATAATGATTTGTAAAGGATCCACAGAGCTGACAAGAGTCTATGTTTCCATCAGACAGCAGGGTTTGTTCTCTTCAGAAAATACAAATCCCAGTTTAGGAAGATGCTGAACATTATCTCAAATGACTTTCTGAAGGCACTGAAAGAACGCGAAGATCCAAAGCTGAAAGCAGTAATAATAGAGATTGAATCCTACATAGAAGACACTAAGTTCCTTCAGGAACCTGAAGGATGGAGTTTGCAGAGTTCATTGCTATCAAGTGTTATGGTGCCCGACTCAGAACCAAGTAGAGGTTACTACTATTATTGACCAGAAATTCCAGTGTTATGGTGCCTGAATCAAAATAAACGCATCATCTCGGAGAGATGTATTATGTTATTTGTTGCATCGGAAAAGAGAGGAAAAAGGAAGTGCTATTCATGGCTGCTTTAGGCTCTTGATTTTGTCAGGTTGTATTGGCATTTTCCATTGCCTTCATTGTGAGTTTTAGCATCAATGTTGTAGTAATAGTACTTGCAAAGAGAGCCTGGAGAAACCAGAATCATTTGATTATCCGGTCTATAATTTGTACCTACCTTAATTGTCCTACCTGGAATCACTAGATTGTTCAAATTTCTTGAGAGTTGAGAACATCCCAATATATGCAAAAATGGGTTGAGATGGTTTTCTCTTTTCCCCGCTAGAAAGCATCAAATGGTTTAAGGGAGTAGTTTTCCTTTGGCATTTTATCTGCCACGTTGATGCTTTATAACCTTGAAATTTATAATTTTTTATATATACATGAGAGATTTCTTATGACATGTACTATAAATTTATAATTTTTTTATATATTTATAATTTTATTTTTATATAAAATAATAATTAATATATATGTTAAATATAATTTATTATTTTTATCATTAGACTTTTTATTTTCTTACTTTTTGAGATCATTATTAACTTTTTATTTTTTATTGCTTTTTAATATAATATATTATTAATATTATAATAAAAATTTTATTGTATATATATTTTTATTTTAATAATAAATAAAATGTTAAAAATATATTTATAAAAATTAAATTTTTACATAATAAAATAAATTATTGTAAAAAATATATAAATATATTAATCCATGATAAAATGTTATGCAAAAAAATTTTTACTATTTCAGAATAGTGTTAATTTATTAATTTGATAATTTTTTGAAATCATATTTACTCTAATCTAGTTAAAAAAATTATATATTTTTATTTTTCTAATATAAATAATTATATAGAATAAAAATATATGATGGATTAAAATTACAATAAAAAATATCAATAGTAATGAAGCATTAAACAATTAAAGTATTAATATAACTAATATTAGATGAAAACTGTTGCCATCGCTATCCACTGATATTAAAGTTTAGTAAACTCTAATTTTCTAAAAATATAGTTCCTCAAATAGAGTTTATTTTATTTTTATTTTTTTATGCAATTAAATTTATTTATATATGATTTTATACTTAATTAATGTTTAAAATCTTTAAATTTTTTACTCTAAAATTAAAAATCATGCCTATTAATTGAATTTCTTATTTTTTTTTATGCTTATCTTTTTTATTTTATAGCAAGGTTGCATATTTAATTAATAGTTTTTCTTATATTATTTTGAATCTAAAAGATAAAATAAAATATTATAATTTACTCTCCATCAATCAATAATTTCAGATTCAAAATCTAAATATAAAGGAGAAAATGTTTTGTTTCTTTGAGGGGATTTTATAAAAAATATATATATATATATATTATTTTATAAAATAAAGATAATAAAATAAATTAATACCCACACTAGTTTCAAACCAAAAGCTGCCATGCAATAAAAATTAGTGGAACAAACACTCTATATACAAATCTCGGTGGCAATACAGAAAGAATTTATCTTTCTCATGGTCACCCTCCTGCAATAATAAGACTAGTGGTGCATGCGTACAGCAAATCCAATATAATTTGCACCACTAAATTTCTAAACCTTAGCCAAAGTGTAGATTTCCACAATCAAACAAACAGATCTAACATAACCTCCAACGACTAGAAAAAGAAAATGTGGACTACAAGTCCTTATCATCTATCTGCTCTAAAACCAAACACACCCAACAGTCTAAAATAGTCTTTCAATAGCTAAGCTTCTGCCAAAATCACACAGTGAAACAGAAGCTTTGATGAAGAATAATGGCTTCGGGAAGACATTGTTTCAAACTCTTTCTCGAAAATATTTACCAGGTCAACATTTATACACTTCCCCTGCAGCTTGATTTTCCTTTTGACTCATGCCAAAGAATACAAACATATACCAAGATATGAGCCACACTCCTGTCCTGTGCATCTCAAAACTGTTTCCTTCTTAGTGAACAAGAAATAATGAGGAAATACACAAAAGGCTAAGCTGTCCCTGCTTCAGAAAATGAGCATTTGAATCAGCTTCACTGAACCAAACTCACTGGTGGCAGAGACCAATCTCAGAGATGCGTATTGGAGATTATTAATAGAGCCTGATTCTAGTATTTATTGAGCTTCGACAAATGGGGCATGATTGCAAGTCTTCTCCGCACTCGCAACAAGTCTGAAAAATAGGGGGGTCGGCATGGTTATTTTGTTGTGGGATTGATGCAACTGCAAAATAACACAAGTAAACAAATGGTTTACCTGATGCCCGCAACCAAAGGCCATGTCCTTTCTATTAGTAAGACAAATGGGACAAACCTGTAATTTTAAGAAAAAGAGACAGATTAGTAGAAAGAAATCCAGCATTGAAAGAAAGATTGATATATTTGTTCATGCGTCAAGAGATATACAGATTTAAAAGCAAACGTAGCAGAATAGAAAAACTGGCGAATGAAATTGCATTGAATTTCTTTCAAGTGAGGGTTTTCGCACCTGATTATCATAAGTAGAAGTAGAACTTGAATAAGGAGCTGTATTGACAGGCGTATCATATCCAGAAACTGGTGAGTCATATCCAGAGTAGGAAGGTACAGATGAATCATATCCAGAATAAGAAGGTACGCGTTGCTGAAAGCTGCTTGAGCGTGAAGTTTTTCCACTGTTGCTGAAAGAAGATGGTCCACGAAGAGGTGGGGGCAGAGGAACCCTCTCCGAAGCATTCCCTGACCGGCGACTGATTTTCCAATGGAAGCAAAGCAATGAAATTTAGAAAAATTTTAGATAACAAAGACAAAAAGTCTATTAGCAAAAAGCCTGCACATTATGGCTTTGTAATTACCCCAATAAACCAAGCTCAATAGTTGCTTTGTATTGAGCAGGTATTTCCATCAATGCTGCAAGAGCAAACTCTGTCTCCTTTCTGGACTCATTCACATTTTTTGACATTATTTCTGTGAAGTTTACAAACTAAGAAAACAGAGAAAAACAATTGTTCAATTAATCATATCTGAAATATATGAAGAGAAACTTAAAACACTTGGTTAAGTGTACATATATATAAAGCTGCCTACCTGAAAATTATCAAAGGCTCTAGCAGGGATATTGTCATCAAACTCTCTCATCATATCCCAAGGTCCATCACCAACCCCAACTAAAATTATTGATAGAGGGTATTCACTGCAATGAAGCAAGTATATGAGGAAGTGGGTAGGAAAACTCAAGCAACGTATTTTTCCAAAAATGTTTTTGCTCTCTTTTCAATGTTTCAATTTCTTTGGATCTTCTTGGATTACCTTGCTTTTACAATTGCATCAATTGTCTTTTTCTCCTGTGGACTGAGTTGACCGTGCTGTGTATCAACACTCCTTGTTACCTATGTGAGAGTAGTGTAGGAAACTTGCAAATGTCAACTAAAAATGCATCAAAATAAACATTTTTCAGCTTGCAAAATCAACTTTATTAATAGCAAAGCATCATAATCAACTTCAGCTTCATGGAACGATTCACAAACAGCATTTCCCACTTCTGAGGGAGCAAGTTTTAACTACTTTATAGAGAGTTGACTATAGCACATTTCTCATCACCTTTAAACATCAATGCATAACCATATTTCTGAAGCACAAATGATGGTATTATGTTATGTCAGTGAACTACCATGAATTAGAACTGTCCAAGACCTAAGACCCTACAGATGAGGTCAATGAGAGTTGTTAAAGGTATCCCATTCCCTCCCATGTAGAAAAGAAACACTGTTAGCAAGTGAATCAGGACCTGTTCCATGTAGTCCTGGTCTTTAGGATTGTCCTATTCTTTAGCTGATTTTCAGCAAGACTTTTTGTTTTATTGTTAAGCAAGAAGTGGCAGTAGTGGTCACTAGTTTTTAGCTATTCTAAGTTTTGCTGTAACTCTATAAATTTGCAGTTTTGGAATTCAAATATATAACTTTCCTAATTACTAAACTACAACAGTGGTATCAGAGCCCTATTTCTTACGGGATCTGTGAGAGTTTTTTCTGAGTGACTTGTGAGTTTTTTTCTGAGTGTTTATCTAAAATTCTACTGCTGTAAGGAATTTTTTTAATGGAAGGAGAGAGTTCTTTCTCAGTGGTGGCTCCACCAGTGTTTGATGGAGAAGACTACCAGGTATGGGCAGTAAGAATGTAAGCTTTTTTGGAAGCGTGTGATTTGTGGGATGCTATAGAGGATTATGAGGTACCTCCTTTACCAGGAAACCCAACGGTGGCTCAGATCCAAACACACAAGGAGAAAAAGACTAAAAAATCCAAAGCGAAGAATTGTCTTTTTGCTGCAGTTTCTCCTAACATCTTCAGTAAGGTCATGTCACTTGGTTCAGCTAAAGCCATCTGGGATTTTCTGAAGAAAGAATATAAAGGAGATGAAAGAATCAGAGGAATGAAGGTGCTGAATCTGGTTAGGGAATTTGAAATGCAGCAAATGAAGGAGTCAGAAACGGTCAAAGTGTATGTAGAGAGGCTGTCTGGCATTGCAAATAAGGTAAGGATACTTGGAGATGAATTTATGGACAATAGAATTGTTCAAAAAATACTTGTATCATTACCTGAAAGATATGAGGCAACTATTGCTTCTTTGGAAAATACTAAAGATTTGTCAAAGATCAGTTTGGCAGAATTAGTAAGTGCGTTGCAGGCACAGGAACAAAGAAGAATGATGAGACAAGAAGGAACCACGGAGGGAGCTTTGCAAGCCAAATGGCAGCAGAATTCTGGAGACAAAAACAAAAGGTGGAGAGGAAAGAAAGGAGCAGCAGGCAATTCAGAATATGCTGCCACTGAAAGCAACTCCAACACTAGCAGCAAAGGAGGAAAATTCCCTCCTTGTCAGCATTCTGGCAGAAAAAACCATCCTCATTACAAGTGTTGGAGAAAGCCTGACATGAGATGTAGAAAGTGTAAGAAGCTTGGGCATGCAAAGATAATTTGCAAAGAGAAAGAAACACAGCAGCAGGGTGAAGCTCAAGTTGCAACTCAACAAGAGCCAGAACAACTCTTTGTTGCTTCATGTTTTGCGTCAAAGACATCAAGCAAAAATTGGCTTGTTGATAGTGGTTGTACAAACCATATGACCAATTGTGAGGAGCTGTTCAGAGAGCTTGGCAAATCTGCAAGTTTAAGGGTCAGAATTGGAAATGGAGATTACATCACAGTAGAAGGAGAAGGGACGGTAGCCATTGAAAGCCCTACTGGTATTAAAATAATTTCAGAAGTTCAGTATGTTCTTGAAATTGACCAAAATTTGCTAAGTGTGGGACAGTTGCTGGAGAAAGAATTTAAGCTTGTGTTTGAAAATAAAATGTGTCTGATCTCTGATCCTAGAGGTCAAGAATTGTTCAGAATTAAGATGCGGCAAAGAAGTTTTTCTCTGAATCCTTTGGAGGAGGAGCAAACGGCTTTTCCGTGTCAATTTACTTCCGCAGACACTTGGCACAAACGGATGGGGCATTTTCTTCATCAAGCTTTGCTATTCATGCAGAGAAATGATCTTGCAAGAGGTCTATCGAATCTGGAGGAGCATCTCACAAGTTGCAAAGCTTGTATGCTTGGGAAACAAATTAGATTTCCATTCAGAACATCTACATGGAGAGCTACAGAGAAATTGCAGCTAATTCATACTGATCTATGCGGTCCGCAGTCAACTCCTTCACTAAATGGCAGCAGGTATTATATAGTCTTTATTGATGATTTAACAAGAATGTGCTGGATATACTTTATGAAATTTAAATCGGAGGTTGCTGAAATTTTCATAAAGTTTAAAAATTGGATTGAAAACCAAAGTGGCTGCAGAATTCAGGTCATTAGATCAGATAATGGCACTGAATATACATCGGAGAAATTCAATTTAGTTTGTGAAGAAGCTGGAATTGAGCACCAACTCACTGTCCCCTATTCTCCACAACAAAATGGGGTCAGTGAAAGAAAAAATAAAACCATTATGGAGATGACCAGGTACTTGTTGCATGAGAAAAATCTTCCAAAAAAATTCTGGGCAAAGGCGCAAATACTGCTGTTTTCTTGCTGAATAGACTGCTTACAAGAGCAGTGGGAAAGAAAACTCCATATGAAGCTTGGCGTGGAGTCAAACCTGATTTAACCAATCTTAAAATTTTTGGTTGTCTCTGTTTTTCACATGTTCCATAGGTAAAAAGAGACAAACTTGATGAGAAGGCTGAAGAATGAGTTTTTGTTGGTTACAGTTCGGTGTCTAAAGCCTATAGAATTTTTCTTCCTCGGACAGAAAAAATTATAACCAGCAGAGATATTCAATTTCTTGAAAGTGAACAATGGGACTGGAATGAGGAGTCTCAAATAAAAAAACAGATTGTGTCCTTTGTTCCTGATGAACTAGAAGATGATCAACCTGTCAGGGGAACAAGAACACTCTCAGACATTTATCAAAGGTGCAACATTGCTGTTTGTGAACCAGCTGGTTATGAGGAAGCAAAAATTGACAAAAATTGGGTGAAAGCAATGGGGGAGGAGCTGGCTATGATAGAAAAAAATCAAACATGGGAGCTAGTAGTAAGACCTCAAGATAGAAAAGTAATTGGGGTGAAATGGGTTTTCAGGACAAAGCTAAATCCTGATGGCTCATTGAACAAGCATAAAGCAAGGCTAGTGGTGAAGGGCTATGCACAAATTTGGGGAGTTGATTTTTCTGAAACTTTTGCTCCCGTAGCAAGGCTGGACACAATCAAAATACTGTTGGCATTGGTGGCACAACAAGGTTGGAAGCTTTTTCAGCTTGATGTGAAATCGGCTTTTTTGAATGGTACTTTGCAAGAAGAAATTTTTGTAGAGCAGCCCGAAGGTTTTACTGTGCCCGGACATGAAGAAAAGGTCTGCTTGTTAAAAAAGGCTCTTTATGGGCTAAAACAAGCTCCACGAGCTTGGTACAGCAGAATAGATGATTATTTGCTGAAATTAGAATTTGAAAAAAGCTTAAGTGAATCAACTTTGTATGTTAAAAAGGTTGATTCTGAAATTGTAATCATCTCTTTCTATGTACATGATTTGCTTGTTATGGGTAATAATGTTGCAAAGATTGAAGAATTCAAGCAGGAGATGATGAAAGTTTTTGACATGACAGACCTTGGTGAAATGAATTATTTTCTCGGAATGGAAATAAAGCAAGTTCAGAATGATTTTTTTATATGTCAAAAGAAGTACTAACTGTCACGGACCCGCATTTTGACACTCAATTGGGACCATGCGGCACTTGACTTGAACGCCTTCAAGCCAAGTCAGCCTTGAGGATCACCCAATTCCCTGTGAATATGAATATCCTAATTAGTCACGGTTTCACTCGCGAACAACAAAGCCAACAGGCAGCATTCAATTAGAAGCCTCACAGTAGGCACAAAGATAAAAACTGGACATGAGAATTCATGAACAGGCTACTTATTTTATTCCAAGGGCAAAATAGTAATTATACATTATCACCAATACCATCGTTACAATAATTCTCACCTCCCTTGTAGATAGGGGGGACGGTCTACAAAGAGTGAAAGCACAGCTCAAGATCTCCGTATGCCTATGGTAGCCAACTGGGCCCAGCCCCTGCTGGTGGGCGACTAGTCACTCCCCCCTAAAGAGCCTTAGGAACAACTTGGCTTGTGGCAGGAGGAGACATCAATATGTCTCATATGACACACCCCTCTAAATAAATAATCTAAAGGGAATTACAGAAATCTGACACGACACTTGGCTTACTTCTATTTTACACTAATTTATCCCAATATTATTTCTCGAAAACTCTACTGTTGGAAAATTACAGTTTTGGTCCTTGAGATTCTAGGACCCTAACACATCGGGTCCACCACGCCCGAGAATTTTTTTCAATGTTGAATCGAGAGGTAGAGGTGGAGAGGGGGCTAACAAGCTTATTTGCAGGCTGTACCGATGCCCACGTATGGCCTAGTGCATGCCCAAGGAAATTCTGAAGAGATTCAGAATGGGTGAATGCAAAAGCGTGAATACTCCAATGAATCAAAAAGAGAAGTTGCAGAAAGAAGATGGAGCTGAAAGTGCTGATGAAGGAGTGTATAGAAGCCTGATTGGATGTTTAATGTATCTTACAGCAACAAGACTTGACATTTTGTATCCTGTAAGTGTCCTATCCAGGTTTCTGAATTGTGCCAGCAAAATACACATGATGGCAGCTAAACGTGTGCTTAGATATCTCAAAGGAACTCAAGACGCGTTAAATTCAACAAAAGTCAGAATTTCAAGCTTCATGGATATTTTGACAATGATTGGGCAGGGTCCTTTGATGATATGAAAAGCACTTCTGGTTATTGTTTTACTTTTGGGTCATGGTGTTTTTCTTGGTGTTCCAAGAAACAGGAGATTGTGGCACAATCAACTATGGAAGCTGAGTTCGTAGCAGCAACAGCTGCTGCTAATCAAGCACTATGGCTTAGGAAGATTATGGTGGATTTGTAGCTGAAGGAAGATGACAACACTGTGATATTTGTAGATAACCAAGCTGCCATAGCTATATCTCAAAATCCAGTGTTCCATGAAAGAACTAAGCATTTTAATGTTAAGTTTTATTGCTTGAAAGAAGTCCAAAACAGTGGTGAAGTGAAGTTAGTGTACTGCAACACAGAAAATCAGATCGCAGACATATTTACAAAATCACTTCATGTTAGCAGATTTGAATTTCTAAGCTGGGAGTATGCAGCTCCTGATCCAAGAGGAGAATGTTAGCAAGTGAATCAGGACCTGTTCCATGTAGTCCTGGTCTTTAGGATTGTCCTATTCTTTAGCTGATTTTCAGTAAGATTTTTTATTTTATTGTTAAGTAAGAAGTGGCAGTAGTGGTCACTAGTTTTTAGTTATTCTAAGTTTTGCTATAACTCTATAAATTTGCAGTTTTGGAATTCAAATATATAACTTTCCTAATTACTAAACTACAACAAACACGTCAAATTTTGATGATGATGATATGCAATGTTTCAATTATTGTAACTCATAGAATAATATATAATAAAGCTGACTAGTTAAACATTCTACGATTCTGGCAATCCTAACTTGCTCTGAAAGAGAAAGGTCCGACTTGATGTTGACTTACCTGTCCATCAGCAATTATCAACAGAACATGGTACTGTCCACCACTTTGCTCAACAATAGTAATAGCCATGTCAATTATGGGCGCAAAAGATGTTGGTCCTGCCATAGAAATATAAAAATGTGCATTAAAACTAGGTGGTAGAACATGATTAATGCAGTAACATAGACAGACTAATGGAATAATAGAAGCCACACCTGCAAGTCTAAGTTGGGGAACAATTTCTCTGTATCGCGTCAGCACTTCCTCAAATCCATTACAGAATTTTTCATCTTGATGAAAACTGAAGACATCTTGATCATGCGTTGATGCTGCAAAATACAAAAGACAAATATGATCTCCACATTCCAAATCTTAATTCTATACGGAACAGCCAAGAGAGCGCTTCAGATGAAACTACCATCTCCAAAACCAAAACAAGGAATTAAGTTATCCTCATCAAATGCAGATAAAGTCCGGCCAATAATTGATATTGCCTGTTCATATGGATTTTGCCCATTGCCAATGTGATGTAAGCTTCGTCGATTGAATGATCTTGCCCCTGTCCACTCGTTACTTTTTGTGAAATCAATGCCAACAATGAGATTAGAAGACTCCAGGCCAGATTGAGCAAGAGCAGCAGTAACCTGTACTTAACAATCTCAATTATTTACCGTCACAAGTTCAGTACTGAAATTATCTAACAAAGAGGCATTTTTCCATGGAAAAAATATGCACAACAAAAAATTATTAAAGAATATGCAGAGAGATATTAAAGTAGCAGAATAAAGAAAAATGAGATAAGTTCTGGGATTTAATAAATTGATCATATATTAAATTCCTCCCAAGTTCCTGATCTCCTAATGTTATAAATATCAACAACATGAACCTCCATCTGAATGCCCCGACAAAAGTTTTCTAGAAACATTTTTACACAACTTGTCGTATTTTTGTCACCATCATTTCAACCACAACAATCCATCTCATGCTTTAATTGCATTTTTCTGCTTAATAATACAGAAATTTTAGATTCCATTTGGTTGTCACAGATTTTCAAAGATGAGATATTTAAATTGACACCATATTGAAAATTTTACAATAAATTTTATAATTTTCACTTGACACATAAATTTAAATGCACAACCACTTAAATGGACTATTCAGTAATTTACTAGCATCTTATAGTGCCACATGCATACTTCTAAACATGATAATATTTCAAACATTGTCATGTCAAACCAAATTCACACCCTTTTCAGCAATATCCTTCAGGCTTATCCAAAACGTAGGGTCATAAAAATCCCATACAAGGATTGGCAGTCATTGGCTACTCCTCTCCTGGTGTCCCCTTCCAAAAATGTTATTTCCATTCTGCTCACCAGCTCAACTTAAATATGATGAAAATAGCTTCAAAAAATGGTACTTGGCAGCTAAATTTGCATCGAGGGATTTGTTGTGACCCACAATCAACCAGAACAATTCACCCTATAATTTGGTCGCACTATTATGCTGATAACCAAAGATTTTCAAGTCAACAAACTATCTATACTCAAGATCAGAAGCTTAATATCACTATTATCATCATCAATATCTGTACCCAACACCCCTCAGTAGATCATGGTCCAATCTCAACCAAGAACTAACCACAGCTATACCTTCATATCTATCCCTCACCTTGGCCTTCAACTGTCTAGTCACTAGAGCCCTTCAATCTTATTGCATAAAGGGTAAGAACAAAAAGGTCAATAAAAAACAGAAATATATCACAATTCATAAATATACTGAAGAATCATTGTCCAACCTGATCCAAGGTCTTGTAATCATCAGAAATCCTGGAGTACTTCCTATCCAACCTCCTCTGTGGCTGAGGCCTTTCTGCTTCATAACTGTAAGAAGTAGAGGGCTGGTGGTGCTGAGGCATGTAATATTGGTTTTGTTGAGGAGATTGGTATGGATATGGTGATGCTTGTGGGTATCCGTACTGATTCCATGATGATGATGATGGAATATGTCTCCCACTCGACCCTTTTGAGCTCTTCCCTCCCATCAGCTAAAGAGCCCTTCCAAATTTCAATACTCAAAACCTCTCTCTCTCTCTCTCTCCCCCTTATCAACTGCTCCAGAAATTTGCAATAATGGCGAATTTGGAGTATTAAACTTGGCTACTGTGGACTTATTTAACTCGTCAAACTGAAGAAGGTAAAGGTAATTTATAAGGAAGTTTCTGAGTGGACCAAGAAAAATAAATCACAAAAATGAAAAAAGACCAAAACAATTATAAGTCGTCTAAACAAATGATCAATTCAAAGATCTGCAGAGAATGAAAATGTTCTTCAAATACCACTTACCTGTAAATTGGATGGAAAGCTAGATAAAAAGAAAAAAAGAAACCTAAAGCAAAATATATAAAAAAAAAAAACGAACAGTATCAGAAGAGAAGCTCAAATGGATTTTGATTGATGTTTGAGCAGGCAAGATAAGGACACTGAACTGATAATGGAAGCAAGCAAAGTATATCAAAACATCGATACAAGTAAACTCACAAGCAAGCAAAAAACCAACCTTTCTTGGTCAACTCCAATTGTGGCAGCTACTGTTCATCAAAAGATTACAAATTCAAGTGAAAATTTTGAGATTGCGATTGATTAGAACAAGCTAGCAGAAAGAAATGCTAAATCATTTGCATTGATAAGAATGATAATTATTTAAAAAAAAAAAAAAACTCTGGACATGGACAGAGAACCCCACAGCGCAGATGGGTCTCTTTTTTTGTTTTTTTAAATGTAGATATAAATAATGTATTGGCCTAATGAATGAATCTCTTAAGTGGGTTTTGAGTTTCAACTTCAAATTTTTGTTTTAAAATTTGACAGGGGGATATTATCCCAACAATATAAGAGGGGTTAAATATTTTAAATTTTAAATTTATTTTATTTTTAAATTATTATTAAAATATCAAATAAAATCATCACTTTTCTTAATAATTTAATAGTAAAATTTAATTTAATTTATATTCTTCGAATTAATATTAATTGAATTAGTAAATTCTAAATATTAAATAATTTTTAAAATCTATTTTCTACGAAATTTGGGGAAAGGAAAGAAGAGTCGAAGCATGTTGATTGAGTTTAGGTAACTTGAGAAGGAAAATTGAATTTTCCATCATTTCCTTTGCTAATTTTTCTACAAGTTAAAACATTTTAAAAGACAACAGGAATTGAGGTTTGGTAAGGAATGTGGAGGAAGAGTACTTGTTAGGTAAGCAAAAGGGGTGACACGTGCAAGATGCAATAGCACGTGTGAACATGTTAACATTTAAGTCCAAAATTCTAAAACTTGTTTTTAAACTATATAACGAATAAAAAAAATATTAAAATTTATTTTTTTTATTTAAATTTGTTTCTGAATTACATTAAAAAAATCATCATTTATCAAAATATTAAGCTATGAATTATTTTTTTTAAATTTTATTTGATTTTATTTAATATTTTTTATTTTAATTTTATATTTGAGTGATAATATGGAGAAAGACATGGTTCATAAGCAATTTGGAATTACTATATAATCCTAACGTGTATAAACTTTATCTAATTTTTAATATTTATCTAATATTTATCTAATTAGATAAATTAATATTTATCTATTTTTTATTAATATTTATCTATTTTTTATTAATTAAGTACATAATACTCGAATGTGTATAAACTTTTCACATAGAGAAGAAGGAAGGCGACAAAGGTGCGGGGAAGTGACGTGTCCACTTCCAATAGGTCACCACCAACACTAGTCACGGGCGAGAATTTTTTTTTGTTTTTCTCGCTCGATCTACTGTAAGTTCAAGACAGAGAATGAATCTGTAATAAATTATGATACAATAATATAAAAATTTAAATAGAAATGCTGTTTGGCAGGACTGTGAAAGCCAATAGTTCTAAAAATATTTTTCTAAATAATTAAAAAGATTATTTTTAATATAACTTTTCCTTTTTAATATAATTTAAAATGATTTTTTTTTCTAAAAACACTTTTTTATCTTTCAATATTAATATTAAACAAACTCTTAATTTCTTTTTTAGGATTTAAAACTTACTCTTTAAATATTTTTATTATTAACATGTTAATTTTTTATTTTTAAAAATTTATTAAAATATTTTTATTTTTTCTTTTCGTAAATAAAATACCATTCGTCCATTTTAACTGTTAAAAATATAGCAAAATATCAAATTATCTCATTCTTTTCCTCTCCCTTTTCTTCTTATTCTTCATCGATTTTTCCTTTCTTTCTCTTTTTCTTCGATTTTTTTTTTTATATTCTTCTTTTTCCTCTTCTTCTTATTTAGTTTTTCTTTTTCTTCTTTTTATTTGGTTTATCTTTTTCTACTTTTTTTTTATTTGGTTCTTTTTTTCTACTTTATCTTTAATTTTGTTTTCCTTTTTTTAAGAATGAGAAAAAAAATAAAAAAATAAAAAAAAATATTTTAATAAATTTCTGAAAATATAAAGGTTGACTTGTTAATAATAATAATATCTAATAATTAAATAAAAAATTTTATTTGAGGGTAAAATAGAATTTTAAAAATTTTCTCATTCATCATTTATCTATTTTTAATAAAAAATAACAAAAAAATTATTTAATTGACGAAAAAAAAGATATTTTAATATATTTTTAAAAATATAAGGACTGATATATTAAAAATAATAATAATAATAATTAAAAACTAAATAATAAATCTCCTTTTTTCTAAAAAATATAAATATATAAATTATTTTTAAATTTTAATTTTTATTATTGATATTGTTTCATTCTATTCTAATATGAATCCTTCATTATAGATATATAAAATATTCATTATAAATATATAAAATAAAAAAAATATCGAGTGAATTGATTTGATAAATTTTTTAATAATTGTAGAATATAAAATTATATAAAAAAATAATATTTTGATATAAATAATATTGTTATTTTATTAAAATTTTGATATAATTTAAATTATTAAAGTCTAAATTTAATATATTTAATATCAATGTACATCAATTATAAATAATTGACCCCAAATTATTTTTTATTTAGGCTTCTAGAATTATAGTTCAACTACACGTTACTACGAAGTATTGAATTTCATACTTAATTATAACACTACTTTAGTCAATTACAAACACTCGGTCTTCTTATTCTATTGATATTGAATTTTATTAAAATAATTAATTTAATTTCGGGGTAAGAAAAAGGAAGATATGACTTTAAATCAATATTTATATATTATTTATATTTTAATTTCAAATATCCTTAATATATAGTTTCATATAATATATAACTAAATAAACTATATATTTGTATATAGGTGGAAATATATTTAATTTAAGATGTGTTAAAATTATACTTCAACTTAAATTATATATAATAATCAATTAAAGGGCTCCAATGGAATAATATGAATTATTTTTAAAAAATACTATTTAATTTTTATAATATGAAAAATTTATGAGTTAATTTGTTATATTTGAAAAATCATAATAAAATATTTTTAAAATTTTAAAAAATATACTAATCAATATATATATTAACTTTAGTCATTAGTAAAATTTTAAAAATCTTTTATATTCAACTGTTAAAATTAATAAATATTTTAAAAATTTTAAAAATATTTTAATATATTTTTTAAAATTATAAAACGAATAAACACAGTAATTATCAATTTAAAGTAACTTTATTTTTATAGAATTAAATTAAAAAAATTAAAATCAACTCTGTACGAGTATTTGTTTTATAATGAATTGATTTTAATATCTTTATTAGAAAACTTGTATTCTTATGCTTGTATTTTTTTTATTTTAAATAAGAAATTCTGAAGTAAATAATTAAATTAAATTGGCTATTAAAATTTAATATATTATAATAATATTAAAATTTTTAAAAATAATTTAATGTATTTATTTGATATAACCGAAAATAAATTGAAAATGATTTGTCACTATAGAAAAAATGGAGTGATTGGTGTCTATCGACCGCCACTCCGATACTCTAAGTCCATAAATTATCAAATAAAGTAAATATATGTAGATTGCGTGATCTTAAGAAGCGTGTAAAAATATTTATTTTAATTTTTGTGTATATTTATTTTTATATTATAAAAAATATATAATTAATTGGTGAGAAATTCAACTAGTATTGACGGTGAATAAAAAATCACGTAATTGTATGCGTAATATGATCTGTTGTATAATATTTTTCAACAGTATCTTAGATGTTATGAAAGATTTGATCGGATAAAAGGGACTTAGACGTTATGAAAGGCTTGATCAAGTATAAGAAAGTAAATTTTGTATCCTTTCTTTTTCTTATGGATAAAATTTGAATGATCGAGAGTCATAAATTAAGCGAATATTATATCTTATCATTATTATAAAGCCAATATTATATTTTATTATTATTATAATTATATTATACGGTAAAAAAAATATTTTTCTCATTCTAATTAGTTAATTAATAGAATTATAAGTGAGAAATATAATATTTTTCCTGACATAAAATACAAATTGGGATTACTTAACTTTTGCTGCACAACCTTGTCATTATCAACACTTATTGGAAATGCTTAACTTATGGTAACATCAATAGTTGGTTGGTTCTAAGTTTTTAAATATAACTTTTCTTATTTAGAAAATTTTCAAGACGCATTTTATTTAAAAGTTCAAAAATATTTTCAATATGAACTTCAAGTATTGTAATTCAAATCTGGCTTTGGTTAAATCAAAATTGTTTCCTTCTCACTCCGAATCAAGTGATTTCAAATCTAATATTTTTTTTTGCTTTAAAAAAAGTTCAATTGTTACTTTTAATTTAAAAAAAGTTCAAATCTAATACTTTTACTTTTCAAATTGTTTCCCTTTTGCTAAGAGGGTATGGCTTGCGTCTTCGATTGGATGGTTTTTTCCTTAGTCGATGTCGTTTTTGGCATGGTTGTGCTCAGTTTTGCAGCTGGTGAGAAAGGAAGACCAAGCTATGGTGGTAATGATCTGCTGGGCTCTTTGGCAGGCACGGAATGATGTGGTCTGGTCTTCGAAGTGGTCGAGCCCTGCTGCTGTGGTGTATCGGGCTAGGACAATCCTCTACGATTGGTGTAATGCGCGACACGTTGATGACAGTTCTTCTGATGCTGTGCCAGCTCCTCCGCCGTTACATTTCTGGGTTCCACCGCTTCAAGGATTCTTGAAAGCTAATGTAGATGCAGCAGTCTTCCCTGATGGCTTCATTGGAGTTGGTGGAGTGCTTCGCTCATATGATGGCTATTTTGTTGGCGCTTGTCAACATAGACTCCTTGGTTACTTCTCTCATAAAACAGCTGAGCTAATTGCCATTAGAGAAGTTCTGAGTTGGATTAAGAAGCTGGGTTATGATCAGATAGTGTTGGAATTAGATGCTCTTACGGTAGTGAAGGCTTTGCTTTCTTCTTCAACTTCTGATTTTTCTAGTTTTGGGTCCCTTGTTGATGATTGTAAATCTCTAATAGCAGAGATGAATTCAGTATCTGTGAGTTTTGTTCCTCGATCTGCCAATAGTGTGGCACATCTTATAGCTAGAGCTGCCTCTACTATTTCAGACAGGATGGAGTGGCTGACCACTCCTTCACAATTGATTGTTCATGCTTTGATGTTGGACTTCCAAATTTGAATGCAATTACATTTTTAGTTAAAAAAAAAAAGGAAGCCCTTTTCCACTTTACTTCCCCTTGCTGCAAAAAAAGATGGCATTGAAATCGGTTTTTCAATTTGTTTCTACTTATTTTTTTGAATGGCAAAAATTTGTTTATGGATAAATAAGATTCCATATATAACTTAAACCAATGCAAAAAGTCTACTGAACATAATTTGTTTATACTTATACCTTTAAATATAATTTGTTCTAATTTTCTAAGATTTCTCTTTCTCGTTTTTAATTAATGTTAGATTAATGAATTAAAAATTATTGAAATTGAAATACTTATTGAATTCTCTATATAATGTATTTGTAGTTTAATTTTTTTATAATATTAAATTTATACTAAACTTTTTTTTTTCAATAGGTTGGGATGGAGAAATAAGAGTCGATTCCGCCTTGTCACTCCAATTTCACTCAGCCAAACTGCACTCTCCTTAACATATGAATTAAACCATACTGATAGAAATAAGTAAAATTCTAAACATGGAAATGAAGTGAAACTAGGATAAAACGACACAAAAAGCCAAACAAATGACATCGTTTTAATTTTTGGTGTTTGGAAAAGGAATGGGAGGAGGGCAAAGCAGAGCAATTGAAAATTTAATTCTACAGTGGAAACGTCTCAGTCCCATAGAGAAAATGGCCCAATCCAACCTCTAAATAAAAAAATAAAATAAAGTAAAAGAAGAAGAGGTCCGATGAGCCTTTACATCACTAAGACAGCCCAACCCGCAGACTAAAACAGCCCAATTATCCTTGCATTAAATTTTTAGAAAATTTAATTTCTATAAAAACTCACTATTTATTTTTTTTTTATTTTAAAAAATATATTAAAACATTTTTAAAAAATTTATAAATTAATTTTTTATTAATTATTTTATTATTTAATTTCTATAATTTTAAATTTTCAGTATTATAATAGAAGTTAAATAGTAATTTTTCAATAATTTTGCTTCTGAGTTCCACTGCCAAAGTATAGTTGACGCGTTTCATGTGAAATATTGTCTCTATTTGTCACGTTCCAAAAGTTTTGTAAAAATATAACTTCAATTAATTTTTTAAAAAAAATTTTTACTAGGGCTTATTTAACTTAACTCCTTATTTCATTGCAATCCAAAATTTTAATTTTATTTTATAAAAGTTACTCGATTTTTTATTTAAATTTCAGAGAATAAATCTCATTAAAATTAATTTATATATTATTATATATAAAATGTGAATAATTTAAGATAATAAAAAAAAGATAAAATAAAAATCAGAGGAAGTATTATACTAAATTACTAATTTCGCATACTGAAATCATGTAAATCGATATTTGTGTAATCTATTAACACATGGATAAGCGGCGGAGTCCGACCGTTGACGCTCTCGTTCTCTACAAATCCAATAACGAAAAAGGTCGTAGCACCGTTTCAAACATGAAAGCCTATGCACCTGCGGCGTACCGAAATAACAACTCGCTATATAAATATAATTAACTCTATTTTTTCAAAATCTTTTCGGTGAACTTTCTTCCACGACGAACGGAGAAACAGAGACAGGTTGGTTGGTAACTTTCGTTGTTTGTTGCCTTCTGTTAAGGTTCTTCTTCTTCCTCTTCCCGTACTCAGACCTGCGCGACTCATCTTCGTTTACTCTTCAATTCCATTTAGCTTCTGAGCACGATAAAGAATTTTGTCGGTTGAAACTACCAAGTCAGCGTTCACTTCCAGCATTGATTTTTCTTTCATTCCAAGCAATCGTGTACTTTGGTTTTCTTCTAATCCGGCTTTCAGGGATTACCCAATACTAGAAATTGTGTTAATTAGGCATTGAATAATAAGTATTATGAATTGATCACCCCCTACTGTAGTGAGTTTATTATCGGATGGCCAGTGGTGCCGGTGACCATAACGACGCTGTTTTGAGCGATGTGGAGGGGGAGGATCCGGTTCCCATCGTTATTAGAACTCCGAACTTGGATGATGTATCTGTAGAAAGATATGGCGAGCTCCTCGTAGAGCTCGATCGCGAGAGAGCTGCTCGCGAGGTAGCTGAGACGTCCAAATCCGAATTGCAGGTTAAATTCAATCGGTTAAAGGCGCTTGCGCATGAGGCGATTAAGAAGCGAGACGAGTGCGCGAGCCAGCGGGACGAAGCCTTGCGCGAGAAGGAAGAAGCTTTGAAAGAGAAAGAGAGAGTATCTGCGGAATTGCTTGAATTAAGTAAGTTAAAGGAGGAGTCTGTGAAGCAGAGAGAGGAGATTGGGAAGCAATTTGATGAGGCGGTGAAAGATAGGGATGCATTGCAATCGGAGATTGCGAATTCGAGGCACATGCTAGTTAGTGGAATTGAGAAGATATCTGGTAAAGTGAGTAACTTCAAGAATTTTGCTGCGTTGGGGTTGCCTAGTTCGCAGAAATACAATGGATTGCCGGCTGTTGCTTATGGGGTTATTAAGAGGACAAATGAGATTGTTGAGGAGCTACTTAGGCAGATTGATGCCACTGCAAAATCTAGAAATGAAGCAAGAGAACAGATGGAGCAGAGGAATTATGAGATTGCCATTGAGGTTTCTCAGCTTGAAGCTACAATCAGTGGATTAAGAGATGAAGTAGAGAAAAAGAATTCATTGATTGATAATTTAGAGAAGAATGTCGTGGAAAAGGAAGGGAAGGTTTCAGAAATAGAGAGACAAATGTTTGAGAAGACAAATTTAGTAGAGAATGAAGCTTTGGAGCTGAGGAAGTTAATTAGCGAGTATGATGATAAGCTGAGGAATTTGGAGTCAAGAATGGAATTACAGAGGCCTTTATTGATTGATCAGTTGACTTTGGTGGCAAAAATTCATGACAGGCTTTATGATGTTATTAAGATAGTTGATACTAATCATTTGGATTCGCAGCTGTCAGAGTCCCTGTTTCTTCCACAACAGACAGACATGGCGGAGAACATACGTGCCTCTTTAGCGGGGATGGAATCATGTTATGAGTTAACTAGAATCGTGGTGGAAAAAACAAGGGATTTGTTGGAGGAGAAGACTCATGAAGCAAAGAGTTTCAAGGAAACGTTAGGTCGATTGGTTAAGGAGAAAGTACACATTGGATCTTTACTTAGAAGTGCTTTGTCAAAGAGGATGAAATTGGACCAATCTTCCAAAACGAACGAATTGTTCAAAGCTGCAGAGAATGGTTTAAGAGAGGCTGGCATAGATTTCAAATTTGATAAGATTCTCGTGGATCATAAGCTTCCAACTTCACAAAATAAAGATGGCTCTTTAGATATGGAAGAGGATGAAATATTTACTTTGGTATCTGTTCTTTAGAATTTATTTGCTTAATTTATCTTAGAGACTTCCTTTATGTATTTCATCCTAATTTGTCCTTGCATTCATATTTGTGCACAGGCTGGTGCTTTGGAGAATATTGTCAAGACATCTCAGCTTGAGATCATTGAGCTGCAGCATTCTGTGGAGGAATTGAGGTACTTCTAACATTCCTGAACTCATAAGGCTGAATATGACAGTGATCCCCCCCCTTTTTTTTAAAAAAAAAAAAACCTATTTAGGCATTCACCAGATATTTCTTTCTTTTATGTGCCATGTTACTATGTTAAGGGCAGAAGCGAGTTTACTTAAAGAGCACGAAGAGGCTCAAGCAAAGGAGCTGGACCATAGATTGCATAGAATAGAGGAACTTGAAGAGAAGGAGAGAGTGGCAAATGAAAGTGTGAGTTGTTATTGTTTGTCAGTCAGTTTGATAATTTAATACTTCTTTTTCATTGGATGCTATGAATTTGTGACAGTTGAACTAGTTTTAGGAAAATCCATGACTTCTTCTTTGTCCCTGTAATTGAAACCATTATCAACTTTCCTCCTCTGGCATTATAGGTTGAGGGGCTAATGCTGGACATTGCTGCTGCTGAAGAAGAAATTACAAGATGGAAAGTAGCAGCGGAGCAAGAGGCTGCTGCTGGTCGAGCTGTTGAGCAAGACTTTGTCGCTAAGGTATGATAAAAACTCGGTCATAAAATTATATTGACCTATTCATCTGATGTTTTGTTGGCCATATTAACAACACTTGTTTCATATATGGAATTTGATTAGATCTTTTGAATAAACTTGTTATGTCTCTGAACTTTCAAATACAAATGATTGTCCTTGGTGGGAGAGAATAATTTAGAGCTAAGTGACATCTTTTCAAAAGCTTGCGAAATCTTATTGATAAGCAAAACATTATAGTGTTGGCTGAAGACGGGATAAAGTGTTCAACTAGAAAATTGAAAACTCGAGGCAATGAGAGAATGAAAATTTGCAAATTTATATTTGAGTTTAAGATCTAATTTCCATTTTCCCAAATTCAATAGATCTAGTATCAATGTTTGGGTACTTGTAAACTGAAACATGTGAAGCATCACTGATTTTTGTATCATGGCAATGTGATGTCCATGTTGTATCTAGAGCAGTGAGATAGATGAAGCAAATATTATAGTTTCATTCTCATTTAATACTCTTACTAAGGTTTCTGTTCCTAATTACTATGTCCTTGTTTATGCACATGCAGCTGTCAGCAGTTAAACAGGAACTTGAAGAGACAAGGCTAACCATGTTAGAATCAGAGAAAAAGCTAAAACTCAAAGAAGAGACGGCTGTTGCTGCCATGGCAGCAAGAGAGGCTGCTGAGAAGTCATTGAGATTGGCTGACATGAGGGCATCTAGACTGAGGGATAGAGTGGAGGAGCTCAGCCGTCAGCTTGATGAGTTTGAAACTCGAGAAGACTCAAGGGGTCGAAATGGTCCTAGATATGTATGTTGGCCATGGCAGTGGCTTGGACTTGACTTTGTGGGTTTACGCAAACCTGAGGAAGAACAACAGACTTCAAATGAAATGGAGCTTTCTGAACCCCTTTTATGATTATACCTTTTCCCTTTGTTCATCTTTTCTTTCTGCTGTATTTATTTTGAACTTTCAAATTCTTTACACATTCAAGAAATGGCAGTTTGTTACACACTTCTTCAAGGTTACCTTGTTCTGTTATATTGGTTCTCTAAGGATTAAGATTTACACTGCATAAGCAGAGTTGCAAAAGTAGTTGTTGTTAATGCTCTCTCGCAACTGATATCAAAATATTTCACAACATGATTTAGTTTGCATCAAAATGATGCAGGTTGTAGTCAAATTTTTCATTTTATTTTTTCCCCTAATGTATCAAAAGATTTATTGAAACTCAATCCAGGATTGGCTTCAAACAGATCTAAATGACGAAAAATGACTTATATAGTTGACTTCAACTAATTTGAGATTAAGACTTGACTGGTTTGAGGTTATGGCTTAGCTGTTATTGCTATTAATTTTTCGCATGGCATTTCGCTTAATTTCTTGAATATCCTCTCATTTTTCTTGCATATCTTCTCACAAATGACAGTGGATTTGAATTGATCTTTGGAAATTCTTGACCTTTTCTTTTTCTAGGTTTGTTGGATTCCTAACGCAAGCAAGAGTTACCGTTCTTGTGGTGCTGCAGATAAAAGTAACTACATAAATTTATTATCGCACATATGCCTACTTGGATAATGTACATTGCATACTTAAAAGTAAAAATATTGCAGATACTTCATGCGTGAAACAGCTCTTCAGCTAAGGTCATCTTCTGCTGTCCATTGTAGTGAAGGTGGTTGCAGAGAGGTATCTACTTAGTGACAGTAATTTCAGAGAGGCAATCATGTGCAATTTTCTTGATTTAGACAAAATTACAAATTAAGCAAAACATCTTGGTAACTTTTTTATTTGACTCTGATGACGCTTTCATTTCTTTCAGGAAATTACTTTAACACGAGATAACGTAGTGTAGTTCAAGGAAAGGTAGTTTAAGATATGCAAAAAAGCATCAAGGTAATGTTGAACTCACAAATTGCAAGGTTAATTAATTTTGCCTTGAAACCAGACATCATTGTTGGAAATCCCAAGTACAACGGTAAGAAGCACAAATAGCTGACTCCATTGAGCAATATTGGTAATCAGCTGTCTTTACTAGTTCTTGATAAGAGTAGTTCTCCTCTTGTACTTTAGCCTGCAGACTGATTTTTGTGCAAATTCCCGTGCTGCTCAATGTTCGTCAATTTTTCCATTAAATATCGTCTTGAAGTATGGGAGTGCAGTATCTTGTTAAAATCCAAACTTCTTTGTATCAACAACATAATAGCACCATGTCCATCTGCTTCCACTTCACATAAGCCATCGATTTCTCAAATCTCACTGAAATTCATTGTTTTGGCCCTATGCAGCAGCATTTGGTCATTTAATTGTTTCATGATACCCATGGATGAATCTCACCACCGCTTTGAAGCCATTTCATTGTCTGTTATGTCTATGTTCTCATCTTTTTGATACTACAATTATTGTTGGCATTTGACGGCTTAAAATGAAGCATTATATTTCCTCAATCACACTGAAATTCATTATTTTGGCCCTATGCAGCAGCATTGTCATTTAGTTTCTTGATATCCATGAATGAATCTTGAAACTTTGATGAAAAGAAGAAAAAGAGAGTAGAAGATTTGAGAGAAAATGCTTGATTATTCCCATCAAACCAATTGGGGTATATATACTACTTATAAGAGTACATACTAGGTAAGAAAATAAATTAATTCCTTAATTATAGCCTAATCATATCCCAATCATATTACACAATCATATCCCTAATTATCACTACAAATCTAGGCTATTTACAGAAATAATCTCAACACTCCCCCTCAAGCTGGAGCGTACATATCATATGCTCCAAGCTTGTTACAAATATACTCTATTCGTGATCCTCGAAGTGATTTTGTGAACACATCAGCTAGTTGATAATTTGAGTTGACAAAATTAGTAAAAATGCATCCGGACTCAATCTTTTGCCTAATAAAGTGGCAATTCACCTCTATATGCTTCGTCCTCTCATGAAAAACTGGATTTGATGCAATATGGAGGGCAGCTTGATTATCACATATCAACTTCATTTGACCAGTATCGCTATATTTCAATTCCTGAAGGAGTTGCTTCAACCAAATGAGTTCACATGTCGCTAAAGCCATAGCTCGATATTCTGCTTCTGCACTTGATCTTGCTACCACACTGTTTTTTACTTTTCCAGGATATAAGATTCCCTCCAATCATAATACAATATCCTGAAGTAGATCGTCTATCTGAAGGAGAACTTGCCCAGTCTGCATCAGAATAGCCAACAATTTGTGAGTGACCCTTGTCCTCATAGAGTAGTCCTTGTCCTGGAGCTCCTTTGACATATCTGAGAATGCGAATGACTGCATCCCAGTGACTACTGTATGGATTTTGAAGAAATTGACTAACTACACTTACAGCAAAAGAAATATCTGGTCGAGTGATAGTGAGATAATTGAGCTTGCCGACCAATCTTCTGTATCTAGCAGGGTCTTTAAGTGGTTCCCCCTGTTCAGGAACCAGTTTGACATTTGGATCCATGGGAGTATCCACATGTCTACAGTCTAACATGCCTATTTCTTCCAATATGTCCAAAGCATATTTTCGTTGAGAAATTGCGATACCTGTTTTAGACTGTGCCACTTCAATCCCTAAGAAATACTTCAATTTTCCAAGGTCTTTAGTTTGGAAATGACTGAACAAATGTTGCTTAAGCTGAGAGATTCCATCATGATCATTTCTTGTAATGACAGTATCATCAACACAGGCCACCAAGTAGATGCATCCATTGCCATTATGTCGAAAAAACACGGAATGATCAGAATCACTTCGAGACATTCCAAATTGTTGAACTACATTGCTGAATCGCCGCGAACCATGCTCTTGGAGACTGTTTTAGACCATACAATGAGCGTCGAAGACGACATACTAAGCCTGACTCCCTCTGAGCAACAAACCCCGGAGGTTGCTCCATATAGACTTCTTCGGCAAGTTCTCCATGAAGAAATGCATTTTTAATATCCAATTGATGAAGGGCCCAGTGATTAATTGCAGTTAGTGAGATCAGGAGACGAACAGAAGCTATTTTGGCTACTAGAGAGAAAGTATCACTGTAATCAAGCCCATAAATCTGAGTGTAACCTTTAGCTACAAGGCGAGCTTTAAGGCGATCAATTTGGCCATTAGGTCCCACCTTAACTATGTAAACCCATCGACAACCAACAGTAGACTTGCCAGGTGGTAAAGAGACCAGTTCCCAAGTTCCATTATTATGAAGAGCAGTCATCTCCTCAACCATTGCATTACACCAACCAGGATGATCCAATGCTTCTCTAACTGTCTTGGGTATAGAAACAGCAGACATGGTGGAAACAAAAGTATAATAGGAAGGAGACAAACGATGATAACTCACAAAATTATAAATGGGATGAGGATTGCGAGAAGAGCGAATACCTTTTCGGAGAGCAAGAGGAGGAGTAGCTGTTGCTACTGAAGGCATGACCGAAGGAGGTGAAGATGGAACTGGAGGTGAGTCACTAGAAGTACCTGCATCAAGGAGAGAAGTATCAATGTTAGTAGCAGATGGGTGGGGCCGACAGGTGTAGACCTGAAGGGGTGGACTGACATTGGGCCAAAGAGATATAAGAGGTGTAGGTACAAGCAAAGCGCTAGGAACAAAGGTTTTATGCATTGGACTAGAAGAAAAATAAGGGGAGGTTTCAAAAAAGGTGACATCTGCAGAGACAAAATATCTGTTAGTAGTGGGATCATAGCATTTGTAATATTTTTGAAGCCGAGAATAGCCAAGAAAGACGCATTTAATTGATTTGGGCTGGAGTTTGTCTTTACCAGAGGTATGATCATGAACAAATCATATACATCCAAAAACTCGCAGTGACAACTGGTTGGAGGTCTGGTTAGGAAAGAGAACCGAATGAGGACTCTGATGTTGCAAAACAGAGGAAGGCATACGGTTGATCAAATAGCAGGCAGTAAGGACTGCCTCGCCCCAAAAACGCAGCGGAACATTATGATGTATAAGTAAGGTGCGGGCGGTTTCAATCAAATGCCGATTTTTGCGCTCGGCAACACCATTTTGTTGAGGAGTATGGGCACAAGAAGTCTGGTGAGTAATATCCTGAGTAGACAAGAAATGAGAAAAAGAGGAGGAAAGATATTCTCGTGCATTATCACTACGCAAAACCTTAATGCGAACACCAAATTGATTATGTATCTCAGCACAAAATTTTTGAAAAATGGAGAATAACTCAGATCGATTCTTCATTCAAAACAACCAAGTGCAACGAGAATAATCATCAATAAAAGTAACAAAATACTGAAATCCCAAAGTTGTACTGACACGACTTGAACCCCAAATATCTGAATGAACAATATCAAACATCGAAGTGGCCCTGTTATTGACTCGCTTGGGAAATGAAGCCCGAGTTTGTTTCCCAAGTTGACATGACTCACATGATAAAGAAGACAAAGAAGAAAGACTGGGGACGATTTTCTGCAATTTAAGAAGACTAGGATGTCCCAAACGGTTATGAATAAGCTCAGCGGAGGTAGTAGAAACAAAAGCAACTGAAGAGGTGGAAAGGTGGTACAATCCTTGTGACTCAGATCCTGTTCCAATCATTCTCCCAGTACTCCGGTCCTGCACAACAACAGAATCAGCAGTAAAAGTTATTGAACAATTAAGGTTTTTGGTCAATTTGCTAATGGAGATTAAATTATATGGACATTCAGGAGTGAACAAGACGGTAGTTAAGGAAATAGAAGGAAGAAGTTGTACATCTCTTATTCTTTTAACTTGAGTTTGTGAACCATTAGTTAGGGTGACTTTAGATGGTGTAGAAGGTGAAACAAGAGTAGAGAAAAGATTGTGATTACCAGAGATGTGATCAGAAGCACCAGAGTCTAGGACCCATGGACCAACAGGTGAAGACTTAGTTAGACAAGTAAAGGAATTACCGGAGTGAGCAATGCTGGTAGATGGAGGATGTTGCTTAGCTGCTTGGAACTGCAAGTATTCTTTATAGTCCTCTCCAATTAAAGTAATTGAATCTAGGTCCTGAGATTTATTGGTAGGTTGTGGAAGCAGACCTTCTTCATTAGATTGGGCAAGATGGGCTGCCGGCTTGCCAGTATTATCAGATTGATTGGACAGTGGTGGTCGGCCATGTAGTGCCCAACATGCATCCCGTGTGTGACCTTTTTTATCACAATAAGAGCAATGAAATTTCTTTCCTTTACCTTTGCGATTGCCTCCTTGTCCTTGATTTTCTTGTACAGCCAAAACTGAGGATTTCATATCTGTAGCATCACTCTTACTAAGGGAAATACGTAAGAGTCTAGCTGACACATCTTCTAAAGTTGGAATAACTGAACTAGTCAAAATTTGATCTTTCACAGAGCAAAGGTCAGATCGCAATCCAATTAATGCCAAAACCATAAAAAATTTATCACGTTGTCCTTCTTGCGCATCAACATCATTAGTAAGGGGCATAAGAGAATTAAATTCATCTTTCAGAGTGTCTACTTGACCCAAGTAACTAGCCATATCCTGATGATTTTGTTGTAAGTGAACTATATCTGACACAAGCTTATAGATGCGTTGTATATCATTAGTATACAATGTTTTGGCCTTAGTCCAAACCTTACAACAAGTTTTACAAGATTGAAACAAAGCAAGCAATTTTGTGTAACAGCCCGGAAACCGAACTGTCACCGGCACTAGGATCCAGATCGACTTAAGGTCGCCGGGACCCGTAGTAAGCCTGCTATCCTGTCTGTATACCTGTGAAATCCCATACATGATCATACATTTTCTGTAAAACACATAAAACTTTTCTTCAGTCCAAGGCTTAACCTGTGCATGCACTCTCTCTGTTCTCTACTAATCCCTACTAGAGCTCCTCATGACTCTAGGCGGATCAAACTCAGAATGTTAAGCCTGGTGTTGCTCATAAACATACAACAATAAAGAAACATACATAAACTGATCATGTGACTCCACAAAGGGATTACAAGTCTTATAAGTCAAGCACCATTCTCTACTCTATACATATACATTTACATGTCCACACTAGCTATTACACTACTCTGTACTCTTCCTGTACCCTGCTGAGTTCTCTCTGCCCTCTGAACCTGCACAACTGGAGTTAGGGGAGAGGGATGAGCTACTATAGCCCAGTGAGTAGAATAGTAATAAAATAACAGGTGATAAAACATGCTCTCATAGAATGCATCACATCACAAGTAATCACATCACCTCGGCCGGACGGATCAAAACTCCCTCTATCTCATCTGGGGTACCGGAGTACCATGTGCCTGGTCCCCGTAGGGCTGTTCCAGGTCTTTGTGCCTGGTCCCCGTAGGGCTGTTCCAGGTCTTTCCTCTGAGGGCTAATGAATCCTCACAAAGTCCGTGCTGTCTCATAGAAACAATGTACAAGGAGCAGTGCCAAGTACAAGGATAAATGCAATGCATCATCTTTGTGTACACTAATGCACTCACCCTATAGCATATGCATGATGCATGAAGCATGATAAAAGATTCAGTTCCATATTAAAACATTAAGTTAAGTTCCACTCACCTGTAGTTATCTCTGAACTGACTCTGCAGGTTCTGACACTGGACTCACTGCTGACCTTCCTGATTCCTCTGGTCCGTACCTACACAGGTGGACTCAAATGAGGGACCAAACTCACTTAAGAATATCTCTCAGAAACTCCCCAAAACCCCTCTAAACAATCCTAAAACCATCACATAAAACATGCTAAAGAAAGCTGGACAGGGCACTTTCGGCGGCAAGTTCGGCGGCCGAAACCCCTCTCCAGAGACGAAACTCATGCATATTCGGCGGCACCTTCGGCGGCCGAAGGTCTTGTCCAGAGACGAAACTCACACACTTTCGGCGGCCGAACTCCCTCTTTCGGCGGCCGAAAGTCTCTGTCTAAACCGAAAGCCTAGCGTTCGGGGGCAACCTTTGGCAGCCGAAACTGCCTCCCACAAGGGGTTCGGCGGTCGAACCTTCCTTCGGCGGCCGAACCTGGTTTTGCCCGAAGGGCAGAACCCTGCTCTGTTTCATGCAAACTTTGCCCAAAAACCTACAAACATGCATATCAACTACTCCCAACTAGCATATACACATAGATATGCACAAAGGGGTCTAAAACTACCCTAAAACCCCAAACAAACATAGCACATAACACTTAAACATGTTTGAACACCACAAATCACCAAAAACCTCACCTAAACCTACACATGCATACTACCCATACAAACTTCCTAAAATCGTTCAAAATCATCAAAGAAGCTCAGGATCTTCACTTACCTCTTACACAACTTGAGGATGAAGGATCCTAACGTGGAGATATGAAGAAAAGCTCTTCCAAAGCTCCAAGCTTCAAAACTTGGTTCTTTTGCTCAAAACCTTCATAAGTCACCAAAACTCTTAAAACTCTTGAAAGCTTTGATGAAAATCATGGAAAACATGAAAGTCAACGTGGGAGAGGCTGAAACTCACCTCTGGCTGCAAGTGGAGGAGAAATAACCTCCTTCCACCGACCCTTGGCCCTTTTATAGGTGGCTGGCCAGACCACCTTCGGCAGCCGAACGTGAAGCCGCAACCATGCAATGTTCGGCGGCCGAAAGTGACCTTCGGCGGCCGAACCTTTGCAGTTCTCCCTTGTTGCTTTTCTTTCAAAACTCAAGTCTTTTAACACTTCAAAACATGAAAACAAGTGAAAATACCTTGGAAAACCTATGCATTACCCTTCTCGAGGGTTCCGACACCCGAGATTCCACCGGACGACAGGAATGCCGATGCCGGACTCGAGCCGGGTATTACATTCTCCCCCCCTTACGAACATTCGTCCCCGAATGTCCCTAACACAACATAAACACATAGAAAAGGGGAAAACTAACCTTAAAACAGATATGGGTATTGCTGGAGCATGGACTCCCGAGTCTCCCAAGTGCACTCTTCTAGGTTGTGGTGGTTCCACAGCACTTTCACCATTGGTATCTCCTTGTTTCTCAGCTTTCTGATCTGGGTGTCAAGGATCCGCACTGGCTGCTCTACATAGGTGAGATCACTTAAGATTTCCACCTCAGGTTCACTAAGAACCTTCTCTGGATCTGACACAAACTTTCTCAACATAGAAACATGGAATACCGGGTGAATTCTTTCCATAGAAGCCGGTAAATCTAGCTTATACGACACAGGCCCGATCTTCTGCAAGATCTCAAAGGGACCAATGTACCGTGGGGCCAGTTTACCCTTCTTTCCAAACCGAACCACTCCCTTCATCGGAGACACCTTGAGCAATACCATATCCCCCTCCTGGAATTCTATCTGCTTCCTACGGATGTCTGCATAGCTTTTCTGTCTGCTTACAGCTGTTCTGATCCGCTCTCTGATGATAGGCACTAACTTGCTGGTTAGCTCAACTAACTCTGGCCCTGCAAGAGTTTTCTCTCCTACCTCTTCCCAGCAAACAGGTGTTCGGTACTTCCTCCCATACAAAGCTTCATAAGGGGCCATCCCTATGCTAGCATGATGGCTGTTGTTGTAGGCAAACTCCACCAGAGGTAGATGCTGCCTCCAAGAACTGCCAAAGTCTAACACACACATTCTCAGCATATCTTCAATGGTCTGGATGGTTCTCTCTGACTGACCGTCTGTCTGTGGATGGAAAGCAGTGCTGAAATCCAACCTTGTGCCCATTTCATTTTGCAGACTCCGCCAAAACCTGGAGGTGAACTGAGGTCCTCGATCTGATACTATCAACACTGGAACTCCATGCAACCTTACTATCTCGTCTACATACACCTGCTCCAACTTGTCCACAGAGTAGTTACTCCTGACTGGAATGAAGTGAGCAGATTTAGTGAGTCTATCCACAATCACCCATATGGAGTCTAGTCTGTTAGACGTCGCCGGTAACCCCACTACAAAATCCATCGCTATGTTCTCCCATTTCCATTCTGGAATCGGTAGTGGGTTAAGCATTCCAGCCGGCTTCTGGTGTTCTAGCTTCACCCTTTGACATGTCTCGCAGGCTGACACGAACTGTGCCACTTCTCTCTTCATTGCTGGCCACCAATACACCCTTCTCAGATCTTGATACATCTTGGTGGCTCCCGGGTGAATGCTATACCGCGCATTATGAGCTTCCCTCATAATGTCTGCCTTCAAACTGCTATCATCTGGTACACATAACCTCTTACCGTGCCGAAGAATCCCCTCACCGTCAAATCTGAACTCTGCACTGTTGCCAGACTGAACAGTCCTGGCAATCTTCACTAACTCGGGGTCTTTGTGCTGTTTCAGAGCCATTTGCTCTAGAAACACTGTTGTCACTCTCATCTGTGCGATCAAAGCACCTGTACCAGATAACTGCAACTGTAACCCTTCTTCCACGAGCTTGTAGAAATCCTTCACCACCGGTCTTCTCTCTACTGCAATGTGGGATAAACTGCCAAGTGACTTTCGGCTTAAGGCATCAGCGACAACATTAGCCTTGCTCGGATGATACTGGATCTTACAATCGTAATCACTGAGCAATTCTACCCACCGTCTCTGCCTCAAGTTTAACTCTCTCTGACTTAAGATGTGCTGCAGGCTCTTATGATCCGTATAGATCTCACACTTGACCCCATAGAGGTAATGCCTCCACATCTTAAGTGCAAAGATAACAGCTGCCATCTCCAGATCGTGTGTCGGGTAATTTAGCTCGTGCTTCTTCAGCTGTCTAGAAGCATAAGCTATCACTCTGTCATTCTGCATCAACACACAACCTAATCCCACTCTGGATGCATCACAGAACACTGTGAAATCTTCATCACTGATCGGCAGCGCTAACACCGGTGCTGAAGTCAATCGTCTCTTCAACTCTGCAAAACTCTCCTCACATTCCTCTGACCACACAAACTTCTGATTCTTTCTGGTCAGTTTGGTCATAGGAGCCGCTATGTTCGAGAAGTCTTGAACAAACCTCCGATAGTAGCCTGCCAAACCCAGAAAACTCTTGATCTCTGTCACTGTAGTGGGTGTAAGCCAGTTGGCTACTGCCTCTACCTTTTTGGGATCTACTGCTATGCCTTTCTCTGATACAACATGTCCCAAAAAGGAAATGCTCCTTAGCCAGAACTCGCACTTGGAGAACTTGGCATACAAGCCATGCTCTCTCAAGGTTTGCAGCACTATCCGCAGATGCTGGGCATGGTCCTCTGCATTCCTGGAGTACACCAAGATATCATCAATAAAGACGATCACAAAACGATCCAAGTACTCCCTGAAAACCCTGTTCATGAGATCCATGAATGCTGCAGGGGCGTTAGTCAACCCGAACGGCATCACAAGGAACTCATAATGCCCATATCTGGTTCTGAAAGCAGTCTTGGATACATCTCCTTCCCTGATCTTCAACTGATGGTATCCGGATCTCATATCTATTTTAGAAAAACAACCTGCTCCTGCCAGCTGGTCGAATAGATCATCGATCCTGGGTAAAGGATACTTGTTTTTGATAGTGACTTTGTTCAACTGTCTGTAGTCAACACAAAGTCTAAGAGGTCCATCCTTCTTTCTGACAAATAATACTGGAGCACCCCAGGGTGAGGTACTCGGGCGGATGAAACCCTTAGCTACCAAATCCTGTAACTGCTGTTTCAACTCTCGCAACTCTGCTGGTGCCATCCTGTAGGGAGGAATAGAGATCGATCTGGCATTGGGCATCAACTCAATCTCGAACTCTATTTCCCTATCCGGTGGTAGTCCTGGAAGCTCTTCAGGAAACACGTCTGGGAAGTCTCTAACAACTGGTACTGAGGATGGTTCCCTAACCTGACTGTCTAGCTCTCTCACATAAGCTAGGAACCCCTGACACCCCTTCCTTAACATCCTACGAGCCTGGAGGGCTGATATCAAACCCCTAGGTGTCCCTCTCCTGTCTCCTCTGAAAACACACTCTGACCCATCCTGGTCTCTGACACTGACTACCTTGTCTCTGCAGTTCAGGGTTGCATCATACGTAGATAACCAGTCCATCCCTAGAATGACATCAAAATCTGTCAACTCTAGAACCACCAGGTCAGCTGGAAGGTATCTACCCTCTATGCACACTGGACTGAACCGACAGACTGACTCTGCCAAAGATGGATCACATTTGGGTCCACTGACCCATAGAGGACACTCTAACTCAGACACCCTCAGACCCAACCTCTCTGCAGCTCTAGAAGAAATGAAAGAGTGAGAAGCACCGGGGTCCATTAAAGCATACACCTCTGAACACCCAATGATGAGAGTACCTGACACCACCGTGTTCGACGTGTCTGCCTCCTGCTGAGTCAGGGTGAAAATCCGTGCTGGGGCTGACGGACCTGCACCTCGGGAACCCATCCCTGATGAAGAGGCTGCCCCTCTTCCTCTTCCTCTGCCACTGCTTGGTGGTATGGCTGAAGCTACGGGCTGTACTACACTGCCCGCACTCATCTGCTGGGATGGTGCAACCAAAGTCGCCTGAGGACATTCCCGTGCATAATGTCCCTCCTGCCCACATCTATAGCAGGCTGTGGATCCCAACTGACAAGCTCCTCTATGCTGTTTGCCACACCTCTTGCACACTGGAAAATCTACGCTAGAACTGGAGCCACTACTCATTCCCAGACCCGACTTAAGCCTGTTCCAAAACTTGCCTCTCTTTCCTCTGAATTTCTCCCATCTCTTCTTACTTGCACTTGCTGTACTCTGTGAGGAGGAACCTGGTTTAACACCAGAAGACTGTGCCTTGACTACCCCTTGACTTATGGCACTGGCCTCCATCTTTCTAGCAGCATCCACAATAGAGTGGAAACTTTCCTTCTCCGCATGAAGAATCAAAGAGAAATACCTGGGATGAAGCCTTGTGGCATATCTCTTTGCCTTCTTCTGATCTGTATCATATGCCTGACCGACATATGGCAACAATTCCAGGAACTTATCTGTATATTCATCAACGCTCAGCTCCTCCGTCTGTCGCAACTGCTCAAACTTACACTTTAACGTGAACCCTGCCATCTCAATGGCTCTACCGTCATCTGCTCCCAACTCACTTCTTATCATTCTGACTGCACTGAGATACTCAAAGGGATCATCTCCTGTATTGAATTTAGGAGCATCCAACTTTAAGTACTCGGTCATCTTCACCTTACTTCCCCCTGAAGAACTGGGTTGCTGTGGATGTGCTTCCACAACAGGGGCTACTGGTTCAGGAGGTGGTGGTGGAGGAACTGGTTCCCTCACTTCAGGCTGTAATGGACTTGGATAAACAGGTGGGGGTGGATACATGTGATATGGTGGATAAAAGGAAGGATAGGGCATATATGGCATGTAGGGTGGATATGGGGCAAAGTTGGAGTAATCTGACGTGCCTCCCATCGGATACTCTGGACCCTGAGGAAAGGGTGGATAGCCAAACCCCGAGGCCTGAACGCCTCCCTGGGACTCCCCCATACCTTCTTCTGACCTTCCTACACCCATGCTTACATCTCTACTCTGATCCTCTTCCATCACACCTCTTTCTTCTACTGACCTTCCCCCTCTGCTTACTCCTCTCCTGCTATCGTCAGAAGACCGTCTAGGGTCTCGTGACGTTCCTTCCCTGCTTGACCTGTGCGATCATGTCCTTGGCAAGGCAGGTGGACGAGCAGCTGTACCCTCACTTACAGGTGGGACTCTAGTCAATCTCGCGGATCGACGAGTTCCTCGCATCTTCACTCTCTGGAAAACAACAAATCACATAACACATCAGCAACACATCAAAACCATGCACATGCATAACTCATGGCATTGCACATCAGCAGAACATCCTATCCTCGTGGACATGTTTGCCTATGATGCTTGACCTGCTAAACCTCTCTATGAGCCCCACTCTCTCTATAGGTCCGACCATGTGAACCAGGCTCTGATACCAATCTGTAACAGCCCGGAAACCGAACTGTCACCGGCACTAGGATCCAGATCGACTTAAGGTCGCCGGGACCCGTAGTAAGCCTGCTATCCTGTCTGTATACCTGTGAAATCCCATACATGATCATACATTTTCTGTAAAACACATAAAACTTTTCTTCAGTCCAAGGCTTAACCTGTGCATGCACTCTCTCTGTTCTCTACTAATCCCTACTAGAGCTCCTCATGACTCTAGGCGGATCAAACTCAGAATGTTAAGCCTGGTGTTGCTCATAAACATACAACAATAAAGAAACATACATAAAGTGATCATGTGACTCCACAAAGGGATTACAAGTCTTATAAGTCAAGCACCATTCTCTACTCTATACATATACATTTACATGTCCACACTAGCTATTACACTACTCTGTACTCTTCCTGTACCCTGCTGAGTTCTCTCTGCCCTCTGAACCTGCACAACTGGAGTTAGGGGAGAGGGATGAGCTACTATAGCCCAGTGAGTAGAATAGTAATAAAATAACAGGTGATAAAACATGCTCTCATGGAATGCATCACATCACAAGTAATCACATCACCTCGGCCGGACGGATCAAAACTCCCTCTATCTCATCTGGGGTACCGGAGTACCATGTGCCTGGTCCCCGTAGGGCTGTTCCAGGTCTTTGTGCCTGGTCCCCGTAGGGCTGTTCCAGGTCTTCCCTCTGAGGGCTAATGAATCCTCACGAAGTCCGTGCCGTCTCATAGAAACAATGTACAAGGAGCAGTGCCAAGTACAAGGATAAATGCAATGCATCATCTTTGTGTACACTAATGCACTCACCCTATAGCATATGCATGATGCATGAAGCATGATAAAAGATTCAGTTCCATATTAAAACATTAAGTTAAGTTCCACTCACCTGTAGTTATCTCTGAACTGACTCTGCAGGTTCTGACACTGGACTCACTGCTGACCTCCCTGATTCCTCTGGTCCGTACCTACACAGGTGGACTCAAATGAGGGACCAAACTCACTTAAGAATATCTCTCAGAAACTCCCCAAAACCCCTCTAAACAATCCTAAAACCATCACATAAAACATGCTAAAGAAAGCTGGACAGGGCACTTTCGGCGGCAAGTTCGGCGGCCGAAACCCCTCTCCAGAGACGAAACTCACACACTTTCGGCGGCCGAACTCCCTCTTTCGGCGGCCGAAAGTCTCTGTCTAAACCGAAAGCCTAGCGTTCGGGGGCAACCTTTGGCAGCCGAAACTGCCTCCCACAAGGGGTTCGGCGGCCGAACCTTCCTTCGGCGGCCGAACCTGGTTTTGCCCGAAGGGCAGAACCCTGCTCTGTTTCATGCAAACTTTGCCCAAAAACCTACAAACATGCATATCAACTACTCCCAACTAGCATATACACATAGATATGCACAAAGGGGTCTAAAACTACCCTAAAACCCCAAACAAACATAGCACATAACACTTAAACATGTTTGAACACCACAAATCACCAAAAACCTCACCTAAACCTACACATGCATACTACCCATACAAACTTCCTAAAACCGTTCAAAATCATCAAAGAAGCTCATGATCTTCACTTACCTCTTACACAACTTGAGGATGAAGGATCCTAACGTAGAGATATGAAGAAAAGCTCTTCCAAAGCTCCAAGCTTCAAAACTTGGTTCTTTTGCTCAAAACCTTCATAAGTCACCAAAACTCTTAAAACTCTTGAAAGCTTTGATGAAAATCATGGAAAACATGAAAGTCAACGTGGGAGAGGCTGAAACTCACCTCTGGCTGCAAGTGGAGGAGAAATAACCTCCTTCCACCGACCCTTGGCCCTTTTATAGGTGGCTGGCCAGACCACCTTCGGCAGCCGAACGTGAAGCCGCAACCATGCAATGTTCGGCGGCCGAAAGTGACCTTCGGCGGCCGAACCTTTGCAGTTCTCCCTTGTTGCTTTTCTTTCAAAACTCAAGTCTTTTAACACTTCAAAACATGAAAACAAGTGAAAATACCTTGGAAAACCTATGCATTACCCTTCTCGAGGGTTCCGACACCCGAGATTCCACCGGACGACAGGAATGCCGATGCCGGACTCGAGCCGGGTATTACATTTTGGATCTAATGAATGCCACAAAAGACTACATAGTTGAGCATCAATCTTAACCCAGTTGGGTCTATCAGTGACAGTGATATCAGTGGCATTTTTTGTTAAATGATCATTATATCCCTGTCCCACAAACCATAATTCTACGAATGCAGCCCAAGACACATAATTATTATTCTATTGCAACTTAACCGTAGCAATTGAAAAGACAGGTTTAAGAGACTCAGAACCTGTATTGAGGGTGTTTTGCTTCTCAGACATGTCGAGAGAGATTCTGAAACAACAAAGGGATCAAGTAGAGACCCGAATCTGCAAAAAGGAGCCGAATCTGCCAAAAAGAGCGCCTGTGAACAGTAAATCTGACGACCGGACTTACTGGGCTGGGGTCGCCGGCGTCGGGCGAGGCTGGAGGAAGAGTCGCCAGCGTGAAACGGTCGCCGGAGGACGTGCACGCGTCCGCGCGTGGATGACGGACGTGTGAAGGCGGGCTGATCTGACAACCGGACCTACTGGGCTGTGGTCGCTGGAGCCGGGTGAAGCTGGGAGAAGGATCGCTGGTGTGAAACGGTCGCCGGAAAGTGGTGCATGCGCCGGCGCGTGGCCGGAAGCAATTTGTGCAGGGTGGCGTGTGGAGGCGAGTCTGGAGGCGGTGCTTCGCCGGAAAATAGATCGGAGCGTACATATCATATGCTCCAAGCTTGTTACAAATATACTCTATTCGTGATCCTCGAAGTGATTTTGTGAACACATCAGCTAGTTGATCATTTGAGTTGACAAAGCTAGTAGAAATGCATCCGGACTCAATCTTTTGCCTAATAAAGTGGCAATCCACCTCTATATGCTTCGTCCTCTCATGAAAAACTGGATTTGATGCAATATGAAGGGCAGCTTGATTATCACATATCAACTTCGTTTGACCAGTATCGCTATATTTCAATTCCTGAAGGGGTTGCTTCAACCAAATGAGTTTACATGTCGCTAAAGCCATAGCTCGATATTCTGCTTCTGCACTTGATCTTGCTACCACACTCTGTTTTTTACTTTTCCAGGATATAAGGTTCCCTCCAATCATAATACAATATCCTGAAGTAGATCGTCTGTCTGAAGGAGAACCTGCCCAGTCTGCATTAGAATAGCCAACAATTTGTGAGTGACCCTTGTCCTCATAGAGTAGTCCTTGTCCTGGAGCTCCTTTGACATATTTGAGAATGCGAATGACTGCATCCCAGTGACTACTGTATGGATTTTGAAGAAATTGACTAACTACACTTACAGCAAAAAAAATATCTGGTCGAGTGATAGTGAGGTAATTGAGCTTGCCGACCAATCTTCTATATCTAGCAGGGTCTTTAAGTGGTTCCCCCTGTTCAGGAACCAGTTTGACATTTGGATCCATGGAAGTATCCACATGTCTACAGTCTAACATGCCTGTTTCTTCCAATATGTCCAAAGCATATTTTTGTTGAGAAATTGCGATACCTGCTTTAGACTGTGCCACTTCAATCCCTAAGAAATACTTCAATTTTCCAAGGTCTTTAGTTTGGAAATGACTGAACAAATGTTGCTTAAGCTGAGAGATTCCATCATGATCATTTCCTGTAATGACAATATCATCAACATAGACCACCAAGTAGATGCATCTATTGCCATTATGTCGAAAAAACACGGAATGATCAGAATAAGTTCGAGACATTCCAAACTGTTGAACTACATTGCTGAATCGCCCGAACCATGCTCTTGGAGACTGTTTTAGACCATACAATGAGCTTCGAAGACGACATACTAAGCCTGACTCCCCCTGAGCAACAAACCCCGGAGGTTGCTCCATATAGACTTCTTCGGCGAGTTCTCCATGAAGAAAGGCATTTTTAATGTCCAGTTGATGAAGGGCCCAGTGATTAATTGCAGCCAGTGAGATAAGGAGACGAACAGAAGCTATTTTGGCTACTGGAGAGAAAGTATCACTGTAATCAAACCCATAAATCTGAGTGTAACCTTTAGCTACAAGGCGAGCTTTAAGGCGAGCTTTAAGGCGATCAATTTTGCCATCAGGTCCCACCTTAACTGTGTAAACCCATCGACAACCAACAGTAGAGTTGCCAGGTGGTAAAGAGACCAGTTCCCAAGTTCCATTATTATAAAGAGCAGTCATCTCCTCAACCATTGCATTACACCAACCAGGATGATCCAATGCTTCTCTAACTGTCTTGGGTATAGAAACAGCAGACATGGTGGAAACAAAAGTATAATAGGAAGGAGACAAACGATGATAACTCACAAAATTATAAATGGGATAGACCAACAGGTGAAAACTTAGTTAGACAAGCAAAGGAATTACCGGAGTGAGCAATGCTGGTAGATGGAGGATGTTGCTTAGCTGCTTGGAACTGCAAGTATACTTTATAGTCCTCTCCAATTAAAATAATTGAATCTAGGTCTTGAGATTTATTAGTAGGTTGTGGAAGTAGACCTTCTTCATTAGATTTATCACTACAAATCTAGGCTATTTACAGAAATAATCTCAATATACAGAAATAATCTCAACAAATCTTATCACTGCTTTGAAGCCATTTCGGTGTCTTGTTATATCTCATCTTTTTGGTACTACAATTATTGTTGGCATTGGCCAATTCTAAGTGGTTGGGATTATAGTTTAGTTAAGTTGAGAATTCTAGTCAACATTTATAATTGTAATCTAGAAATCTTTCTGGAAGTTCAGCTTACCTGGAATTGCAGTGCTAACCATGTTCAACCTGAACAAGGCCTGAGTATGCAGTTGTAACTATTGACCATAATTTCTTGTTTAGTAGAATAGAGTTTTATTGAACATCACTTTCTCCTAGTTTCAAACAACTGTGCACGAATTATGTTTTTAAACACTTGATTTCCTTGAACTTGTCCGTGAATGTACAAAAATGTTTCACATTCTATAGTAGTACCAGATTTTAACCTGCAGGCTGCAGCTGATTTACAGGAAAAGGATTTGCGAAATTCACTATTCATTTGTTGTCTTCGCTCAATACTATGGGATGACAGATGTTGTATTTTGATATTAAAGTAGCATTTTAAACAAACCTGCTGTGTTAGAATTCCTTCTAGTCTTTGTAGAGGACCATATCTACAGACATGCACACTGCAAATGAACATGTTTTAGATGCACAAAAGATTTTATATATATATACACACACACTGACACATGCACCAGAGATATTTTTAGACATGCTTGTTTGTGAAAAATAACAAGGAGATACAACACATGCAGCCTCCTAATTTATCATGTACTATACATGTGCATATTTATTTATTTTAGAGGGAGGTTAGGAGAGATGATGTCATATTTTCGGCAAAACTGAGAGTAAATTTAAATAAAATTGAGAGTATAAGTTAGCTCTTAAGTATAACCTAGAAATCCTCTGTTCCCTTGAGATTATTTTTCAGAAGACTTGCAGAAATTTCACAGATACAATTGCAGTGAAATAGAAAGCATAAACCAGACTCCGTGGCATAGCCACCCTGAACACTTGAAATGAAGTTCAAAGCATTTCCATCCTTAACACTTTCCAATCATTCAGTTATCTCACCACATGTACAGATTTTATTTGGAAAATATTTTACTGCAGTACTTAAGCAAAGAAAACAATGACTGGACTCGATGTTTTTGCCAGAAAATACAAATCTTAATATACTTCTCAGCTGATATTATCTTGTTACAGCTACTGAAGGTACTTCACAGGCACAAAGCTGAGTGGTATCTTTTTAGAGACAGTAAGACTTATTTCAGCTTTCTCTTCCATGTTGATGTCTTCGCTCTTCATCCTGTTGGGCAGTTTCCAATTGAACCAATACAGAAGATTTGCGAGTATACTGTTTATTGTTATTGTTCCCATATGCATCCCAGGACAAATTCTTCTCCCAGCTCCAAATGGCAAAAACTCAAAATTTTGCCCCAGCGAATCTTTCTGGGAAGAACTCTTTCCACTATTGAGGATCACGCCCAATTGCCCAGACATTGACTTGGATGATTGTTTTAGGATAAATATTATAACCATTGATATTACAGTGAGAAATGGTTTCTCTTGGAATTAGCAGTGGGGCTGCAGGATGCAATCTGAAAGTCTCTTTTATTACCATCTTGAGGTATTCAAGCTTATCAATATCATCTTTAGTCAATCTACCTTTCTTTCCAACATGATTTCTGTAGAAATATAATATTTTGTTATATTTCACAATAAAGATTACAATCTATTTATACATGAGAGATGATATCTAAATAGGAAGGAAAATCAAGTTTATGATTATACAATCCCTAAGATTAAGTAACTAACCCATCTATTAATATTTATTTCTTATATTAACATATTTACTTTCTATAATCTGTAACACTCCCCTTAAGTTGGATCATAAATATTTATCACGTCCAACTTATTAGAAAAATATTTTATTCGAGACTCATTTAAAGTTTTGGTGAATAAATCACCCAATTGCTCTCCTGTCTTCACATAACGGGTGGAGATTAAATTTTCTTGAATTTTCTCACGGATGAAATGACAGTCAATTTCAATATGCTTAGTCTGTTCATGGTATACTGGATTGGAAACAATGTGAAGAGCAGCCTGATTATCACACCAAAGTTTTGCGGGTGATGCAACATCCATACCAATTTCCTTCAGTAGATGATTTATCCACAAAATTCACAAGTCATTGAGCCATGGCCCTATATTCTGACTCGGCACTGGATCTGGATATCACATTTTGCTTTTTACTTTTCCAAGACACTAGGTTTCCTCCAAAAAATACTAGTCGACCTTCTATCACTTTTGGATCCCGCCCAGTCAGCATCAGGAAAACACTCAAATGCAGTATGCCCATGATCTCTATAGAGTATACCGAGTTCAGGAGTCCCTTTTAGATAACATAGAATTTGTTATAGAGCGGCCCAATGTTTCACCGTAGGTGCAAACATGAACTGGCTTACAACACGTACTGTAAAAGCAATATCTGGCCGAGTCATCACCATAAGGTAGTTCAACTTTCCAACCAACCTCCTCTACCTCTTTGGATCATCATAAGGGTTTCCGTCATTTTTTGTAAGACATATATTAGGAATTATTGGTGTGCTACATGGTTTATCTTCCATCTTCCCAGTTTCTGCAAGTAAGTCAAGGACATACTTCCTTTGAGACAGAAAAATTTCCTTTTTACTCCTCAAGACTTCGACTCCTAAGAAATACTTAAGCTAACCCAAGTCTTTGGTATGAAAACTCGCATGCAAGTAGTTTATGCAAGTAGTTTTTGAGAGAAGAGATCCCTGTACTATCATTCCCTGTAATGACAATATCATTAACATATACAACAAGGAGAATAATACCAGTACCTAAATTTCTATAGAAGAATGAATGGTCACACTTGCTTTTTTTCAACCCAAAATTTTGAACAACTTCATTGAATTTTTCAAACCATGCACGGGACTCTGCTTCAAACCATACAAAGATTTCTTCAAATGGCAAACCTTCCCATACTCCCCCTGAGCAATAAACCCTAGTGGTTGCTCCATATACACCTCCTCTTGGAGGTCACCATGTAAAAATGCATTCTTGATATCTAATTGGTGTAAAGGCCAATGCTGAGAAGCAGTTAGGGAGATAAACAAGCGGTCATTTTTGCTACAGGAGAAAAAATGTCAGAATAGTCAACGCTATAGGTTTGGGCATAACCTTTGGCGACAAGACGGGCCTTAAGCCTCGCTATGGAGCCATCTGGATTGACTTTGACGGCAAAAACTCATTTACAGCCCACAGCCTTCTTGCCAGAGGGTAAATCAACTAGTTCCCAAGTATGATTTTCATCTAGAGCCTTGATCTCCTCAAACATTGCATCACACCATCCAGAATGAGTCAGGGCCTCTTTAACTGTCTTAGGCAAAGAAATGGAATCTAGAGAGACAATTAAGGAGGTAGAAGAAGGAGGCAGGTGATCATAAGACAGGTGATCATAAGATAGAAAATTAACAACAGAATAGATAGATTTACACTGTCGTTTACCTTTACGAAGACTAATGGGGAGGTCAAGGTCACTCGGTGGTGGATCTGATGGCGAAGAAGATTCTGGTGCAGGACATGTATCATCATGTACTGGTCTTCGAGAGTAAACTTGAACAACTAACGGGTTAACAGGAGGCTGAGTATTAGGAGGAATGTTACCATCAGATTGTACAGCAAAAGACATATTCGAAGAGGTTCCACCATTAGATATGATTCTATAGATAAGCCACTCATCATCATCCTCTTGATCAGGAGAGATTTGTGCAACAGGATAAAAAGAAACTTTCTCGAAAAAGACTACATCTGTTGAGACCAGATACTTATTGAGGTCTGGAGAGTAATACCGATACCCCTTCTGAAGGTGAGAATATCCCAAGAAAACACACTTCAAAGCTTTAGGATCAAATTTAGTCACATGAGGTCTGACATCCCGAACATAGCAAGTACTGCCACACAGTCGTGGTTCGAGAGGAAATAATAGCTTCTTAGGAAATAGGACATTATAAGGAGTATTACCGTTTAGTACTGCGGAGGGCATGCGATTAATGAGAAAACATGCAGTAGAGATAGTATCAGCCCAAAATTGCTTAGGAACTTGCATTTAAAACAATAGAGCTCTAGCAGTCTCAAGAAGATGTCAATTCTTCCTTTCAGCTACCTCATTTTGAGCAAGTGTATCAACACATGACGATTGGTGAAGAATACCATGTTGAGTCATATAAGTCTGGAATGATTCTTACATATATTCTTTAGCATTGTCGCTCCGCAAAATTTTCATAGAAACATTAAATTGAGTCTTGATTTCAGCACAAAAGGCAGAAAAAAATTAGAAAACACTTTTGAACGATGCTTCATGAAATAAATCGAAGTCATTCTAGAGTAATCATCCACAAAAGTGATAAAATATCTGAATCCAGTCTTAGATCCAACCGGACATGGGCCCCAAACATCTGAATGAACTAATTCAAAAGCAGACTCAGCTCGTTTATTGATTCTAGTTAAAGAGTTTCAATGATATTTTGCAAAATGACATGACTCACATTCCAGTAATATATCTCATGAAATTGAGGGCATAACTTCTTCAAAACCGGTAAAGAAGGGTGTCCCAACCGACAATGTGCTTTAAACGGAGACATGACACTGGAGCAAGCAACAGACTGAGGTATCCATGCATCCAAAATGTAAAGACCCCCAGATACATGTCTTTTACCAATAATCTACTTCGTCACAAGATTCTGAATGAGATAATGATCAGGAAAAAAGAAACACAACAATTTAGGTCTTTGGTAAGTTTACTCACAAAGATTAAATTAAAGGCAAGATTAGGTAAACTTAGCACAGATGATAGGGTAATAGAAGGAGTAGGTTTAACAGTCTCAGAATCCTCAACATTATAGATTGACCCATCGGCTATAATAACAAGAGAAGGTGCTTTATGAGATTGAAAGCTAATAAAAATACGAGGATTACCTGTTATGTGATCCGTGGCACCAGAATCAATGACCCATTTATATGAAGAGGAAATAAGACACGTTTTATCTATCTCAGCCGCTACCGAAAACGTTGGGATAATTTTAATAATATGGATCTTACTGTCAAAAATCATTTCAACCAAAATTCTATAGTCCTTTACCTTCAAATGAATTAAAGGAAGATAACAAAATCTAACCCAGTGAACAGTATAAAAAAAACGTCTTCACCCAACACCCAAACGGCAAACGAACCACAGATCTGACAAGCGGGTTGCAAAGCAACTTCGGCGTCCTCTCTAGATGGATGATGAGAGACAAATATTACCCTAGATGGGTAACACAAAAGAATAGGAGCCTTAAATCTCCCAAAATTTTAAAACTTGATGAGAGAGAAAAAATTAAATCTCTACTAGAATGGCTCTGATACTATGTAAAAATATAATATTTTGTTATATTTCACAATAGAGATTATAACCTATTTATACATGAGATGGTATCTAAACAGGAAGAAAAATCAAGTCTATGATTATACAATTCCTAAAATTAAGTAACTAACCATCTATCAATATTTATTTCCTATATTAACATATTTACTTTCTATAACCTGTAACAATTTCTTATTTCATTTTGAACTTTCTTCATAACTCTTGGGTTCTTTGCAAGCTCTGCCATTGCCCAATTCACAATAATAGCAGAGGTGTCTACACCAGCTGCAAATAAATTCTGATACACAATTGTCAGAATGAGGTTAAGGCTTAGTTTCAAAGTTACAGCAAGTATGAACAAAATGAATGGTAAATGTAGTTTAACTGCAGAATTTATAATCACATGCATAATGTTGGGATTTAATTCAAAATTTCAGCATTAGATATGATATTCAGTTATTATTTTTTATTATCCTAGAATTTTAATTATTCAAATAAGTTATAGGATATTTTGTTGTTATCTTTTAGATTTTGAATCTTGGTTATAAAGCTAAATAAGCATTTTAATTTCATTTTTAAGTATTCAGTTCTTTACTATTTCTTTTCTTATTTTCTTTCCTAATATTATGAATCAAATTTTCAACATGTTATCAGAGTTTTAATGATCTTATGGGTAAAGAAAATACAAGAGATTCTGTGAGGAACACATTTTCATAGGTTCTCTAAGGATGAACGATGAGAAGTGTATTGACAAGAAAAGTTATTTGGAGAAATTTGCTCTAACAAAAAAAATTTCAACAATGATAAAAGCTTAGTGTGATAATTTGGAGAGAAGTGCTCCATGGCGAGGTTGGTGAAAAGTGCACTAAAATTGTCGGTTAGGGAGAAATGCTCTAATATGGATTAGTCGAGAGAACACGCCAACATATAAAATTGCTAGCCGGAAAGAAGTGGTCCCATCAATGGGAGAAATGCTCTAACATTGATTAGTTGGAGAGGACGCGCCAACATATAAAATTGCTAGCCAGAGAGAAGTGCTCCATTCAATCAACACAATTCGAAATAATAAAATTTAAATTTTATGGAAATTTTGAATTAAGGGAGAATGTTGATATTTAATTCAAAATTTCAATATTCGGTTATTATTTTTTTATTATTTTAGAATTTTAATTATTTAATAAGTTATAGGATATTTTGTTGAGATTTTTTAGATTTTGAATTTTGGTTATAAATTCCTTATTTAAAGGCATATGAATTTATTTTTGTATTATTCAGTTCACTATTTCTACTCTTTTTATTTTCTTTCCTAATATCGTGAATCAAATTCTCAACAAAAGTTTGCAGCTTACCAGAAGGACTCCCTTAATGGTATTATTTGTGAATTTAGAATTTCCAAGGTCAGCTTGTTCCTTCTTTGTTCTTATCAGCACATCAATCACGTCATCCTGCTCCTTTTTCCTTTCAGGTTTAAGATGATCATTGATTACATATTGGAAGAAAGTATCCAACTAATTGAAAACTCTTTCAGTCCTTGCGTGATGACCACTTATCCAATCAACGATCCATCCAACATATGGGATTAATTCACCGATGGAGAATGCTGCTACCACAGCTTCAGAATCATGAACCACTTCAGGAAATCTTTTTCTGTCAAAGTCAGTACCATGATAGTCAAATCCAAAAGACATTTTAAAGGTGATATTTGCAGTAAGAGAGAGCAACTTTTCTGTAAGATTAACAGGAGTTGCTGAAGCTGCTGACTCAGAGATTGAATTGATGAACAATTCAATTTCTCTTTCCCTTAGGGCCTGAAAAGACTTCACCCTCTTCAAGCTATAGAGCTCAAGAATAATTAGTTTTTTCATGTTTCTCCAGTAATCACCGTACGGTGTGAAGGCCACATCTGAATAATTGTAGGAGAGTCTTGTAGCGCCAGCTAATTGAGGTCTGCTGCAACGGGCAAGATCATGATCTTTTAAGACCTGTTTTGCTGCCTCAGCAGAAGAGACTATCACATTTGATATACGACCAAGTTTGACAAGCATGACAGAGCCATATTTCTTGGAGAGTTGCCAATAAGCTTGGTGAGGCAATTCACCAAGTTGGTGCAGGTTGCCTAAAATTGGATTATTTCGTCTTCTATGTTCCTTGCATCTGAAGACCAGCAACAGAGACAGAACTAAGAAAAGAAGCCACGAAGGTAGAGCATAAGGAGCCATTAGAGCTTTTGCCTCTAAGTTGATGAACCTGAAAATTATTGCAGGCGCTTGCCGCTCAAAGAAAAGCTGATATTGGAAATCAATTAAAGGATGAACATATGTGGCCTTTTTATCTCCTGGAATTATTGGCTGAAATTAATTGAAGGATGAACCTCTCTTCTGCCTCAGCTGAGGATATTACAACAGCAGGTACCCGACCGAATTGGAGAAGCATGACTGGGCCATATTTCTTGGAGAGTTGCCACAAAGAGTAGTGAGGCAATCCTCCAAGTTGATGAAGGTTGCCTTTAATTGGAAACTTGTGAGGGCTTGGTGGAAGCTGCTTGTTTTCACATTCAACTTTCATATTTCTTTTGATTAGAAGCAGAAAAGGCAGAAGGAAAACAGGCATCCACGAGCATAAGGTATAGAGAATCATTGTACTTTACCTAAGATATGCCCAAAACTTCTTCAAGCTGTCTCTTCACCTTCAAAATAACTAGCTGCCTTGTTTGCCAACTACAAGCATCAGGAGAATTTTTCATCTTCACTCTTTTGCACTGAAAAAACTTAATATTGTTGCAATTTTGTTCTGCAATATGATTTGTGAAGGTTTAATAATGGAAAACACAGAATAAAGGCTAAAATTTTATATAAACAGAGAATCTGCAAAGGTGTATTTTCATTCATGAGAATCCTTTTACATTTATAGTGATGAATTGAACTGAAAGCATAAATTGACGCAAAAATGAAGCCACGATATCAACAACTGAAGTAGTGCTTGATAGCGCCACGATATCAACAACTGAAGTAGTGCTTGATAGCGCCACGATATCAACAACTGAAGTAGTGCTTGATAGCGCCACGATATCAACAACTGAAGTAGTGCTTGATAGCGCCACGATATCAACAACTGAAGTAGTGCTTGATAGCGCCACGATATCAACAACTGAAGTAGTGCTTGATAGCGCCACGATATCAACAACTGAAGTAGTGCTTGATAGCACGAAAGAAAAATAAAGAAAAATCTGCAGATTCCTAAAGACTCGATCTAATATTATTGTGAGTTTAAAGTAACAGAAGCTTTAAACCATTGTTATTTGATCTTTAGTTTTGCAGTAAACCAGTGTTACTCCTCCATTTTCTTGTATCTCTCTCAAGAAGAACAGTTTGATGTTGAAATGCTTTGTTTTTTCATGAAAAACTAGATTGTTAGAGATTGCAATTGCTGCTTGATTATCAACAAAAATCTCAACACCACTTTTCTGCTCCATATTTAGATCACACAAAAGCTTCTTTATCCACAAAACTTGATTAACTGCTGTTGTTGCTGCAATAAACTCTACTTCAGCAGTAGATTGTGCAACAAGCTCTTGCTTCTTTGAGCACCAAGAGAAAAAACCCGAATCAAAACTGAAACAGTAGCCTGATGTACTTTTCATGTCATCAACTGAGCCAGCCCAATCACTATTCGAGAATCCACATAGCTTGAAATCTTTACTTTTTTCAAATTTGACACTATAACTGATTGTACCCTTAATATATCTTAACACTCTCTTTGCTGCAATTAAACGTAACTCACTAGCACAATGCATAAAGCGAGATAAGAGATTTACAACAAATAAAATGTCAGGTCTGGTGGCAGTAAGGTACATAAAGCATCCAACCAAGCTTCTATAGTAGCCTTCATCAACTTTCTCGGTTCCATCTCCTTTGCTCAGCTTCTCTTTTTGATTCCTAGGTGTAGCAACTGATTTGCATTCCTCCATTTGGAATTTCTTCAAAATTTTTTGCCATATTTCTTTTGACAAATGAATACTTCATTCTGGCTTTGTGTAATTTCCATTCCAAGAAAATAGTTCATGACCCCAAGATCTGTCATTTGGAAAATCTGCTCCATTTCTTGTTTAAAATTTTCAACCAGCAAGACATTATTTCCTATCACCAAGATATCATCAACATAAAGAGAGACTATAAGAACATTATTATCCTTATGTTTAACATAAAGAGTTGCCTTTGATAAGCTTTTTTTGAAGCCTAAACTTTGCAGATAATCATCTATCTTGCTGTACCAGGCCCTGGGTGCCTGTTTCAAGCCATAAAAAGCCTTTTTGAGCAAGTAGACTTTATCTTCTTCACCTTGCACAACAAAACCAGCAGGTTGCTCTACATATATTTCTTCTTGCAGAACACCATTCAAAAATGCAGATTTAACATCTAATTGAAATACTTTTCAACCTTTTTGAGCAGCAATGGCTAGAAGCATTCTGATTGTGTTCAATCGAGCCACAAGAGCAAAGGTGTCTGAGTAATCAACACCAAAAATCTGGGCATAACCCTTAACAACAAGTCTGGCCTTGTGTTTGTTGATGGAGCTATCAGTATTTAATTTTATTCTGAACACCCACTTCACTCCTATGATTTTTCTGTCAGCAGGTTTGTTGACTAACTCCCATATTTTGTTCTTTTGAATCATCGACATTTCCTCCTCCATTGCTTTTTTCCATTTTGGATCTCTAAGAGCTTCTTCATGTCCAGCTGGTTTATAGACTACCATATTACACCTTTGATAGATTTCAGAAAGTGACCTGATTCCTCTAACTGGTGAATCATCAATATTTTCTTCCAACCATTTGTCTTTCGATTGCTCTTCAGGAAGACTAAGCTCTTGTAAAAGTTTTGGTGAGTCATTCCAATCCCATTGCTTCTCTTCATTAAAGTGAACATCTCTGGTAATAGTCATCTTTCCGGTTTGTGGATGATAGACTTTGTAAGCTTTGGAAACTAAGCTGTAACCGACAAACATACCAGGAATGGCTTTCTTGTCTAGTTTATCACGCTTATTCTGTGGAACATGAACAAAACAAACACTTTCGAACACTTTAAGAAATTTCAATGAAGGCTTAAAACCATACCAGGCTTCAAATGGTGTTTGATCCTTCAATGCCTTACTTGGAAGTCGATTTTGAAGAAATACAGCAGTGTTGGCAGCCTCTGCCCAAAAACCTTTAGGTAAATTATTCTCATGCAACATACATCTCACCATCTCCATCACATATCTGTTCCTCCTCTCACTGACTCCGTTTTGTTGTGGCGTGTAAGGAGCTTTACCTAGAAGAAAAACATGTTGCCACAAAAATCTGATCTTCTTCATCTTGATCAGCAACTTGTGCATCTGCTACTTGCTTCTTGTTTTTGCAAATTATAGCTTCATGTCCAAGTTGATTGCACTTCTTACATTTTGCATCTGGCCTCCTCCAACATTTGAATGGTGAATGGCCTGTTTTGTTACAATGTTTGCAAGGTGATATTCTTTTGAGTTTCCACCTTTGCTACGATTGCGGTCAATAGAAATGTGCCCATTACTTAGAAACAACTTGCTTCTTTTGAAACTCGTTATCTTCATGATGCCTGACGGGAAGAGCTCCTTCGACAAAACCATTCTGCCTCATAGACCTTCTCTGTTCTAGAGCCTGAAAAGAGTTTAATAACTCTGCCAAGGTGATTGTGGACAAATCTCTTGTATTCTCCAAAGTGGTGATCGATGCTTCATATTTTTCAGGCGCAGTAACTAACATTTTCTGGACGATTCTAGAATCGTCAAAGGAAGTGCCAAGTAATCTTACTTTATTGACAATATCAAGCAGCCTTTCAGAGTATTCTTTGGCTGTCTCTGATTCCTTCATCCTTTGCAACTCAAACTCTCTTACGTAATTGAGAGCTTTCATGCCTCAAATCCTATCATCGCCAGCGTACTCCTCCTTCAGATAATCCCATACTTGCTTAGCTGTTTTGAGAGACATAATTCTGGTGAAAATAGTGTTTGAAACAGCAGAAAACAAACAATTTTTGGCCTTTGATTTTCTGATTTTCCTCTCCTTATGGTTTTTTTATTTGAGCCATGGTGGGATTTTCAGGCAGCAGAACAACTTCGTAATCCTCCTCCACGGCTTCCCAAAGGTCAAGCGCATCCAAGTGGGCTTCCATTCTGATTGCCCAAATTTCGTTATTTTCTCCATCAAAGATGATTGGAGCATTTGGAGAAAAATTTCCTTTAGATTCCATCTCACAAGTCCCTTAAGAAAATGGCTCTGATACTAATTGAAGGTTTAATAATGAAAAACACATAATAAAGGTTAGAATTTAATATAAATAGAGAATACTGAAAGTGAAAGAACAGAAAATTGCTGCAAAGGTGTATTTTCATTCATGATAATCCTTTACATTTATAGTAATGAACTAAACTGAAAGCAGAAATTGACGCAAAAATGAAGCTACAATATTAATAGCTGAAGTAGTGCTTGATAGCACGAAAGAAAAATCTGTAAATTTCTAAAGACTCAATATAATATTATTTAGACTGAAATTAAAATAATTAGAAAAATAAATTAAAAATGACAAACGAGTTTAAAGTAACAAAGTAAAAAACTAATAATTTGAGTTAATTTCTTTTCCATTGAATATGACATAGACTAACCTTATTTGTCAAGATTCAGTGTCTGGTGGGATTTAGAGATAAGGTTGAATGCAAATAAAAATAAGACACTTCCTTCTACTTCTGAAATTTCTGTACAAGCATCAATCCAAGTATTTCCACGTAGAGAGCATATGCATGTGCAGTCACGTATTTGGTAAATGACATGGCCCACATTCCTTGGAAAATCCTCACTTCAGAATATGGGTGCACTGTCCATTTCTAGGCGCCGGAGTCTTGTTAAAATACCACAAATATCCTTGAACCGTAATCAAAGTGGGAATTGTGTGGTTATTGTGCCTTTCAGTTAAGAAACTGACGGGCCGGTCCAAGTCTGCATATGGGAGTGTTGGGCCAAAATATTGCTGGGCTTTGTAATAAGTACAGTGTGTCCACTTATATACTCTTCTTTTTCTTTCTTGTGGGATTCTTCCACATCTTCTAAAACACTGTCATTGTTTGAAAAGTCTTCTCAATCCTAACAAGGACAATTATTGAACTTGAGAGATGTAAAAGTAAAGCAAAGTAGCAACACTCACATCTTCCCGTTATCTTTCAAATGGCTGCAAAAGGTGTATAGTTGATGGGGACATGGAGTGCGAGCTTTCTCTTCCATGGAGTAAATTAAAATAATCATCGCCCATTTCAAGTTGATCTTGTCTTCAAGCTTGACAGACAATTCTTTGATTGTGTAGCATGCTGTGGTCATTGCTTCAGCTGTTTCTCATACCTTAACTGCAAATTGTTTTTTTTTTTTTTTTCTAAGTTGCATGGACGACATTGTTATACTGCTTAGTATTTTTTTTGTTTTTGTGTTTTTGTTCGCCTTTTCAGTTGCTTTTGGTTAACTTTGTTATTTTTGGGTATATCAGAGAGGAAAACTACTATATATATATGCGTCTGTTTCAGAAATTTGCAGACTATTCTATCATTGAGTTCACTGAAATAAATTATACTGTATCCCAAAAAAAATGTATGTAGATGGCAATGTAATAAAAATTGGATGTAGTTAGCTGAGGAACTGCAACTCTTTGAAACCCAATTAGAGTTTTTCTTTAAAAAAAAATGATACAATAAAGGAAGCAAGAAAGAATCATTCCTGAAAATATGCAAAATCATTTCTCACTAATTAGGAGACCCATCTCAACGTTTTGTACTGCACCTGGCTGCTCTCAGGACACCAGTAGGAGGTGCAGTAACCATGATGAAGCATTGGCCATAAAGCCGATTAGAATATGCAAATAAACTCCCCAGCTGAGATCGCACCCGAAACATTGCTTTGATATTAAATATGATTCCATTTTGATTTATCTGCTCCTGAAGCCGAGCAACGTCTCCTAAAGGAAGCCGAACCTGGCTAGTTACCATATGAACATTTGCAAACCTGGACTCAGCCTTTGATGCAGAGAAAGATTCTATGTACTGGGTAGCAATGAGACTATTCCCATAATATAGATCAATGATGATGTGACTGAAATCCAGACTGACCTTGTCGTTTGGATTGGTGAAGTTTGCAAGCACAGAGATATCAGCATTGAGCAGAGAACCTGCATCTACGTAAGCTGCATTCAAGGTGACACTAGACACCTGTTGCTGTTGCTGTGCCGGTGGGAGACCATAATGGATTGGATAGTGATCTTGATCCTGTGATTTCTTTGTCCGACTTCTTTTAGGCTGCCTGGGATGCTGATCTTCATCAGCTGGACGATTCTGCTGGAGAGTGATGTTGTCTTCATCAGGGTATTGCTTTGGAAGAATCCATGGGCTATGGTATTTGCTGTCAAGCCGAGGATCATGACTGCGTTGGTTTTTATCTGAATGACGTGGAAACATCCCTGACTATGGTATTCACCATCATGCCTTTGATCATGTATTGGATGGGGATGTTGGTCTTCACGTGGGGCTGCAGGTTGTTTCCATGGAGCTTGGAATTGGCCATCACCGTGTCCCCTGTCAGAACTAAAAAAAGAAGAAATGAAATAACACAATGAAGATAGAGGAAAAACTTGATTCTATTTACTGTTGTTAGACAAGCTCACCAAAAACCTCTAAATTCCTTCCTTCTTTATAGTGTTGAGAGGAAGTTTGTTCCTTCCTTCTTTATAGTGTTGAGAGGAAGTTTGTTACAGAAATTTCAGCTATCATTATTGCTAAAAAATAGCTTCTACATGGACTGTTTCTGCTCCATATTATTGTCCACTACTCCTACATTCTAGCAGAGAAAATAACAAAATTGACTTAATCAAAAAACACAATGACAGTAACAATTAAGTTTATTTAGCAAGTTTATAACGGTATCAATCACCCCCTTAAACTTGCTTCACTCCTATCTTGTTCCTTAATTCCAGAAACCTTTGTCTGCCCAAAGGTTTAGTCAGAATGTCTGCCAGCTGCACTTCGGTTCTGGTGTAATCTAACTTGATATCTCCATTTTTTACAGCATCATGAATGAAGTGGAACCTTGTATCGATATGTTTGCTTCTCTCATGATGTACTGGATTGTTGGCTAATGAAATTGCTGACTTGTTGTCTATCTTTAGAACAGGCTTGACATGATTATTTCCTCTTAAACTTGCAATTATCTTTGTAAGCCATATTCCTTGACATGTACCTCCTGTTGCTGCAATGTACTCGGCTTCGCATGACGAAAGTGCAACAATTCTCTGTTTTTGTGAAACCCAAGTGATTGGATTTTCACCAAGGAAAAATATAATCCCAGTTGTGCTCTTCATGTCGTCTACATCACCTCCAAGATCACTGTCACTATACCCAATCAGCGCCTCACACTCTTGATTCTTCTTGTACTCAATTCCAAGATTTAGAGTTCCTTTCACATATCTTAGAATCTGCTTAACAACATTCATATGTGATGTCGTTGGTGACTCCATGTAACGACTAACCACCCCAACCGAATAAGCTAGATCAGGACGTGTGTTCACAAGATATCGCAAACTTCCAATAATGCTCCTGTATGTTGAAGCATCAACAGGTGGTTCCTCATCATGTTTACTCAATTTGCATCTTGGATCCATGGGTATACAACAGCTATTACAATCTGACATTGCTGTTTTTTCAAGAATCTTGCTGGCATAACTTGATTGACATAAAGTTATATATTCTGAGTTTTGATTCACCTGAATTCCCAAATAGTAACTTAGGAGTCCTAAGTCACTCATCTCGAATATCTTCATCATCTCACCCTTGAATTTATCAATAAGAATTCCACTAGAACTTGTGAGAATAAGATCATCTACATATACTCCCACTATTGTAACATTGTTTCCAGTTTCCTTCGTATAGACAGCATGCTCAAACGGACACCTTTTGAAACCCAGTGATATGAGGCATCGATCCAGTTTGGCATTCCATGCCCTCGGAGCCTGCTTAAGGCCATACAACGCCTTATGCAGTCTGAGCACCTTCTGTGGATTATGTTTGTCAATGAATCCTTCTGGCTGCAGCACATACACCTCCTCTTCGAGTTCACCATTTAAAAACGCAGTCTTGACGTCCATATGATGAACCTTCCATTGCATTTGTGCTGCATATGCAAGAATTGTTCTTACCGTTTCAATCCTCGCAACTGGAGCAAATACTTCCTTGTAGTCGACTCCATATTTCTGCACATAGCCTTTAGCTACGAGTCGGGCTTTATGTTTGATTATCTTCCCATTTGGATCTTTCTTTAGCTTATAGATCCATTTGAGCCCTACAGCTTTGTGATCCTTAGGCAAATCGGCAAGCTCCCATGTTTCATTCTTCCGAATTGACTCAATCTCCATTTCCATTGCTTGTCGCCAATTTCCATTGCGATTTGCTTCCTCAAATTGTGTTGGCTCCTCCATAGATAAGAAGCATAACCCAATTTCTGCTTCGACTTCTCTGGTTTCATTGTAGATTTCCTGCAATGATCTAAACTTTCGAGGTGGAGTGGAGTTAGTGGAGTTTGAATCTGACTCTGATTCTGATGTACTGGAAGGAGAGTTTTGTGCCGTGGATTTAGATGACACATCCCCCTCTTCCAATATCGTTGTAGCACCCCCTACATCTTTTAATTTTACAGTGAAAATATCGGAATTCTCCATCTCCTCTTCTTTCTTTTCGGACTGCCATGGCCAACTCTTATCCTCTTCAAAAACAACATCTCTACTTATCATTACTTTCTTTCTAATGGGATCATAGAGACGATAGGCTTTTGATCCTTCCTCATATCCAAGCAACACTCCTTTTACGCTCCTGTCTTCAAGTTTTGTGAGATGAGGTGATGTTATCTTGATGTGAGAAAGACACCCAAATACACGAAAATGGTGTATATTTGGAGTTTTCTCATACCAAGCTTGATATGGCATGATCCCTTCTACGCTTTTTGTCGAACTCCTGTTTAGCACATAAACTGAAGTTTTAACGGCCTCACCCCAGAATTCTGCAGGAACCGATTTGCTTTTCATTATACATCTCGCCATCTCAAGAACTGTTTGATTCCTTCTCTCCACGACGCCATTCTGTTGTGGGGAGAATGGTGCCGTGAAGTGTCTCTTCACACCTTTCTCTTCACAATACTTCTTAAATTCAGCTGAATTAAATTCACCCTCGCGATCTGTTCTGAAACACTTTAATCTTTCCCCACTTTCTGATTCGGCTAGTTTCTTGAACCGTTTGAAAACTTCGAATGCCTCACCTTTCCCCTTTAATAGAAATATCCACATAAAACGTGAACAATCATCAACCAAGAGCATAAAATATTTGTTACCTCCTGGTGTTGTTGGTGAGATCGGACCGCAGAGATCTCCATGAATTAACGCAAGTCGTTCCTTTGCTCTGAATGTTGCAGTATGTGGGAATGGCAATCTGTGTTGTTTTCCTACTACACAACCATCACACACCTGATTGGTTTGTGTAATTTCTGGCAGTCCCTCCACCATTCTTTGTTTCGACATTTTCGCCAATGCTTGGAAATTTAGATGACCACATCTTGCGTGCCATAGCCAATTCTGATTTGTCATATGTGTCATCAAACACACTTTCTCGGCAACTTGGAGTTTTGCGATAAACAATCTGTTAGGTTGTCTCATAACCTTGATTGTAAGCCGATTTAGATCATCATAGACCTTCAAAAACCTCCTCCAATAAACACATGTCCGCCATTTTCATCGATTTGTCCCAGACTGATTATATTGCTTTTCAATTTTGGTATATAATATACATTTGTTAGTGTCAAGTGTTCACCATTTTTGCATTGGAACAACACTGAGCCTAACCCATGTATATTGATTACAGACTCATCACCAAATTTAACTTTACCAAAAATTGATTGATCAATTTCAGAGAAGCAATTTATATCACCTGTCATGTGATTACTGGCTCCAGTATCAAGATACCAACCGGCTTCCTTCATAACACCTCCACCTGTTGCAGCTACATATACTTCTCCTTCATTAGCTTCACAGGTTTCAATCATTAACAAAGAAGGTTCTTCAATGTAAATCTCTTCCTTTGACACATTCAGCTCGCAAATCTCCTCAATTAGTAAAAGAGCCGGTTCTGGCTCTTCAGTTTCTGTCAAATTGGCTTGTTCATTTTTCTCTTTTGACAGGCACTCTGATGCAAAATGCCCCATCTTTCCGCAGCTGTAACATTTAATTTTTGATTTGTCGAATTTTTTCTTTTGTGATTTCGACTCATCATCGTTGCCTCGGCTTGACTCACCACTGTATCTTCCTCTACCACGACCGCGTCCTCCGCGTCCTCTGCCTCTACCACCTCTTATATCAGCAGAAACTTTCTTGTTCTTTGTAGCCTCCTCTCTCGCTTTCCACTAAGCTTTGGTGAGAAGAAGAGTTTCTTCAGACTTCCCACTGCAGCTGGATATGCGTTCTTCATGGGCCTTTAGTGAACCTATCACCTCCTCAACTGATTTGGTAGATAGGTCACTAAATTCTTCTATGGCAGATACAATTTGTAGGAACTTGGATGAGACTGATCTCAATAGTTTTTTTACTACTTTTTCTTCTTCTACTGTATTTCCAAGGTTCCTTAATTTGTTGACAATTATTGTAAGCTTTCCTGAGAATTCATCAACATTTTCGGAATCCCCCATTCTCAACGCATCAAACTCTCTCCAAAGCGTCTGAGATCGCACTTCTTTAACCTTGGCAGCCCCCTGGTTCATTGTTTTTAGCATATTCCATGCCTCCTTGGCGGTCTTCTTTGCACCCAACTGCAGCAAGGTATCTTCTCCTATACCTTGGTAAATGGCAACTAATGCCATTCTGTCTCTACGGCTGTCAATTGGATCAGATAACTCAACGACATCCCATACTCCTTGAGCCATCATAAAAACCTCCATTTTTATAGCCCATGCTGCATAATTACTTTTTGTGAGCATAGGATATTTTAACGACACCGAACTTTCTTTCTCGGGGAACATGGTTCCTGCTGCTGTGATGGAACTTTCTGGTTTTGAAGTTTCCTCTTTTTCTTTCAACTCTCTCTCTCTTCTAGCTCTTTCTAATTCAATATGAGACATTTTAAAATATAGGCCTTGATCTTAAGGCTCTGATACCAAATGTCAGAACTAAAAAAAACAGAAATGAAATAACACAATGAAGATAGAGGAAAAACTTGATTCTATTTACTGTTGTTAGACAAGCTCACCAAAAACCTCTAAATTCCTTCCTTCTTTATAGTGTTGAGAGGAAGTTTGTTATAGAAATTTCAGCTATCATTATTGCTAAAAAATAGCTTCTACATGGACTGTTTCTGCTCCATATTATTGTCCACTACTCCTACATTCTAGCAGAGAAAATAACAAAATTGACTTAATCAAAAAACACAATGACAGTAACAATTAAGTTTATTTAGCAAGTTTATAACGGTATCATCCCCGTGGCTTGGAGCGCTGAAGTTGTTTCGGAGCACGTTGGCTAGGTGGCAGGTCTTGTTGGTCTCGATGCTGCGGTGGTGATGATGGCAGCTCTGCAATAGGTGGACTACTTCCAGGAGTAGGTGGTGTCCGAGGAAGTTGTTGGCCTTCACGCTGCTGTCGTAGTCTAATAATGAAGTGAGGGTTGGCCTTCACGCTGCTGTCGTAGTTTAATAGGTGGACAACTTCGGAGCGCTGAAGTTGTTTCAGGGTGTCGAGTGTCACACCTCTTCCCATCTCACCCAAAAATCCAAAATTTTCAGCAAAAAAAGAATTGACAGCGGACCTGTAGAGCACCTAAACGAAGTTTGGTTGGCGCGGAACATTGTGCAACGTGTGCGCAGGGCTAGGGCGCATAAGGAGCCCAAGCAGCCGCACAGGAGTGCCATTGCGGGACAAACGCTGATTGGCCTGTGGAGCTACGCCAGACGAAATTCGAGTCCGTAAGCCACTGGAAGGCAATGCAAGGCGCTGAGATGTGCTGGAAAGAGCGCGAGGCTTCCAGAAGGGCCTGGGACATGCGAGAACTAGCCAAAGAATTCTGGTAAACTGCTGGAGGTTTCAGAATGGCCCAAAATTGGCCAGAAGCGGCCAAAATAACCTGGAGACTGCCACTAGTCGAGAAGCTTTCAGAAATCTGCTGGGCAGCTTGGCCATTCCAGAATTCTTTCAAGAATGTAAAATTACCAAAAGACTCCTGAAAGTTCTAGAAGGACAATTTTGTCCACAAATTAGAGAATGCATCTCCACCGCATATGGAGGAGGTGGGATGCCTATAAATACCCACAATGAGATTCATTTATACAGCTTAAAGATTTTGGCTAAAGCATCCACACTTTGTAAAGCACTTTCTAAAGCAATACAATTTTCTTCCTTCCATCATCATTTTCTCTTGTGCTCACCGTCAACTCTTTCTCCCCAATTAAGATTTCCGTTGCCACCTTCACCCACTACAGCTCTTGTTTTGAGCTATTGGTAAGGTTGAACTTAATTCATAGAACTAAGGCTGAACGGTTGAAGTGAAATTCGAATATTGAATCACTTATTCCATGACAAGTGGTTTCAGAACCTGATTTGCTGTTTGGGTGAAAATGTCGAATCCAAGCAAGGTTATTGGTGGAGGTGCTGCTCCCGCGATTGTGCACGGTGGCAGTAAAAGGAAAGACAGGGGCAAGTCAAAGGAGCTGCAAGAGCTAGAGAGGAGCTCGGTGACATGGAAACCCGTCTTGCAAAGGCAGAGCTAGTGCTGATCGAGGAGAAGGAGAAATTCGAGGAGATTGACACCTGCATTGAGGAATTCGATTATGGGATGGAAGAGTTCCGAGAGGAGATGCAAGGTGCCCTCGATTCTGCCGTCGACAAGCTAGCGAGTGAGACGGAGTCACTTAGGCATGCCTAAGTCGAAGACAATGTTGCCATAAGGGAGGAAAACTACTTCTTGAGGGCAAAAATGGATAGAATGATGGGGAAGATCAAGGAGCTCAAGGAGCAGATGGCCTTGATACCGTGGTGGTCCAAGTCAGCATGGCAACAACGTCAACCGCTTTGGGAGCTCATACGACACATGTAGAAGTGCCTAAGCCGAATGCATTCAAGGGGACATGCAATGCCAAAGACATTGACAATTTTCTGTGGATCTTGGAGCAGTACTTCCAAGCACTAGGGATCGTGAAGGATGCCAAGAAGATCGATCATGTACCGTTATACTTAGCCGACACTGCCATAGTTTGGTGAAGAAGGAGGCAGGCTGACATTGAGAAGGGCACTTGCACTATAGCCATGTGGGAAGATTTTAAGAAGGAGCTAAAATGCCAATTCTATCCCGACAATGCTGCGAAGGAAGTGTTGGGAAATCAAGAGATTATTGCAACCCAAATTGCGCAGCGAAAAAATAAAATTTCTGATTTCCTTTCCCAGAATCCGAGTGCTTCGTTTAATTTACAAGAAGGATATGAGACTAACCTGTTAATCTCATCGAGAAGATACAATGTTGGACTGATGGTGCTGCTTTTTCAAACGAACACCCTCTATGGTATCCACACGAACGTCTTCTATCCTTTTAGAGTGCTAGCTCTCTCAAAGATAGATAGATTATGTGCTCCATAATCTGCAGCTTTTTAGACTGAGTTTTCTCAAAAAATGTCATCCATCCTAAATTCGTAGAAGGAGTATTTATATGTTTCAGTCTTTTATTTTCACACAACTCCTTTTTCTAAAAGGAGTTGTGTTTTTCCCATAACTCCTTTTCCTAAAAGGAGTTGTGTTCATATCACAATCTCGCAGATACTCAAATATCTTATGTGATAGAGTTCTTTATCTGTAACAGTTACAGATAGACTGCAGATCTTTTAAATATTATTATCTCATAATAATAAATGATTAATAATAATAACACTTTATTATTATTAATTATATTAATGATTAATAATAATAACACTTTATTATTATTAATTATATTAATGGGCTTTGGGCTTTTAGCCCATTAATATGACATAGCACATCAGCAACGTTCTTTTGTGTGTGACCCAATAAGCTCACATTAATTGGCAATAGGCCCAGTCCAACAAGGCCTATAAGTCATAAGTGGCCTCTAGCAAGACATTATGACTACCCAACTAATATGAGGATCAATAGTCCGATAAAGCCTAATAAATAGAAGATGAATTAATCCTTTTGTCACACGATATCTAATTTGAACATAAGTCATGGTCAATATCAAACTTATAATGTTCAAACTTATGATTTCTCGATCTCTAAGTAGACTGATAAATTCAAATGATATTGATCACACTATCAATTTATTTGAGCACGGCCATGCATTTCTCAGTCTCACTTATCGAGGGGCCCAGAAGATATCTCTCTCAAAGAGAGGGACAAATCCTATCTTGATTGTTGACTTTCCTCTACATAATTTCTATTATACTCAATCATAACCTTTATGATTGTCCGATTAAAGACAATGTTTGGTTATGTCAAAACATAACAGTCCTTATGTTGGAAACTATGACAATCTCAACTCAAAGGATTAAGACATAACTATTTTGAGATTCACTTATGAAAATAACCCATGTAGTGATCTCAGTGCGGGTCCATCCAATGCTTTGTTCTCTAACAAGTACCTATGATTATTGATTATATCAACATATACATAATCATCTCATGATTATTAATCAATAATCATACTAGTTATATTTTTATTATTATCAACATAATAATAAGTAACCAGGGATGATAATCATTATTATGTAACATGCAAAATAATAATGATAATAATAATAAAATCTCTTTTATTAATAACAAAAATGACATACAAATAGATCCAAGATAATGGCCTAGGACAAATACACTAACAGGAAGCAAGGGCAAAATTGAGAAGGCTCACTAAAAAAGGTACGATTCGCCACTATGTTAAAGAATTCTCCGAAATTCTATTGGAAATCTCCAACTATTCAGATGAGGAGACCCTGTTTGCTTTCATGGACAGGCTTCAACATTTGGTTAAGATGAAAATTGGGCATAGGGGAGCTCAAGACCTTGCCACTACTATTTTGATAGCAGAATCCCTTGTTGAGTATAAGAAAGGAGATAGGGGCAAGGGTCTTGTGAAGCCATCGAAGGGCAAGAATGCTGCTGAAGCCGCCCTAAAAGCAAGGAGGGACCTCCGAAGAAATGGAAGTCGAGGGAAGGCTCAAAAGAGGGGAATTTCAAAGGATGGAGGAAACTTGAGAGGCCACTAATGAAATGCTTCCTATGCAACGGGTCACACCGTGTTTATGGTTGCCAGAAGCGTAACACCCTATCGGCTATAGTTAGTGAAAAGGAATCAAGTCAACAGCCTAAGGAGGGTGCCAGCATGGGCTCTTTACAACTAGCAACCGTGGCAACTAAGGCAACCGAGATTCCAACAGACATAAAGGGAGACTGTTTGCTCCTATGTGCATGAGGGGACAAATGTTGCAAATATTTGTAGATACTGGAGCATCAGATAATTTCTTGAAAGTGGAGGTAGCAGAGAAGTTGGGCATTCCATTCCAAAAGGAGACGGGTTAACTGAAGGCAGTAAACTCTCTACTGACTCCAACACATGGGGTAGGCCACAATGTCCTAGTTAAAATCGGTTAGTGGACTGGAACTCTTGATTTTTCTATTGTCACCCTGGATGACTACTCTTGTGTGCTTGGAATAGACTTTATGGATAGAGTGAAGGCTATCATTATCCCCTTTGCCAATAGCATGTGCATTCTAAAAGGAAACAATACTTGCACTGTCTCATTGGCGAGAGGGAAGGTTGGCACTAGCACTCTCTTTGCCCTTCAGATTTCTAAAGGCTTAAAGAGGTCCAAGCCAACCTATTTGGTAGCACTGAAAGATGATGAATTGCCCCCTGCACCAGAACCATCTACTGCCATCAAGCATGTCCTGGAGGAATTTTCAGATGTGATGCAACAGGAGTTGCCGAAGAGGTTTCCACCAAAGAGGGAGGTGGACCATCACACAGAACTGAAGCCTGGGGCAAAATCACCTGCTGGTGTTCCTTATCGCATGGCACCTCCTGAACTAGAAGAGCTCCGCAGACAGTTGAGGGAGCTGCTAGATGCAGGGTATATCCAGACTTCTAAAGCCCCATATGGTGCACCGGTCCTCTTTCAAAAGAAGAAAAATGGCTTTTTTTGCATGTGTATCGACTACCGGGCATTAAACAAGATGACCGTGAAGAATAAGTATCCCATTTCACTCGTTGCCGAACTATTTGATCAGCTTGGTGAGGCTCGATGGCTCTCAAAATTGGATCTTTGGTTAGAATGCTATCAAGTCAAAATTGCTGAAGGAGATGAATCGAAGACAGCTTGTGTCACAAGGTACAGGTCATATGAATTTCATGTCATGCCCTTTGGCCTAACTAATGCTCCTACCACATTTTGCACCTTGATGAACAAAGTGTTCCAGCCCTTTCTGGATCGCTTTGTTGTGGTTTATCTGGACGATATTGTGGTCTATAGCAACACATTGGAGGAGCATGTCAAATATTTGAAGCAAGTCTTCAAGGTGCAGAGGGACAATGAGTTATATGTAAAGAAGGAAAAATGTTCCTTTGCACAGCAAGAATTCCCCTTCTTGGGGCATATTGTTGGGCATGGCAAGATTCGAATGGACAAGTCCAAGATCCATGCCATTCTAGAATGGGAGCCACCAAAGAAGGTGCTTGAATTAAGATCCTTCCTTCACCTTGTGAACTATTATCGAAGGTTTATCAAGGGCTATTATGCTATCGCAGCACCCTTCACCGATATGCTAAAGAAGAATAAGCCGTGGAAATGGGACGCCCATTGTCAAAATGCTTTTGAAGCATTAAAGAAGACTATTATGAAAGAACCAATGCTGGCATTGCCTGATTATTTCAAACTGTTGGACCTAAATGTCCTAATCCTTGTTTTGATGATTAATAAACAATTGGTGTGCTACTAATTATCTTTAAAGGTGTTTGTATTGAGCTTGCAGGTCCCCTATTGAAATAAATGAAATTACTTCTGTCACAAAAGTGAAAAGTGCCTAATATGGAAGCATACCACAAGAAAGGGATAAGAAATTATTTTTGTTTATGCTTTGTTATATTCTATTCATTGTGAATTTCAAGTAATTGATTGTGATGGCTCAAGGTTCTTTCTTTTCTAAAAGTTCTTTTAGATATGGCCAATTTTTTTAAGTACTTGACTTTCAGGGACCAAAATAAAATTTTCCAAAAGAAGTGATTTTGAAAATATTTTTCATCAAAATGAAAGATCTAAAAATATAGGTTACAAATATTCAAACGGATTGAAAAATGAATTTTTATAGCCTAAGTTATGATTTTTCAAAGTTTTAAAGAAGGGATTTTGTGCCCCCTAAACACAACTTTCGGCTTCCGAAAGTCAGGGACAGAAATGAAAGTCCCATATGTTCGGCCGCCGAACATTGACTTTCGGCCGCCGAAAGTGGATTTTCAACCAGCCCCCTAAGTGTGACCTTCGGCTTCCGAAAGTGAGGGACAGAGACGAAAGTCCCACACTTTCGGCCGCCGAACATTTAACCTTCGGCCGCCGAAAGTGTGTTTTGGGTCTGCCTCCGAAGCCTAAAGTTTGGCTTCCGAAAGTGAGGAACAGAAACGAAAGTCCACCATGTTCGGCCGCCGAACATTGAGTTTAGGCCGCCGAAAGTTCAGTTTTAAAGGAATAGTTTCTTCACCCCAAATGGTTCGGCCGCCGAACTCTAAGCTTAGGCCGCCGAACCTGAGTTTTTCTGAACGCGATGTAACGGTTATTTCTGAACATAAACGGCTCTATTTGCATTTAATGCATCCCCAACGGCCATATTTATGATAGAACTATAAATACAACTTGCTTTTGATGTGAAGAGGTTACAACAACCATCTAAGCAAATATTTATTGAGATTACAGCTTTTTCATTCTCTCTCTCTCTCAAAACCTTGAGCCAAAGCATTGATTTCTTGAAAGCTTGTTTTGAGTTGTAATTGATTGGCTTTTCTGAGTGAGTAAAGGTTGATTGAGAGATTCTGTTGTTGTGAGTGTGGCTTTGAGCAAAGAATTGCTCTTGAGTTGAAAAAGAGATTTGTAAAGAGCAAAGGCTTGCTCTAAGATTGTAAGGGTTTTGATCTTCACCCAAAGAAGATTTGATAGTGGAGTTGAACTCTCAAGTGGACCTTGAGGAGAGGACGTAGGCTTGGATAGCTGAACCTCTATAAATCTTTGTGTTGATTTTTCTCTTCCCCATTCTCTTCTAATTTCTTGTCTTTGCCATTAAATTTTTTATAAATCCAATTCACCCCCCCTCTTGGGTTGCCTCAAGGGACAACAAGTGGTATCAGAGCTAAGTCTCCCTTTCTTGAAGATATAATTATCTTGGAGTAAAGATCAAATGGCAGCCCTCAATTCTCAAGAAGGTCAATCGGTTGTGAGACCACCTTTCTTTGATGGAAATGACTTTCTATATTGGAAAAATAGAATGTATTATTTCCTTAAATCGGAAGGAGTTGATTTGTGGGACATTGTAGAGAATGGGCCTTTCTTTCCCACAAGATTCATTGATGGAAACCAAGAGCAAAAACCTAAGAGTGAATGGAGTGAGCTAGAGAAGAGAAGGGTAGCCCTCAATGACAAAGCCATTCACATCTTGTTTTGTGCTCTTAGTAGAAGTGAGTACAACAAAGTATGCATGAAGTCCACCGCCAAGGAAATTTGGGATGCTTTGGTTGTCACTCATGAAGGTACCAATCAAGTCAAGGAAAACAAGATGGAATCCCTCATCTATCAATATGAGTTGTTCAAGATGAAATCCGATGAAACTATTAGCCAAATGTATGATAGGTTCATTGAGATCATTGGAGGGATGAAATCTCTTGGGAAGACATTCACAAATGAAGAGTTGGTGAAGAAAATCCTAAGATGTCTACCTAAAGAATGGCTACCAAAGGTAACTTCCTTAAAGGATGCCAAAGACTTGACCAAAGTGCAATTGGATGAACTCTTGGGGAATCTCATTGACTATGAGATGACTCTAAAGAGAGAGCAAGTGGAGGAACCTAGCAAGATGAAAAAGAACATTGCTCTAAGGGTAGCCTCCGAAGATACTAGTGAGGAAGAAGAAGAAGAGATAAGTGAGGAAGAATTGGCCTTAGTAACTAGGAGAATAAGGAAGTTGCTTCTCCAAAATAAAAGGTTCATCCCAAGGAAGAATTTTAGAAAGGAAAAGGGTGAATCAAGCAAAAAAGTAGTCATTTGCTATGAATGTAATAAGCCGGGTCACTACAAAGTGGATTGTCCCAAGTTGAAGAAGCCTATCAAGAAGTTCAAGAAGAAGGCCTTCAAAGCAACATGGGATGAGTCAAGTGATTCCGAAGAAGAGGAGGGTGGTGATGAAATTGCCAACATGTGCTTCATGGCTCTAGAGGAAAGCTCCGATGAGGTAACTACTCTTGATGACTTTACTTTAAATGATGATGATGTTGAGTTTTCATATGATGAACTTGTAGGTGCTTTAAAATTGATGAATGATGAGCTTGAAAAGAGTCATAGGAAAAATAAAATTTTGAAATGTGAGTTAGCTAGCTTTAAAAAGGAAAGTGAGAACTCACTTAAGGAACCTTTACCCTCAAATGATTCTTTACAAAAATCCTTAGATGAGCTCTCACTAGAAAATAAAAATTTGAAAAATGAAATCCTTGAGTTGAAAAATTCTCTTTCAAAATTTTTAAAAGGCAAGGACAAACTTGATGAGATTTTAGACTCTCAAAGGTCTCCTAGCATCAAGTATGGCCTTGGCTATGATAAATCAACTCAAGCAAATTTTTCTAAAACCGTTTTTGTTAAAGCTACCAACTCACATGAACCTAAGGTTTCTAGCTCAAATGAAAATATGCCTAAAGATTCTAGTAGTGATTTGTCTATGAGGAATGCACCTACAAGGAATGCACATGTACACCAATCCACTAGTTACAACACTCATATAAGACACACACCTAGGCAAGTTGCATATAAGAGAAATGATCATTATAGAACACACACTTATAGTTCACAAAATCACCACTCCAATCATATCTCTTGCTCACATGCTTTTAATAAGCAAAGGAGAAATGGCCACATGAGAACTCAAACATACTCACTCACCTATGGACCTAGAGTAAGAAGGTTCAATGGTCATTGTCACTATTGTGGCAAGTTTGATCATACCAACTATAAGTGCTCTATTAGAAAATTGCATCTTGGATATGGTAGCATATGGAAATTGGATAGTGGAATGACTAACCCCCAAGGACCCAATGTAACGACCCCAAAATGGACCGTCACCGGCGCTAGGATTCAAGTCGGCTTAAGGCCGCCAGAACCTGTAGCAAGCCTGCTATACTCTCTGTGTACCTGTAAAACTCATACATGATCATACATTATTTGTGACAATAAAAACTCTTTGCTGAACCAAGGCTTAACCTGTGCATGCACTATCTCTGTACTCTGTACTCTGTACTCTGTACTCTATACCCCTGACTAGAGCTTGCTCTAGATGGGTTCACTCATACCTGTTAAGCCTGGTTATAAAACATATATACATATACAGATCATATATGTAACAAAAGTTTTACAACACAACACAACTAAGGCAAGCACAACTCTAACGTTATACACAACTATAACATCTCTTTATAATTTACATGTCCACTCTATAATATTACAAGCTCTTTTACCCTTTCTGTACTCTGCTGAACTGTCCCTGTACACTGTACACTGAACCTGCAAAACTGGGGTTAAGGGAGTGGGATGAGCTCTATAGCCCAGTGAGTAGAACAGTAAAATATCTCAGTAAAACATGATCTCATGAAATGCGTCATAACACAAACAAACCACGTCAAGAGTAAACCTGTCACCACATAATCCCAGTAATCCGTGCCAGGCCGTAGACTGGGGTCCTGGACTTCCTGTACCATATAAGTATATGTGTATATAACACCTGTACTTACCCTTTGCCAGTATAGACCACTTGCCTATACCCGCCAGGCCATAGAATGGGGTCCTGGTCTTCCTTTACCTGCCAGGCCGTAGAATGGGGTCCTGGTCTTCCTGTCTGGAACTACTGGATCATTCAGCATTTACCCACACCAACAATGAAGCTATGCAATGCAACATCTTTGTGCATTCTAATGCAATCACCCTATGGTATAAATATGATGCATGAAATATGCTAAAAGCAGTTATTGTCTGAATTAAATCAAGTAATCAGTTTAGTTTAGTTCCACTCACCTCTGGCTCTGGACTGACTTTGCAGGTTCTGTACACTCTAGAGCAGTACTCACTGCTGCTCTCTCTGGTTCCTCTGGTCTGTACAGATACAGATAAATGCAAATGAGGGACCAAACTAGCTTCTGAATACCTCTATTACACTCCCCCAGAAACCCTTTCAACTCACTCAACTAGTCATGCAAAGCATGCAAAAGAAAGCTGGACAGAATACTTTCGGCGGCAGGTTCGGCGGCCGAAAGTCCTCTCCAGAGACGAAACTCAAGCACCTTCGGCGGCACCTTCGGCGGCCGAAGTCCCCAAACAGAGCCGAACATGCAAAACTCGCGGGGGCAAGCTGTGGCAGCCTAAGCCACCATGCAAGAGGTTCGGCGGCCGAATGAACCTTCGGCTGCCGAACCTGAGTTCATCCAGAACTCAGCTTCAACGGCAAACCATCTTCTCCTTCCCTTCAACCACTCAAAACATATATACTCAAACTCCTCAACACACATATACTCACGTATATGATCACAGGGGTCCAAAACTATCTAATAACCCCAACAAACAAATCAACCATAACACAGAAACATGTATACATGCATAAATCATCAAAACTCCCTTTACTAACCTAAGCATGCATCTCTTTCCTTTAACCCCATAAAACCTTCAAAAAACATATAAACAGGTTCTAGCTCTTCCCTTACCTCTGTAAACAGGAAGATGAACACTCTGAACAAGGGAAAACGGACCAACTCTCCTCAAACTCTCAAACTCTCAAACTATCACAAACTTAGCTTTTGCTTCAAAACACTCAAACCCTTGTGAACGATCAAAACACTCTGCATGAGCTGCTCAAACTCAGCAAATAAAGTATGGGAGACGTGGCCAATCTTCTGGACATCATTTGGTGATAACACCTGTCCAACATGCTGACTAAGGGATACAAAACTGCTGGCTCAGCAACTCAGCTTCGGCTGCCGAAGCGCATGCAAAACCATGCAACGTTCGGGGGCCGAACCTGAATTCGGAAGCCGAACATTGAGCACTTTCGGCGGCCGAACTTACCTTCGGCGGCCGAACTTGGCTCATCAGCCTTGGGTCATTTCAACTCAAAACCTAGTTCAATCAGTAAAACACATAAATCCTACCCTCCTCTAGAAGTCCGACACTCCGGATTCCACCGGACGACAGGAATTCCGAGGCCGGATTCTAGCCGGGTATTACATTCTCTCCCCCTTAAAAACATTCGTCCTCGAATGATTCGAAAACAAATAACACATAAACTGGAGGAAACGAACCTCAAAACAAGTATGGATACTGCTGGAGCATAGACTCCCGCGTCTCCCAGGTGCACTCTTCTAGATTATGGTGGTTCCATAGAACTTTCACCATCAGAATCTCCTTGTTCCTTAGCTGTCTGATCTGTGTGTCCAGAATCCGTACTGGCTGCTCTATATAGGTGAGATCTGTATGAATCTCCACCTCAGGTTCACTCAGAACCTGATTCGGATCTGACACAAACTGCCGTAGCATAGAAACATGAAATACCGGGTGAATCCTCTCCATAGAAGCAGGCAAATCTAGCTTATACGACACATTTCCGATCCTCTGCAAAATCTCAAAGGGTCCAATGTACCGTGGAGCTAACTTACCCTTCTTTCCAAAACGAACCACTCCTTTCATTGGAGACACTTTCAGCAATACCATATTCCCCTCCTGAAACTCTAACTGTTTCCTGCGAATGTCTGCATAACTTTTCTGCCTACTTTGTGCTGTTCTGATCCTCTCTCTGATTATGGGCACTGTTCTACTGGTAATCTCGACCAATTCTGGTCCTGCAAGCGCTTTCTCTCCTACCTCTTCCCAGCAAATAGGTGATCTGCATTTCCTCCCATATAACGCTTCATAAGGAGCCATTCCAATGCTAGCATGATGACTGTTATTGTAGGCAAACTCCACCAAAGGTAGATGCTGCCTCCAAAAACCGCCAAAGTCTAACACACACATTCTGAGCATATCCTCGATGGTCTGGATGGTCCTCTCTGACTGTCCATCAGTCTGTGGGTGGAAAGCAGTACTAAACTCCAATCGCATGCCCATCGCACTCTGCAGACTCCGCCAAAAGCGGGAGGTAAACTGAGGTCCTCTATCTGACACTATAGACACTGGAACTCCATGTAATCTCACTATTTCATCCAGATAGACCTGTGCCAACTTATCCACAGAATAGTTACTCCGTACTGGAAGAAAATGAGCAGATTTTGTGAGTCTGTCCACAATCACCCATATAGAGTCTATCCTGTTGGACGCTGCTGGTAAACCCACTACAAAATCCATGGCTATGTTCTCCCATTTCCACTCTGGAATCGGCAATGGGTTAAGCATTCCTGCTGGTTTCTGATGCTCTAGTTTCACCTTCTGACAAACGTCACAAGCTGTCACAAACTGCGCCACTTCTTTCTTCATGGCTGGCCACCAATAGACCCTTTTCAGAGCCTGATACATCTTGGTGGCTCCTGGGTGAACACTATATCTCGCATTATGAGCTTCTCTCATAATGTCTTCCTTCACACTGCCCCTATCTGGTACACAAAGTCGACTCCCATAGCGAAGGATCCCTTTACTATCAAATCGGAACTCTGCACTGTTGCCTGACTGAACAGTCCTGGCAATTTTCAGCAACTCAGGGTCCTCATGCTGTCTCTGAGCGATCTGCTCCAGAAATACAGGTGTCACTCTCATCTGTGCTATCAACGCACCTGTACCAGACAACTCTAACTGTAACCCCTCTTCTAAGAGCTTATACAGCTCCATCACAACTGGTCTCCGCTCTGCTGCTATATAGGATAAACTGCCTAGTGACTTCCGGCTGAGGGCGTCTGCCACGACATTCGCCTTACCCGGATGATACTGGATCTTACAATCATAATCACTGAGCAATTCTACCCATCTCCTCTGCCTCATATTCAGCTCTCTCTGACTCAAGATGTACTGTAAACTCTTGTGATCCGTGAATGTAACGACCCCAAAAAGGACCGTCACCGGCGCTAGGATTCAGGTCGGCTTAAGGCCGCCAGAACCCGTAGCAAGCCTGCTATACTCTTTGTGTACCTGTACAACTCATACATGATCAAACAGTTTCTGTAAAAATAACAACTCTGTGCTGAACCAAGGCTTAACCTGTGCATGCACTATCTCTGTACTCTGTACTCTGTACTCTGTACATCTGTACTCTGTACTCTGTACCCCTGACTAGAGCTTGCTCTAGATGGGTTATCTCATACCTGTTAAGCCTGGTTATAAAACATACAGAAAAACATATAGACATATACAGATCATGTACAAAACATACATCACTAGGTCTAGGTCAAGCAACAACTATTACATCTCTTTAATATTACATGTTCACTCTAAGCTATTACAGATCTCTTCACTTTTCCTGTACTCTGCTGGACTGTCCCTGTACACTGTACACTGAACCTGCAAACTGGGGTTAAGGGAGTGGGATGAGCTCTATAGCCCAGTGAGTAGAACAGTAAAACATCTCAGTAAAATATGATCTCATGGAATGCACCATATCACAAACAAGCCACATCAAGAGTAAACCTGTCACCACATAGTCCCAGTAACTCTGTGCCAGGGCGTAGAATCGAGCACCTGGTCTTCCTGTCATATATGTATATGGGTATATAACACCTGTGAACTTACCATTGCCAGGGCGTAGTCAAAGGCTCCTGGACTTTACTATATACCTGCCAGGGCGTAGTCAAAGGCTCCTGGTCTTTGCTATACGTGCCAGGGCGTAGTCAAAGGCTCCTGGACTTCCTGTCTGAGACTATTGGATCATTCAGCATTCACTCACATCACCAAATAACAATGCAATGCAACATAGTCGTGAATACTAATGCAATCAACCTATGGCATAAACATGATGCATGAGATATGCTAAAAAGCAGTTTGTGGTTCAATTAAAAGTCATAAGTTTAGTTCCACTCACCTCTGGCTAACTGGACTGACTGACTCTGCAGGTTTACCTCTGGAGCAGTACTCACTGCTGCTCTCTCTGGTTCCTCTGGTCTGTAACACATAAAGAGTCAAATGAGGGACCAAACTAACTTATCAATACCTCTATTACACTCCCCAAGAATCCCCTGAAACTCACTTAACTAGCCATGCAAAGCATGCAAAAGAAAGCTGGACAGAACACTTTCGGCGGCAGGTTCGGCGGCCGAATGTCCTCTCCAGAGACGAAACTCAAGCACCTTCGGCGGCACCTTCGGCGGCCGAATCCCCCAAACAGAGCCGAACATGCAAAACCACTCGGGGGCAAGCTGTGGCAACCAAGTCACCATGCAGGAGGTTCGGCGGCCGAATGAACTTTCGGCTGCCGAACCTGAGTTCATCCAGAACTCAGTTTCAACGGCAAACCATCTTCTCCTTCCCCTCAAGCTCTCAAAACATGCATATCTCATCTACTCAACATACATATACTCATGTATATGATCACAGGGGTCCAAAACTATCTAATACCCCAAACAACAAATCAAACATACCACAGAAACATATATTCATGCATATATCCGCAAACCTCCCGTTGAAAACCTACACATGCATCGTTCTCTTCACAACTCCCATAAAACCTTCAGAAAACATATAAAAACATAGGCAACACATCACTTACCTCCTGGTGAGTGAACTCAACAAAGGAAAACGGCAACTCTCTTCACCCTCACTAACTCTCCAAAGCTCACTTTTTGCTTCAAACCCTTCACAATTTGGTAAATGAGCAAAGTCCTGCATGAGCTGCTCAAAACACTTGCAGATGCGTCATAGAAGACGTGGCTCATTCATGGCAAGAATCTGAGGCCAACATCTGGCAAAAGCCATGACTCAGCTCACTAGCCAACTCATCGTCGGCTGCCCAATCACAGGCAAGACCATGCAACATTCGGAGGCCGAACTTCCCTTCGGAAGCCAAACACTTTCGGCGGCCGAACTTGGCTCAACTGCATTAGGTCATTTCAACTCAAAACTCACTTCCCTTAACCTTAAAACCTCTCATAACCCTTAGAAAACACAACGCCTACCCTTATATAGAATCCCAACACCCCGGATTCCACCAGACATTAGGAATTCCGGTGCCGGATTCTAGCCGGGTGTTACAGTGAAGATCTCGCATTTAACCCCGTAGAGGTAATGCCGCCACATCTTAAGTGCAAAGATAACTGCTGTCATCTCTAGGTCATGGGTAGGGTAATTCAACTCGTGCTTCTTCAACTGTCTCGAAGCATAAGCTATCACCCTATCACTCTGCATCAATACACAACCCAATCCCACTCGAGATGCATCACAGAACACTGTGAAGTCCTCATTACTCACAGGCAGAGCTAACACTGGTGCTGTTGTCAATCTCCTCTTGAGCTCCTCAAAGCTCTCTTCACACTGGTCTGACCAGACAAACTTCTGGTTCTTCTGAGTTAGTTTGGTCATAGGAGCTGCTATCTTTGAGAAGTTCTGAACGAACCTCCTGTAGTAACCTGCCAGTCCCAGAAAGCTTTTAATCTCAGTCACTGTCGTGGGTCTGGACCAGTTAGCTACAGCCTCTATCTTCTTGGGGTCTACCTCAATACCCTCTGCTGATACTACATGTCCCAAGAAGGAAATGCTCCTCAACCAAAACTCACACTTCGAGAACTTGGCATACAAACCATGCTCTCTCAGTGTCTGCAGAACTATCCTCAGATGCTGGGCATGCTCCTCTGCATCTATGGAATACACTAGAATATCATCGATGAAAACAATGACAAAGTGATCCAGAAACTCACTGAAAACTCTGTTCATGAGATCCATGAATGCTGCAGGGGCGTTAGTCAACCCGAACGGCATCACTAAGAACTCATAATGCCCATATCTAGTCCTGAAAGCTGTCGTAGGCACATCTGCCTCTCTCACTCTCAACTGATGATACCCGGATCTTAGATCTATTTTTGAAAAACAACCTGCTCCAGCTAGCTGGTCAAATAGATCATCAATCCTAGGTAGCGGATATCTATTCTTGATAGTGACCTTGTTCAACTGTCTGTAGTCGATACAAAGTCTGAGGGATCCATCCTTCTTTCTGACAAAAAGCACTGGAGCACCCCAAGGTGAGGTACTAGGGCGGATGAAACCCTTATCTACCAAGTCCTGCAACTGTTCTTTCAACTCTTTTAACTCTGCTGGTGCCATCCTGTAGGGAGGAATAGAGATAGGTCTCGTACCTGGCAGCAACTCAATTTCAAACCCTATCTCCCTATCAGGTGGGAGTCCTGGTAAGTCGTCTGGGAACACATCGAGAAACTCTCGGACGACTGGTACTGTGGCTGGTTCCCTCACCTGACTGTCTAGCTCTCTCACATGAGCTAGAAACCCCTGACAACCCCTCCTAAGCAAACGACGAGCCTGAAGGGCTGAAATCATACCTCTGGGTGTACCTCTCCTGTCTCCTCTGAAGACACACTCTGACCCATCCTGGTCTCTGAGACTCACTATCTTCTCTCTACAGTCCAAAGTAGCACTATATGTAGATAACCAATCCATCCCTAGAATGACATCAAAATCCGTCAAATCTAGAACCACAAGGTCAGCTGGAAGGTATCTACCCTCTATAAACACTGGACTGAAACGACAGACTGACACTGCCACTGATGGGTCGCATTTGGGTCCACTGACCCAGAGAGGATACTCTAACTCAGACCTGATCAAACCCAATCTCTCTATGGCTCTCGAAGCAATAAAGGAATGAGAAGCACCGGGGTCCATCAAAGCATACACATCTGAACACCCAATGATGAGATTACCTGACACCACTGTGTTCGATGTATTAGCCTCCTCCTGAGTCATAGTGAAAATCCGTGCTGGGGCTACAGGATTTCCACCTCGGGAACCTGCTGCTGAAGTAGAGGCTGCCCCTCTCCCTCTACCTCTGCCACTACTCTGAGGCATGGCTGGAGCCACTGGCTGCCCTACTGGCTGTGCTACACTGCCTGAACTCATCTGCTGGGAAGGTGCCACAAAAGTCACCTGAGGACACTCTCGAGCAAAATGCCCCACCTGTCCACATCTAAAACAGGCTGAAGATCCCAACTGACAAGCTCCTCTGTGTGGTCTTCCACATCTCCTACATGCTGGAATAGTTGTGCCAGAGCTTGAGCCACTACCCATTCCCAGACCAGACTTGACTTTACTCCAGAATCTACTCTTTGTTCCTTTTGTCTTATCCCATCGTTTGCTACCTGAGGTACCTGAACTGGGGGCCTTAGAACCCGAAGCCTGTGCCTGAGACTGTTTTTGAATCTTGGCACTAGCTTCCATCTTCCTAGCTGCATCCACAATAGAGTGGAAACTCTCCTTTTCTGCTGGAAGGATCAAAGAAGAATACCTGGGATGAAGTCTTAAGGTATATCTTCTAGCTTTCTTCTGATCAGTATCATAGGCTTGACCCACATACTGAAGCAAATCTAGGAACTTATCTGTGAACTCATCAACCGTCATCTCATCTGTTTGTCTTAACTGCTCAAACTCTATTAGCTTCATCTCCCTGGAGCTATCAGGAAAAGCCCATCCTGCAAACTCATTAGCAAATTCTCCCCACGACATACTGTTCAGTCTAGGCTCTATATAGTTCCTAAACCATTCTTGAGCCTTCCTACACTTTAGTGTAAACCCTGCCATCTCAATGGCTCTACTACCATCCGCACCCAACTCATCAGTAATCATTTTTACACATCTCAGATACTCAAATGGATCATCTCCTGTATAAAACTTAGGAGCATCCAATTTAAGGTACTCAGTCATCTGTACCTTACTCCCAGATGAACTAGGTTGAGGTATTTGTGCAACAGGGACTGCTGGTTCTGTTTGTGGTGGTGGAGGTACTGGTTCATTTATTTCTGGGTGTGCTGCACTTGGATGGGTAGGGGAGGGTGGATACATAGGATATGGTGGATATGATGGGTAATAGTAAGGATATGGCATATATGGCATAGATGTAGGATATGGGTCAAATCGAGAGTACTCCGACATACCTTCCATTGGATACTCTGGAACCTGGGAAACAGCTGGATAATCAAAACCTGAGACCTGAACACCTCCCAGAGATTCTCCCATACCTTCATCCATAGACAGATCAGTCTCCATGGCCTCCCTCTCTTCCTCAGATCTCCCTCCTCTAACTATCCCTTTTCTGCTCTCTTCTACAGACCTTCTAGGGTTTATTGACATGCCTTCCCTGCTAGATCTCTGAGACCTTGCCCTCGGCAATGCAGGAGGACGAGCAGCTAATCCCTCACTATCTGATGGGACTCCAGTCAATCGAGCTGATCGACGAGTTCCTCGCATCTTAACTCTCTGAAAAACAACACATACTATAGCATATCAGCACAGCACATCAACATATAGCTCAATCATAGTACACATGCATATGCATTTCATAGCATCAAATAGACAGGACTCCACATCCTATCCTGGTGGACATGCTTTCCTATTGTGCTTGACCACTTTCTATGAGCCCGACACTGTCTCTATAGGTCCGATCATGTGAACCTAGGGCTCTGATACCAATCTGTAACGACCCCAAAATGGACCGTCACCGGCGCTAGGATTCAGGTCGGCTTAAGGCCGCCAGAACCCGTAGCAAGCCTGCTATACTCTCTGTGTACCTGTAAAACTCATACATGATCATACATTATTTGTGACAATAAAAACTCTTTGCTGAACCAAGGCTTAACCTGTGCATGCACTATCTCTGTACTCTGTACTCTGTACCCCTGACTAGAGCTTGCTCTAGATGGGTTCACTCATACCTGTTAAGCCTGGTTATAAAACATATATACATATACAGATCATATATGTAACAAAAGTTTTACAACACAACACAACTAAGGCAAGCACAACTCTAACGTTATACACAACTATAACATCTCTTTATAATTTACATGTCCACTCTATAATATTACAAGCTCTTTTACCCTTTCTGTACTCTGCTGAACTGTCCCTGTACACTGTACACTGAACCTGCAAAACTGGGGTTAAGGGAGTGGGATGAGCTCTATAGCCCAGTGAGTAGAACAGTAAAATATCTCAGTAAAACATGATCTCATGAAATGCGTCATAACACAAACAAACCACGTCAAGAGTAAACCTGTCACCACATAATCCCAGTAATCCGTGCCAGGCCGTAGACTGGGGTCCTGGACTTCCTGTACCATATAAGTATATGTGTATATAACACCTGTACTTACCCTTTGCCAGTATAGACCACTTGCCTATACCCGCCAGGCCGTAGAATGGGGTCCTGGTCTTCCTTTACCTGCCAGGCCGTAGAATGGGGTCCTGGTCTTCCTGTCTGGAACTACTGGATCATTCAGCATTTACCCACACCAACAATGAAGCTATGCAATGCAACATCTTTGTGCATTCTAATGCAATCACCCTATGGTATAAATATGATGCATGAAATATGCTAAAAGCAGTTATTGTCTGAATTAAATCAAGTAATCAGTTTAGTTTAGTTCCACTCACCTCTGGCTCTGGACTGACTTTGCAGGTTCTGTACACTCTAGAGCAGTACTCACTGCTGCTCTCTCTGGTTCCTCTGGTCTGTACAGATACAGATAAATGCAAATGAGGGACCAAACTAGCTTCTGAATACCTCTATTACACTCCCCCAGAAACCCTTTCAACTCACTCAACTAGTCATGCAAAGCATGCAAAAGAAAGCTGGACAGAATACTTTCGGCGGCAGGTTCGGCGGCCGAAAGTCCTCTCCAGAGACGAAACTCAAGCACCTTCGGCGGCACCTTCGGCGGCCGAAGTCCCCAAACAGAGCCGAACATGCAAAACTCGCGGGGGCAAGCTGTGGCAGCCTAAGCCACCATGCAAGAGGTTCGGCGGCCGAATGAACCTTCGGCTGCCGAACCTGAGTTCATCCAGAACTCAGCTTCAACGGCAAACCATCTTCTCCTTCCCTTCAACCACTCAAAACATATATACTCAAACTCCTCAACACACATATACTCACGTATATGATCACAGGGGTCCAAAACTATCTAATAACCCCAACAAACAAATCAACCATAACACAGAAACATGTATACATGCATAAATCATCAAAACTCCCTTTACTAACCTAAGCATGCATCTCTTTCCTTTAACCCCATAAAACCTTCAAAAAACATATAAACAGGTTCTAGCTCTTCCCTTACCTCTGTAAACAGGAAGATGAACACTCTGAACAAGGGAAAACGGACCAACTCTCCTCAAACTCTCAAACTCTCAAACTCTCACAAACTTAGCTTTTGCTTCAAAACACTCAAACCCTTGTGAACGATCAAAACACTCTGCATGAGCTGCTCAAACTCAGCAAATAAAGTATGGGAGACGTGGCCAATCTTCTGGACATCATCTGGTGATAACACCTGTCCAACATGCTGACTAAGGGATACAAAACTGCTGGCTCAGCAACTCAGCTTCGGCTGCCGAAGCGCATGCAAAACCATGCAACGTTCGGGGGCCGAACCTGAATTCGGAAGCCGAACATTGAGCACTTTCGGCGGCCGAACTTACCTTCGGCGGCCGAACTTGGCTCATCAGCCTTGGGTCATTTCAACTCAAAACCTAGTTCAATCAGTAAAACACATAAATCCTACCCTCCTCTAGAAGTCCGACACCCCGGATTCCACCGGACGACAGGAATTCCGAGGCCGGATTCTAGCCGGGTATTACACCCAAGTACATTTGGGTACCTAAAAGTGTTTGAATTCTTTCTTTTAGGTGTGCTTGAAATCCTCAAAAATTGAAAGCAAATGGTATCTAGATAGTGGATGTTCAAGGCACATGACCGGAAACTCAAATCACTTCATCTCTCTTGAAAAGAAAGACGGAAGTGGACAAGTAACCTTTGGAGACAATGGAAAAGGTAAAATTGTTGGTATAGGTAAAGTCGGTAAGGAAAACTCTCCTATTCTTGATAAAGTTCTATTAGTTGATGGTTTGAAGCATAATTTGTTAAGTGTGAGTCAATTATGTGATAAAGGTTGTAGAGTTATCTTTGAGCCAAAATCATGTTTTGTGTCTAGAATGTCGGATAACAAAATATTGTTTGTTGGTGAAAGAGTTGAGAATATTTATCTTATTGACTTACAAGCTATGACTAACCAAGATATGAAGTGCTTTGTGTCTATTAGTGATAACTCTTGGATTTGGCATAGAAGGCTTTCTCATGCTAGCATGGATCTCCTCAAAAATTTGAGCAAAGATGAGCTAGTTGATGGTCTTCCAAAGATCAAATATGAAAAGGACAAAGTATGTGATGCATGTCAAATGGGTAAGCAAGTTAAGAGTTCCTTTAAAGCTATTAATAAGGTAATCTCTTCTAGACCTTTGCAACTCTTGCATATGGATTTATTTGGTCCAACTAGAGTAGCTAGTCTTGTTGGCATGCATTATGGGTTTGTTATAGTTGATGACTACTCTAGGTATACTTGGGTTGTGTTCCTTGCTCATAAGGATGATTGTTTTGATGCTTTTAAAAGTTTTACAAAGAAAGTTCAAAATGAAAAGGAGTTTCAAATTTCTTCAATAAGGAGTGATCATGGTAGAGAATTTGAAAATGAAAAATTTGAAGTCTTTTGTAATAAGTTAGGGATCACTCATAATTTTTCATCTCCTAGGACTCCCCAACAAAATGGTGTTGTTGAAAGAAAAAATAGAACTCTTTTAGATATGGGGAGGACTATGTTAAGAGAATATAATTTACCTACTTATTTTTGGGCGGAAGCCATAAATACGGCTTGTTATGTTTCAAATAGAGTTTTAATTAGACCTCTCTTAAATAAGACTCCTTATGAGCTTTGGAATGGAAGGAAACCTAGAGTTAGTTATTTTAGAGTTTTTGGTTGTAAATGCTTCATATTAAACAATAAGGATAATCTAGGCAAATTTGACTCCAAAACCGATGAAGGTATCTTCTTGGGATACTCTATCTCTAGTAAATCATATAGAGTATTCAATAAAAGAACCTTGATAGTTGAAGAGTCAATGCATGTTGTTTTTGATGAATCTAATCCCTTTGCTCCTAGAAAGGAGGTCTCTTGTGATGATGATCTTGTAGGTAACCTTGATGAGTTGACCTTTGAAGATCCTCAACCTCATGGAGATCAAAGTCAACCCAAGGAGGATTCAATAGAGGCAAAGGAAGATGAAGTTAGACTTCAAGAGCAACAAATGCAAATTACACAAAGTCAAGGAGTCCAACATGACTTGCCAAGGGATTGGGCCTACAAGAAAGATCATCCCAAGGATCAAATAATTGGTGATACATCACAAGGGGTAACTACTAGATCTTCTATTAGACATGTATGTAATAATATTGCATTCATATCTCATATAGAACCTAAGTCTATAGATGAGGCTATTAGTGATGAGAGTTGGGTTCTTGCTATGCAAGAAGAACTCAACCAATTTGAAAGAAACAAGGTTTGGACCTTAGTTTCAAGACCAAAACATCACCCCACTATAGGCACCAAATGGGTGTTTAGAAATAAGCTTGATGAAGATGGCAATATCATTAGAAACAAATCTAGGTTGGTAGCTAAAGGCTATAACCAAGAGGAGGGCATAGACTTTGATGAAACTTTTGCCCCCGTAGCTAGATTAGAAGCCATTAGAATCTTGCTTGCATATGCATCATACATGAATTTTAATCTCTTTCAAATGGATGTGAAAAGTGCCTTTTTAAATGGTTTTATTGAGGAGGAGGTTTATGTTGAGCAACCTCCGGGGTTTGAAAATCATAACTTTCCAAATCATGTTTTTAAATTGTCTAAAGCCTTATATGGTTTAAAACAAGCTCCTAGAGCTTGGTATGAAAGACTAAGTAATTTTCTTTTGCAAAATGGTTTTTCAAAAGGCAAAGTGGATACAACTCTTTTTGTCAAAAATCATGGAAATGACATCCTTGTAGTGCAAATATATGTTGATGATATTATATTTGGTGCTACTAATGTGTGTTTGTGTGAAGAGTTTTCTAAAGTTATGAAAAGTGAGTTTGAGATGAGCATGATGGGAGAACTTAAATTCTTCCTTGGGCTTCAAATCAAACAAGCTAAGGATGGCATCTTCATCAACCAAGCCAAATACACAAAGGAGCTAATCAAAAGGTTTGGAATGGAGAATAGCAAGCCAAGTAGAACTCCAATGAGCACAAGCACCAAGCTTGACAAGGATGAAAAGGGTAAGCCTATTGATGAAAAGCTCTATAGAGGTATGATCGGAAGCCTTTTATATCTCACCGCATCTAGACCGGATATCATGTTTTCCGTATGTTTATGTGCACGTTTTCAATCATGTCCTAAAGAGTCTCATTTGCATGCCGTTAAACGCATACTTAGATATTTACATGGCACATTGCATTTGGGGTTATGGTATCCTAGAAGTTCATCCTTTACTTTATGTTCCTACTCGGATGCCGACTTTGCCGGAAGCATTCTTGATAGGAAGAGTACCTCGGGTACTTGTCAACTTCTAGGACAATCTCTTGTTTCTTGGTGTAGCAAGAAACAAAATTCGGTTGCACTATCAACCGCCGAAGCCGAATATGTGGCGGCGGGTCTTTGTTGTAGTCAAATCCTTTGGATTAAACAACAATTAAGAGATTTTGAAGTATCTCTTGATCACATTCCTATTAAATGTGATAATACAAGTGCAATCAATCTAACCAAGAACCCCATTCAACATTCTAGAACTAAGCATATTGACATTAGACATCATTTCATTCGTGATCATGTGTTAAATGGTGATGTTGTTCTTGAGTTTGTGGATACAAACAACCAACTAGCTGATATTTTCACTAAACCTTTAAATGAAGAAAGATTTAACTTCATTAAAAGGGAATTGGGAATGCTAGATGGTGGTTGTTGAGTGTATATTTTTTTTTTGTGTATCTTTTTGAAAGCATGTCAAAATTGTTTGTTATAGTTTCATTTTTTTTAAACAAAAAGGGGGAGGGGAAGCCCAAAAATTCCAGGTTCGGAGGCACTTTCGGCCCCCTAACCTTCAATTTCAAGGGCAATATGAAAAGCGGGAAATTTTATGTCTTTCTGTCTTTTATCCTTTTCGGCCGCCTAACATTCTATTCGGCCGCCGAACATTGTGAAGTTCGGCCGCCGAAGTTTAAGTTCGGCCTCCTAAACTTGCCTAGTTTCGGCCGCCGAAGATTAGTTCGGCCGCCGAAACTGCGCGTTCCTTAAAAACCCCCGCGACAGCTCATCGTCTTCCTCGCGCGACTCTCTCTCTCTCCCCCGAAGCTTTCTCCCTCTCCCGAAGCTCTCTTCGTCTCCCTCTCCCAAATCGCCCGTGTTGAGCCTCTTCTTCCTCAAAAACCTCCATTTTTCATCTTTCCTTTCACTCAAGCGCCTCAAAACACATTTTTTCTCTTCTCACGGAACCCATTTCGAGTTTTTTCATTTGGGTAAGTTTTGTTCTCTCTCTCTTTTTTTTTCCTTATTTTTTGTTTATTATTTTCTGTTGTTTTGATCTTTAGGATTGACATTATTATGTCTTGTTGATATGGGTATTAAGAATCTGCTGAGTATATTTATTTTTATATATATATTTGGTTTACAATTTTTTTAGTTCTGCAAATTATGAAGCATCAGAATTTTTTTTTGGTTTTGAATGTAGGCATTTTTTTGCAGTAACTGATTAGCTGGGTTATTGATAGCTATATTTTTTAAACTGCCTATTCTTTCTCTGTTTTGTTGCTCTCTGTTAGCTGAACAACAATTAGCTGGTTATATACATATACTCTGCCTATTTTTTGTGTGCTGCTCTCTGTTAGCTGGGTATCTATATAAATTGCCTGTTTTTTTTGCTGGGTTGTTTTATTGTTATGGGTTACATTGTTGATTAGCTGTGGTTCTGATAATTTTTTTTATATGAAATCTTTTTTTTTTACATACTGTTAGCTGGGTTGCTTTATTTGGTTGGTTTAGAAAGCACTCTTTTTTTTTGTTGTTCTGGTTTTGAATATGGGCATGGTTAGCTGGGTTATCCTATTGATAGCTGGATCTGTTTTTACATATGAGACTGTGATGTCTATTGGTTGGCTTTTGTGTTGTTTTTAGGTTGATGTCTGTGATATATATTTGCTTATGGATTGGTATTTTATTGTTCATTTGTTTATCATTTGCCTCTATAGTTTGTCAGCCTAAAAATGGGTAGAAAAACCACAGCCCGTAGACATCCTTACTTCAGAGGTCAGTCTAGCAGGCAGTCTGATCCCCCTAGGTCCCCCTCCCCTGACCCTCCTGCCTCTCCACCCTTTGAGTTCCCTGTAGTTAGAGAGCATGATCCTGCTTTTCAGCCTTTTTCTCTCAGGTTTGTTCATCCTGGGAGAACAATTCATGCACGCCATGTTCAGCTTTTTCGCTCTCATGGTTTTCTACAGCCTTTCATTGTCCAGGGATGGGAGCACCTTCTTATCACTCCCTCAGACACCCATCCTAGGATAGTTAGGGAGTTCTATGCTAACCTACACACCTTCACCCGTCACACTCCCCCCCACCTGGTCAGTTTTGTTAATGGTCAGAGAGTTTACCTCACTCCTGACATCATAGCTCATCACCTAGGTATCAGAAACTCTGGGGCTATCGTCTCCACTTCTCATAAGTGGATCACTGGTGAGGTCTCTTCTCTTCACCAGACTAGGATTGTTTCTGGAGACGCAGACTGTGAGGCGCCCTCCAGGCTCATGGCCTGTGACCTCACCACTCTCCCTAAAGTTGTTCACCACATTGTCACATATGAGGTTCTCCCTAGAGCGGGTCATAGGACTGCTCTCACCTACTCTGACATGTTTGTAGTGTCCTGCTTGCTAGAGGGTCGAGCCCTTAACCTACCCCATATCATGATTCACACTATAGCTGACTCCCTTAGGCTGAGTAGGGGCTGTCTCCCCTTTGGTCGTCATCTTACTCTCCTTCTCCGAGCTCTAGGGGTTGATCCAGGCACAGAGTCTGCCCTACCCTTGTCTAGTGAGTACTTACCCTACACTGAGGCCACTCTTCACCATATGGGTTTGGTTAGGAGAGGCGATGAATTTTATAATTCCAGACGAGATTTTGCAGCCCGCAGAGCAGCACATGTAGCAGCACAGGCACATGATGGTTCTGATGAGGAGACAGATGATGTTTCTCCTGCTGATCATGAGACCGAGCGAGCTCCCAGAGGTGATGCTAGTACCGGGCGGTCCACCGAGCAGGGTACATCTTCTCGGACTGCATCTGATCTGTATGATGCCATGGGTCGTCTGGAGCTGCAGCAGGCTCAGATGTCTGATCGCCAGACTCAGATGGAGCAGCAGTTAGCACCTCTTACAGACCAGCAGCAGACCCTGATCGAGCAGCAGAGACAGTTTTTGCACTACCTTCAGCAGTTATCTGGAGTGCCACCTCCTCAGCCTCCTCAGTGATTTTTTTTTTTTGTTGCTGTTTATATAGTTGCTTTAGTTCTTTCCCTTTTGATATTGCGATATCTTTTTTGTTTTTGATGATGTCAAAAGGGGGAGAATGGATGGTATTATAATGGATGGTATTATTTATGTACATATTTAATGATTTTATGAATATTTTTTTTGGATATTGGCTATTTTTGTTTGACTCTTTTGGATTAAAAATTTTTCTCTCTTGGATTGTGAATTTTGTGAGTATTCATTTGAGATGCATTTTTGTTGGGACTCATTCATTCATATAGGATCCATTACATCTCATAGCATTGCATTGAGTCAAAACCTCTCTTATGTGCTTTCTCTTTTTTTAAATATGGCATATGTGCTTTCTCATTTTTTAAATATGGCATAAAGTATTTTTGACAGGGGGAGCACATTAAGGGGGAGAAATTTTTCAAATACACACACTACACTTATGATTATTATCCTACTGTTTACCAATTGTTTGTCATCATCAAAAAGGGGGAGATTGTTGGACCTAAATGTCCTAATCCTTGTTTTGATGATTAATAAACAATTGGTGTGCTACTAATTATCTTTAAAGGTGTTTGTATTGAGCTTGCAGGTCCCCTATTGAAATAAATGAAATTACTTCTGTCACAAAAGTGAAAAGTGCCTAATATGGAAGCATACCACAAGAAAGGGATAAGAAATTATTTTTGTTTATGCTTTGTTATATTCTATTCATTGTGAATTTCAAGTAATTGATTGTGATGGCTCAAGGTTCTTTCTTTTCTAAAAGTTCTTTTAGATATGGCCAATTTTTCTAAGTACTTGACTTTCAGGGACCAAAATGAAATTTCTCAAAAGAAGTGATTTTGAAAATATTTTTCATCAAAATGAAAGATCTAAAAATATAGGTTACAAATATTCAAACGGATTGAAAAATAAATTTTTATAGCCTAAGTTATGATTTTTCAAAGTTTTAAAGAAGGGATTTTGTGCCCCCTAAACACAACTTTCGGCTTCCGAAAGTCAGGGACAGAAATGAAAGTCCCATATGTTCGGCCGCCGAACATTGACTTTCGGCCGCCGAAAGTGGATTTTCAACCAGCCCCCTAAGTGTGACCTTCGGCTTCCGAAAGTGAGGGACAGAGACGAAAGTCCCACACTTTCGGCCGCCGAACATTTAACCTTCGGCCGCCGAAAGTGTGTTTTGGGTCTGCCTCCGAAGCCTAAAGTTTGGCTTTCGAAAGTGAGGAACAGAAACGAAAGTCCACCATGTTCGGCCGCCGAACATTGAGTTTAGGCCGCCGAAAGTTCAGTTTTAAAAGAATAGTTTCTTCACCCCAAATGGTTCGGCCGCCGAACTCTAAGCTTAGGCCGCCGAACCTGAGTTTTTCTGAACGCGATGTAACGGTTATTTCTGAACATAAACGGCTCTATTTGCATTTAATGCATCCCCAACGGCCATATTTATGATAGAACTATAAATACAACTTGCTTTTGATGTGAAGAGGTTACAACAACCATCTAAGCAAATATTTATTGAGATTACAGCTTTTTCATTCTCTCTCTCTCTCAAAACCTTGAGCCAAAGCATTGATTTCTTGAAAGCTTGTTTTGAGTTGTAATTGATTGGCTTTTCTGAGTGAGTAAAGGTTGATTGAGAGATTCTGTTGTTGTGAGTGTGGCTTTGAGCAAAGAATTGCTCTTGAGTTGAAAAAGAGATTTGTAAAGAGCAAAGGCTTGCTCTAAGATTGTAAGGGTTTTGATCTTCACCCAAAGAAGATTTGATAGTGGAGTTGAACTCTCAAGTGGACCTTGAGGAGAGGACGTAGGCTTGGATAGCTGAACCTCTATAAATCTTTGTGTTGATTTTTCTCTTCCCCATTCTCTTCTAATTTCTTGTCTTTGCCATTAAATTTTTTATAAACCCAATTCACCCCCCCTCTTGGGTTGCCTCAAGGGACAACACAAACCTTTTGAGATACACGCGGATGCCTCTGACTTTGCAATTGGTGGAGTTCTAATGCAAGAGAGGCATCCAGTTGCCTATGAAAGCCCAAAGTTGAATGAGACTGAGAGGAAGTACACCGTACAAGAGAAGGAGATGACCGCTGTAGCCCACTACCTTTGAACTTGGAGACACTATCTGCTAGGTTTCAAGTTCGTGGTGAAGACTGATAATGTGGCTACAAGTTACTTCCTCACTCAGAAGAAGCTCTCCCCAAAGCAAGCTCGATGGCAGGCATTCTTGGCCGAATTTGATTTCCTTATATAGTACAACCAGGCCGGGCTAATTTGGTTGCAGATGATCTCAGCAGAAAGGCAGAGCTGGCTGCTACTGCCACCCAACCAAGTTCTTTTCTACTGGATCACATCAAAGAGGGGATGATGCATGATAATCAAGCCAAGCAACTGGTGGAAATGGCGAGGCAAGGGAAGACAAGGAGATTCTGGTTGGATAGAGGTCTAATCCGAACCAAGAAGGGTAGCATATTTGTGCCAAGGTGGGGAGGCTTGAGGAAAGAAATCATGAGGGAGTGCCACGATTCCCTCTGGGCTGGCCATCCTGGAGTAAGGAGAACAATGGCTCTACTGGAGCATGCCTACTATTGGCCCCAGACGTTTGACGATGTTGAGTTGTATGTGAGAACCTGCTTGGTCTGCTAGCAGAATAAAACTGAGCAACAAAGACCAGCCGGATTGTTGGATTCTCTCTCAATCCCGAAGCGACATTGGGAGAGTATTTTTATGGATTTTATCATTAGATTGCCGAGGGTAAATGGGTTCGGCAACATTATGGTTGGTTGACCGGTTCAGCAAGTATGGGGTGTTCATTGTAATACCGGCCAACTTCGATGCAAGGAATGCAACCCAACTATTCTTCAGGGATGTGGTAAAGTATTGGGGATACCACGCTCCATTATCAGTGATCGGGACACTCGATTTGTGAGAAAATTCTAAACAGAGTTGTTCAAGATCATAAGGATTGATCTTAACTTTTCTAGGAGTTTTCACCCCAGACGGATGGGCAAACCGAGCGTATCAATGCCTTGTTGGAACTGTATTTGTATTTAAGGCATTACGTTACTGCTAATTAGAGGAATTGAGTTGAGTTGAGTTGCTGGATGTAGCCCAATTCTCTTATAATCTGCAGAAGAGAGAGTCCATAGGGATAAGCCCGCTCGAGCTAGCCACGAGACAACAACCACTTGCACCTTATGACTTAGTAGTTCCATACAAAGGGAAAAGTCCAGGTGCCTTTTGATTTGCCAAAGCCTGGAGATAGAAGCTTGAGCTAGCAAAGGCGTCTTTGGCAAACGCAACAAGGAAGATAAAGAAATGGGCAGATCTGAAGAGGAGACACCGAGAGTTTGAGGAAGGGGATCTCGTCATGGTGAAACTCATTCCTCAAACTATTTGCAATTTTAAAATAGCTCACAAGGGATTGCTGAGAAGGTACAAAGGACCATTCCCAGTAGAAAAACGAATTGGGTAGCTGGCCTATCGAGTCAAGTTGCCACCATACCTAGAGTGCCATCAGGTGTTTCATGTAAGTTTTCTAACTCATAAGCAAATACCGAAGAGAGGGTCCCATGCACCCTATAAAGAGTATCTAGTGAAATAGAAGGAGCTCCTAGATGCTGAGGCGAGCTGGGAAAATGAACTTTCCTTGTGGCAACATGAAGACAAGGTGCATGTCTATTGGCAAGACGCGACGAGGGCGTCGCAAGAATAGCCGGGGGAGCATGTATCACCTTTTCCCATCTCTCTTAAATATCCAAAATTTTTGACAAAGGAAGAATTGCGATAGTGGGCTTGCAGAGCGCCTAAACGAGGTTTGGCTAGCGCGGAGCATTGCGCAAAGCGCGAAGCATGTGCGTAGGGCTGGGGCGCGTAAGGAGCCTAAGCAACCACACAGGAGTGCCATTGCAGGACAAGTGTTGGTTGGCCTGCGGAGCTACGCCAGACAAGTGTAATACCCGGCTAGACTCCGGCATCGGAATTCCTACCGTCCGGCGGAATTTCGGATGTCGGGACGTTCTAGAAGGGTAAGAATATGTTTTTCTAAAATGTTTTTACATGTTTTATGGTTTTGATGAACAAAAGAATTGAGTTTTGAAAGAAAAGCACTAAGGAAGAAAATTCAGGTTCGGCCGCCGAACTTGGTGGATGTAATACCCGGGTAGAGTCCGGCATCGGAATTCTACTTTCCGGTGGAATCCAGGATGTCAGAATCCTCTAGAAGGGTAAGAATTATATTTTTCTAAATATTTTAGTATGTTTTAATGTTTTAAGTGCAAAGAAAATGAGTTTTTGAAAGAAAAGCACCAAGGAAGAAATGCCAGGTTCGGCCGCCGAAGGTGAAGTTTGGCCGCCGAACATGCATGAGTTTGGAATCACGTTAGGCCGCCGAAGGTGGTATGGCCAGCCACCTATAAAAGGCCCTAGGTCGGTGAATGGATAAGTTTTCTTCCATTTTCACGGACAGAGGTGAGACCATGATCTTCCTTGGGTGATCTTCATGTTTTCTTCAAATCTTGCATAGTTTTGATAAGTTTTCATGATTGTTTGAAGGTTTTGAGCTAAAAACCAAAGTTTTGGAGCTTGGAGACTTTGAGAGAGAGTTGCTCCATATCTCCACGTTAGGATCACCTATCCTCTAGATCTTCAAGAGGTAAGTGTAGATCCTTAACTTCTTTTCATGATTTATGAAGGTTTATGGAGTTTTATGGGTAGAGATGCATGTTTAGGTTAAGTTGAGTTTTGGTTGATTTGTGGTCAAAGCATGTTTATGTGTTGAGTTGTGATGTTTGTTGGGGTTTTAAGTTAGTTTTGGACCCCTTTGTGCCTATACTTGAGTATATGCAGGTTGTGAGTTGTTGGTTGCAGGGTTAAGGGAGTTTGGAAGTTGGTTTGCATGAAGTAGAGCAGGGTTCTGCCTTACTGGCAAACCCAGTTTCGGCCGCCGAAAGAAGGTTCGGCCGCCGAGCATGCTAAGGAGGTGGTTTCGGCTGCCTAAGCTCGCCCCCGAAAGTTTGGACTTTCGGCTCTAGAGGGGGGTTTCGGCTGTCGAAGGTACCGCCGAAGGTTGGGGACTTTCGTCTCTGGAGAGGACTTTCGGCAGCCGAAGTGCCGCCGAAAGTGCCTGAGTTTCGGCTCTGGAAGGGACTTTCGGCCGCCGAACCTGCCGCCGAAAGTGCCCTGTCCAGCCTTCTTTTACATGTTTTCCTTGATTGTTTTAGGATGTTTTAGGAGGGTTTTAGGGAGTTTTATAGAGATGTCTTTGAGTTAGTTTGGTCCCACATTTGAGTCCACCTGTGTAGGAACGGACCAGAGGAACCGAAGAGAGCAGCAGTGAGCACTGCTTCAGCGTATTCAGAGTCAGTTCAGAGTCAGCCAGAGGTGAGTGGAACTAAACTTAATGTTTTAAATTGAGAAATTACATGCTTTTAGCCTATTCCATGCATCATGATATGTAATAGGTTGAGTGCACTAGAATACACTAATGTGACACATTGCATTATTCCTTGCTTGTACGGATCGGACATAGAGTGGATTCATTAGCCCTCCGAGTAAAGTCCTGAGGAGCCCCATTGGGGGGCCGGGCACAAAGCACCATAGGGTGCGTAATAAAGTCCTGAGGAGCTCCTTCGCGGGCCGAGCACAGAACAGAGGGATTTTTGAATCAGTCCTTCTGAGATGGGTGATTTACTTGTGATGTGATGCATTCCATGTGAGCATGTTTATGAACATGTTTTTATTGTTCTACTCACTGGGCTAGTATAGCTCACCCCTCTCCCTTAATCCCAGTCTTGCAGGTCCAGAGTTCAGGGGAAGTTCAGCAGGGTACAGAAAGAGTAAAGAGTTTTGTAATAGCATAGAGTGGACATGTAATATTGTAAAGAGATGTTTTAGTATTGTATAGCGTAGAGTATTGTGCTTGACCCATGTTGTAAGTCCTTTTTGTATACATGATCTGTTTATTGAAATGTTTTATTGGTGAGTATGTGAGAACCAGGCTTAACATAGTATGAGTTGAACCCGTCCAGAGCAAGCTCTAGTAAGGGGTTCTATAGTACAGAGTTAGTGCATGCACAGGCTGAGCCCTGGTACAGAGCAAAATTTTATGTTAATGTATGATCATGTATGGGGATTTTACAGGTACTCCGAGAGTATAGCAGGCTTGCTACGGGTCCCGGCGAACTTAAGTTGACCTGGATCCTAGCGCCGGTAGCGGTCCGATCTTCGGGTCGTTACAGTGAAGTTTTGGAGTCACCTTTGGCTTCCGAAGGTGATCTGGCCAGCCACCTATAAAAGGCCCCATGTCCGAAAATGGGCGAGTTTTCTCTTCCATTTTCGGGCAAAGGTGAGTTCATGCCCTTCCATGGTTGGTTTTGAGGTTTTCCTTCAATCCTTTCAAGTTTTTAACAAGTTTTAACCCTGTTTTGAAGATTTTTGGAGCTAAGATCAAGATTTGAAGCTTGGAGACCCCAGAGCTCTCTTCCTCCACTTCTCCAAGTTTAGGTCACCTCCCCTTTCGATTTTCAAGAGGTAAGGGTAGATCTTCAGCTTATTCCATGTTTTAAACAAGTTTTATGAAGGTTTATGGGGTAGGAATGCATGTTTAAGCTAGTTGTAAAAATGTTAGGGTTTATGTAGATTTGAGGATAAATGTATGCAATGTGACGTTATGTTGTTGTTTGTTGGGGTTTAGACTAGTTTTATGCCCCTATATGCTTGTTGGCATGTGTGTGCACGTTGTAGAATAGCTAATTGCATGTTTGGAAGGTTTGGGAGGCAAAATGTGCATGAGGAGGCTGAGTTCTGCCACTTTGGAAGAACTCAGGTTCGGCAGCCGAAGGCACTTTCGGCCGCCGAACCTGCCTGTGGTGGCATGTTTGGCCGCCTAAGCTTGTCCTCGAAAGCTTGGACTTTCGGCTCTGGAGGGCAGTTTCGGCCGCCGAAGGTGCCGCCGAACATGCATGAGTTTCGGATCTGGAAGGACCTTCGGCCGCCGAAGGTGCCGCCGAAGGTGTATGACTTTTGGCTCTAGAGGGACTTTCGGCCGCCGAACCTGCCGCCGAAAGTGCCCTGTCCAGCCTTCCTTTCCATATTTTTCTATGAATGTTTTGTGATGTTTTAGGGGGTTTTTTGGGTAGATGTTTAGAGTTATGTTGAGTTTGTTTGGCACCTCATTTGAGTCCACCTGTGTAGGATCGGACCCGAGGACCCGAGGAGTCCAGCAGTGATAGCTGCTTCAGAGTTAGATCAGAGTCAGCCAGATGTGAGTAGAATTAAATTATAATTTAAAAATAATAAAGTTTTGAGCATGTTCATGCATCACGAATGCCATGATATATCTAGGGTTGTTGCATTAGAATCTCACGAATATGATGCATTGCATTCTATGTTGTTGATGTAGATGGATATTAGATGAACCATTAGCCCTCAATATGATATGATGATTAATGAAAGTCTAAGGCTGCCCATGTCTACGCGTCCTGGCATTTGTTATGTATGATATGATGATTAATGAAAGTCCAGGGCTGCCCATGTCCACGCGTCTTGGCATTTTATTGTGTTTAAGAGGAAGTCCTGCGGAGCTCCGTCGAGGGCCGGGCACATTGGATGTAGAGGGTTATTGGTGACAAGTCCATCCGTGATGTGAATTGTATGTGTTGTGATGCTGTAATACCCGGCTAGACTCCGGTATTGGAATTCCTACCGTCCGGTGGAATCTCGGATGTCGGAAGCCTCTAGTAGGGTAAAACCATGTTTTTTTATTAAATGTTTTAATGTGTTTTATGTTTTAAGCATGAAAGAAAATGAGTTTTTGCATGAAAATAGCATTGGAGGAAAACTCAGGTTCGGCCGCCGAACATGCATGCGTTGCGGGTGTGCTTTAGGCCCCCGAAAGCGTAAGTGAGGGAAGTCCAGGTTCGGCCGCCGAACCTCAAGTTCGGCCGCCGAACATGGCATGCATGCGGAGGCACATTCGGCCCCCGAACGTGGTCTGGCCAGCCACTATAAAAGGGTCCCTTAGCCGAAAACGGGCGAGCTTTTTCCCCATTTTCGGCCAAGGTGAGTCTCCGCCGCCCCCTCACCCATCTTTGGCGTCTTTCCTCTAAATCTTTCAAGATTTTCATTTGTTTTAACTTTGTTTTGAAGATTAAAACTTTTGAGCAAAGTTTTGGAGCTTGGAGGTTCAAGAACCCAATCTCTCCCAACTTCGAGTTTAGGTCGTCTCTCTCTCGATCTTCAAGAGGTAAGAGCCGATCTTAAGCTCATTGCATGTTTTAAGTAAGTTTTAAGTAGATCTATGGGATAAAATGCATGTTTAGGTTATGGTTATGTTTTTGGAGTTTATGGGTATAAATGTATGTTCATGAACAATGTGAGTTTCTTGATGTGTTGTAGATGGGGTTTATATTGGTTTGAGGCCCCTAGGAACATGTATGCTTGTGTTTGTGTGTTGTAGAATAGGTTTGATGCATGTTGGAAAGGTTTGGAGGCGAAATGTGCAAAGGGAGCCAAGTTTCTGCCCTTTGGCAGAAACCAGGTTCGGCAGCCGAAGGACTTTCGGCCGCCGAACATGGCTGGGGAGGCAGCCTTTCGGCTGCCGAAGCTTGCCCCCGAAAGGGAGACTTTCGTCTCTGTCTGGCAGTTTCGGCCGCCGAAAGTGCCGCCGAACATGCATGAGTTTCGTCTCTGTCTGGGAGTTTCGGCCGCCGAAGGTGCCGCCGAACCTGCCTGACTTTCGGCTCTGGAGGGACTTTCGGCCGCCGAACCTGCCGCCGAAAGTGCCCTATCCAGGCCTTCCTTGCATGTTTTTCTCTGGTTGTTTCATGATGTTTTAGGGGGTTTTTGGGGAGTAGTTTATAGTTATGTTCAGGTATGTTTGGTCCCTCATTTGAGTCCACCTGTGTAGGTTCGGACCCGAGGAACCGAGGACCCCAGCAGTGAGTTCAGCTGCTTCGGTGTTGTCAGAGTCAGCCAGAGGTGAGTGGAACTAAACTTAATCTTTTAAATTAAATGTTTTATCATGTTTCATGCATCATGATTATGCAATAGGATGATTGCATTAGTTTCCACGAATATGCCGCATTGCATCGATTGTTGTTGATGTGGGTGAATATTGGATGACCCAATTAGTCCATGACAGGAAGACCAGGACCCCATTCTACGACCTGGCACTATGTAAGGAAAGACCAGGACCCCATTCTACGGCCTGGCACGGTTATGGGACTCGAAGACCAGGAGCCCAGAGGAGGCCCTGGGGCAAATGGTAAGTAATGTATGTTATGACAGGAAGACCAGGACCCCATGCTACGGCCTGGCACAGAGTTAGCTTGGACTAGTTGGTGACAAGTTCACCCAACCCTTATGTGAATTGTCTGTGTTATGATACATTTCATTGGAGCATAGTGTTAATATGTTTTATAGTTCTACTCACTGGGCTTTTAGCTCACCCCTCTCCCTTTTACCCCCAGGCTTGCAGGTACAGGATAGAAGAGGAGGTCGGTTAGAGTAAAGCTTGTTTGTGTAATAGTTAGAATGTGGACATGACAAATCGTAGTATGATGTAATGTAGTAGTACAGTATAGTTATGTAATGATGTTTATGGATTATTAGAGGAGTGCTTGACCCTAGAATGTTGTTATCCCTTTTAATACATGATCGTAGAGATTTTTATGATGATTATGTAAACCAACTCAGCATATGTTATGTCACCCTTTGGGGGCACTGATGAGATCCCACTGAGGGATCAATGTTATGATTATGTTATAGTGCATGCACAGGTTGAGTTGGCATATGAATGGAAAGAAAAGTTTTAATTTTTATGTATGTTGTTGATCATGTATGGGATTAAGCAGGTTCACAGGATGCATGTTAGGCTTGCTATGGGTCCCGGCGGCCTTAAGTCGACCCGGATCCTAGCGCCGGTAGCGGTCCGATTTTCGGGTCGTTACAGATGCATTTCATGAAAGCATGATTTATGGCAATGTATTTTGGTTCTGCTCACTGGGCTTTTTAACTCACCCCCTCTCCCTTAACCCCCAGACTTGCAGGTTCAGGATAGACCGGGGAGTCTTCAAGGTTGAAGCATGTTATGTCTATGTAATAGTGCTAGTAGTGGATATGTATTGTCAAAAGAGTTTAAGAATGTTTTGTAATGTAAAGAAGTGTATTAAAGTTTAGAATTGTGCTTGGCCCTAATGTATGATTATCCCTTTTGTACATGGTCCTTTAAATGAAATGTTTTAATGATGTTTTATGAGATATGAACCTAGCTTGACATATGTTATGTTGACCCACTAGAGCATTTGATGAGGGCTCTAGTAGGGGTTTTATGTATATGGTTTTAGTGCATGCACATGTTAAGCTTGGTGAATAGAAAGTTTTAAAATCTTATGAAAATATATGATCATGTATGGGATGTTATCAGGTGTACAGGTTGTATGTTAGGCTTGCTACGGGTCCCGGCGACCTTATGTCGATCTGGATTCTAGCGCCGGTAGAGTCCGGTTTCCGGGTCGTTACAACAACGTTCAAGTCCACAAGCCACTGGGAGGCAATGCAATGCGCTGGGACGTGCTGGAAGGAGCGCGAGGCTTCTAGAAGGGCTTAGGACGTGCGAGAACTGGCCAAAGGAGTCTAGTAAGCCGCTAGAGGTTCCAGAGTGATCCAAAATTGGCCAGAAGCGCCCAAAACAGCTTGGAGACTGCCAGACTAGTCTAGAAGCTTCCAGAAATCTGCTGGGCAGCTTGGCCATTCCAGAATTCTTCCAATAATGTAAAATTATCAAAAAACCCCTGAAAATTTTAGAAGGACAATTCTATCCACAAATTAAAGAATGTATCTCCACCACATGTTAAAAAGGTGGAATGCCTATAAATACCCACAATAATATTCATTTGTACAGCCTAAAGATTTTGGCTAAAACATCCATACTTTGTAAAACACTTTCTAAAGCAATACAATTTCCTTCTTTTCATAGTCATTTTCTCTTGTATTCACCATCAACCCTTCGTCATCCCCAATTATCCACAATTTGTAAAATACTTTTTAAAGCAATACAATTTTCTTCTTTCTATTATCATTTTCTCTTGTGTTCACCATCAACCCTTTCTCCCCAATTAAGATTTCTGTGACCACCTTTACCCCAATTAAGATTTCTGTTACCACCTTTATCTACTACAGCTCTTATTTTGAGCTATTAGTAAAGTTGAACTTAGTTGGAATTAATATCGCATGGGTGAAATTCAAGTATTGAATCACTTATTCCATGACACGAGGCACGGTGGAAGATTTTTACTCATAAAAGTTAAGACATGCAAGGACGAATGCGACAAGAAGATGATTATGGAAATAGTTGTAAAGCCAATGGACTAAGGAGGATGACTTCATGAGAACTCCAACTAGGATTCTGAATTTCTGATGAAGGTAAAGAATCAAACATATCCTAATTATAGGGGGCAAGTAAACTTTATTGGTGATTCTCTCTCCTTTTCTGTGTTTCCCTTCCATGCAGACTGCTCATAATCTACACTGTTGTTCTTTTTCCTCTCAAAATTCAAGGGTACACTTCAATTTCAAAACGAACTTTTGCAGTGCAATTTTAAATCAAAAGGGAGGCGAATTCAGTTCCTGCTAGCCAAAAATAATTAGCATACAAATTCTCTAATTTATTGACTTTGGAATGTTCATGATCTACACCCAGTCCTGGCACTTGAAATGCATATCATGCCTGCAAAATGACAAGTGCTGCCTGTTACGCATAGCTTCGCACTCTTAATTTCTTGACACCTATGTCGTCTGTACACTTCGGTGGTCTCATTTGGAGAAATCAGTTGCAGTCAATTTTGGCATTTTTGTTCAATATTGATATTGCCAAACATGGAATAGCTACGGAATTTCAGTCAACAGAAGTGCGACTCAGCTCAATTCTTTGCTTTTAATTGGTTTATATTCTGCAAGATAGGTGAACTTGTTAGCAAAGATTCAGCATCAATCATCTGATAAGTCTCCATTCTATTGTACATCTGTTCAATACTAAGTAGTAGATGGTGCAAAAGACGAAAAAATTGGGTGTTCAATAATCAACATGCATGTCAATGCGCACTTAGGATTGAGAAACAATACCCTTCATCTGGGTTTCAAAGATTTGAATTAGTGTTCTCCTGTCACCTCCATTTAAAGAAAGAAAAGAACGGGGACAAATAGTGTATCATGGATATCTGAATCTCATCAAGAGAGGGAATACAGAAGCAGACAAGTACATTGTTTTCTAATATGTTCAGCGGATCTAGAACATGAAATAACAACCTCAATATGTCATAGATGGAATGTCCAAAGCATTGCAATTTCATAGGACTTGTAAAACAATGATTTGTGATTCCCCTATCCCACTCCAAAAAGCACAGGATCACGCAATTATTAGTGAAAAATACACAGCCAAGCTGAAAGATGAAATTAAAGGATACATATATACATATATACACATATATATATATCTAGCAACATAAAAATACTAATACTAATAATAGATTAAGAGAGAGAATCATACAAGGTTGTGTTGTTTTGAATTATCTGGTCTAAAAGCACCGAATCCCATCATGCACTGCATATAAACACGCAGAGTACATTTCATCTTGTTAATAACGTCTCAACTGGATGTATGTTCAAAGTGAAGTCTCATCTAAAGAAATATTATAGAGCATGTTCCTTCTTAACTCTTATGACAAGGCAAGATAAATGAAGATATCAATATAAGATTTTTATTAAAAATAAAATTCAGAAGCAAAAGTTTAACAAAAAAAAATTGTAAACACTGTAATTGATATATGTTTATGAAAGAGAAACAAGTAGCTTAGACAAAGCATGCAAGAAAGAAATCATGCTCATAGCCCAACGCAATTTAGTAAAACACCTCTTGATCATGAGAAAAAATCGTTGAAAGAATAAAATAAATGCACGATAACTATTCAAATTGCTGTATTTGGCAATAAACAATTTTCTATTAATTTTCTGATATTTAGTTCTACAACTCCCTTCAGTCCTGATTCCAATCAAACTGCTCCATGTTCCTTTTCTTTCTACATATTTAATCTAAGAAGCAGAAATTTGCACTTACAATATTCATTCATTTGCAAGAGAATTACTGAAAGCAAAGGGCTCAAACCTGTGTGCACCACAATGGCAATTCACCAAGAAGGCAATGAGTTTCCAACGACGCGGACCTGATGAGGTGTATTCCTGCCAATGAATGCCACAATTTGGGCTCTGCAATACAGCGGCAAATATAAGTAACCAAATACCATTAACTTTCAACCAGAAAACACAAAATCTGCTCATCAATAAAAGATTCTGGATATTATGTCAGATACTAGCTTAAAATTAAGACCACATACAGAAAGCGTAAAAGAAGGCTGTAACATAGCATACTCTAAATTTATATCCTCCTTGTTTTTTAATCACTTCCCGGATGAAAACAAGGTATTTTAATGATAGTATCCCATGAATGACCAATGTAATTGGCAGTTGGCACATCACGCAGGTGATCTATTGACTTCTATAGCAACAATATATAGGCATCACCAGAAGATGTGCTTAAAAAAAACTATAACTAATAGTGCAAGTAAACCATCGATTACCAATTCTGAATTTGCGAATTCTATCCCAGCCAACACTAAATCAGCATTATTATTAAACATCTACCACGTAGTAATACATTTCCCAAGAACAATTATTGCAGTAAGAATATCAACTTACCAGTTGTGTCAGTAGTCAATTAAAGTGCTGCCTCTGATAAATATTTCACCTAACTATCTAAGCTAATATAAAGTTTTCCCTGCATTTCCAGGTTCCATACAATTGTAGAAGAGAAGCACATCAGTCTAACTGTTAGGAACCTTATGAGGACAACACCCCAAACACTAGTCCTTGACGTGGAAGAGCCAAACTCCATCTAAAATCCACATCAAAGTCGCTATACCATTGATTCGGGATCCAAGACCCATACCTTGCATAGTAACACTAACAAGTAACATAGCATGACCAAAAGGTCACTGGAGGATCTATCTCCAGTAGGGCATCTTTAGCTTTGGCAGAAGCTGGGCATTGCACACACAGGGAAAGGAAGATAATCATGAGATACGAAGTTACTAACCATTTCTCACGTAGAAGCAAATTCTCTTGAACTGGCGCTAATCAATGTCTCAGAGGAAGCTCTATCAAGGGTGAAACCCTTCTCCATCATTTGACCCCACACCCTACAAGCAACTGACAGCTTCTTTTCTGCGATAAGCCCTCCAATGATCAATTTGTATGTTACTTCATCCGGATAGTATCCTCTGCTTTCCATTTCTACAAATAAATGCAAAGCTTCACTTACTCTATAGGATTTGCAAAACCCATTTATAAGGGCATTATGTGCAGTCACATCAGGTGAAATTCCCTGTTCTATCATATCACAAAAAAGGGTGTGAGCCATATCTACTTTCCCACTCTTGCATAGGTGATCCATAATAGTTGTATAAAATATACGATCAGGTGATAGACCTATTTCTGTCATCTGATCAACAAGCTTCTTTGCTATATTAGAAAAACCCTCTCTAAGCAAAGCTTTTGTAAGTATAGTGAATGTAACCAAATCTGGTGGAATCCCCTTCTGCCTCATTTCCTGGAACAGCTTATAAGCTCTTCTGACATCACTTCCCTCGCAAAATGCTTTAATAATAGTATTGTATGAAACAACATCACACAACTCTTTTGACTCCATTTTGTTCATCAGTAAATAAGCTTCATCTGGCCGATTAGCTTTACAAAATCCTTTAAGAAGCTGATTGTAACTGTACACATCAGGTTCTATCCCACTTCTTTCCATCTTCTTCATCAACTTCTCCGCCTCCTCCAACATTAGCTCATCACAACAATAATTCAACAACACATTGTATGTAACCAAATCTGGCTCAGAACCATTTCTTCTCATAAAAGATTTAATCGCCTGAGCCTTATCAATCCTACCGGCTCTACAAAACCCACTAATCAAGGTATTGTATATTTTCGTACTAAACTTAACTTGACCACTCTTCATCACATCAATTGTGAGCTCATAAGCCAATTCTACCTTCCCCCCACCGCACAACCCAACAACAAGCGCATAACAGGCTTTATTATCGGGTCTTAATCCCTTATTTATCATATCACGCCAAAACCAAATTGCAGTATCGTATTTCTTTATTTTACACAACCCGTCAACAATAATAGTATATGTTACAACATCAGGTTCCCTTCCTCTCTGGACCATCCTCTCAAACACCTCTAAGGCTAATTCTATCCTACCTTCACGAAATAAGAGATTCAAATAAATATTAAATGCCCAAATATCAGGAACATAATTAAGTTTCTCCATGTCATGCAGCAACTCGTCAATAAGCGTAAAGTTCTTTACTTGGCATAAACCCGAAATGAAGCGAGAATAAGTAAAGGGAGAAAGCGAGAACCCAAGAGGACCCATTTTAGTGTAGTATTGGTGGGCAAAATCAAAGAGAGAATGGCGGATTAAAACGCCAATCAATCGGTTAAAGTCGACGCTAAAAACACGGCAATTTGATTGAGTCATTTCGTCGAACATTTGGATAGCGTTTTCGATTCGACCGGTCTTAACACAAAAGGCAATGCGAGAGCGGTATACGAGGCGGTGCGCGCCCAGAGATTGATACATGTCAGGACGAAATGCATGGCAGTGGATCAAAAGGAGAACTCATGGGAGCAATCAATAGACCGCCAATCGGACAAACATATGAAGAAAAAAGATCGAAGTGTTTTTCCAAATTTGTAAGACAAGAGGGGAGAAAAAAGAGAGGTAGAGATAAGCAGAGCTAATAGCGGAGATAGAATCAGGGAACCAGGAAAGAGAAAGTGCGCAGCCACCTGGTTTCGGCGATGGAGAATGAGTAGGGGATACTGTGGACTGAGGATCAAAACAGGGAGCCTGGAGACGTCTGCCAAGCCGGAAAGAGTACGTGGATTTTGGGCTTGAATATGGGCTAGCGACTGGGCTTCTACTAAGAATTTTGCAAGTTATGTACCCAAGCTGCCTGACCCCAAACATTTTGCCTTTTCCGCTTCCACACATTTTTTATGAAAAAAAAAACCGACGGGATAGGTAGTTTTAGATTTTTAATATTATCTAACAAATATAATTTATCATTATTATTAAAAATGAATAATTACTGTGTAATATTCCTGTAATTTACTTTAATTAATTAAAATATCTTTTATAATTTTAAAATTATATTAAAATCACCTTAATTTTCATTTTATTAATTAAAAAAATTTCTATTAATTTTTATCTATTTTATCGTTAATTTATTTTAATTAATTAAAATACTTTTATAATTATAGAAATTATAATAAAATATTTTTATATTTTATTGTATTAACTAAAAATCACACTCATTAATTTCTATTCATTTTTATTGTTAGTTTAAAAAAGATTTTTAATATTTATATTATCTTTTTTTTAAAATAAAATTTACACTCACCCCTTTCGATCTGTTTTCATGCTCTCCCTCCTCATATTCTCTTACATGTATCAAATTGATTGTGATCTCCTCATATTCTCTTACATGTCTCAAATTAATTTTGATGATATGAGATTTAATAGAAGGTAAGATTATGATATGTATGTCCTCCTTTGAATGACCCCTCTACCTTTATTTTTTTTTCTTTTTATCTTCTAGTGATGTGTAATTACCACCCTACCACAGTATCACATGCCATTATCATACAGAGTCGTACGTATGGATGTACTGCCATTTTCTCTATTATCAGATGGCTATTTAATTTCTTACAGCGCTTGAATTGTCATGATCCTGGATGTGTAGGGGCTTGTTCCCCCACTAATCCATCAAGTCATTTGGACTGGATCCCTCTCCATTGGACTCAATCCCTTCTCTGCCCGCCCTGTCCGAGTGTAGCCTGAGCTGCGTGTTAGAGGACAGATCTGCGTATTGAATTTTGATGGGGTTACGACTTGGCTTTCCAACGTGGGTTCAACTGCGGGCCGGGTATCAGAGGTCTAACTGTCATCAAGTGCTTTTTTAACTGCTCATTAATTATTTCATGATTAATGAAGGGTAAATTCCGAAACTCTAATTATGATCACGCAGCTCTAGGAATGCTTTTGCCAAAATGTCTTATCTCTGCCTTTACCCATTTCAAATTCATATTTTTTACTTCACTCTCGGTTTTTCTTCTCTCGCTGCTTTTGCTAACTCGTCTTTTTTCTTCTCTGTAATCCTTACTTCCTTGATTTGAGGTACGTCTCACTTTTTTTATGGCTTCCATTAAAATTCCTAATGTCATTGGTTTAATATCTTCTGTCACCTCTTCTTCCCTTCTCAATTTCTTCTCTTGCGAGTACACCGACACCATCATCTATAGGATTAGGGCTCCCCTTCCCTCCGAGAGGATTATTCTTCCCAATCCTCCTTCGGCGGGCTTGATAGATGTAATACCCGGCTAGACTCCGGTATCGGAATTCCTACCGTCCGGTGGAATCTCGGATGTCGGAGACCTCTAGATGGGTAAAACCATGTTTTCATGAAATGTTTTAATGTTTTTGATGATTTTAAGTAAGAATGAATTTGAGTTTTTAAAAGGAAAAGACCATGGAACCTTACCAGGTTCGGCCGCCGAAAGTCATGTTCGGCCGCCGAACGTGGATAGGTTTTGGGAGCACTTTTGGCCTCCGAAAGTTTTGTTTGAAAGAAACCAGGTTCGGCCGCCGAACATGCATGAGATGTGGGGGCACGTTCGGCCCCCGAACGTGAACTGGCCAGCCCCTATATAAGAGCTCCATGGCCGAAATGGGTGAGTTTTCTCCCCATTTTCGACCACGGTGAGTTCTTGCTCCTCCATGGTTCATTTTTTATGATTTTCCTTCAATCTTTCATGTTTTAACAAGGTTTATGTCGTTTTGAAGAGATTTGAGCAAGTTTTGGAGCTTTGAGGTTCAAGAACTCAAAATCTCCCACCTCCGAGTTTAGGACGTCTCCCTCTCGATCCTCAAGAGGTAAGAGCCGATCTTAAGCTCATTTTATGTTTAAAGTAAGTTTTATGCAAGATCTATGGGATAGAATGCATGTTTAGCTCATAGTTAGATTTTTGAGTTAATGTTATGCTTTGAGCAATGTGGCTTGGATTGTGTTGTTGTTGTGTGTTGTAGTTGGGGTTTTAGGTAGTTTGAAACCCCTAGGAGTCAATGTATGTATATTTGCATGTTTTGGTTGAGCTAAATGCATGATTGGAGGTTTTGGAGGCAAATGTGCTTGAAGGAGCCAAGTTTCTGCCCTTTGGCAGAAACCAGGTTCGGCAGCCGAAGGAACTTTCGGCCGCCGAACATGGCTGGGGAGGCAGGCCTTTCGGCTGCCGAAGTTGCCCCCGAAAAGAGACTTTCGTCTCTGTCTGGGACTTTCGGCCGCCGAAGGTGCCACCGAACCTGCCTGGGTTTCGGCTCTGGAGGGACTTTCGGCCGCCGAAGGTGCCGCCGAACCTGCCCTATTATGCCTTCCTTTGCATGTTTTTACATGATTGTTTTGAGGTGTTTTAGGGGGTTTTTGGGGGATGTTTTTAGAGTTATGTTCTAGTATGTTGGTCCCTCATTTGAGTCCACCTGTGTAGGTTTGGACCCGAGGAACCGAGGACCCCAGCAGTGAGTTCAGCTGCTTCTGAGTCGGTAGAGCTTCAGCCAGAGGTGAGTGGAATGACTTTTATGCTTTAAATAAATAAATCAGTTTTAACATGATTCACGCATCATGAATGCCATGAGATATAATAGGATGTTTGCATTAGACTCACGAATATGTTGCATTGCATATTATGTTGATGATGTGGATGAATGTTGAATGATCCTTTAGTCCTCATTTGTTATGATGATGATGATACGGTACGGAAGACCAGTGAGGCCCATTCTACGCCCCTGGCACCATGTAAGAGAAAGACCAGTGAGGCCCATTCTACGCTCCTGGCACAGTTGGTCCATGTTATGTTATGTTATGTAAGAGAAAGACCAGTGAGGCCCATTCTACGCCCCTTGCACAGTTGGACCATGTAGGGGACTATTGGTGACAAATTCATCCTTGATGTGATTAGCTGTGATGTGATGCATTTCATGTTATCATATGTTTTAAATGTTTTATTATTCTGCTCACTGGGCTCTTGTAGCTCACCCCTTTCCCTAATCCCCCAGGATTGCAGGTACGGGCTAGACAGAGAAGTCAAGAAGAGTAAAGTCTTGTTATTGTAATAATTAGAATGTGGACATGACGGATTGTATAATGATGTTTGGATATGTAATGTAATGATATTGAGGTTTAGAAGTGTGCTTGACCATAGTTATTGTAATCCCTTTTGATACATGATCTTAATGTTTATGGATGTCTATGTTTAGCCAACTCAACACATGTATTGCCACCCATTGGGGGCATTGATGAGATCCCACAGAGGGGTCAAGTTTATGATTATGTTTAGTGCATGCACAGGTTGAGTTTGGCATATGAGAAATGAATGAAAGAAAAGTTTTAAATTTTTATGTATGATTGTTGATCATGTATGGGATTAAACAGGTTTACAGGTTGCATGTCAGGCTTGCTACGGGTCCCGGCGGCCTTAAATCGACCCGGATCCTAGCGCCGGTAGCGGTCCGATTTTCGGGTCGTTACAGTCTCACTTTTTTTATGGCTTCCATTAAAATTCCTAATGTCATTGGTTTAATATCTTCTGTCACCTCTTCTTCCCTTCTCAATTTCTTCTCTTGCGAGTACACCGACACCATCATCTATAGGATTAGGGCTCCCCTTCCCTCCGAGAGGATTATTCTTCCCAATCCTCCTTCGGCGGGCTTGATAGACGCCCAACAAAGACGTAGTTTAGTTTTCTTTGTAAAACAGTGTGATTTTGGGTTAACATTTTCCTTTACCCCTTTCTTTAATGAGATTTTCCATCACTTTAGGGTGACTCCCTGTATGTTATCTTCCAACTCCATTCTGTTCATGTGTTACTTCGAGTCGATTTATCTTTGTTGGGGTTTTGCCCCTTATGTTGCTTTGGTTTTCACCTTCTTCCACCTCATCCGGTCTACCCACGAATTCTATTACTTTGATTCACGGGCAGGGTTATCCATCTTCAGGTACAATGACTCGATAAAGGGTTGGGCAGAGGCTTTTGTGGTTGTCAAGCTAAAAGAAAGCTCAGGGATCAATTGGGATGTTGATCTCTCTTGGGGGGAGGTCCCTCAGGACTATAATGACTTCCCTAGGTTGACCCTGTTGAATTAGATCTGCCTTCTCCGATCGACCTCTGTAAGGAAGAAGTATGACGTTGAGAACTGCATATTCATGTCCAACTTTCGGGACTGTCAAGAAACTGGTATTATTATTTTTTTCATTTTTATTCCTTGTTGCATTTCTCTTTTGTTATTTCGAGTTCTAACCGAGTTGGTATCTCATTTTTTTTCTCAGTGTCTGCTATTCCTATGGAGAATGTCAAGCTTCTGAAGAACTTCTCTTTGTCCCTGGAGAACATGAAGGTGACCCTGGCAGCCTTCAAGACTAATAAATCAGTGGCTAATGTGACTCGAGAAGTTTTCCAAGCGATGGATCTAGCAGCTGCAGGTCATTCAACTCCCTCTACCCCTACTTTAGCGCTGGTACCCGCAGCAGGGGGTTCTCGGTCTGCCACCTTGAAGACGTCCATTCCCACTAAGACGCCAACTCCAGCCAAGACTCTGGCTGCTCCCAAATCGACCTCCAAAGAGCCCATTGCTGTTGGTGAATTTGCCGATAGTAGTTCAAAGGAGAGCACTAGAGTTGCTCCTTTGGACGTCCCCCCTACCCGAGCTATGGGGTCATTGTGATTGGAGGAGCAGCCAGCAAGCGAGCCCGGACCTTAGAGCTTGCAACAGAAGGCAAGGTTCCTAAGCGAGCTCGTGTTGCGGAGCCTACGAAGACAGCACCTCCTCCCTCCATTGATAAAGGAAAGAAGGTGGTAGAGCAACTGTCCTTAACTCTTGACAACAAGCTCTTGAACGTTGCCGGAGTGACTCTAGAGTCTATGCCAGCTTCAGCTGCCAAAGAGCTCTACAATAAGATGTTTGGGGGAACTCCAGATGCCTCAGATCCCCACTTTTTGGCTCTTGTCAGCCACCTTACCTACTCCACCAAACAACAAGCTGCATTCAATACTCGTTCTGTGGACGACCTCGGAGATAGCTTAAGGGAGATGCTCCTCATAGTAAGTCATTTTGTTTTTCTTCAAGGGTATTTTAAGCTCCTTTGGTTTTTTCTAATTTCATTTTTCTTTCCTTGTGGCAGGCGTTCGGGGTATTCCTTGAGATTGATGCTCAAAATCGATCTTTCCAGAGCTCAATGGAGCAGTGCATCGCTAAGGAGTGTCGAGATGTAAATATCATTGCCACTGGTGAGGCTCGCGAGCAAACTATTGAGTTCAAATGAGTTATAGAGGACATCACCAAGCGACTAGGGGATATGAGAGAGGAGGTCACCCGGGCTTCCCAATGAGCTTTTGCAGCTGAGTCTCAGGGGAATGAAGCCTTAGCACAACTATCCTCTTTAGAGGGGTCCTACCGCCAATGTGATGGGGCCAGGACCTAGCGTGATGAGACCTTAGCTCGTGCTGCAGTCCTCCAGCAGGAGTTTAATAAACACATCGAGGACTTAAAAGGCATGACTTTGGCAGCAGAGGAATCTCGCCTCCGGCAATAACAACTCTGCCAAGAGGTCACTGCTCTAGAGGAGAGGTGTTCTGCATTATTGAAAGATGCATGGACTGCAGAGGATAGGGTCCAGTAGGCTTGTGAGGAGCGCTTATGAGAGTACAAGGACTCTGTCGAACTGAAAGATAAAATCCAGTAGGTCTGTGAAGCGCGACTAGCGGAATATAAGGCCTCTACGAAGATGAAAGAGACCATATATAAAAAGGCATTCTGAATATTTGCTTCAGGCTATAATCAGGGCTTAAAGTCAGCTAGGGATGCCCCCTCCACTTTGTTGGTGGACCTGGGAGCTCTAGAAGTGGACTCTGATGGCGAAGAGGTGTGCTACAGAGAGGATGACAATCCATTGCCTAAGGGTGCTCCTCGTTTGCCTTTCGGACCTCAGGGGGAGGATACTGCAGATAAATCTCTTAACGATTTAGTTAGTTCCTATTCTCCCTTCCTTGCTACCTTTGTAACTCATTCCATAAATCAGTAAAATTTATATTTCATTTTTTTCTTTGTCTATTTTTGTTTTTTGTACTTATTGATTCTATTTGTATATATCTATACCTGAGATTGTTCAACTTATGGATGTTACCAAGTTGATAGTTCGTTAATTTTAATTGTTTGAGTTTGTATACTTGGACTATTTTTGTGTGTATAGCCTATAGCCTTTACCGAACTGGCAATTCGTGAGCTCTGTAGGAAAGTTAGCTCATTTAACTTAATGTGCTTATGTTTTACATACTTAGAATATTTTTATGTATATAACCTATGAATGTTGTCGAGCTGGTAACCCGTCGTTCGAATTTATCCGTATTTTCATACTTAGCTGTTTTTATGTAGACAGCTGGCGAATGTTGCCGGGCTATCAATCTGTCATTCTAATTTTGTTTATACTTGTATATTTGGGCTGTTTTTAGGTAAACTGCCTGTGATAATTACCGGGTTGATAGTTCATCAACTCGTTTTCTTATGGTTCTTTATTTTAGCTCGTTCTGTCCTCTAACTGGCTAAGTTTTGTTTAATTTTTTCCTTCGCACACTCATTTGTGGAGTTTAACAATAAGGTTTACTTTTATCTTAATTTTGCCCTGATTTCATTTGCCAATAGGCCTTAAGGGCGCCAAGCTCATTTTTGGGGTCAGTATAACACTTTGGCTTCATGAGCCTTGAGTTAGCTTTTTCATAGGTGAAGTCATTTTTGCGAAATGGGCATTAGGATGCCTTAGGTTATTTTTTTTGCACCGAATTCTATTGTGAAGTCAGTCATAACGCTTCAATTTTTAGGCCCATTTTGTCATACTCTAGGCTCATTTTTTAGATCGTTATCTCATTTTCTATGGTCCAAGCTCCTTAGAGAGGTCGGTCCCTTGTTTCTTCTTACTTGCATTCCTGTAACCTAAGCCTTTTTGTGAGGCTAGAGTTTGACTCTTGCCTGTATTCTAGTTTGATTCGAGCTCTCCAGCAAGGTCGAAGTTATGCTTTTATTTTGCTGAGTCTTACGTGTGTCGAGATCCCTTCTTAGGTCGGTAGCACTTTTCTCAGTTTGTTTTCTCTTATGGGCTTATGGCCTTTGTTGGCGCTGATCCTTCATTGTTGGCCTTTGTTCCCTAGCTGGTTTTGTAATGCTTGTGGTCATGTTCCGAGACCAGTCACCTACCTCACTGAGAGCTTCACTTCCTCAACTCGGTTTTTCGGCACTAATGGTCTATTTCCAAGACCGGTCGCCTACCTCATTGGGGTCTTCTTCTCCTCAGTCGGTTTTGTGGTGCCAACGGTCATGTTCCGAGACTGATCACCTACCTCACTGAGGGCTTCACTTCCTCAACTCGATTTTTTGGTGCCAGCGGTTATGTTTCGAGATCAGTCACCTACCTCATTAGGGTCTTCTTCTCCTCAGTCGGTTTTGTGGTGCCGGGGGTCATGTTCTGAGGCTAGTCACCTATCACACTGAGGGCTTCACTTCCTCAACTTGGTTTTTTAGTGTCGGCGGTTATGTTCTAAGACTGGTCACCTACCTCATTGGGGTCTTCTTCTCCTCAGTCGGTTTTGTGGTGTTGGAGGTGACCTACTCACTGAGAGCTTCACTTTCTCAACTCAGCTTTTTAGTGTCGGCGGTCATGTTCCGAGACTGGTCACCTGCCTCATTGGGGTCTTCTTCTCCTCAATCGATTTTGTGGTGCCAGTGGTCATGTTTCGAAATCGGTCACCTACCTCACTGAGGGCTTCACTTTCTCAACTCGGTCTTTTGGCCCCAGTGGTATGTTTCTGAAACCAATCGCCTACCTCATTAGGGTCTTCTTCTCGTCAGACGGTTTTGTAGTGCTGGCGGTCATGTTCCAAGACCGGTCACCTACCTCACTGAGGGCTTCACTTTCTCAACTCGATTTTTTGGTGCCGACGATCATGTTCCAAGACCTGTCACCTACCTCATTGGAGTCTTCTTCTCCTCAATCAATTTTGCAGTGCCAGGGGCCATGTTTCGAGGCTGGTCACCTACCTCACTGAGGGCTTCACTTCCTCAACTCAGTTTTTTGGTACCGACGGTCATGTTCTGAGACTGGTCACCTACCTTATTGAGGTCTTCTTCTCCTCAATCGGTTTTATGGTGCTGGAGGTCATATTCTGAAACCGATCACCTACCTCACTAAGGGTTTCACTTCTTCAACTCAATTTTTTGGCACTGGTGGTCTGTTTTCGAGATCGATCGCCTACCTCATTGGGGTCTTCTTCTCCTCAGTCGGTTTTGTGGTGCCGACAATCATGTTTCGAGACCAATAGCCTACCTCATTGGGGTCTTCTTCTCCTCAGTCAGTTTTATGGTGTCGGGGGTCATGTTCCAAAGGCGGTCACCTACCTCATTGAGGGCTTCGCTTCCTCAACTCGATTTTTTGGTGCCAGCGGTCATGTTCCGAGACCGGTCACTTACCTTATTGCTGTTTTCTTCTCCTCATTTTGGTTTTGTGGTGCCGGGGGTTATGTTTCGAGGTCGATCACCTACCTCATTGAAGGCTTCACTTCTTCAACTCGGTTTTTTGGTACCGGCGGTCATGTTCCGAGACCAGTCACCTACCTCATTGGGGTCTTCTTCTCCTCAGTCGATTTTGTGGTGTCGGACGTCATGTTCCAAGGCCAATCACCTACCTCACTAAGGGCTTCGGTACCTGCTTCAAGGATACTAATAGGAAGGGAAAACGACAATATTTATTCATGGCTCAAAGAATAGGGGTTTACATTACATGCCTTTTATGGAAAATACCTCTTCAAGTGTTGGATGTTCTAGGCATGAGGCTCTAGATTTCCTTATAGGTCTTTGATTCAGTATATCCCGGGCCTGATGACTTTAGCTATTCTAAAGGGATCTTTCCAAGTTGGTGCTAGCTTTCCTATGGCCGCTCTCTTCCCCGTTGCTTTCAGTCTTCTCAGAGCCAAGTCCCCCACCTTCAAGCTCCTTTCCTGAACCTTCTGATTGTAATACCGACTGCCTTTTATTGGTAAGCAGCTGTTCTTATCTGAGCCTCATCTCTAATTTCTTCCAAGACGTCTAGATTACTCAATTTTTTCTCCATTAGTATTCTCATCACTGAACTAGACTCAGTGGGTGGGGATCTGCAGCTCTATGGGGACTACAGCTTCGGTTCCAAATGCCAATGTGAATGGTGTTTCTCCTGTTGGGATCTAGAGCATAATCCGAAATGCCCAGAGGATGCTGTGTAACTCGGCAGCCTAATTTCTTTTGGCACTATCCAGCCGCTTCTTCAGCCCTTAGAGGATAGTTCGGTTCATCACTTCTGTTTAGCCGTTTGTCTACAGAGGAGCCACCGAAGAAAACTTGTGTCATATGCCCATATTTCTCATGAAATCTTCAAAGAATTTACAGTCAAACTGCTTACCATTGTCTGATATGAGCGTCCTTGTTATTCCGAATCGACATATGATGTTGTTTCAAACGAAGTCTATTACCTTGCGAGTTGTGATAGTGGGCACAACTTCTGCCTCAGGCCACTTGAAAAAATACTCTACAACTACTATCACGAATTTCTTTTACCCCACAGTTTTTAGAAAACAACCCAGAATGTCTATCCCCCACTGTGAGAACGACCAAGGGGGTAGATATGCTTGACTACAGTGTGGCTGGACTGTTAATAGTGTTGGCAAATCTTTGGTAGATATCCATCTTTTGACAAATTCTTCTACTTCCCTTTTAATCGTGGGCCAGTAGTACCCTTATCGAAAAATCATGTTTGCCAATATAGTTGCCCCTTCATGAACCCCACAAACTCCCTGATATATCTCCCAGACTACTTTGGCTGCTTCTTCCAGGCCCATGCATCTTAGCAACGGGCTGGATTTCCCTCTTTGGTATAGAGATTCCCTTACTACTTGGTAATTGGTAGCCTTAACTGTAATTTTTTGAGCTTCTGCTTTGTCTTTGTGTAACTTCTCTGCTTCTAGATATTCCAAGTATGGGGTCATCCAACTCTATTCTTCTTTGATCTGCATGACTGGGGCTGGTTTTTTGAAGGTAGGGGCATTTATTTGCTGTATATATACTTCGTTCGGGAGCTGTTCTAGTTCTTCTGCAGACAACTTACTGAGCAGGTCTGCTTCTTTATTTTTTTTTCCGAGGTATTCTTTGATACTGCACAACGATCCCTTACTCATCGAGCTCGACTTCCAAAGTCCATATTCTGACTAAGTACTTCTGCATGATGAGATCCTTTACTTGATACGCTCCTGTTATTTGGTTTATTACAAATTGGGAGTTAATGTTTATTTTGAGGTCGGTTGCCCCCACTTCTACGGCTATCTGCATCTCATTTATAAAAGTTTCATACTCTGCCATGTTGTTGGATGCAGGGAACCCAAAGCACAGAGCATAGCACACCCTGAGTCCATCTAGCCTTTTCAAAAGTACCCTAACCCCACTATCTGTGGAGCTGGACGCTCCATCTGCAAATAGGCTCCATCTGAATTTGTGTAGCTATTGGTCCCCCTCCTTCTCTTTTGTCAAGCTTGGTGGCGCTTCATTTCACTCTTCTTTATCTGAGTTGAAAGAGCATTCGACTATGAAGTCAGCTAAGACTTGGGCTTTGATGGCTGTTCGAGGTTGGTAAATGAGGTAGTATGGGCTGATTTCCATGGACCAGACTAGCATCCATCCTGAGGTCTCAGGCCTGTGCAAGATTTTCTTTAGGAGTTGGTCAGTCATTACTACCCCTTGATGGCCCTTTAGATACACCCTGAACTTCCTTACTGCTAGCAACAAGGTGAATGCCAGCTTCTTAATATTCATATATATGACCTCGGCATCCTTGAGTACCTTGCTGATATAGAAGATAGGCTTTTGGATCCCTGCTTCATCCCTTACCAACACAGCACTCACAGCTTGTTCAGATATGGCTAAGTAGATTAGGAGTTCCTTTCTGGCTAAAGGACTACTGAGTATGTGTGGAGAACTGAGGTATTGCTTGAGGTTTCTAAAGGATTCCTGGCAATCCTTTGTCCATTCAAAATTCGGGACTTTCCTTAGCTTTTTGAAGAACGACAAGCATCTTTTCGCTGATTTTGACATGAACCGGTTGAGTGCCACCACTCTTCCTGTAAGTTTCTATACATTCTTCACACAAGCCGGCTCAGGCATTCTCAGTGTAACATTTACTTTCTTCAGGTTTGGCTCTATGCCTTTTCCGCTGACCATATAGCTCAAAAATTTTTCTCCTCTAATAAAAAAGGCACATTTTGCAGGGTTTAATCTCATATTGTACCGCTGCAGTACTCTGAATACGTTTTCTAGGTCGGCTAGATGCTACTGGAAGGTTTGACTTTTTACCACCATATCATCAACATAGACTTCCACATTCCTTCATTTCTGATCTTTAAAGATCTTATTCATCAACTATTGATATGTTGCCCCAGTATTTTTTAGTTCAAAAGGCATAGCCCTATAACAATATGTTCCATCTTCGGTAATGAAGGAGATCTTTTCTTCATCCTACTTGTCTATGGGATCTGGTGGTACCCTGACATTGCATCTAAGGATGATAAGTAATCAAAACCGGCCATAGAATCGACCATTTTATTAATATCAGGAAGGGGATAACAATCTTTTAAAGTCTATACACATTCTATCTTTCCCACTTGCCCTTTTTACTAGTACAAGGTTGGCTAACCATTGTGGATACATAACTTCCCTAATAAATCTGGCCTCCTTCAGTTTTTGCACTTCTTCCCTTGTAGCCTGCTACTTCTCCTTCCCTTGTAGCCTGCTACTTCTCCTTCCCAAACATTCTTTTCTTCTGCTTTATTGGTTTGGCTCCGGGGAGGATATTTAATTTGTGAGTCATCACCTCGGGATCAATCCCTGACATGTCTGAGGGTCTCCAGGCAAAGCTTGAGGCATGTACTATGATCAGAGCCATTGGTGTCTCTTTCTAGTCTTTTTCAAGGCTTGTATTGATATTGAAGACCTTGTTGCCTTTTTCCTCGAACAGTGAGAAAGTCTCCAGCTTATCAATCGGTTCGATCCTGGCCTCTTTCTTCTCATCTCGGACCTCCATGACTTCCGAGTTTATTTCTTCTGGCCAGGCGCTTAGCTCTTCTACTGTAGCCAGATATATAGCTCAGGCTTCCTCCTATCTTCCTCGTACTACGCTCACCCTCGATTTTATTGGAAACTTCATGTCAGGTACCAAATGCTGGTCACTGCCTTGAAGTCGTATAGTATCGGCCTTCCAAAAATGACACTATAATTCAGAGGTAGTTTTACCACGAGGAACACTACATAATAAGTGCGAGATAAGAGTGGTTCTCCCAGAGTGAGGGCTGCTTTTACTTTATCTTTCACTGCCACGGGAGTCCCTCCTATTCCCTTAACTGGGGGCCTGATCTCTGACCAGTTGTTCCTCTAGTATATTCATCTGTTGGAAGACTCGGTAGGGTAGTAGTACTTTGCTCCCATCATCCACTAGGACTTTGCAAATCCAGAAGTTGTAATGATGACCTCTATGACCAGGGCGTCATTATGAGGCATTTGGACGCCATGGGGGCATCTTTCGGAGAGAAGGAGATGGTCACTAGAGAGTGCTCCACTATCTGCATAATTTCGACATTGCTCCCTTCTCCATTCCTGCTTCTCTTCTTCACTCTTCTGCTCATACAACCCCCAGTTCCTCCCACGATCATGTTGATCGTCCTGCTGGAGCCATCATTCACCGGTCCCCCTATCTTTCTACGGGGCCTCTCTGCCACCACGTTCTGTTAAGGTCTCTGCCCTTTTAGCTTCTTTACAAAGTTCCTGAGGTGCCCCATCTTGATGAGCCTTTCTATCTCATTTATTAATTGGTAGCAATCATTAGTGTCATGGCCATGAGTATGATGGTATTGGCAGTACCTGTCCAGATCTCTTCTATTTGCATCGGCCTTCATGGGCTTGGACCATTGTACAAAGTCTTTGTCTTGGACAGTTACGAGCACCTTGGCCCTGAACACATTCAAAGGAGTGATTACCTTAGGGATTACGGGGTTAATATGGTCTTTGTTCCTTTCTTTCCCACTGGTGCATGTTCAATACCTCCGACCCCCGGTTTTGCCTCTGCTCCTGCCTTTCAGGTCATTTGTCTTCCACAGCGTTCCCCCTATCTCATGCTTCCCGCGAATCTACTAGTGGTTAAGGCATCATCTTGCCTTATGTACTTCTTTGCTCTTTTCATCAGCTCTGCTAGGGTAGTGGGTAGCTTTCTACACAACGAGCCGAAAAACTCTGGAGAGGTGGTCCCTTTTTGCATGGCTTCTATCACTCTGGCCTCATCGAGGGTCTGCAAAGTCTCCGAGTTAAACCTGGCTACGTACTCCCTCAGAGACTCATTTTTTCCTTTACTTGACTGTCTCTAGGTAGCTAGTCTTTCTCTCCACTGGGACCCCAGTAATAAATTTGCTGATAAACACGTTGGTTAGTTCCATGAAGCTCTTAATGATCCCTGCTTCCAAGCTATTAAACCATGCTCGGGCTGGTCTGGTGAGAGTGGTAGGAAAGACCTTGCACATCAAAGTATCAGAGTAGGTCTGAAGCTCTATGAATGTCTTGTAGTTCAAGACATACTCCTGAGGATTCTTCGTGCTATCGTACGCAGCCATTGGCGGCATCATAAACATTTTAGGAATAGTTTCTTGTTGTACCCATCTCACGAATGGGGATGAGATCGGTAGCAAGGGGCTGCTGTTTTCTCGTGCCCCCAGTTCTGCCAGGAGTTACTCCTTTAGCCTCTCCAGTTTTTGATTTATGTCTGCTTCTTCTCTCCTTAGCCGCTTCTCTAGGCGGTAATTTCTCTCCAACTCTTCACTTTCTAATCTCCCTATTGGCTTACAAGAATAGCTTTCGACTTCATCGTTCTCGATAAGCTCCTTTACTACTCGGCCTTTTGCTCTAGCCATAGCCTCGTTTCTCCTACTGGCCTTTCCATCTCTTTCACCTGTCCTCTTACTACGCTGTTGGGGTATTTGGTAGTTCAAAGTAGATTAGGATTCGTTAACATTGAATCCTTCGGCTATGGGTGGTACATTCAATAGGATATTGAGTCCCCTTTATTGCAATATTTGCCCCAACCAATAGGCGGTATTTTAGAGTTTAAGAGCTATGTTTTGTAGCTCTTGGTCAGACAGGGTGGTTCTAGGCACGACCGTTGCTGAGCTTAGTGAGGGATTGAACAATACGGGTGGCTGGTTCAATGGGACTGTGGGATTAGAAAATGAAAACTGTGGTCCTTTATGAGTAGAACTCAAGTCATTCAGAGTGTTTCCAGTGTAGTTTTCACCGTGATTGGCCATGTGGTCCTCAGTGGGTATGATGAAGATGAGAATTCCGGTGATGAAAAGATCTCATTCGTTTCCACAGACGGTGCCAATTGATGATTTGAGATCCAATAGAGGATAGGATTAGAGTATGTGTGTCCTCCTTTGAATGACCCCCTCTGCCTTTATCCTTTTTCCTTTTTGTCTTCTAATAACGTGTAATCGTCATCCTGCCACAGTACCACATGTCGTTATCATGCACAGTTGTATGTATGGATATACCGTTCTTTTCTCTATCGTCAAGAGGCTATTTAATTTTATACGGTGTATGAGTTGTCATGATCTTGGATGTGTAGGGATCTATTCTCCTACTGATTCATCAAGTCATTTGAGCTGGATCCCTCTCTTTTGGGTCCGAATCCTGCTCTACCCAATCTGTCGAAGCGCAGTCCAATCTGCCCGAGCGTAGTTTAGACTGCGTATTACATGATGGATCTGCGTGGTTACGACTTGGCCTTCCAACGCGAGTTCAACTGCGGCTTGAATATCAAAGACCCAATATGGTCATCAAATTTGTACTAACTAAAATTGAAAACAAACCTTAAATTCCTTGAAATTAAAAATAGGCTGTATTAAATTACGAGTTGGCTATGCGGACAATCATGAGCTAATTAACAAGAGTAGAGACTAGTAGGATGAGTGATGAATTTTATTCAATACGAGGGTAATTTAACATAGAAAAACTTTTTTTAATTTTGAATGTCTTTTTAGTTAATAAAATAAAAATATACAAATATTTTAATATAATTCTAAAATTATATGGACATTTTAATTAGTTAGCACAAAATATAGAGACACAATCTCAAAATTTAAAAACATTTTGACTAATAAATTAATAGTAAAATGGATAGATGGATATTTTTTTTAATAAACAAAATCAAAATATAATATGATACTAATTATCCCTCACCGAAAAATTTTACAAACATTAAATTTTAACTCTTTTAATAATTGATTGCTAATATTAATTGTTATTTTCACCTTCTTATAAGGTCTTATTTCTACTTTCATATGATTTGAAAAGAAAATTTATAGTTGATAGTTAAATCAATAAAACTAAATTTATCTATTTTTGACAAAGAAAAAAGGCAGTATAAGCGAATCTTTCTTTGCTTGTGTGATGTGACTGAGGATTTAAATTACGTTATGTAAAAAAACAAAACCTAATGGGAATTAGAAGTAAACAATATGAGTGAGAATAATGATCCCATTAAATTTCGGTTCAAGGGTTAGAAATCAATCATATTATCAACCGTTGGATGAGATGCACTGTTTCTCATATGAAATGATTCTTCATTCTAGTAAAATAATGTTGCCCATTTTTGTTTGTGCTTCAGTAGTAAAGGTGAGAGAGTTAGATGTAGACCTGGCTGGTTTTGGTCCTGTTTTGGCGTAGACAGAACCGGTTGTGGCCAGGTCTAGCTGGGAGCAACGCTTTGCACACATGGCTAGACTACTAGAGGCACGCCTTCTCGACTGCATAGGGACTCAGATTGAACTAGTGTGGTTTCACAACAATGGACATCAACAATAGAAGGTTGCTGTCCAACACTCACTGCAGCTGTTAAAAGGAGATATAAGTTGGTCAAAAGAAATGATAATAAACAGAAGTCAGAGATTTACAAAGGGTTCAGACTTCGACAGCACTATACAAAAGCCAAGCCCTCAATAGTTCCCACTTCTTTAGCACTGTAAACATGCGAAAAGCAGAAGGCAAAAATTGGGACCTTGAACGGCTCACAAACAAGTGAAAGGTCAACGGTAATTTTCCTAAACAAAGGGCTCATAGTTCATTTTGAGATCTTAATAAAGCCATTGTTGGACCCAGTGCACTGCCTCTCAAGGCCTTATAGGACCACGGTCTCCTGCCTGAACTCTGGGTCTTGTTCCAGTTATCCTCTTGTGATAGCTCTTCCTTCTTTGCTTTTAAAGCTTGGTTAATTTCTTCCCATACATTTACTTCTCCATTTTCTGGGGAACAAAAGTACAATAAAATATGAGCTCATTTACACATATCATATTGCTTGCATGCTCCTTGGTATGTCTTAAAGAAGGATTGATACCTTGGACAGAAGCACAAGCTTCATTGCCATTGTTGCATTTGAAGCCTGTTTCAGTTCCTTCATCTCTGCCACCGACGTCACTAACTCCAGCCGTTGATTTCTCTGAATTAAAGTTGCCTCGGGTGACAAGACGCACTTCCACAAGTGATGAGAACTCTATCTGGAAAAGAGCTGTCCTTGTCAGTTTCTTGGTCAAGAAAAAACCAAGACCAGCAAGGAAATTCTCATCCTATGTAAATCGCCGGAAGTTATAATTCAGCAAACTAGCCAAAAACTAAAATCCAAAACTCAACCAAAAAACTGAAAACATTAAATTTGCAGATCAAGTTGTCAACAAAACTCAAAATAGACGAAATCATATTAGAATTTATCTGCATAAGTCTACCACTAAAACCTTAATTAATTCAACCAGAACTCTATCATTTACCAAGTTTTCCGAGTATAAGGAAACAACTTTAGCATATTCAATCAGAATTCAGAACCTGTCTAATAGGCCCACCACCAGCACCCCAACAACAACATGCCACCCTCCACTCCCCACTCCCCTCCTTCCCCATCTGAAAGAAAAGAAGAGAGGTAAAGTAAACACACCCATAATGAGCCATCTTTTGCATAAGAGGACATTTCTGATAGTTCAGCAGATGCATCATCGCCCATTTTCTTCTCAGGAATAATTGGATATTTTGGAACTGGCACCAGCCGAACCCTATTGGACTCAATGTCATATCGTGATATCTTCCCAACCTATACACAAACGAACATAATAAACAACATTTTCCCTTAACAAGAATGAGTCCCATAACAATTACAAAGCACAAAAGAGTTGTACTCGATAGGACGACAGTTCAGGGGTCCAGGATGATGATAATTCAATCAAACGATAAGCAATCACATCACCTTCCTGCAAAGTTTTAAGAACAAACTGAAAGTAAATGTCCAAACAGGATGAACAAGAAATAAATATAGACTGATCCAGCATCTTTACTTGCAATGGGGCAAACAGATATCCTAGATGATTATCAGATCCAGAGAGATCTAATAAGTAATCTGTTGATCGGTCTCACCATATCAAGCCCAGTAGGCACTATTTCTTCATGCAACTAATATAATAAAACTTTCAAAAGAAACGAACCTTAGGCAAGCTAGCGTAGAATTCAAGCTTCTCAAAGTTGATATGATTAAATACAGGCCTTGCTTCATAATTTCGAGTCCTGGAACACCCTTGATTGACATTTTTGTAATCATTCATTTTGTAAGATGTAACTTTTTCTTTACCCCATTTTTGACCCTTCTTCTTGCTTGTTATTCCATTCCACCTAAAGTTCTCCTGAAGAACCAAATAGAAGTTTGACATCAATTTGGAGCTAAGAACAAACTGTATTACAAAATAATAGATAAAGTTAAATAAATAAATAAATAAAAAAGAATCCACCAAACCATAATGTCTAGAGAAACATACCAAAGGAATTTGATTTTTCTGCACAGCCTCATCAGCACCCACTGGAATGATAAATGCATCAAACACATCATATATTATGGCAGAGACTTAAAAAGAGCTTTTACCTCATATAAACTTATTTTATATTTCGTATAGCAGTCAAAAGCTAAGAATAATAGAAACTCAGTATCCATTATACACACACAGACACACACCATCAGACCTTTACTGAGGGGCTCAAAGCGGATATGTCCTGGCCTTATTACTACAGGAACAACATCATCTTCTGCATCACTATCTTGATCAAGCTGTTGGCTGTCTTTCTGAAGTTCTTCACCATCACTTTCAGATACTTCATCTGAGTCTTGAGAAACTATCTGGTTAGCCTTTTTAGATGACTGATCACTTCCATTGAGTAGTTTCCTATGATATTGCTGCAAAATTCAATACAATATAAAAATTTTCAGTAACCAAAGATAGACACCACTTCTTATTCTCTGCAAATATGCACACAAATTATAGAATGCTAACTTGGGACCCAAGTTCCCTCTCATCCTCCCTGCCCCACCCTCTCATTTTCTCTCTTCAACTTCATGCATTTACCTACTAAGTGTGGCATGCACATATATGTAAGATATGGATCTATACTGTACAACCCACCCCAACCCCTCTTCTTTACTTCTTGAGTTAAGAACAACAGCAACACAATTAAAATGACAACAAATGGGAATGGGAATCATTGAGTTGAAAACAAACATCAGTTACCTCTTTCCTTTCAGCTTTCAGTTTTTCCCTCAACCATTTCCTCTTGGCCTTTTTACGTCGAGCACTTCTACTAGGCAACTGAAAAGATAAGATTATGGCATAATTAAGATGACACTTGAGATTCAAGTGATGAAAAGGCTAGGTTTATGTGTGATATTCCAGAATCTAAAAGTTTTAGAAGTCCTACAACATTGAAAACCCACTTGCCTTGCCTGGTTTGGTTGTTAGAATGCTAGTCGCTACGGAAGCTTTAGAATCACATCCCTAATTGGGTAGCATAAACATCACTAATTAATTAGCAAAATTATGTGGATATATCCTCTAATTAGTACCAAAAATTTAGTTCTCCAATCAGCTAGTTCAAAAGGAAATATGGATTAGGATTTAGTCTTTGAAAAGGGAGGGGAAGAAAAAAGCATGCATGCAAGAAAGAAAAAAAAAAAAAGCATTTGTGCCTTGCCTCGCGCCTCAAGCAAGGAGAGAAAAGGTGCTTGCCTCTCTCGCCTCTTGCAAAAGGTGTCACCTCGAAACTTTTGGCGCCTTTAATAACACTGATGAATATTGCAATTTTTCCCAAAAAAACAAAAGTGTAGCTATAGGCCATTTTAACCTTGAGTATACATGAAGGACATAAATATATAGAAATTACCCTCAAGTTTGACATATGATAGGACTTAATGATAATTCAGTCATCACTTTCATATTGCGCAAAATAGCCAGTGAAATATCTCAAGAATACTACTTAGTTCCTTTTAAGTAGATATCAGAACATTGCAGATCTAACACTGCTTAAACCGGGTGGTTAACATGTAAAGAACAAATTTGGTATTCCAAATGAATGGAGAGAAATTTTTCCAGACCATTCAACATATCTATACCCATAAGTATGGATGCCAGACAAATGCCATAGACCACAAAAAACATGAGAAATTGTTTGAAACAATAGAATTTTGGTGCACCATGTAAGCATACAAAAATTGAACATTAAAAAATCACAAACCAAATGCAAGGCAGTAATGACTATGCAGCTGAAGATTGTAGTTTCATTAATAATACAAAATGCACCTAAAAATCAAGATTATGTGGATTCAGTTCAAACAACGAAGTAAAGCAAGACCTTCATAGTGCCACTAGGAGTCAGGGTTGCGTCCGCAGTCATTTTGCCATTTTCTTGAGGCTGAGTGAGCCTACAGAACGGAAGCAAGGAGAGATAGGTAATTAGGTATTTGGTTAAGTCAGAGGCAGTAAAGAAAAGAATTGAAAGTAATCTTCACTCCAAAGATACATTTTTGCACCAACATGCAATGCTTTGTATACGATAATACTATGCTTCAGGAGCCTACCAGCTTGTTCTGTCCCATTTCATGAATACAAAACATCAAGAATAAGGAGTCTGATTATATGGTTTGGTGGAAAAAAAAAATTATTATTATGCCTGTTGGAAATGTTCAGTAACACCACATATGGTGAAGGCCAAGTTTTATGCTAAACTTTACTTGACCTGACCAACCAATGGAATCCACAAGGATAAAGAAATAAGATCAACACACTTAATATGCTAAAGAATCTACCTCTTTCTGTTGGGTGAAGCTTTACTACTCTCACTTCTTTCATCAACCTTAGCAGAGCTCAAAGTTCCACTCTGATCCTCAGAAACATTATTTCCAATATCCTCTGCAACAACTATACGTTTCTCAGCACTAGCCGATTTGGTTTTCTTCCTCCTGTAGCACACAAATTTCAGAATCGAACAAGAGAAGACATATACTTGCTCAATTTCTAAAAATTAGATCATAGCACAACATGTAGATTGTTCGATATACATTTGGAAAGCAAATGTAGAGCACTACATCACTGTGGACAAATCCAAATATCAAATAAAAAAAATACGAGATTGAGCCTTTTGACTCGAGACATACTTCGAAATCTTGAGCTCTTTTGATGCCTTTCTCTTTTTGGACACTTTTTTCACTTCCCGAGAATCTTCCACCTGCACTGCGTCCTTCGCCTGTTCTGGTGCGTCCTCTTCCTCTTCACTTTGGTAGCCTCCCGATTCCTTCTCAAATTCCTCATTTGCCAGAAGATTCATGCCTGCAGCTACAGGCTGCGTTTCCACAATCTCTACCACCTCCAAGGAATTTCCCTCATCACCTAACATTACAAGTTCAGAAGATAACCCGCCATTCTTTTCCACTCTGAAACAATATAAGCACAAAAGATTATCTAAACGACGAAATCAGCAAATGAGTTTTAATCAATAATGTGTTAGCTCGTGAACCGACCGGATAATATCCTTATCTTTCAAAATAGAAGTTGATTCGAAAGGTGGTAAAGCAAACCCTTCCATCTGCAACTCATTGTAGAAAGATCACACGATTAGAAGGAAAAAAAAAAAAAAAAGGAACCTTTCACAGTAGAGGTACGTATATAATCAGGGACTTACAGAAAGAATAAGACCGCGAGGGCAGTAGCTTTGGAGATCGAAGGCATGCAGTAGATAAGAGGAAAGATCGGAGATGATTTGGTGTTGGGGTTTTAGGAGAATCCAGCAACGTTGGAGGCCCTCTGTCTTGTGCGATTTGCTTAGAATGTGATCGAACTCTAAACGGAGTCTCACCGTCTCCATCATTAGCCACGACACGGAAGACCAGGAGAGAGGATTTGCAAAGACGGGCAAGGGAATGAAGATCTCCGTGGGCTTGAGTTAAGCTCTTAAACCCTCGAAGTGGGTTTAAAATTTTCCCTTGGTGCGGTGATTTTATTTTATTCGGGCTGCAATGAATTAAGCTGCTCACTATTTAAGTGATGTTTGATTCTACAAAATTTTGGCTTTACTTGATTTCTTTACTAAATGAGGCAGGCAAAAGAAAAAAAAAACCATTGTCCCTCGTTTTTTTTATAAAGTTTCCTCTCTTTTTTCATAGGATTTTTGTTTTCAAAGGCACAGTTCTCTTTCTTCTACTCGTCTAGTCGCATCTTCTCTCTCCAGTGAGATATAACACCTCTTCCCTTACTCGAAATTTACATCTTTTTTCCTCCTTTAAATAGATTATAAATATAATTTTTAGAACTTTATTTTATGAATTCGATGGATGTTGAATTTAAATTTATGAAAGTTATGATGATTTGTATTTTATTTATTGCATTTAGAGCTTTTGTTCATTAATAGTTTGAAATCTCATATTCTTGTTACGCTATTAAAGAGCTATGTACATTTAATATTGATTATTATATGCACCGATTTTGAAATCTATTGTTAGTATTCATATTAGGGTTAGTACTCATGAAAACTCATTGATTTCATATTCTCGTTTCTCTTTTAGTTTATAGAAGGGTATTAGTTTATAGAAGGGTGTGATTATATTTTATGTATTTTTTAAATTTAACTTTTTAAAATTAAAAGATTAATTAGTGAATTTTTTTCAAATTAAATAATATTTTTTTTAATTTATAATATTTATTTATTAAAAAAAAGCTTCATTTTTATTTTCTAATTAGAAAACAAATTTACAATTAATCCTTTGAATTTGTAATGAGTTAAGTTGCAAATGCAGTGGAAAAGAAATCCAAGAGCAAATTAATTATTATATTTCAACTGAAAGAAAAAAAACTAGCATTATAAAATTCCAATCTTGGAATCTAAAATTTATACTTTCAGTTATGAATTCACAAAATTTGACATATTTTGTTTAAAAACTACAAAAGTTGCAAGTACATGGGTGCTTTCACTTTGTAAATGTTCTTTTTCTCATAAATTTGAAATATTATTAGCTTAGAGATATAAAACATAAAAATGTTTAAAATTCAACCTTTTAGCAAAAGTAATTAGCATTATTTTGCAGAATATATTTTTAAAGCACTTACTAACATTTTGTTCTATAATTTTGGAAAATGTGGTCAACAAATCAAAGATTATTTTCCAATTCAACATGTGGAACAACAAAGTCCAATAATAATTTTGATAAGCTCGAATGGTAAGCGAACTCTGTTTAATACGAGTTCATCACTTCATGTTGCAGGTCACAGTGCTCTGTGATGAATGGAGTTCCAGAAGACATGAAATTCATCAAAATTCCACCAAAAGCAAAGTAAGCAGCATATTGATTACAAAGTCACTACAGCTCCCAAATGAACAAGTAAAATGAAAGCTGCAAGAAACCCCTCGGTGTTGCTAGAACCCAGAGAACATTGCAAAGATATGCCAAAGCTGCTCTCATAGACCCCTGGAACATTAATCAACAAACCAGTGAATATCATCACATATTTTACTCAGAGATTCATTATCCATATGAAAAAAACCTTAAAATGTAAACAGAGAAGAAAGAGATTTAGCCAGAGTATTTACAGAAGTGGAACTTAAGAAACCCAAAAATCAGTAAGTAGAGCAAGGAATTGGAGATGGGAGCTTTAGAGGAAGTTTTCTTACTGGGAATTTCTGGAATTCGAAGATAACTTATAGGAAATTTTTACTCGGTGAATCTTTCAGATTTCATGACATTCTCAATTGAAATCCTAAAGTAAAGCGAATAGGATATATGAATCAACCCCGTCTCGATTTTTAGATAGATTTAGAATTATTCATTAAAGTTAAAGCCAAAGACAAAATATCTAAAAATGAGGTTAGCTAAAAGAAAATACATTCCATATGTATTTTCTTTGTTTGTTAATGAGATTTTAACAGGCGTAGGCGTTGAAATTGATATCTTCCATTGCTAATGAACTCCTATCTACTTCCCCAATTATATGTTATATGAGGTTATATGAGGGATGATGAATCAAATAAGGAAGGATCCCATTTTTTTATATTTCTATATATTATAGAATAGAATATTTTTTATATTTTTCTATATTTTTTTGCTAAGACCCGCATAAAAATATGCTATTGACGTAAGTAAAGCTAAAGCAACGGTAGTATTTATATCATTCGTAGGTGAGGCTAACTCCCCGTGAGGTAACTGTATGATCTTCCAAGGTAAAAGCGCCCCCGCCCAATTAGAAACAAAAATAAATAGAAACATAGTTCCAATAAAGGGGACCCACGGGCCATATTCCTCTCCAATCTGAGTTTTGCTCACATCTCGAATGAATTCAAGGACGTATTCGAAGAAATTCTGACCTCCAGTTGGAATGGTTTGTGGATTCCGAACAGCTACAATGGCGAACAGAGAAAATTTTCTTGAAATTTGAAGACAGCAAGGTGGTGTTTCCTTTCCCAATTTCTGATGGTTAATTTGGAGAGGGAAAGAGAGGCAAATGGTAGATAGGGTTATCAACTAAAGATTTTGCTATCTTAAGTTGAGAACCGTAATTGGAAATTGGAATGAAAAATCAAATCTTATTTAGGCATGAAGGAAAATTTGAGACTTCTGCCTTAGGCATGTATTTGATTGAGTAATGCAGAGATGCACAGGGTTTTGATTTTGCATTTTGGGGAAGAAGAACACGACAGATGAGAAGAATTTTTATTTATCCACTGATCACAAACTCTGCCCACAAGTAGTAACTTAGAACAAAATGTTCTTCACATTTCAATTGCATATCATTTAGGCATGTTCTGGACAGAAATAGGGGTTATCAACCAAAGGATTTGATCTCTTAAGTTGAAAACTATAATTGAGAATTGGAATGAAAAATCAAATCTTATTTAGGCATGAAGGAAAATTTGAGTCTTCTGCCTTAGGCATGTATTTGATTGAGTAATGCAGAGATGCACAGGGCTTTGATTTTGCATTTTGGAGAAGAAGAAAATGACAGAAAGAGAATGATTTTATTTATCTACTGATCACAAACTCTGCTCACAAGTAGTAACCTAGAACAAAATGTTCTCCACATTTCAATTGCATATCATTATGTTTAGTTATATTTATCAATCACATGTCAAAACACTCAACAAACGACATTAGCACTCAACAAGACTCATTAATTCAAGACGAGAAAAGCAAAAATTGAATGCACCAGAAAGAGATGAAAAGGATATAATGGAACAAAATTAGGAACACAGTTCTACTAGCCTCTAGTAGTACCACCATCCTTCTGAATCAATGAGCTTTTAACTCTGTGGTACTGGAGTTTGATTCCCAGTCCAAGCCAATGAACCAAAAACAAAAAATCCTACTGACTTGGCTATCTGATAGTATATGAATCTAGAACCAGAGAACGTTAACAGTGAGATAAATACATTTTCAGCAGAAGTTTCACTAGTTCAATCTGTTAATCAACCACTAACAACTCCGCTTGGCTAGAAAAATCATAGGATAAAAATTCAAAATTTGCAAGAACAAATAGAGGGGGGATGAAAGAAAAATAATAGCACATAATTGTAGGCCAAATTGATCCTTTGTTAACAAAATACTCAAGAGGAATGCGAAAAGTACCTGACTTTCTTGATGAGGAGGGATTTGAGCTTACGACAAAATTCTTGGGATTGAAGCCTGCGCTGGAGACTTTTGCGTGCCAAAACGCGCTTCTCCGAATTCTTGATGTGATGAAGCTGCTCGCGCTTTATCAACCGTTCGATCCCGCTTGATTGCATCTTCCTCTGCATCAATCCTAAAGCCTGCTCCAAGTTCCCATTCAGTACCTTCACCCGAATCCCCCGCGATTGTTGAATCTGATAAGCAAGAAGGTCCCGACTCAGTGAGTTGACGCTCTGACTCGGGAGCCTCAAGATGGAAGACGCACACCTGGCTATCGGGTTCATTTCTTAGAGGGATTTGGACTCTCTCTCTCTGTTAGGGTTTTGCTCTTTGTGAGTAGCTGTTGCCAGGCGAAAAGAAAAACGCACCGTTTAGAACTAACAGAGTTTTCTGACATAATAACCAAATTACCCTTCGTATAAAGCTATTATTTCAGATTTGCCACTTTAAAACTCCAGACTCTCTGGAACTGGAAGGGATCAGGCAAACCAATTCTTCAAAAGGCAGAGATGGTAAGATGGAAACGGACAGCTAGCCGCGAAAATTAAATTATTTTAATTTGAATTAAATTTTATTTTAAATTTAATTAAAAATTAATTTAAATTATTTAAATTTATTTTAGATCGATTATTATTATTTGAATAAAATTTAAATTTTATATATTTTAATTAATAATTTATATAAAAAAATATTTTTTATTAATAATTTTTATTTAAAAAATTTAATATTTTTAAAAAATATTTAAATTTTAATTTTTAAATGAAAATATATAAAAAAATTATAAATATTATTATAAAATATATTTTTTTATATTAAATTAATTATTTATATAAATATGTTCAGACAGTGGATATTTATACATAAAATCGAAACCTGCAATGATATTTTTTTTTTAATTTGACCCGTTTCGAATCGAATTATAATTATTTAAATTCATTTTATTAAAATTTATTTGAATATAAAAATATCCAATTTATTGGCATATGATATTTTGTTGGCCATATTAACAACACCTTTCTCATATATAGAATTTGATTAGATCTCTTGAATAAACTTATGTCTCTGAACTTTTAGAGCTAAGTGACATCTTTTCAAAAGCTTCCAAAATCTTATTGATAAGCAAAACATTATAGTGTTGGCTGAAAACAGGATAAAATGTTCAAATAGAAAATTGAAAACTCGGGGCAATGAGAGAATGAAAATTTGCAAATTTATATTTGAGTTTAAGATCCAATTTCCATTTTCCCAAATTCAATAGATCTAGTATCAATGTTTGGGTACTTGTAGACTGAAACAAGTGAAGCATAACTGATTTTAGTATCATAGCAATGTGATGTCCATGTTGTATCTAGAGCAGTGAGATAGATGAAGCAAATATATAGTTTCATTCTCATTTTATACTCTTACTAAGGTTTCTGTTCCTAATTACTATGTCCTTGTTTATGCACATGCAGCTGTCAGTCAGCAGTTAAACAGGAACTTGAAGAGACAAGGCTAACCATGTTAGAATCAGAGAAAAAGCTAAAACTCAAAGAAGAGGCGGCTGTTGCTGCCATGGCAGCAAGAGAGGCTGCTGAGAAGTCATTGAGATTGGCTGACATGAGGGCATCTAGACTGATGGATAGAGTGGAGGAGCTCAGCCGTCAGCTTGATGAGTTTGAAACTCGAGAAGACTCAAGGGGTCGAAATGGTCCTAGATATGTATGTTGGCCATGGCAGTGGCTTGGACTTGACTTTGTGGGTTTATGCAAACCTGAGGCAGAGCAACAGAATTCAAATGAAATGGAGCTTTCTCTACCCCTTTTATGATTATACCTTTTCCCTTTGTTAATCTTTTCTGTAACGACCCAGAAATCGGACCGTTACCGAAACTAGGATTCAGATCGACTTAAGGTCGTCAGAACCCGTAGCAAGCCTACTGTACCTCCTGTGTACCTGATAAAATCCCATAATCATATATTTTCATAAAAATATTTAAACTTTTCATATACCAAGTTCGACCTGTGTATGCATCACAAATTGTATACATAAAACTCACACTAGAGCCCCCATCAAATGCTCTAGCATGGTCAATATCACATACATCAAGTTTGGTTCAACATAACTCATCATAAAAACTTTTATATAAAAATTATGTTTATAGGGATTTACAAAACATAAACTAGGGCAAAGCACAAATCTAATCCATTATATAGTACATGTCCACTTCTATTCTATTACATTAAACTACACCAGTCATCTAGCCGACTTCCCGAGCTATTCTTGACCCTGCAAACCTAGGGTTAGGGGAAAAGGATAAACTACAAGAGCCTAGTGAGCAGAACATAAAAACAGTTTATTAAACATATGCTCTCATGAAATGCATCACAATACAAACAATACACATCAAGGATGGACTTGTCATCAGTAACCCTCTACATATCCAAATAATATCCGGCTCTCAACGGAGCTCCTCAGGACTTCCTCTTAAACATAACATAACATATACAACTGTGCCAGGGGCGTAGAATGGGTCTCGACCTGGACTTTCTCTTACATCGTGCCAAGGGCGTAGAATGGGCCTCGATCTGGACGTCCGTATCATATCATATCATATCGAGGGCTAGTGGGTCATCCAATATCCATTCACATCAACAGTAAATTATGCAATGCATCATATTCGTGAATTCTAATGCAACAACCTATTACATAATATGGCATTCATGATGCATGAACATGCTTAAAAGTTTGATTACTTTAAAAACAATAGATTAGTTTAGTTCTACTCACCTCTGGCCGACGCTTTACTAACACTGGAGCAGTTAACTCACTGCTGGCCTCTACGGTCTCCCAAGTCTGATCCTACACAGATGGACTCAAACGAGGGACCAACACAACTATTACACGACTCTAAACAACTCTCCAAAAATCCCCTAAAACATCATAAAACATGCATATAAAACGAGCAAAGGAAGGCTGGGCAGGGGACTTTAGGCGACGGGTTCGGCGGCCGAAAGTCCCTACAGATCCAAAAGTCAGGCACTTTCGGGGGCAGGTTCGGCGGCCGAAGGTCTCCACAGATCCGAAAGTTACCAACCTTCGGAGGCAGGTTTGGCGGCCTAACCCCTTCACAGATCCGAAAGTCCATCCTTTCGGGGGCAGGTTAGGCGGTCAAAGGCTGCCTCTACAGGCAAGTTCGGCGACCGAACCTTGCTTCGGCGGCCAAACCTGGGTTCTCAAGAATGGCAGAACCCGATTCTGCCTAACACTCAGCCACCCAAACTCACCAAACTCATATCTAACTTCTCAAAACATGCAAAAAAATCACTCCATCAAGCATAAGGGGCATAAAAATAACCTAAGCTCCAACAACAACAAGAAGAACATCATATAAGCATACAATTATCAAAAACCCAACTCAAAACCTATAACATTAGATCTAACCATAACATGCATTTTTAACCCTTAACCCTTTTTAAAACTTACTTAAAACATAGAAAAATACAAGGATCTACACTTACCTCTTGACGATCTAAGGTAGCCCAAACTTGTGGTTGAGTAGAAACGGTCTCCCAAACTTTAAAATCTTCGATTTTAAGCTTAAAACTTCAAAAATAAGCGAAAACTCATAAAAATTTGAAGGAAAAACATAAAATCATCAAAAGAAGGGCAAGAACTCACCATTACCCGAAAATGGAGAGAGAAACTCCCCCATGTTCGGACTGGAGGCCTCTTATAGGTGGCTGGTCAAACCACCTTTGCGGGCCGAAAGAATAGCTCCCGCAACAGCACCATGTTCGGCGGCTGAACATAAGGTTCGGCGGCCGAACGTGAGCTTGTCCCTCAAAAGCATTTTTCTTTCATTTTAAAACTTAACTTAAAACCAATCAATAAAATCATGAAAAAAAATTTTGTAAAAATATATTTTACCCTTCTAAGAGGTTCTGGTATCCGAGATTCAGGATTTCAACGGGGATTCCGTCGGAAAGTTGGAATTCCAACACCGGAGTCTAGCCGGGTATTACATTTTCTTTCTGCTGTATTTATTTTGAACTTTCAAATTCTTTACACATTCAAGAAGTGGCAGTTTGTTACACACTTCTTCAAGGTTATCTTGTTCTGTTATATTGGTTCTATAAGGATTAAGATTTACATTGCATAAGCAGAGTTGCAAAAGTAGTCCATGTTAATGCTCTCTCGCAACTGATATCAAAATATTTCACAACATGATTTAGTTTGCATCAAAATGATGCAGGTTGTAGTCAAATTTTTTATTTTATTTTTTCCCCTAATGTATCAAAAGATTTACAATTTTTGAAACTCAATCCAGGATTGGCTTCAAACAGATCTAAATGAGGAAAAATGACTTGTATAGTTGACTTCAACTAATTTGAGATTAAGACTTGACTGGTTAGAGGTTATGGCTTAGCTGTTATTGCTGTTAATTTTTTGCATGGCATTTCACTTAATTTCTTGCATATCCTCTCATTTTTCTTGCATATCCTCTCACAAATGACAGTGGATTTGAATGAAACAGCTCTTCAGCTCAGGTCATCTTCTGCTGTCCATTGTAGTGAAGGTGGTTGCAGAGAGGTATCTACTTAGTGACAGTAATTTCAGAGAGGCAATCATGTGCAATTTTCTTGATTTAGACAAAATTACAAATTAAGCAAAACATCTTGGTAACTTTTTTATTTGATTCTGATGACTCTTTCATTTCTTTCAGGAAATTACTTTAACACGAGATAACGTAGTGTAGTTCAAGGAAAGGTAGTTTAAGATATGCAAAAAAGCATCAAGGTAATGTTGAACTCACAAATTGCAAGGTTAATTAATTTTGCCTTGAAACCAGACATCATTGTTGGAAATCCCAAGTACAACAGTAAGAAGCACAAATAGCTGACTCCATTGAGCAATATTGGTAATCAGCTGTCTTTACTAGTTCTTGATAAAAGTAGTTCTCCTCTTGTACTTTAGCCTGCAGACTGATTTTTGTGCAAATCCCCGTGCTGCTCAATATTCGTCAATTTTTCCATTAAATATCGTCTTGAAGTATGGGAGTGCAGTATCTTGTTAAAATTCAAACTTCTTTGTATCAACAACATGATAGCACCATGTCCATCTGCTTCCACTTCACATAAGCCATCCATTTCTCAAACCGCACTGAAATTCATTGTTTTGGCCCCATGCAGCAGCATTTGGTCATTTAATTGATTCATGATACCCATGGAAGAATCTCACCACCGCTTTGAAGCCATTTCATTGTCTGTTATGTCTATGTTCTCATCTTTTTGGTACTACAATTATTGTTGGCATTTGCCAATTCTAAGTGGTTGGGATTATAGTTTAGTTAAGTTGAGAATTCTAGTCAACATTTATAATTGTAATCCAGAAATCTTTCTGGAAGTTCAGCTTACCTGTAATTGCAGTGCCAACCATGTTCAACCTGAACAAGGCCTGAGTATGCAGTTGTAACTATTGTCCATAATTTCTTGTTTAGTAGAATAGAGTTTTATTGAACATCACTTTCTCCTAGTTTCAAACAACCGTGCAAGAATTATATTTTTAAACACTTTTGATTTCCTTGAACTTGTCCATGAATGTACAAAAATGTTTCACATTCTATAGTAGTACCAGATTTTAACCTGCAGGCTGCAGCTGATTTCCAGGAAAAGGCTTTGCGAAATTCACTATTCATTTCTTGTCTTCGCTCAATACTATGGGATAACAGATGTATTTTGATATTAAAGCAGCATTTTAAACAAACTTGCTGTGTTAGAATTCCTTCTAGTCTTTGTAGAGGACCATATCTACAGACATGCACACTGCAAAACTGAGAGTAAATTTAAATAAAATTGAGAGTATAATTTAGCTCTTAAGTATAACCTAGAAATCCTCTGTTCCCTTGAGATTATTTTTCAGAAGACTTGCAGAAATTTCACAGATACAACTGCAGTGAAATAGAAAGCATAAACCAGACTCCGTGGCATAGCCACCCTGAACACTTGAAATGAAGTTCAAAGCATTTCCATCCTTAACACCGTTGACTACTAATTCCAATCATTCAGTCATCTCACCACATGTACAGATTTTATTTGGAAAATATTTTACTGCAGCACTTAAGCAAAGAAAACTATGACTGGAGTCTATGTTTTTGCCAGAAAATACAAATCTTAAATACTTTTCAGCTGATATTATCTTGTTAAAGCTACTGAAGGTACTTCACAGGCACAAAGCTGAGTGGTATCTTTTTAGAGAGAGTAAGACTTATTCCAGCTTTCTCTTCCATGTTGATGTCTTCGCTCTTCATCCCGTTGGGCAGTTTCCAATCGAACCAATACAGAAGATTTGCGAGTATACTCTCTATTGTTATTGTTCCCATATGCATCCCAGGACAAATTCTTCTCCCAGCTCCAAATGGCAAAAACTCAAAATTTTGCCCCTTGAAGTCAATGGATCTATCAGCGAATCTTTCTGGGAAGAACTCTTCTGGGTCCTTCCAGTATTGAGGATCGCGCCCAATTGCCCAGACATTGACTTGGATGATTGTTTTAGGATAAATATTATAACCATTTATATTACAGTGAGAAATGGTTTCTCTTGGAACTAGCAGTGGGGCTGCAGGATGCAATCTGAAAGTCTCTTTTATTACCATCTTGAGGTATTCAAGCTTATCAATATCATCTTCAGTCAATCTACCTTTCTTTCCAACATGATTTCTTATTTCATCTTGCACTTTCGTCATCACTCTTGGGTTCTTTGCAAGCTCTGCCATTGCCCAAGTCACAGTAATAGCAGAGGTGTCCACACCAGCTGCAAATAAATTCTGATACACAATTGTCAGAATGAGGTTAAGGCTTAGTTTCAAAGTTACAGCAAGCACGAACAAAATGAATGGTAAATGTAGTTTAACTGCAGAATTTATAATCATATGCATAATGTTGGGATTTAATTCAAAATTTCAGCATTAAATTTGATATTCAGTTATTATTTTTATTATTCTAGAATTTTAATTATTCAAATAAGTTATTGGATATTTTGTTGATATTTTTTAGATTTTGAACCTTGGTTATAAAGCTAAATAGGCATTTAAATTTCATTTTTAACTATTCAGTTCTCTATTATTTCTTTTCTTATTTTCTTTTCTAATATTATGAATCAAATTTTTAACATGTTATCAGAGTTTTAATGATCTTATGGTAAAGAAATACAAGAGAGTTTGTGAATGACACATTTTAATGGGTCTTCTAAGGATGAACGGTGAGGAGTGTATCGACAAGAAAAGTTATTTGGAGAGAAGTGTCCAACAAAAAAAAAATGAACTATGTTAAAAGTTTAGTGTGGTAATTTGGAGAGAAATGCTCTAACATTGATTAGTCGGAGAGAAGCAATTAATCAACACAATTTCAAATAATAAAATTTAAATTTTATGCAAATTTTGAATTAAGGAAGAATGTTGGGATTTAATTCAAAATTTCAATATTAGATTTGATATTTCAGTTATTATTTTATATTATCCTAGAATTTTAATTATTCAATAAGTTATAGGATATTTTATTGAGATTTATTTTCTTTCCTAATACCATAAATCAAATTCTCAACAAAGTTTGCAGCTTACCAGAAGGACTCCCTTAATGGTATTATTTGTGAATTTAGAATTGCCAAGCTCAGCTTGTTCCTTCTCCATTCTTATCAGCGCATCAATCATGTCATCCTGCTCCTTTTTCCTTTCAGGTTTAAGATGATCATTGATTACATATTGGAAGAAAGTATCCAACTCATTGAAAACTCTTTCAGTCCTTGCGTGATGACCGCTTATCCAATCAACGATCCATCCAACATATGGGATTAATTCACCGATGGAGAATGCTGCTACCACAGCTTCAGAATCATGAACCACTTCATGAAATCTTTTTCTGTCAAAGTCAGTACCATGATAATCAATTCCAAAAGACATTTTAAAGGTGATATTTGCAGTAAGAGAGAGCAACTTTTCGGTAAGATTAACAGGAGTTGCTGAAGCTGCTGACTCAGAGATTGAATTGATGAACAATTCAATTTCTCTTTCCCTTAGGGACTGAAAAGACTTCACCCTCTTCAAGCTAAAGAGCTCAAGAATAATTAGTTTTTTCATGTTTCTCCAGTAATCACCGTACGGTGTGAAGGCCACATCTGAATAATTGTAGGAGAGTCTTCCAGCGCCAGCTAATTGAGGTCTGCTGCAACAGGCAAGATCATGATCTTTTAAGACCTGTTTTGCTGCTTCAGCAGAAGAGACTATCACAGTTGATATACGACCAAGTTTGAAAAGCATGACAGAGCCATATTTCTTGGAGAGTTGCCAATAAGTTTGGTGAGGCAATTCACCAAGTTGGTGCAGGTTGCCTAAAATTGGAAGCTTAGGAGGGCTTGGTGGGAGCTGCTTATTTCGTCTTCTCTTGCATCTGAAGACCAGCAACAGAGACAGAACTAAGAAAAGAAGCCACGAAGGTAGAGCATAAGGAGCCATTAGAGCTTTTGCCTGTAAGTTTATGAACCTGAAAATTATTGCAGACGCTTGCCGCTCAAAGAAAAGCTGATATTGGAAATCAATTAAAGTATGAAGATACGTGGCCTTTTTACCTCCTGTAATTATTGGCTGAAGTTGCTGTTCAAATGCCCAAAGTAGCATACAAGGAATGAAGTCTCGGGACCACTCCTTGTCGACATAATGAGAAAGCAAAAAATAATTGCAAGTAATAAAGAAAAAAGAGGGTGTTGAAATTTGATCACTTATTTGTCTTGTATTATGTGAAGTCGTTGGTTTTGTAAGATTTTTCCTTTTACTTATAAAGGAAGAGTTTGTTGTCGTAAAGCTGAGAGAAAAGTGTACATGGAAAAATGAAGAAAAATAGAAATTTTCTTTGCAGTACTCTGTTTTTATCAATGAAGTTTGAAGTGATTTTCTCTCCATATTTTCTATATTTTGTTATGTTATTTTGAAGTTCTTGTTGTGTTTGTTGAAGTCAAGTCTTCAGCTCTGATGTTTAGTCTTCTTGCTGGAAATTTAATATTTTTATGAAATATAGTATGCTCTGTTTTTTGGATTTGATGTTCTTGATTTTAGTTAATTATTTTATGGTTTAATTAGTTAATTTTCTGTCCTAAATTTCAGCAATGGTATCATACCTTATTTTGATTTTTCAACACTTCTGATGGCACAATACGTTAGAAGTACGATATATTTAATGTAATAAGACAGTAGACAGAGACATAACTTGAAGCAATCACTGAATTTGAAGAGTACACACAAGCAAAGCAATGCACTTCAGATAGCTACTGCAGGAAATTGACAGGCACAAGTTGGAGAGCTTCCTTTTTCGATACGGTGAGACTAGGTACAGCTTTCTCTTCCATGTTGATTCCTTCACCTCCATTTGGTAGTTTCCAATCAAAATAATATAACAAATTTGCAAGCACAAGCTCCACTGATATAGTTCCCATATAAATTGCAGGGCAGCCTCTTCTTCCAGCTCCAAATGGTAAAAACTCAAAATCTTGTCCTTTAAATTCTATGGAGCTGTCCAAAAACCTTTCTGGAAAGAATTCTTCTGGGTCCTTCCAGTATTTAGGATCTCTTCCAATTGCCCAAATGTTGATTTGGATCAGTGTTTTGGGATAAATGTCATAACCATTGATTTTAAATTTTGACATGGCTTCTCTTGGTAGTAGAAATGGACCAGGAGGGTGCAATCTCAGTGTTTCTTTTATTACCAGCTTAAGGTAATGAAGCTCACCAATATCACTTTCAGTAACTCTTGCTTTATTTCCTATAATATCTCTGACTTCTTGTTGTGCTTTCTTCATCACTCTTGGATTCCTAGCCAGCTCAGACATAGCCCAGATCAGGACAACTGCACTGGTGTTTGTTCCAGCCAAAAATAAGTCCTGATGCAAGAACATCACATAAAAATAAGCAAGTTTGAGTACAGGATGTATAATCTGAGCAAAAACTAAGGTGCATACCATGAGAACTGCCTTAATATGATCTTTTGTAAGCTGAATTGAACCAACTCCTGTTTGCTCTTTCTCTGTTCTTAGCAGCACATCTATAATGTCTTCTTCTCCTTTGTCTGTCCTCCCATGTCCAAGTTCAATATGATCATCAATTACCCTTTTGAAGAAAGTATCCAATTCATGGAAAACTCTTTCTGTCCTTGTATGATAACCAGAAACCTTGTCGAAAATCCAACCTAGATGTGGGAAGTATTCATTTGCTGAGAAACTTCCCAACAAGGCCTGAGCATCATCAACTAACCTTTTGAATCTATCCTTTTCAAAATCAGTTTCTCTAAAGTTTGTCCCAAAAGCCATCCTGAACGTTATATTTGCAGAAAGTGTCAAAAACTTCTCAGTAAGATCAACAGGATTTGCTGAAGATGAAAACTGAGAGATTGAATCAATCAGCAAAGCAACTTCTTCTTCCCTAATGAACCGAAAAGACTGCACCCTTTTCGTGCTAAATAGCTCAAGAACGCATATTTTCCGAATCTCTCTCCAGTAATCACCATATGGGGCAAAGGCTATGTCTAAGTAGTTGTATGAAAGTCTTCCAGCACCAGCTAAGGGAGGTCTACTGCAACAAAGAAGATCATTTACCTTAAGAACCTCCTCTGCTGCATCAGCTGAGGATATTACAACTGCAGGTACCCGACCGAATTGGAGAAGCATGACTGGGCCATATTTCTTGGAGAGTTGCCACAAAGAGTAGTGAGGCAATCCTCTAAGTTGATGAAGGTTGCCTATAATTGGAAACTTGTGAGGGCTTGGAGGAAGCTGCTTGTTTTCGCATTCAACTTTCATATTTCTTTTGATTAGAAGCAGAAAAGGCAGAAGGAAAACAGGCATCCACAAGCATAAGGTATAGAGAATCATTGTACTTTACCTAAGATATGCCCAAAACTTCTTCAAGCTGTCTCTTCACCTTCAAAATAACTAGCTGCCTTGTTTACCAACTACAAGCATCAGGAGAATTTTTCATCTTCACTCTTTTGCACTGAAAAAACTTAATAATGTTGCAATTTTGTTCTGCAATATGATTTGGGATAATTTCTTTTCCATTGAATATGATAGATACTAACCTTATCTGTCAAGATTCATTGTCTGGTGGGATTTAGAGATGAGGTTGAATGCAAATAAGTACAGTGTGGGATATTGGGCCAAAATATTGCTGGGCTTTGCAATAAGTACAGTGTGTCCACTAATATACTCTTCTTTTTCTTTCTTGTGGGATTCTTCCACATCTTCTAAAACATTGTCATTGTTTGAAAAGTCTTCTCAATCCCAACAAGGACAATTATTGAACTTGAGAGATGTAAAAGTAAAGCAAAGTAGCAACACTCACATCTTCCCGTTGTCTTTCAAATGGCTGCAAAGTAAAATAATCATCGCCCATTTCAAGTTGATCTTGTCTTCATGCTTGACAGACAATTCTTTGATTCCGTAGCTTACTGTGGTCATTGCTTCAGCTGTTTCTGATACCTTAACTGCAAATTGTTTTTTTTTTTTTTTAAGTTGCATGGACGACATTGTTATACTGCTCAGTATTTTTTTTTTGTTCGCCTTTTCAGTTGCTTTTGGTTAATTTTATTATTTTTTAGTATACCAGAGAGGAAAACTAATATACATATATGCGTCTGCTTCAGAAATTTGCAGACTACACCATCATTGAGTTCACTGAAATAATTGTATTTTATCTCAAAAAAATGTATGTAGATGGCAATGTAATAAAAATTGGATGTAGTCAGCTGAGGAACTGCAACTCTTTGAAACCCAATTAGAGTTTTTCTTTTAAAAAAATGATACAATAAAGGAAGCATGGAAGAATCATTCTTGAAAATATGCAAAATCATTTCTCACTAATTAGAAGACCCATCTCAACGTTTTGTACTGCACCTGGCTGCTCTCAGGACACCAGTAGGAGGTGCAGTAACCATGATGAAGCATTGGCCATAAAGCCGATTAGAATATGCAAATAAACTCCCCAGCTGAGATCGCACCCGAAACATTGCTTTAATATTAAATATGATTCCATTTTGATTTATCTGCTCCTGAAGCCGAGCAACGTCTCCTAAAGGAAGCCGAACCTGGCTAGTTACCATATGAACATTTGCAAACCTGGACTCAGCCTTTGATGCAGAGAAAGATTCTACGTACTGGGTAGCAATGAGACTATTCCCATAATATAGATCAATGATGATATGACTGAAATCCAGACTGACCTTGTCGTTTGGATTGGTGAAGTTTGCAAGCACAGAGATATCAGCATTGAGCAGAGAACCTGCATCTACGTAAGCTGCATTCAAGGTGACACTAGACACCTCGAACCAGGGGCTACGTGGGCGATACACTAGATACACAATGAGCACAATGAGTCCTCCTAGGAAAATTACAATCCAGAAAATGGCGCACAGGGCTGCACCTAACCATGTTATTGGCCTCGTTTGTTGGGGTTCTGGGGCCCTTAGACCAAGAGGGTGGCCAAAGCGGTCCTGTTGCTGTTGCTGTGCCGGTGGGAGACCATAATGGATTGGATAGTGATCTTGATCCTGTGATTTCTTTGTCCGACTTCTTTTAGGCTGCCTGGGATGCTGATCTTCATTTGCTGGACGATTCTGCTGGAGAGTGATGTTGTTGTCTTCATCAGGGTATTGCTTTGGAAGAACCCATGGGCTATGGTATTTGCCGTCAAGCCGAGGATCATGACTGCGTTGGTCTTTATCTGAATGATGTGGAAACATCCAGGGACTATGGTATTCACCATCAAGCCTTTGATCATGTATCGGACGGGGATGTTGGTCTTCACGTGGGGCTGCAGGTTGCTTCCATGGAGCTTGGAATGGGCCATCACCGTGTCCCCGTGGCTTGGAGCGTTGAAGTTGTTTCGGAGCGCGTTGGCTAGGTGGCTGGTCTTGTCGGTCCCGATGCTGCGTTGCTGATGATGGCAGCTCTGTAATAGGTGGTGTACTTCCAGGAGTAGGTGGTGTAGGGAGTTGTTGGTCTTCACGCTGCTGTCGTAGTCTAATGAAGTGAGGGTTGGTTTCAGGGTGTCTAGGCATGATAGTAGATTTTTAGTAATAAAAGTTAGGACAGGCAAGGACGAATGTGACAAGAAGATGATTATGGAAATAGTTGTAAAGCCAATGGGCTAAGGAGGATGACTTCGTGAGAACTCCAACTAGGATTCTGAATTTCTGATGAAGGTAAAGAATCAAACATATCCTAATTATGGGGGGCAAGTAAACTTTATTGGTGATTCTCTCTCTCTTCTGTGTTTCCCTTCTATGCAGACTGCTCATAATCTATACTGTTGTTCTTTTTCCTCTCCAACATTCAAGGGTACACTTCAATTTCAAAACGAACTCTTGCAGTGTAATTTTAAATCAAAAGGGAGGCAAATTCGGTTCCTGCTAGCCAACAATAATTAGCATACAAATTCTCTGTTTTATTGACTTTGGAATATTCATGATCTACACTCAGTCCTGGCACTTGAAATGCATATCATGCCTGCAAAATGACAAGTGCTGCCTGTTACGCGTAGCTTCGCACTTTTAATTTCTTGACACCTCGGTCGTCTGTACAGTTCGGTGGTCTCATTTGGAGAAATCAGTTGCAGTCAATTTTGGCATTTTTGTCTAATATTGATATTGCCAAACATGGAATAGCTACGGAATTTCAGTCAACAGAAGTGCGACTCAGCTCTATTCTTTGCTTTTAATTGGTTTATATTCTGCAAGATAGGTGAACGTGTTAGCAAAGATTCAGCATCAATCATCTGATAAGTCTCCATTCTACTGTATATCTGTTCAATAGCAAGTAGTAGCTGGTGCAGAAGACGAAAAAATTAGGTGTTCAATAATCAACATGCATGTCAATGCGCACTTAGGATTGAGAAACAATACCCTTCATCTGGGTTTCAAAGCTTTGAATTAGTGTTCTCCTGTCACCTCCATTTTAAGAAAGAAAAGAAAGGGGACAAAAAGTGTATCATGGATATCTGAATCTCATAAAGCGAGGGAATACAGAAGCAGACAAGTACATTGTTTTCTAATATGTTCAGCGGATCTAGAACATGAAATAACAACCTCAATATGCCATAGATGGAATGTCCAAAGCATTGCAATTTCATAGGACTTGTTGAACAATGATTTGTGATTCCCCTATCCCACTCCAAAAAGCACAGGATCACACAATTATTAGTGAAAAATACACAGCCAAGCTGAAAGATGAAATTAAAGGATACATATATACATATATACACACATATATATCTAGCAACATAAAAATACTAATACTAATAATAGATTAAGAGGGAGAATCATACAAGGTTGTGCTGTTTTGAATTATCTGATCTAAAAGCACCGAATCCCATCATGCACTGCATATAAACATGCACAGAGTACATTTCATCTTGTTAATAACATCTCAACTGGATGTATGTTCAAAGTGAAATCTCATCTAAAGAAATATTATAGAGCATGTTCCTTCATAACTCTTATGACAAGGCAAGATAAATGGAGATATCAATATAAGATTTTTATTAAAAATAAAATTCAGAAGCAAAAGTTTAACAAAAAAAAAATTGTAAATACTGTAATTGATATATGTTTATGAAAGAGAAACAAGTAGCTTGGACAAAGCATGAAAGAAAGAAATCATGCTCATAGCCCAATGCAATTTAGTAAAACACCTCTTGATCGCGAGAAAAAATCATTGAAAGAATAAAATAAATGCACTATAACTATTCAAATTGCTGTATTTGGCAATAAACAATTTTTTTAATTTTATGATATTTAGTTCTACAACTCCCTTCAGTCCTGATTTCCATGATACTGCTACATTTCTACATATTTAAATTTCTCATATCTAAGAAGCAGAAATTTGCACTTACAATATTCATTCATTTGCAAGAGAATTAATGAAAGCAAAGGGCTCAAACCTGTGTGCACCACCATGGCAATTCACCAAGAAGGCAATGAGTTTCCAACATCGCAGACCTGATGAGATGTATTCCTACCAATGAATGCCACAATTTGGGCTCTGCAATACAGCGGCAAATATAAGTAACCAAATACCATTAACTTTCAACCAGAAAACACAAAAAATCTGCTCATCAATAAAAGATGCTGGATATTATGTCAGATGCTAGCTTAAAATTAAGACCACATTCAGAAAGCATAAAAGAAGGCCGTAACATAGCATACTCTAAATTTATATCCTCCTTGTTTTTTAATCACTTCCTGGATGAAAACAAGGTATTTCAATGATTAGTATCCCATGAATGACCAATGTAATTGGCAGTTGGCACATCACCAGAAGATGTGCTTAAAAACAACTATAACTACTAGTGCAAGTAAACCATGGATAACCAATTCTGAATTTGCGAATTCTATCCCAGCCAACTCTAAATCAGCATTATTATTAAACATCTACCACGTAATAATCCCAAGAACAATTATTGCATGTAAGAATATCAACTTACCAGTTGTGTCAGTAGTCAATTAAAGTGCTGCCTCTGATAAATATTTCACCCAACTATCTAAGCTAATATAAAGTTTTCCCTGCATTTCCAGGTTCCATACAATTGTAGAAGAGAAGCACTTCAGTCTAACTGTTAGGAACCTTATGAGGACAACACCCCAAACACTAGTCCTTGACGTGGAAGAGCCAAACTCCATCTAAAATCCACATCAAAGTGGCTATACCATTGATTCCGGATCCAAGTCCCATACCTTGCATAGTAACACTAACAAGTAACATAGCATGACCATAAGGTCACTGGAGCATCCATCTCCAGTAGAGCATCTTTAGCTTTGGCAGAAGCTGGGCATTGCACACACAGGGAAAGGAAGATAATCATGAGATACAAAGTTACTAACCATTTCTCACGTAGAAGCAAATTCTCTTGAACTGGCGCTAATCAATGTCTCAGAGGAAGCTCTATCAAGGGTGAGACCCTTCTCCATCATTTGACCCCACACCCTACAAGCAACTGACAGCTTCTTTTCTGCGATAAGACCTCCAATGATCAATTTGTATGTTACTTCATCCGGATAGTATCCTCTGCTTTCCATTTCTTCAAATAAATGCAAAGCTTCACTTACTCTAAAGGCTTTGCAAAACCCATTTATAAGGGCATTATATGCAGTCACATCAGGTGAAATTCCCTGTTCTATCATATCACAAAAAAGGGTGTGAGCCATATCTACTTTCCCACTCTTGCATAGGTGATCCATAATAGTTGTATAAAATATACGATCAGGTGAAAGACCTATTTCTGTCATCTGATCAACAAGCTTCTTTGCTATATTAGAAAAACCCTGTCTAAGCAAAGCTTTTGCAAGTATAGTGAATGTAACCAAATCTGGTGGAATCCCCTTCTGCCTCATTTCCTGGAACAGCTTATAAGCTCTTCTGACATCACTTCCCTCGCAAAATGCTTTAATAATAGTATTGTATGAAACAACATCACACAACCCTTTTGACCCCATTTTGTTCATCAATAAATAAGCTTCATCTGGCCGATTAGCTTTACAAAATCCTTTAAGAAGCTGATTGTAACTGTACACATCAGGTTCTATCCCACTTCTTTCCATCTTCTTTATCAACTTCTCCGCCTCCTCCAACATTAGCTCATCACAACAATAATTCAACAACACATTGTATGTAACCAAATCTGGCTCAGAACCATTTCTTCTCATAAAAGATTTAATCGCCCGAGCCTTATCAATCCTACCGGCTCTACAAAACCCACTAATCAAGGTATTGTATATCGTCGTACTAAACTTAACTTGACCACTCTTCATCACATCAATTGTGAGCTCATAAGCCAATTCTACCTTCCCCCCACCGCACAACCCAACAACAAGCGCATAACAGGCTTTATTATCGGGTCTTAATCCCTTATTTATCATATCACGCCAAAACCAAATTGCAGTATTGTATTTCTTTATTTTACACAACCCGTCAACAATAATAGTATATGTTACAACATCAGGCTCCCTTCCTCTCTCGACCATCCTCTCAAACACCTCTAAGGCTAATTCTATCATACCTTCACGAAATAAGAGATTCAAATAAATATTAAATGCCCAAAAATCAGGTACATAATTAAGTTTCTCCATGTCATGCAGCAACTCGTTAATAAGCGTAAAGTTCTTTACTTGGCATAAACCCGAAATGAAGCGAGAATAAGTAAAGGGAGAAAGCGAGAACCCAAGAGGACCCATTTTAGTGTAGTATTGGTGGGCAAAATCAAAGAGAGAATGGCGGATTAAAACGCCAATCAATCGGTTAAAGTCGACGCTAAAAACACGGCAATTTGATTGAGTCATTTCGTCGAACATTTGGATAGCGTTTTCGATTAGACCGGTCTTAACACAAAAGGCAATGCGAGCACGGTATACGAGGCGGTGCGCGCCCAGAGATTGATACATGTCAGGACGAAATGCATGGCAGTGGATCGAATGGAGAACTCATGGGAGCAATCAATAGACCCCCCATCGGACAAACATATGAAGAAAAAAGATCGAAGTGTTTTTCCAAATTTGTAAGACAAAAGAGGAGAAAAAAGAGAGGTAGAGATAAGCAGAGCTAATAGCGGAGATAGAATCAGGGAACCAGGAAAGAGAAAGCGCGCAGCCACATGGTTTCGGCGATGGAGAATGAGTAGGGGATACTGTGAGACTCAGGAGCAAAACAGTGAGCCTGGAGCCGTCTGCCAAGCCGGAAAAAGTACGTGGATTTTGGGTTTGAATATGGGCTAGCGATTGGGCTTCTACTAAGAATTTTGCAAGTTATGTACCCAAGCGGCCTGGCCCCAAACATATTGCCTTTTCCTCTTCTACATATTTAAAAAAAAAAAAAAATCGAAGGGATAGGTATTTTTAGATTTTTAATATTATTTAACAAATATAATTTATTATTATTAAAAATGAGTAATTACGGTGTAATATTCTCTTTAGTTTAATTTAATTAACTAAAATATTTTTTATAATTTTAAAATTATATTAAAATATACTTATATTTTTATTTTATTAATTAAAAAAATTTCTATTAATTTTTATCTATTTTATCATTAATTTATTCTGCCCATATGATTATAAAAATTACAATAAAATATCCTTATATTTTATTGTATTAATTAAAAAGAATACTTATTAATTTTTATTCATTTTTATTGTTTGAGCTTTTTTGTTTGTGCTTCAGTAGTAAAGGTGAGAGAGTTAGATGTAGAATTTATCTGCACAAGTCTACCAACTAAACCTTAATTAATTCAACCAGAACTCTATCATTTACCAAGTTTTCCGAGTATAAGGAAACACCTTTAGCATATTCAATCAGAATTCAGAACCTGTCTAATAGGCCCATCACCAGCACCCCAACAACAACATGCCACCCTCCACTCCCCACTCCCCTCCTTCCCCATCTGAAAGAAAAGAAGAGAGGTAAAGTATACACACCCATAATGAGCCATCTTTTGCATAAGAGGACATTTCTGATAGTTCAGCAGATGCATCATCGCTCATTTTCTTCTCAGGAATAATTGGATATTTTGGAACTGGCACCAGCCGAACCCTATTGGACTCAATGTCATATCGTGATATCTTTCCAACCTATACACAAAGGAACATAATAAACAACATTTTCCCTTAACAAGAATGAGTCCCACCCTATACACAAATTATAGAATGCTAACTTAGGACCCAAGTTCCCGCTCATCCTCCCTGCCCCACCCTCTCATTTTCTCTCTTCAACTTCATGCATTTACCTACTAAGTGTGCATTTGTGCATACACATATATATGTAAGATATAGATTTATAATGTACAACCCACCCTGTAGCGGAGCCAATAGCTTCAATTTGGTAGGACACCACCGACACTACCGGCTGCGCCGCTGCAGCACCTTCATCCCCTTTAAAGCATTTTCTGCCGACCCCTTTAAAGTATTTTCCGGTCGGCGGTACGGCACATGCCCCTTGCCGTACCTACCCTCTGCCCCTGAACCCACCCTAACCCCTCTTCTTTACTACTTGAGTTAAGAACAAAAGCAACACAATTAAAATGATAACAAATGGGAATAGGAATCGAGTTGATAACAAACATCAGTTACCTCTTTCCTTTCAGCTTTCAGTTTTTCCCTCAACCATTTCCTCTTGGCTTTTTTACATCGAGCACTTCTACTAGGCAATTGAAAAGATAAGATTATAGCATAATTAAGATGACACTTGATTTGTGATTTCTTTATATGAACATTTGATTTGTCTGTGACGTTCAGCACTTGTCCTCGAAATAATTGTGTTGACAAATTGATAAATTTTGCGTGTAAATGAAATTTGCTAGTTTGATATTTTTATAGCTAAAGTTGCGGGTGCCTGCTGCTGAGTATAATTTGTACACAAATCATGGGAAGATTTTTATAGTATCCTCAAATTTAAGGAATGATTTTAAAATGTTAAGAAACAACTTTTTTTGAAATGGAAGAAACAACTTTAACGGTCCCTTAATTTAATTTGTTTCTTGTAGTGTCAACTTCAAGGCTGCAAATTTCAAACGGCCGGCTCCTATTTTGGATTATCCAGAATCATTATCTCTTGTAACGACTTATAATAATAAGTAAATAAATAGATGGATGTTTAAAATTTCATCATATCATTTTTAATATGTTTATTTTATTTATTTAAAAATTATAATTATAGTTGTATTCACGGTTTTAATATAATGAAAGGTGCATCTAAATGAATTTAAAAAGTCTACTGTTTTAGCTTCGACTTCTATTTCAAAAAAAATAATTATAATAAATAAATATTTAAAATTTCATCTTATCATTTTTAATATTTTTATTTTTATTTTTTAAAAAAAAATATTTAAAGATTTTATTTCTTTAAAGAAAATATTTAAAGATTATGATTATAGTTACACTCGCGTTCTTAATCTAGTAGTAGGTGTATTTGAATAAATCTAAAAAGTCTCATATTTTATTTTTTTAATCACGTTCTTCATCTGACGGTAAATATATCTAAATAAATCTAAAAATTCTTCTATTCTATTTCTTCAATTTTTAATTTTCAATTTTCATTTAAAAAAAATTATAATTATAGTTTCAAATTTTATTTTAATTTAAGTATTTTATTTATGATTTATAAATAAATATTATATATTTTAAAAAATAAATATACCATTTATAAATAAATAAGTATTTTTATTTATGATTTATGATTTATAAATAAATATATATATTAACTTTAAGTTTTTAAACAGATTTAATTTCAAAAAATTATTAATGTTTTGTTAATGTAATATTTATTTTTATTTATTTAAAAAAAATATTTAAAGATTTTATTTCTTTAAAAAAAATATTTAAAGATTATAATTATAATTTCATTCACGTTCTTAATATGATAATACGTGTATCTGAATAAATTTAAAAGAGCTCATATTTTATTTCTTCAATTTTTAATCTTCAATTTCTATTTTAAAAAAAAATTATAATTATAGTTTTAAATTTTATTTTAATTTAAGTATTTTATTTATAATTTATAAATAAATATTGTATATTTCAAAAAATAAATATACTATTTATAAATAAATAAGTATTTTTATTTATGATTTATGATTTATAAATAAATATATATATTATTTTTAAGTTTTTAAACAGATTTAATTTCAAAAAATTATTAATGTTTTATTAGTGTAATATTTATTGATAAATTTAGAAATTTATTAATTTTATTCTTTATCAAGATTAAGCTTATCAAAACTTAAATAAAATGTAAATTTATTTAATTAAAAAGATAAAGATTAACCTATTTAATCCTTCAGAAAAATTGAAGGTTAAAAAAAGAAAACCAGCAATTATGGCTTCCTTTTTTTGCTGCTTCCTTTCTTGTATTTTCCCGAACACCGAGTGGAGCGAGAAAATATATATATTTTACCGGGAAAAAGAAAAACAGAGTAAAAAACCTGAAAACGACTAAACAGAGGATTCCAACACGTTAAGTTCTCCACCGTTCACCATTACATTAAATAAAATGCAAAGATTGTCTTCTTTTTAATTACCCATTTATCCTCATCCGTGCTTCTACTCATTATCATTCTCTTTTCATTGATTGATAGCTCAATACTGGAGTATTCTACTATATAGTCTCACTTTCGTTGAGCAGGAGGGAAGTGAATTGGAAACCATGAAGATCTGCTTCTTTATCTCTCTGTTTCTCTTCTTCTTGGCCTTTTCTCTCCACAGGTTCTTCTCTTTTCCTGTATCTGATTTCTTTCCCATTGATACTAGCATTGTTATTTGTTAATTCTGGGTGTTGAAGATGTAAGTAGTTACTAATTGGATAGCTGGATTTTGTTTAGTATGCTATAATTTATCTTAGATTTAATGGCTATGTTGAAATTCGTGAGAAACCCAGAACCTTAAATAATTTCTTGGGACTAGAATGTTTATGCCGCAGCTTGTTGCTAGATATTTTGTTGCTTCCCTTCTCTTGTTTTTTGTTTGTCGGGAAATTTTTTGTAAGGTTACTAATTTCACTAGCTCTTTTTATAATCTAATTTCACTAGCTCTTTTTATAATCGAGGCATCTATCTAGTCCTTTTTTTTTTTTTGCAATCCCAAATTATTGCAAGACATTACAAACTAGGAGCATGGCATGGGTTACACTGAATTGAATGATACTTCATTCTGTCAATTCTCAATGCATATGAAAATAAGATTCGTTTCAGGGTGTCATCTGAGATAGAGCGTGCAAGCTTCCCACCCAGAGGTTGGAACTCTTATGATTCTTTTTGCTGGACTATTTCTGAAGAAGAGTTCTTGCAAAATGCTGAAATAATTTCCCAGCGTCTTAAAGCTCATGGATATGAGGTATAAGCATTGCTGATGACTAAGATTTAACTTCTGTATTGCTGTTTCAATAAGAATGAAAATAGAAAAGTTCTTGTGAGCACAGTGTAATTTGTTTCATGTCTTTTAATTTTTACTCTTGTGCAGTATGTTGTGGTAGACTACCTTTGGTATAGGAGAAAGGTGCCTGGTGCTTACGTGGATTCACTTGGGTTTGATGTAATTGATCAATGGGGAAGGATGATGCCTGATCCGGAGAGGTGGCCTTCTTCCAGAGGTGGGAAAGGATTCACTGAAGTAGCAAAGAAAGTACACAGCATGGGCTTGAAGTTCGGGATTCATGTTATGAGAGGAATAAGTACACAAGCATACAATGCGAATACTCCTATCCTGAATTCTGTCAAGGTATTAGTCGCTATTTATTTATCACCATCATAAATCCCTTAAACCTTTTTTTTTCAATGTCAAAAATAGAATACCCAAGCAAAAAGTGCCATCTAAGACTTAAGCTTAACAATCTCATCTGTTGGTATTCTACAATTAATTATTGAGCATATACTTTCACTTTTAACTAGGGAAATGCTTATGAAGATTTTGGACGACAATGGCGGGCCCGAGACATAGGGATCAAGGAGAGAGCTTGTGCATGGATGCAAAATGGATTCATGAGTGTAAATACTAAGTTAGAAGCAGGAAGAGCTTTCTTGAGGTCACTTTATGAACAGTATGCTGAGTGGGGTGTAGATTTGGGTAAGTGATAATTAACTGAGGTCTAGTTTTATTTAGCCAACACATTCTGAAAAGTGGGTGTCTATCAGTGTCCTTTCAGATTTCATTAGAGGACTAGATAAACTTGCACTGCTTGTGTTTTCAACAATGGTAGACTTCGATAATGCAATGTTCCAGTCTGGTTAATCCATTCTTCCTGTTTTAAGTAAGGAGTAATTACCGTCTATACACAAAATGTAAGGATTACCTCTCTGTGAATGTAACCCTGAACAGAATCAAGAGCGACATTCAAAATTGTGTTGCAAATAAGCCAAGCCAAGTTGAATTTTGGCCTTTTTAAACTTGGTATGTATAAGGTTCCATCTAGCTTTTGAACTCTAACAAGCTCATTTTAAATCTCTCAAAGTAGCTTGAGCTGAGTTTGATCTCAGTTCACAGGCTAGCTCAAATTTGTTGCAAGCTCTTAACTCAGCAAAGAACTAGAAGTCAGAGAGCCTAAAATTAAAGATCTACTCATAACCTTGTGTAACTTTTCATGAAGCTTAATAAAATAAACTTCTTTCTCTAAATGAAATACCTTTTTATATGTTTTAAATATTATTTGATCAAAGAAAGTAAGTATGGCTAAACTAAATTTGTATTCATACGAGCTAAGATACCAACTATAAATTACTTCAAACTGTTCATGACCCTTGTTCAGGTTTGTCTTGTTGGTTAAGCAAGTGTAAAATGTTCATTAGCATTAGAAAACAAAAGTAAATGCATTTTTTTTCTGAGTGGAGCTTTGAACTGTTCAACATAATTTGGTCATTTGCAGTCTTGATTTGAACCAAAACTCCAACTATTGACTTGAATCATGTAGTCCCACAATTTATAGCACGATATATGAGTCGTATCTGAAGAATTTTACAGGATAACTTTGGCAACAATTCAATATTTCTATTTTTTTTGCTCTTTCTTCTGTTTGTTTGCAGTGAAGCATGATTGTGTATTTGGCGATGACATGGATTTAGAAGAGATAACATTTGTTTCAGAGGTAGACAGATCTTTTGGTTAGAAAATTTGCTTTTCTTTTGTGAACAGAGATGATGTTTTAAGATTTTGTTCAGGTTCTGAAAAGGCTTGATCGCCCCATTCTATATTCTCTGTCTCCTGGAACCAGTGTGACACCAGCCATGGCCAAAGATGTAAATGGGTTAGTCAACATGTACAGGATTACAGGGGATGACTGGGATACATGGGGAGATGTAGCAGCCCATTTTGATATTTCAAGGTGGATTAGCCTTTCTATGGGGATTGAGAGCTTAGAGCTTGAATTGGATATTCATCTTTGCTTCCTGTCTATTTGGTGCTTTTCTTTTTCTTCCTTTATTTTGATGCAATATTGCTCTTATGCTTCAGAGACTTCTCTGCTGCTAGTATGATTGGTGCCAAGGGTCTACTGGGGAAGTCGTGGCCTGACTTGGATATGCTACCCTTGGGATGGCTTACTGACCCAGGTGATGAAAATTCACATATTGTTGTTCTCTTTCATTTTATCCTCTTGAGTAAGTTTTGTTCTGAAAAGGATGCAACAAAATAATGTTTGCAATGCAGGGCACTATCACATAAATCAAGTTACTAATAAGTGCCTGCTGTTAGTTTGGGAGAAAAATGGCATATAAAATGAGTAGTGATCAAACTATCCTGGGACAAAGTTAACACATATATTCTATTTAATAAGAAGTGGAAAAAAATTTGTTTTGTCTCTGAACCATGAAGCCTTTAATGCTGTGTCAAGCTTTACCATTTAAGTTTCAAAGCGTTCATAATTATCTTGAGGAGCTTAAGAATTTTACTGGCAGAGTTGAAGATCCTTACATAATTTCATTTGTCTTTTGTCTTTTCTAGGTTCTAACCAAGGTCCGCATAGAACATGTAACCTTAACATAGATGAGCAGAAAACTCAGGTATGGACATGTAACAGTATGCAAATCACTCAATAGTACTTAATAAATGAGTTTCTTTGTTAATTTATTTTCTCTTCACAGATGACTTTGTGGGCAATGGCCAAGTCTCCTCTCATGTTTGGAGGAGATGTTAGAAGGCTTGATGACACCACTTACAATTTGATCACTAATCCTACTATTCTAGAGATAAATTATTTTAGCTCTAACAATAGGGAGGTATGTAAACTTATATTCTTTAATGATTTTGGAATGTTAATCTTCAAAAAATAATATTTTGATGTATCATTATGTTGCATTGCAGTTTCCTTATGTTACTAGAAGAAAGGTTTCTAATACAAAGACTCCCACACGCCGATCAAAAAGATTTCCAAAGGAAGTGAGTACATCAAGTGGACATGTTTTGGGTCTCAATAGCTGCAAAGATCCCAGCGTAAATGGTTGGTCAATTGAAGCTCTTGACCAAGATATGGAACAGATCTGCTGGATGGAGAATTTGGGAAGCCATGGACCTGTATGCCTATACAAGAGAAAGCCTCTTCTGGATTTGTAGCGACTCTTTACCTTTCCTACTTAAGTTGTTCAAATCATAAATGGTTACTTCCACTTCTTTTGACAATATGAACGACCATGTAGGGACCAAGGAATTATTTATGGGCAAAGGAAACTCCATTCATTTGCAAGTGATGGACTGGAGTTTTGCTTGGATGCTTCTGCAAGACAGAAGCTCACTTCAAAGGAATTGAAGAGCCGTTCATTTTCACCCTGCAGATGGGACGCCAACCAGGTACTATTTTTAATTTATTTCTCAAACCGATGCAGAAGAGATGGGGGCACAACACTTCCTTTGGAAAAAAGGAAAGAAATAAGGCAATTGGCACTCTCTTCTCAAATAATTAAGATTTAAATGATTATGGAGTTGTTAAAGCAGAAAACTGAAAACTCATGATTGAAAGTTCCAGCTGAAAATTCATAATTACAGCCAGTGGTTTGTGGAAATGCTTGAGTTATATGTGGTCCCATTCTTCCTATTTCTATTTGAATGACAAGTGCTGTGAATTTGATTTCTTTTTGTTATTGGATTTGACATCTTTTGAAACCAGGGGATATGAATGAAACTTGAAATGTAACTTGTAACTTTTAACAGATGTGGGAGTTGAAATATAATGGGGCCCTTGTGAGCAATTACTCTGGACTCTGTGCTAAGGTCAATTCAGTTCGAGGTAAATTGGAATTGAATCTGATATTCTGCATATTCAATGAGGCCAATTTCACCATAATTTGTGAATACATTGTGAAATGCAGCTAAAACCATTCCCGGTGGAGCTCGGTCTTGGGTTGCAGCTGGAAGGAAAGGTTTGTTTCCATTTGGCTTCAAATATGCACTTGTTACTGGGGTACTCTGAAACTGTCAAGCAGAATGAATTAGATTAACTGATCTGAAAAATGTTTGTTGAAGACGCGAAGTACTGTTTCAGTAATGTTATAATAGACAGATGGCATATATCTTCTATTTTTTCTATTTGTTGGAATTATAGTGACATATAGTCTTCTCATAATCTGTGTTCTTGCACTTGTACAATCATTCATCACCTTTTAGGGGCTTAGATGTTTATTTTATGTAGTTTCCTGCTTCATTTAAAGAGAGTAATCTTTCTCATTTTCTGATATGTGTGCCACTTGGTTGCTTCTCACCATACTCGGGACTGATAAAATAGACACGACTCCAGTTATCTTGAACATATTTTGTTCTTTTACTTCTCAATGTAACAGTGATCTCTTACTTTTCTTGTTTATTCAGGAGAGATATATCTTGCCTTTTTCAATCTGAATCCAGAGAGGACAGTAATATCCGCAAAGATATCAAACATGGGTAAGGTATTTCCTGGAAAAAACTGGAACCAGACTTCATGTAAATGCAGAGAAGTCTGGAGCGGAAAAGATTTCGGAGTCGTAAAAGGTTACATATCAATGGCAGTAGAGATGCATGGTTGTGCACTTTTTGTCCTTAACTGTGACTAGAGTAGATTGATTGGATGCAGAAGAAGTTCTCTGTTTTTGTTTCCATTCCACTTCTCTTCATTGGAGGTCACAGAAATGGAACTGCATCTGCTGAAGCATCTCCTCAGTTGCACAAGTTGTTTAATGTCCTTGACGAGTTCTCTTGAAGTTTCAAGGGTTGATGGAGTATTAATTATCAGTTCATGTATCCTTAACACATATGTACAACAGGATTGCAGTTAAGTTTCAATTGGCAGAAAATCAAACTCTCTTGTTTTTCTTTGTTGCAGGAAAAAATGAAAACAACATTATAAAATATTTGCATAATTAATAAAAATAATAAATATCAAATAAAATTAAATATAATTTAAAAATGAATGATCTATACAAATGAATTCATAATCATTAGACTTAATATATTTAAAACAAATTACATGTTATTTAAATTCATCATAATTTTTCTTTAAATAAATGGAGTCTAAGATCTATACAAATGAATTCATAATCATTAGACTTAATATATTTAAAACAAATTATATGTTATTTAAATTCATCATAATTTTTCTTTAAATAAATGGAGTCTAAGACTTCATTTATTTGCAGAAAATAATTTATATTTAAAAAATATTTTTTATAAAAATTATTTTAAAAATTATTTTTAGCAATATAATTTATTTTTTATTATTTAATTTTAATTTAAAAATAAAATATATTAATAAATTTATATAAAGAGTTTTTAGAGGAAAATAATTTTTTATAAAGAGAATAATTTTTTAAAAAAATATTTAATTTATTTTTTGTCATCAAAATATTTTTTAAATGATTTAATTTATTATTTAATTAAAAAATATTTTAATTAAGTCTAAATATTAAAAAATATAAAAATATATTTTTTTTTATAAAATAAAGGGAGCTAAATAACCATTAATCGATTTTTAAAGCAAAATATTAGTATTAATTTGAAACAAATGAAAAACAATGAGCTTCGGTGATGGAATTCATTCAATTGCATTCCAAAAATAATATTTCAAAAAAAAAATAATTTAAATTAAATACCACTATTCATGTCATCATGCATGATGCCACCATTAATTGAAAAATCATGATCATTTATTTTTAATTATTTTGTTTTTATGCCAAACATGAATGAGGAATCATATTATTCATCTACTTTACCAATAACAATTATCAAACCATCACCGTTCCAAACGAGAATAATATAAAACAATTCCTAATTGTGAAATTTTAAATCAATAAATTAAAGAAAAGAAACGAATTTAATGAATTGTTTAAAATTTAACCGTAGTTGTATAAAAAAATATATTTTAATTTCTATATTCAAATTTTATATTATATAAAGATGGATTTAATTATTAAATTTTTTAAAAATATAATTAGTACTGACTAATAAATATAAAATTTCGCGATTATGAATTATTCTTTTTAATATTAACTTTCAATTCATTTTATTATTGAAGGGGAAGTTTTGACGATTTTTCTTTTTATTTATTTGAATTTTATTATATAAATTTATATTTTTTTTTTTTTTGAAAAGGAGGGATAGAACTCTTTAATTTATTATACGATCATGAAAAATATTCATACAGTCAGCATCCAAGAGGAGCTTAATACTAGATGAAGGCAAATCAATAAGACTCATACCAAAAACTCCACCATGCGCACTATTCGCAAGATAATCAGCTACCATATTAGCTTCCCTATATATTTGCACAACCTTAACCTCCCATTCCCGCCGGATAAGAGCTCTGCAATTAATAACTAAAGACTGCAGTCTATAAACACCACTGCCTTGACCTTGAAGAAGCTGAACAGCAATTTGAGAATCAGTTTGAATAACAATTTTCCGCCATTCCCTACTCCAAGCCACATTCAAAGCATGATATATGGCCCATAATTCTGCCTCAACCACACCACAAACTCCCAACACACAACGAAAACCAAGTAGCCATTTACCAAAACTGTCTCGAAAAGAACCCGCACAGGTTGCAGCTCCTGAATTTTGACGCACACTACCATCTGTGTTGATTGTAATCCACCCTATAGCTGCTGGTGTCCAGGCCACTCTAATCACTCGACATTGACGTTGAATAGAAGAAGGAAAATAACCATTCCATGCTTGATATATTTCCTTAGCCTTGCCCAAGATTAGTGGGCGAGAAACTGATCTTTGGACTCCAAGATTGAAGGACCGTTCATTGCGAAATTTCCATGCCCACCAAACTGTAACCATAAAAACTACAGGCCAAGGAAGCTCACCAATACAAAAAGAGCTTTTAAGACACCAAGACAACCATTCCCGGATATCAACGAAGCCAAAAAAGGTTTGGACTTCACTAGCAGGTAATAAATTAAGCCAGCAACTCTTAATAAAGTTGCAATCTCTTAAAACATGTAGCACCGACTCAGACTAAGTACCACAGCTCATACACAAGTCTGAATTAATCCATCCTCTCCGAAATCGCTGAACATTGACCATAATTTTCTCATGGGCAACTTCCCATAGAAAAACCCGCATCCTCTGCGTGCCAGGTGCTTTCCAAATAAGCTTCCATAATGGTAAGGCAACTGGTAAACCACATTTCTCCACTAGAAAAGAGTACCCCGTTTTAACTGAATACTGTCCACTAATGGAATGTCTCCATATTATTCCATCCCTTGAGTTAGCATCATCATGTAGGCAAATGGGGAGTAAAAATGCTAAAACGAAATCAGGTAGCCATAAAGACAACCGATTCCAATCCCATCCATATCCAGGGATCCAATAATATCTCACAACCACCTCTAATTCCAAAGGATCAATAGGAGCAGAAACCAATCGGAAAAGAGGTCCAACCGAAAGCCAATCATCTTGCCAAAACTTAACATCAGTACCACTACGAACGTCAATAGAAACACCACTAGAAACTAATTGGAGGCCCCAGCATAAAGCCTTCCAATTCATAGAGGCACTAGGAGGTACTCGAAGATTCCAAGAAATTCTACCATTATTATATTTCCAAAGAAGACATGAGATCCATAAGTCAGATGGGTTCATAAATGCCCGCCAACATAATTTACCCATCATAGCTTGATTCATTAATCCAAAATTCCGAATGCCCAACCCACCATTTTGCTTTGGATATAGCAAAGTTTGCCAATTAATCAGATGAACAGCAGAATCCCCACTGTTACCATGCCAAATAAAATTACGACAAAGCCGCTCCATTTCCTTACAAATAGACACCGGCAATTTAATAGATTGCATAGTATAAATAGGAATAGAGTTCAAGACTGATTGGACCAGCATTATTCTCCCTGCTCTAGAAAGTGCACCCGCCTTCCAACCAGCAAGCCGGCTTCGCATATCATCAACCAATCCACGAAATTGTACCTGAGATACTCTACCATGAAGAGATGGTACACCCAAATAACGCCCAAGGTCAGAGACCAAAGGAATTCCTGATTTAGAGGATAAACGAGAGGCTGTAGATGTACTCACATTCGGAGAAACAAAAAGGCTTGACTTTAAAAAATTCACCTTTTGTCCAGAAGCATTACAAAAGACAGTTAAACAATTAATAATAACATCCAGCTGTTCTTCCGTAGCTTCAGCAAACAATACCATATCGTCGGCGAACATGAGATGTGAAATCAACGGACCATTGTTGGAAATAGGAAGTGGATGCCACTCCCCTTGTTCCACCGAATGTTTAATAATATTGGAAAGTTGCTCCACACAAAGCACAAAAAGATAGGATGATAAAGGGTCGCCTTGCCGAACCCCACGAGTGGGCAAAAAAGACTCCAACTTCTCATTGTTCCAAAGAACTGACATAGTAGCAGAATGAACACAATGTCTCACATTCGTTCTCCATAAACTGTAAAAATTAGCTTTCTCCAAGCTCCAATCAATAAAGCTCCATTCCAGCCTATCATAGGCTTTTTCTAAATCAATTTTCAAAGCCATAAATCCATTGCCACCGTTCATTTTCCCCATAGTGTGAAGAGCCTCTTGGTAAATGACTACATTATCCGTGATTTGCCGACCCAGAACAAAACTATTCTGCTCTGGTCCAATTAATGAAGTAAGGACTTGTTGTAACCTGTTCACCAAGACCTTCGTAATAAGCTTATAAAGCACATTACAGAGGCTAATTGGCCGAAATTGAGTAATAAATTCAGGGGTAGCCACCTTCGGTATCAATACCAAAACCGTCTCATTAATCATGCTTGGGAGCTCATTGCCTTGTAAACAAAAAAGAACAAAATCAATCACCTGAGTCCCAACTATTGGCCAAGCCTTCTTATAAAATTCAACAGTAAAACCATCGTCGCCAGCCGCTTTACCACTCGCCATCTGGTCCAATGCTAGCTTAACCTCCTCTGGAGAAAATGGTCTATCAAGTTCTGTAATTTGTGTCGTGGAGAGTACAGGATGGGCATATTGGAAAGGAATATCCAAAAGCTCACCCAAATCAGAAGTATACAAATTGCGGAAAAAATTGATGGCCATACCTTTAAGAACCGACGGATCAGTAACAACCTCCCCCAAATCATTCTTTAAAGCAGAAATACATAATTTTTTCTGTTTGATAGTAGCTGCTAGATGATAGAAATGAGTATTCCGTTCGCCGTTCGCTATCCATTCCTCTTTTGATTTCTGAAACCAGTACATCTCCTCTTGGCGTAGAATCTCTTCCAATCTGCGTTTCAATTTAAATTCAAGCTTTACAAGGCTCCTTGTCCGGCTTTCAGCAAGATCTCTCTGAACACCACCTAACCTGCGTAAAAGCCTTCTCTTGTTAGCAAAGATATTACCGAACTGAGTCCTATTCCACTCTCCAAGCTGAATTTTTAATGTGCTCAGATTATGAATTAGGGAACGATTTGGATCCCAAGAGCATGCAACTACTTGATCAAACTGAGCATGTAGTGTCCAAGCTGTTAAAAACCGAAAAGGACGAACTCCAAAAGCTAGAACCCCTTGAAATTTAATCACAATTGGGACATGATCTGAATGCAATTTAGGTGGATGTTCAACAATAGCATCAACATAATCCAGTCTCCAATCAGTAAATACAAAACATCGATCTAACCGAGCATCTTGATAGGGGACATTTTCGCCACTTCTCTGCCATGTGAAACCACTCCCAACAAACCCCAGATCAATAAGAGAGTGCTTGAAAATCCAGTCTGAAAAATCCTGAGCTCCTGGAGGATTAGAAGAAGAATATCCACTTTGTTCAGATGAGTCCACTACAGAATTAAAATCACCCGCGACAATCCATTTAGAAATGGATAGACTATTTTCTCCAGAAAGAGATTGCCAAAGCTTCCTCCTTAAATAAATATCAGGGCTTGCATAAACTACACTAAACAACCATTTCTCTCCAGTAGAAAAATTAATTGCTACCGTAATGAATTGAGGATCGGTAACAACTAATTCAATTCGAAAACCATCTTCTGACCAAAGCAACCAAATACCACCACTAAATCCGACTGCCTCAACACGGATCCAATTTTCATACCCCAACAAACCACAAACTTCATCAGCCGCTTCTCCAGAAATACGAGGTTCCACTAAACAAAAGATGTTAGGATGATATAGCCTCTTGTATTCCTGAAAAGTGTTGCGAAAAGTAGATGATGCTGCACCATGACAATTCCAGGTTATAATTATCATTAAAATAAATATTAAAAAGAGCATCATCAGATTAATCTCACAAGGGTATCACATACGCTGTTGGTGCTCCAAATGAGCAACCAAGCTAGCAGAAGTCGCCTTATTCAACTCATTCAAAATTGTCCCAGCCACAATCAACGTCACATCATCCTCACTCCCATTGACTGTCTTCTGTCCAGGGACAATATTCGGGCTAGACGGATGAGGGAAAGATGGGTTAAGAAAACCTGGTGGATTTGGAGGCACATGATTCAAGACACTCAACCCCACCTGATCTTCAGAAGAAACAACCCAAGATTCTACCCTCTCCTTCCCATTACCAACAACTACAGTATGCTCAACCTCTGCCGCTGCTTTCCTTGATAATCCAATTCTAGTATTAGGTCGTACTTCCCTAGAAGTCGTAGCAGAGGATGGAATTATCTCGACATTAGCATTATTAGCCACAGCCTGACCTCCTCGTCCTCCACGAAACAGCCCTCTACCACCACGACTCCCTCTCTGGATTCCACCTCCCCTAGATACTACATTATTTGCCCGGTTGCTAGGACGCTCATCATGGACAGCCATGTGAATCTCCTGAGTGCCCAAACTACCATTATTCTGCTCCTCTGGTATGACCTCATCCTCTAAATTAAGTAAAGAGTCAAAACGATTTCCCGTAGACCCATCTGCAACTACCCTTCGAACCTCATCTCTGTCAACTCTCTTAGGCCCAGGCCTGATACTTTGACGATTATCCCTACGTCGATCCCTCCGAACCAACATCCAATCCCCAAAATCCTCAGTAGCAGCGGGATTGACAGGCAAACTCTCAGGCATTTTGTAAGTCTCACGGTTCAGCTCATGACCAACAACAACACCTTGCTGATTAACAGAATAAGGCTGATTAACCTGCATTGGTTTTATACTAGGACAATTTTCCTTCATATGCCCATACTTACCACACTCAAAGCACACCATATGCAAACCCTCATATTCAATCCGGCGAACTCTACGGTGTAGCTTGAATTTAGATAGAAGGGGCTTAGTCAAATCCAATTCCACACAAACTCTGGCAAAATGTCCTCGAGTCACAAGGCTAGTATTAGAGTCAACTTTAACAGGCTCACCTATTTTACGGGCAATGCATAACAAAAGTTCCTCATCATAATATTCAATAGGCAAGCAAGGGAAACGAACCCATACAGTTAAACGTTCTAACACATCCTGAAAAGGGTCAAACTCCGGGCACCATTGACGAATAGTCAAGTAGTGGTCAGCAATAATCCAGGGTCCCTCCGATCTAGCAAAGTCCAAGTCTCCAGAATTAGCGAAACGAACCAAAAAGAAATTGTTATCCAAAGCAATAACATCCATTGGAGCAGAAGGTTTCCAGAGTTCTTTCAATCGTCTACACAAATATGTATAGCCTATTGAACGTCCAAAAAGTTTCACAATAAGGGAATTTTTCCAAGGTCGACACAATCAACGTTTATCCACACTCGAAAGTCTAATCACAGGGCAACGATCATCCTCATCATCCTCCTCACCATCCGAAACAAAATGAAACTCATCGTCTTCAGGAGCCATGTCACTCCCAGAAGCTCCCTGCAGTCCTGGACCGTTTCTATTCGTCACTACATCCTTAAAAGAAGGTCCATTAACAAAACCAAGGTTCACAGGATTATTCTCAGTCTCTATTATCGGATGGTCAGCTGAAGAATCAGGATCATCACAAATCTCATTCAATAAAACACTCATCTCACCATCTTTACGTTTCCTGCGTACACTACGCTGGAGAAGATCATCCTCTTCCATCGAAGTCATTATCCTCTAGCTTGCGAACGACAGAGCAGCAGCAAGCGGTTGTGGCTGGGTGCGGCGTGCGGCGTCTGATCAAATTCTTAAAAATATTTGAAAAAAAAATATTCATTTGTTAATTATTTAAAATTTCTTTGATAAATAAACATATGCACATAAAATTAAATTATCGTGAAAACTATAATAATTTTAATAAATTTTTTTAATTTTTCAATCGATATATATTTGAAAATTTTCCTCCAACCAACTAAAAAAACGATAAAAATAAAGGTTGTTGTGAAGTGGGACATGGCATGGGATTTCGGTAACCACCATATCTAAGATCTCAAGTTTAGTCCTAATTTGATTTTAAATATTTATTTTATTTTGTCCCTCTAATTTTATCCTATCTACAATTTAAATATTTATATTATTTAAATATTTAAACTAAACTAATACAAGTTGATTAAATATATAAAATTTTAATTTTTTAAAATATATAAAAATATTAATAATTTATAAGATAGTATATAACTTAATTTTATTTTAATAAAAAATAATTTAATTTTTTTATTTTAGTTTATTAACAAAATAATTATTACGTTAATAAAATAATTATTCTATTAAAATTATTATTAAATTATAATAATTTAATCATCTAAATTTTATTTTTTATAATAATTTAATCCTTTTAACTATAATAAATTTATAACAATTTAATTTTTATAATTTTATCATCCTTCAAATTTGAATTGACTTATTCAATTTATGAATTTTAAAAGAAAATTTATTTTATTAATAAAATAAAAATTTAAAATTAAATTATTTATTATTAAAAATATAGAGATTAAATTATAAATTTTATTAAATCATAAAAACTATAGTATAAAATTTAAAATTAAATTATTTATTATTAAAAATATAGAAATTAAATTATAAATTTTATTAAATCATAAGAACTATATTATAAATTACCCTAAATATTTTAATCAAGTTATTTGAAAACATACACTAAATAATTAATTTTAATAAAATATAATAATTTATATAATAATTTACATTTAGTTGAGTGGCTAAATTTATATATTATTAAAAAAATTATCAAAATTACAATGGTAAGATAATGATTTTAAAAAATATAATTGTTATTATATTTTTAAAAATAGAGAAATTAAATACATAATTTACTAATTAATGAGACTAAACAAATAAGTTTTATTTGTTTTTCTTATTGGTTACCATATAATTAAATATTAAATAGGTAAAAATAAATACATGACGTCATTGTTTGAATTAGCATCCAGAAAGGCGGCGGTTAAAACTTACAAGCAAAAGCAAAGACTACTTCTTTCCACTTGGCGGCCGCCACACAGATTTCCATTTCAGCCCAGCTTCATGAAAGCATGGCCACATCGATAATTTTTTTTATTTAATTTAAAGGTGTAAAATAATATTACTGAAAACAAAAAATATAATTTATAGTGAATAAATTAATTTATTTTTATAATAAATTTTATTTATTGCTTAAGTTTAAGTAATATTCTAATTAAAATAATAATTTGTATTAACTTAAATATAACAAATAAATAAAAAATTAAATAACTAAATAGTAAAAATGATAAATTTATAATAAATTATTTAAAAAATAACAATTTTATGAACAGTACTTTGCAAAACGACAATGATAATGGAATTACCTTAACGTGTTGGTCTGGTTGAGGTTTAGTTGTCTGTCCCACAGCCTAGGCAGAGTCTAAAGTTCCATTATAGAAGTCAAAATTCAACGACCAGAATCAGTTAACTTTTCCGATTAAAATTATTCTTTAATCCATTAATTATAATTAAATTGCCTACTTGCCCCAATACTTTGGGACTACTGCACTTTCTCCCTACATTTATCACTTAATTATATTACTAAAAAAAAAAACTAGATTTCAAATTTTAAGAAGCTGATTACTAATAAGTTAAGTTGTTGGTCAACTCGTTTATTAATTAAATGAAAATTTAAAAATTAAATCTAAAATTGACTTTTTTTTTTTTTTTAAATAAAAAATTGAAAGTGTAGAACCTTAGATCTCTCAAGTTTATTAAGATAGACTTTCTATCAGACTAAGTCTCGGAGTGCTCTAAAATTGACTTGTTAAAATAATATATCAAACTAAATTAAATTTTTATTAACGTAAATTTTTAAATAATTCAGCAGAAAGACGGATTTAAGGCTCTAGTTGTTATCCCTATTTTTTATTTCAAATTTTTATTCTTTAATTATGTTATTTAGTAAAAATAGATGGTAATATATTATTATTTAATTTTTATAATTTTAAATAATTATTTAATTTTACCATTATCATAAGGTATTAAATGTTTCACAATTTAAAAAGCTAAAAATTATTTAGACTCTATATATTTTATGATAATTTTTAAAAAAATAGTTTTCACATTTTTTGACATTTGGTATATTTAAAAAAATTAATTAATATAAAATATTTTACAGATTAAATGAAAAATGAAGTGATGCTTTATATATAAAAATTTTATTTCTACCCCTATATATAAATTTATTAATATTTTTTATTTTTTAAATTAAAATTAAGCAAATGAAAATAAATTATTCCACTGTAAATTATTTTTCACGAAAATATTTTTTATAATTTTTAAATATTCATAAATAAATAATTTTTTAAAGTAGATAAATAACTAAATTATGAATATTAAATGGTATTTCTTTTTCTTTTGGATTTTATTATCGGAAGTTACATCACAATTAATTTTTAAGATTTTTGAAGGAGGGATAAACGTGTACACTTAAGTAATTAGAAATTAAAATTTCATATCAATATATGAATTTTATTATATTTTAAATATTTTTTTTAAATTTTAAATAATATATTAATTTTAAATTGAATAGTCAAAAATAAATAATATTCAATTTAAATAAACAAAACTAATCAAACTAAATTAACTTTTTTTTTCAGGTGATTTAATTTTTAATACTGTAAATTAGAAAGTCTCCTAATACACGTGTGGTTGGATGAACTTAAGGAAATTTTTTTCATACTGTAAATTCAATTAATTGAAATTTTTAGCTCAATAGATTTTTTTTCTTTTTTTTTTTTTCAAGTATAAAAGGGATGGGATTCAGTAGACAATGTAATAATAACTAGACTATAATCCCTACTTGTATTTAAAAAGTATTTTAAAAAAAATACTGTGAAAAATATTTTTTTTATAAAATAATTTAAATTTTTATTATTTAATTTTAATTTTAAAAATAAAATAATTTATATTTTTGTATGAAAGTATAATTAGAATTAGGGTACGCAGTCGGTTAGTTCAATTTAAAATTAACCTGAATCGAATGAACTGAACCGAATGAACTGAAAACTAAAATTTTAGGATTTATGAAAATCGAACCGAATCGAACTGAATTGGTCTGATTCGGTTTGATCAATTTCGATTTTTAATAATTTTTTATTTTTTTACACTTTATTTTTAATATTTTAAAATTTAATTAAAATATTTTAATTTTAATATAATTTAATTTCTATATATTATTAAAAATAATATATTATTATTACTAATCGATTTGATTCAATTTTTTTCTGATTAAAACCGAATAGAAATGAAATAACCGAAATTTTTAAAATTAAAAATCAAACCGAACCGAATTGAATGAAAAATCGGATTGAATTTTAAAATTAATTCAATTTAATTAATTTTTTAATTTAAATTAAATATTAATCACCCTATTAGAATCGACGTAATGTGATCATAATGTGGACTTTTGCTCAACGGCTTAAGAAGAAAGTCTCCCAATAGCACTATAAGGATTTTTCTATTATTAATTAATAAAAAAATTATTATTAATAAATTTAATAATGGATTAATATATCTGTTATTATAAACTGTATTACTAATTCAATAATAACAGATTAATTATATATTATTAATTTTATAACAGATTTCTTTGCTAATGTAATAAAATGAAAAAAATTACAAAAATTAAATTGATTACTAAATTTAATAACGGATTAGTAATTTGTTATTAATGCTCTATTAATTTAATAAAATAAAAATTATATAATTAAATGTGGAAAACAAGAAAAATAAGAAAAATGAGAATAGAAAAAAGAGGAAAAAAGAAAATGGAAGAAGAGTAGGATGTAAAAATAAAGAGAAAATAAGGAAAAGTGAAAAATTAAATAATATGAGAAGAAAAAAAAATAGAAGCGAATTATGATAGAAAAAGAAAAAATAATGTAAAAATAATTAGACTAAAACTCCCTATTTGTATTTGAAAAGTATTTTTTAAAATAAAATATTTTATGTGAAAAACAATTTTATATGAAATAATTTATTTTTATTATTTAATTTAAATTTAAATATAAGATATATTAATAAATTTAGGTGTTTAAATAATATTATCAAAATATAGACAATAACTTTATCAATAATAGAAAAAAATATATTTTAAAATAAAAGAAAAGTTTTTGACTAATTTTATTAAATACATTCAGTATTAAATAATATATAAAATAATATTTTTTCTGATAAATATTTTTCATAAAATAAAAGAATCAAAATGTATAGTTATAATAATATTTAAAATTAAATTATTAAAACTCAAATTAAAATAAAAACTTATTAACTATTGGACAGAAATCAGCATGTCATCAATAACATGTAAAAAACAGAAATGAGAACTTAGTTAACTGTAATTTAAATTTTATTTATTCTGCTGTAAAACTTCAACCAGCTTTAATTTTTTTTTTAAATGAAAAAGTTAATATCATTTTATTAAGAATATATTTACAAAATTTAAAGTGATAATTTCTAATTTTTAATAATTTGTAAATGATATTAATTAATTTTTATTTAATTATTATAATTTTTTAAATTTAAACGTTTACTAAATTATAATTCTAATTTAAGTATCCAACGAGTTATTTATTTTAAATGATATATAAATCACAAAAAGTATGGTAAAAATTACATATTTAACCTAAGTATTTATTAAAAAAATCTATTGGATAAAAAAATTTAGTATTTTATATTTTTTTATGCTTATAGTTTTTTTTATATATATAACAAAATTTGATTTTTTAATTAATTTAAATTGATTGAAACTAATTTTCAAATTTAATTATAATTATACAAAATTTTAAAAATTTACTGTACAAACTTAGAAAATAATGTGGCTGAAATGAAATTATGCCACGATTGGTCACAATATAAAAAAAACAATGTGAAGTGATTGACGTCTATAACAGTTATTCCGACACTTAAATCAGTAAACTGAAAAATTTGACAAATGTAAGAAATTGCTTAAAAGTTAAGGATAGTTGTGTAAAAATGTGTACCTTGGTCTCTCCAATTATTAGTTTTTATACTATAAAATAATGAAATTAATTATTGCATCTTCTGAAAATTTAGTTGATACCGACTAATTGATAGAGATCTCTTGATTATAGGTGTGATGAGGATATGCTGAATTGTACGTGCTAACGGTAACTTTATATGAAGAGTCGAGCTATTCAGGAGAGGGCGAGTTTTAATAAAGAACCGGGTGCTATGGTGTTTGGGTCTTTCTTTTCAAGGGTGAAATTTCATATTGATTTATCATACTCTTACCACGTGTCCCTGTTTTATGGTAACAGCTCATAACTTATTTTGGGCGATTATTGTGTTACATCAGAGATCCATCGGAGATCTACCCGCTGGTTTTCGATTCATCAGATTCAAAGATGATAATTGTGTTCACGATTTTGAGCACGTGGCATATCTAGATTGGCTTTCCATATTCGCGTTGCTCTGCTTGTCCCTGATCATAAATGATGATTGTCTTATTTTTCGAGTTGCATTCAAAACTTGTCGTCGAAACCTTCATATGAAAACCCTACTTCTCCTCCAAATACCACTTTTACTCACAACTGACTTCTGTGCTTTAGAAAAGTTTCGACTACACGTTTTTTTCATTCATACACTTAAGGTAATTCCTATTCGCTTTCAGTTTCATAGCAATGAATAGAAACACTTATTCTTCTGCTTCTGGTGGAAGCTCAGCCTCAAACTCCTCCTCCAGCAACCTCATTCACGCTCTTGCTCCCATTGTTTCGCTAAGGGCTGTCTATGAAAGTGAAAGCGTATTGATCAACGACATCCCTTTTGTACTGATTGAGAAAGACATAGACCGCCTACACGCTCAATACCACATCTCTTGAAAAATCTTTCGTGTTTTCACTCCATCTCCGAGTATTCATATGGATGACCAAATTCCCACAAACGACACCATCATTGTAACGACCCGAAAATCGGACCGCTACCGGCGCTAGGATCCAGATCGGCTTAAGGCAGCCAGGACCCGTAGCAAGCCTGACATGTAACCTGTAAACCTGTTTAATCCCATACATGATCAACAATCATACATAAAAATTAAAACTTTTCTTTCATTCATTCCTCATACACCAAACTCAACCTGTGCATGCACTAAAACATAATCTTACTCATAAACTTGACCCCTCTGTGGGATCTCATCAATGCCCCAATGGGCGATATACATGTGTTGAGTTGGCTACCATCTATATCATAAAACATCTAAGATCATGTATTTAAAAGGGATAACAACATCCATAGGGTCAAGCACAACTTCTAATCCTCATTATCATTATACATAACATAACTATTCAACTTTACATTATCTTACAATTTATCATGTCCACTTTCTAACTATTACAAACATAAGACTTTACTCTTCTTGACTTCTCTGTCTAGCCCGTACCTGCAATCCTGGGGGATTAGGGAAAAGGGGTGAGCTACTAGAGCCCAGTGAGCAGAATAATAGAAAACATTTAAATCTCATGCCATCATGTAATGCAACACATCACAACAAATCACATCTCGGATGGTATTGTCACCAATAGTCCTCTACATTCCAAAGTGCCGGGACGTAGAATGGGTACAACCGGTCTTTCTCTTAACATAACATATCATGCATACCAATGTGCCAGGGACGTAGAATGGGTACAACCTGGACTTCCATACCATATCATGCCGTAGCATCATCATACCTTATGAGGACTAAAGGGTCATTCAATAACCAATCCACATCAACATCATAAATGCAATGCAACATATTCGTGATTTCTAATGCAAACAACCTAATTCATCACATGGCATTCATGATGCATGAACATGCTCAACTTTATAATTCATTTGCTTTAAAAACATAAAGGTTTATTCTACTCACCTCTTGGCTAGCTCTGACAAAGACTGGAGCAGCTGACTCACTGCTGGGGTCCTCGGTTCCTCGGGTCCGAACCTACACAGGTGGACTCAAATGAGGGACCAAACAACTAGAATATAACTCTAAAAACATCCCCCAAAAACCCCCTAAAACACCTCAAAACAATCATGCAAAAACATGCAAAGGAAGGCTGAACAGGGCAGGTTCGGCGGCACCTTCGGCGGCCGAAAGTCCCAGACAGAGACTGTAAGACCCCGCTCGTTCAGACATCGGAATTCCTACCGTCCGGTGGAATCTCGGGTGTCGGATCCTCTTTGGGGGGTAGAGCAAGGGTAAAGGAAAGGTTTTCTAAAATGTTTTTCAGTGTTTTATGGTTTTAAATAGAAAAGAGTTGAGTTTTTGAAGAGAAAGGCCAAGGAGGGAAAATCAGAGGTTCGGCTGCCGAAGGTTAAGTTCGACCGCCGAACATGTGAAGGCTTCGGGAGCGCCTTTGGCCTCCGAAAGTCTTGTGGGAGCAAGCCAAGGTTTGGCCGCCGAAAGTGAGGTTCGGCCGCCGAACATGCATGAGTTTAGGGGGCACGTTAGGCTGCCGAAGGTTGATGACCAGGCCACCTATAAAGAGCCCTCAGATCGGAAATGGGCGAGTTTTCTCCCCATTCTCGAACTCAGGTGAGTTTCTGCCCTCCCTTGGTTGCTTGTGTGTCTTCTCTTCAAAATCCCTCAAGTTTTCATAAGATCTACCCTTGGTTTGAAGTTTTGAAGCTAAAATAGAAGTTTTGGGAGCTTGGAGCTTTTGGAGCTTGGATTCTCCACACCTCCGAGTTAGGGATCGCACCAACCCTCGATCTTCAAGAGGTAAGTGTAGATCTTGGTTTCCCTTGAGTTTTCATGAAGTTTTAAGTAAGTTTTATGAAGGTTTTATGTTGGAATGGGTAGATATGCATGTTAAGGGTTTATGTGGGTTTTATGCCCAATGTATGTTATGTGATGATGTGTTGAGGAGTTTAAGCTAGTTTCTTTGCTCTCTTTGCTTGTGGGAGTGTGTATGCATGCTTGGGAGAGAGTATGTGAAGTTTGGGGTTGTTTTGTGAGGTTTGGGAGGCTGGTATGCACGAAGGCTGAGTCCTGGATGAACTCAGGTTCGACCGCCGAAGGTAGTTTCGGCCGCCGAACGTGCCTATGGATGCATGGTTTGGCCGCCTAACCTTACCCCCGAAAGCTGAGTTTTGGCTTGAAAGCAGACTTTCGGCCGCCGAAGGAAGGATTCGGCCGCCGAAAGTGCCTGTCTTTCGGATCTGGAGTGAGGGTTCGGCCGCCGAAGGTGCCGCCGAACATGCATGACTTTCGTCTCTGGAGGGGACCTTCGGCCGCCGAAAGTGCCGCCGAAAGTGCCTGTCCAGCCTTTTCATGGCTGTTTTCTATGCATGGTTCAGTGATGTTTAGAGGGGTTTTTGGGTAGTTGCTTATGAGTTGTTAGAATGTGTTTAGTACCTCATGTGAGTCCATCTGTGTAGGATTGGACCTGAGGGGAGGTGTCTAGCTTCAGTGCTAGTTGACCCTGAGTTTGTTGAGCAGTGGCTTCAGGTGAGTAGAACTAAACTTAATCTTTTATTTTAAGAAAATCAAATGCCTAAAGCATACTCATACATCATGTTATGTAATAGGATGATTGCAGTAGTTTCACCATGCCCATGCACCATGTTCGTATGTGATAGGATGATTGCATTAGTTTCACGAAGGTGACGCATTGCATAATTTGCTGTGTATATGATGAGATGGGTGGACCAAGGCGACCTCAATAGCCCATAAGTCTGTCAATGAGTCTTTGTCAATCGGGCGAGTACATGTAGGAAAGCCCTATGAGAGCTCCTTCGGGGCATGTTTTGACAGAGGGAATGTTGGGGTCATGTCTAACCCTGAGGGGAAGGACGTTATGAGAACCCTCTAAAATCACCCGCGAGAGGAAGAGATTTGCTAGCGTGAACTCAAGCGGGGGTGAAATGTTTGTTGTGCAATGATTGTGATTTGACGCATTTCATGAAAGCATGGAAAATAAAAAGAAAGAATGAAATGAAATAAAATATAAATAATATAAAGAAATAATAATAATAATAATAATAATAATAATAATGATGATAAAATAAAAGTGAAATAATAAAATTATATATTTTCTCTGTTTCTACTCACTGGGCTCTTGTAGCTCACCCCTTTCCCCTAACCCCAGTTTTGCAGGGCCAGAGTAAGTAAGCCAGAGTTCAGTCAGAGTAAGCTATGGGGAAAGAAGAGGTTCAAGCATGGGTTGCCATGTTTGGTTGTAATAGCTTAGTTGTGTTTTGTTAATGTATAAGAGATGATATGTTATGTAATGCTATGTATGTTTGTTTGCTTGTATAGCGTAGTTATGGACATGATGATGTATGGACATGATAGATGGACTTGATGTATGGTCCTTATGGATATATGGGATATGAATGAATAGAAAGAGTAATGAGCTTAATGTAAAGAGATAGAGCCAAGTTAAGAAAAGTATATGTATTGTGGTATAGAGTTGTGCTTTGTCTAGTGTTTGGTTAGTCCCTTGGTTATGCATGATCTTTTTGAAAGGCAATGAAATGGATGATAAACGTTTTTATATTGTATACAATGTTTTCAGAATGTTTTAATCTTATGAGTTTTGAATGGCCCGTGAGGGAAGAAAAGGGTTCCAATCCCTTGACCCAAAGCGGATATGTTTTAAAGCAAGCTTGATGACCCTTTTGGTATGAGGTTCTATGTTTGCATGCATAGGTCAAGCTGAGGTAAGGAAAACAAGTTTAAAGGTTTTTATGAGACCAAAGCTTAAGTTTTATGAAAATGTTGATCATGTATGGGATTATACCTAGAGTTTCAGGATGTTTAGAGGCTTGCTACGGGTTCTGGCGGCCTTAAACCGATCTGAATCCTAGCGCCGAGCAGGTCGGAGCCGCTACAGAGGGGTACCGGTTTCCGGGCTGTTACAGTTGGTATCAGAGCATAGGTTCCTCAAGAGTACGGTGTTTTGATGCGAAGATGCTCGGACATCGGAAAGAGGTTGTGCTAGATGTTAGTGAGGCAAGCACATTAAGAAAGATTAAGAGTAAAATCATGTCCACTAGGATAGGATGAGGAGTTTTGTCTTGCTTGATGATGTGTAATGCCATGTGTGATGCATGTGCATTTATGTTGTATTATGGATGTTGATAGTCCCTTCGCTGCGAGATGGCATGATATGTACTGATATGAGAGGAGTTGAGCGACCAAGAGTGGCCCTTGGCACAGTTAGTCATGGCATGTTCTGCTATGTTGTAGGCTGTAGGTGACAGGTTCATCCATGATATATGTTGCATGAGGGGTCATGTGTTTATCACATGGACCATATGATATGATGACATGCTATGTGATGTGATGCTTATGTTTGCCTTTGTGCTTGTGTGCCTGTTGTGTTTCAGACAAGCTGAGATGCAAGGTGCTAGGAGCTCTATGGAGTCAGATCCATCTGAGTGGGAAAGTGAGCCTTTTCCCCTTGCAAGGTCAGGTGGAGATGACAGAGCAAGAGACCCTGAAAGGTCTGTAGAAGTCAGCAGAGAAGTTATGGTGCAGAGGAGGGATGTAGGTTTGCAAGTGAACATGGATAACGAATGTATGGTGTCTGAAGATGAGGCCCAGACTAAGGATTCTAGGATCTCTAGTTCAGGCGAAGTTGAAGTTGATCCCTCCATGCTGAGTACAGCTGCCAAGAGAGGTAGAAAGTGGGGAAGAGCCAGAACCCCTAAGCAGTGGGGTAGAACTAGAAAGGGTAGGTTGTGGAAGAAGTTTAGGCTAGATGCTGAGGATGGTTCGAGTTCTGGCCGAGGTCCTACAAGATGTTTAAGGTGCGGAAGGTTGCACAGAGGGCCTTGTCGAGTTGAGACAACGGCATGCTTCAGGTGCGGACAGGAAGGGCACTTCGCACGTGATTGTCCTACTGCGCCCATGAGAGAGTGGTCCCAATAGCGAGCTACAGGTGTTGTAGCTCAAGCCAGTGATCGAGGAAGAGGAGCAGACACATCGGACACAGTGGTGCCAGGTACACTCACTTGTTCGTGTTCTGATGTGTGTGTTTTGTACCTCTGGTGTTTCCTTTTCTTTAGTTGCTCTAGGAGTCCTCCGACGGTTGAATTGATAGCTTCTGGGTGTAGAGTGTTCTCTTTGGATAGTAGACCCGGGTAAGATCCATCTGTGGCTGAGATTCAGGCCAGTGTCCGATGAGGGTAGATGCCTTCCACCCGAGCATGAGGTCCTAGACTTGAGTGTCTGGATGTCAGCCGGGGGATGGATTGGTTTTCTACTTGTGGAGCTGGTGATACTTGCGTCTGCAGCGCAAGGTGGTCGGGATCGAAATGCAGAATGGGTCTGAGGTAGGCTTCAGAGGGGACCGTGTAGGATGCCTAGAAGTTGGATGTCAGCTCGTCAGGCTCGTAGAGTGTATAGGAATGGTTAGTAGAGAGTTCTAGCTCGGGTTTGTGAGCTGAGTAGGCAGGTCTAGGAACCAGCCCTAGTGCCATAGATAGAGCGAGTGTTCAGAGATTCCAGGCTAGTATCAGGTTTACCATCGGTCAGGGAGGTAGAGTTTGGTTTAGAGGTGGTACTTGGTACCAGAACCGTTTCTCTCTTTCCTCACAGGATGGCACCTGCAGAGTTATAGGAGAAGTGTAGGAGTAGTAGAGTGCTTGGTAGACAGGGGTTTTATCTGACTCAGTACCTCACCCTGGAACGCTCCAGAGTTGTGAGGGAAAGGAAGGATGGATCCTTGAACCCTTGTAGCGACTGTCAGCAGTTGTGCAGGGTTACTACTGGGAGTAGGTAACCTCTACCTTGGATTGATGATCTACGGGATCAGCTAGCAAGAGTCGGTTGTTTTCCTAGATCTGAGATTCAGTTTTAGGTTGTGAAGCTTAGAGAAGAGATTAGTGGCAGAGTAGAGAGTAAGAGTATAGCAGAAAAGAGTAAGGGTAGAATAGAAAGCAGAAGAGAAGAGCAAGATCAGTGAAGGAAGAAGAAGAGAAGGATCAGAGTAGCGCAGCAGAAGCTTGTGGCGTTCAAGCGCAAGTTTGAGGTTTTGTGTGTTTTTGTTTGAACATTCGGGGACGAATGTTCTGTAAGGGGGGAAGAATGTAAGACCCCGCTCGTTCAGACATCGGAATTCCTACCGTCCGGTGGAATCTCGGGTGTCGGATCCTCTTTGGGGGGTAGAGCAAGGGTAAAGGAAAGGTTTTCTAAAATGTTTTTCAGTGTTTTATGGTTTTAAATAGAAAAGAGTTGAGTTTTTGAAGAGAAAGGCCAAGGAGGGAAAATCAGAGGTTCGGCTGCCGAAGGTTAAGTTCGACCGCCGAACATGTGAAGGCTTCGGGAGCGCCTTTGGCCTCCGAAAGTCTTGTGGGAGCAAGCCAAGGTTCGGCCGCCGAAAGTGAGGTTCGGCCGCCGAACATGCATGAGTTTAGGGGGCACGTTAGGCTGCCGAAGGTTGATGACCAGGCCACCTATAAAGAGCCCTCAGATCGGAAATGGGCGAGTTTTCTCCCCATTCTCGAACTCAGGTGAGTTTCTGCCCTCCCTTGGTTGCTTGTGTGTCTTCTCTTCAAAATCCCTCAAGTTTTCATAAGATCTACCCTTGGTTTGAAGTTTTGAAGCTAAAATAGAAGTTTTGGGAGCTTGGAGCTTTTGGAGCTTGGATTCTCCACACCTCCGAGTTAGGGATCGCACCAACCCTCGATCTTCAAGAGGTAAGTGTAGATCTTGGTTTCCCTTGAGTTTTCATGAAGTTTTAAGTAAGTTTTATGAAGGTTTTATGTTGGAATGGGTAGATATGCATGTTAAGGGTTTATGTGGGTTTTATGCCCAATGTATGTTATGTGATGATGTGTTGAGGAGTTTAAGCTAGTTTCTTTGCTCTCTTTGCTTGTGGGAGTGTGTATGCATGCTTGGGAGAGAGTATGTGAAGTTTGGGGGTTGTTTTGTGAGGTTTGGGAGGCTGGTATGCACGAAGGCTGAGTCCTGGATGAACTCAGGTTCGACCGCCGAAGGTAGTTTCGGCCGCCGAACGTGCCTATGGATGCATGGTTTGGCCGCCTAACCTTACCCCCGAAAGCTGAGTTTTGGCTTGAAAGCAGACTTTCGGCCGCCGAAGGAAGGATTCGGCCGCCGAAAGTGCCTGTCTTTCGGATCTGGAGTGAGGGTTCGGCCGCCGAAGGTGCCGCCGAACATGCATGACTTTCGTCTCTGGAGGGGACCTTCGGCCGCCGAAAGTGCCGCCGAAAGTGCCTGTCCAGCCTTTTCATGGCTGTTTTCTATGCATGGTTCAGTGATGTTTAGAGGGGTTTTTGGGTAGTTGCTTATGAGTTGTTAGAATGTGTTTAGTACCTCATGTGAGTCCATCTGTGTAGGATTGGACCTGAGGGGAGGTGTCTAGCTTCAGTGCTAGTTGACCCTGAGTTTGTTGAGCAGTGGCTTCAGGTGAGTAGAACTAAACTTAATCTTTTATTTTAAGAAAATCAAATGCCTAAAGCATACTCATACATCATGTTATGTAATAGGATGATTGCAGTAGTTTCACCATGCCCATGCACCATGTTCGTATGTGATAGGATGATTGCATTAGTTTCACGAAGGTGACGCATTGCATAATTTGCTGTGTATATGATGAGATGGGTGGACCAAGGCGACCTCAATAGCCCATAAGTCTGTCAATGAGTCTTTGTCAATCGGGCGAGTACATGTAGGAAAGCCCTATGAGAGCTCCTTCGGGGCATGTTTTGACAGAGGGAATGTTGGGGTCATGTCTAACCCTGAGGGGAAGGACGTTATGAGAACCCTCTAAAATCACCCGCGAGAGGAAGAGATTTGCTAGCGTGAACTCAAGCGGGGGTGAAATGTTTGTTGTGCAATGATTGTGATTTGACGCATTTCATGAAAGCATGGAAAATAAAAAGAAAGAATGAAATGAAATAAAATATAAATAATATAAAGAAATAATAATAATAATAATAATAATAATAATAATGATGATAAAATAAAAGTGAAATAATAAAATTATATATTTTCTCTGTTTCTACTCACTGGGCTCTTGTAGCTCACCCCTTTCCCCTAACCCCAGTTTTGCAGGGCCAGAGTAAGTAAGCCAGAGTTCAGTCAGAGTAAGCTATGGGGAAAGAAGAGGTTCAAGCATGGGTTGCCATGTTTGGTTGTAATAGCTTAGTTGTGTTTTGTTAATGTATAAGAGATGATATGTTATGTAATGCTATGTATGTTTGTTTGCTTGTATAGCGTAGTTATGGACATGATGATGTATGGACATGATAGATGGACTTGATGTATGGTCCTTATGGATATATGGGATATGAATGAATAGAAAGAGTAATGAGCTTAATGTAAAGAGATAGAGCCAAGTTAAGAAAAGTATATGTATTGTGGTATAGAGTTGTGCTTTGTCTAGTGTTTGGTTAGTCCCTTGGTTATGCATGATCTTTTTGAAAGGCAATGAAATGGATGATAAACGTTTTTATATTGTATACAATGTTTTCAGAATGTTTTAATCTTATGAGTTTTGAATGGCCCGTGAGGGAAGAAAAGGGTTCCAATCCCTTGACCCAAAGCGGATATGTTTTAAAGCAAGCTTGATGACCCTTTTGGTATGAGGTTCTATGTTTGCATGCATAGGTCAAGCTGAGGTAAGGAAAACAAGTTTAAAGGTTTTTATGAGACCAAAGCTTAAGTTTTATGAAAATGTTGATCATGTATGGGATTATACCTAGAGTTTCAGGATGTTTAGAGGCTTGCTACGGGTTCCGGCGGCCTTAAGCCGATCTGAATCCTAGCGCCGAGCAGGTCGGAGCCGCTACAGAGGGGTACCGGTTTCCGGGCTGTTACAGAGACGAAAGTCTCTTTTCGGGGGCAACTTCGGCAGCCGAAAGGCCTGCCTCCCAAGCCATGTTCGGCGGCCGAAAGTTCCTTCGGCTGCCGAACCTGGTTTCTGCCAAAGGGCAGAAACTTGGCTCCTCAAGCACATTTGCCTCCCAAAACTTCCAATCATGCATTTAGCTCAACCAAAACATGCAAATATACATACATTGGCTCCTAGGGGCTTCAAACTAACTTAAACCCCAACTACAACACACATCAACAACACAAATCCAACATACATGCTCAAAAACATAACATTAACTCAAAAACCTAACTATGAGCTAAACATGCATTCTACCCCATAGATCTTGCATAAAACTTACTTTAAACATGAAATGAGCTTAAAATCGGCTCTTACCTCTTGAAGATCGAGAGAGAGACGTCCTAAACTCGAAGGTGGGAGATTTTGAGTTCTTGAACTTCAAAGCTCCAAAAAACTTGCTTTAAACTCGAAAATCTTCAAAACAACGTAAAAACTTGTGAAAATCTTGAAAGATTTGAAGGAAATAACTCAAGGATGGTGAAGAATGGCGGAAGGACTCACCTTGGCCGAAAATGGGGAAAAAGCTCGCCCGTTTTCGGCTAAGGGACCCTTTTATAGTGGCTGGCCAGGCCACGTTCGGGGGCCGAATGTGCCTCCGCATGCATGCCATGTTCGGCGGCCGAACTTGAGGTTCGGCGGCCGAACCTGGACTTTCCTCACTTATGCCTTCGGGGGCCTAAAGCACTCCCGAAGTGCATGCATGTTCGGCGGCCGAACTTTGAGTTTCGGCGGCCGAACCTGAGTTTCCTCCAAGGGTGTTTTTATTCAAAAACTCATTTCCTCTTTACTTAAAATCATCAAAAACATTAAAACATTTCATGAAAACATGGTTTTACCCTTCTAGAGGTCTCCGACATCCGAGATTCCACCGGACGGTAAGAATTCCGATATCGGAGTCTAGCCGGGTATTACATTCTCCCCCCCTTAAGAACATTCGTCCCCGAATGTTCCTCAACTAGCACATGCATAGAGTCATCACAACATACACATAACACACCTGAAACATACAAGAACTAACCTTAGAAAAGATAAGGGTATTGCTGGAGCATGGACTCCCGTGTCTCCCAGGTGCACTCTTCCATATTGTGGTGGTTCCATAGGACTTTCACCATCGGGATTTCCTTGTTTCTTAGCTTTCTGATCTGGGTGTCTATGATCTGCACTGGCTGCTCAACATAGGTGAGATCCTCTTGGATCTCCACATCAGGCTCACTAAGAACCTTGCCCGGATCTGACACAAATTTCCTCAACATTGAAACATGGAAAATCGGATGGATTCTTGCCATTGAAGCAGGCAAATCTAGCTTGTACGACACATTTCCAATCTTCTGCAAGATTTCAAAGGGTCCGATGTATCATGGGGCTAGTTTACCTTTCTTCCCAAAGCGAACCACTCCTTTCATTGGAGACACCTTGAGCAATACCAGATCCCCCTCCTGAAACTCTACCTGTCTTCTGCGAATGTCTGCATAACTCTTCTGTCTGCTTGCAGCAATCTTGATTCTCTCTCTGATTATGGGTACCACCCTGCTGGTGATCTCTACTAGCTCAGGCCCTGCCAAGGCCCTTTCTCCAACTTCCTCCCAGCAAACAGGTGACCTGCACTTCCTCCCATATAAAGCTTCATATGGAGCCATCCCGATGCTAGCATGATGGCTGTTATTGTAGGCAAACTCCACCAAAGGTAGATGCTGCCTCCAAGAGCCGCCAAAGTCCAGCACACACATCCTAAGCATGTCCTCGATAGTCTGGATGGTCCTTTCGGACTGTCCGTCCGTCTGGGGGTGGAAGGCAGTACTGAAATCCAACCTAGTACCCATGGCATTCTGCAGACTCCGCCAAAACCTGGAGGTGAACTGGGGCCCTCTATCAGACACTATTGAAACAGGAACCCCATGCAGCCTGACAATCTCATCCACATATACCTGCGCCAACTTGTCCACAGAGTAGCCACTCCTGACAGGGATGAAGTGAGCAGATTTGGTGAGTCTGTCCACAATCACCCATATGGAGTCCAATCTGTTGGACGTCGCCGGTAACCCCACTACGAAGTCCATAGCTATATTCTCCCATTTCCACTCTGGAATAGGTAGCGGGTTAAGCATTCCAGCCGGCTTCTGATGTTCCAGCTTCACCCTCTGACACACTTCGCAGGCTGACACAAACTGTGCCACTTCTTTCTTCATCGCTGGCCACCAATAAACTTTCTTCAAATCTTGATACATCTTGGTGGCTCCGGGGTGAACGTTGTATCTTGCATTATGAGCCTCTCTCATAATGTCTCCTTTTAGCCCTATGTCATCTGGTACACACAATCGACTCCCATAGCGGAGGATCCCCTTACTGTCAAATCTGAACTCACTGTCTTTGCCTGACTGAACAGTCCTGGCAATCTTCACTAACTCTGGGTCCTCATGCTGTTTCTGAGCCACCTGCTCCAGAAACACGGGTGCCACTTTCATCAGGGCCACTAAAACACCTGTACCAGACAACTCCATCTGTAGACCTTCATCAATGAGCTTGTAAAACTCCTTCACCACTAGTCTCCTCTCTGCCGTGATGTGGGATAGACTGCCCAGTGACTTCCGGCTTAGGGCGTCTGCCACGACATTCGCCTTACCCGGATGATACTGAATCTTGCAATCATAGTCACTCAGCAGCTCTACCCATCTCCTCTGTCTCAATTTCAAATCTCTTTGACTCAGGATGTACTGCAGGCTTTTATGATTTGTGAAGATCTCACATTTTACCCCATAGAGGTAGTGCCTCCACATCTTGAGTGCAAAGATTACTACTGCCATCTCAAGGTCATGCGTGGGGTAATTCAACTCATGCTTCTTCAGTTGCCTAGAAGCATAAGCAATCACCCTTTCATTCTGCATCAGTACACAACCCAGTCCCACACGGGACGCATCACAAAAGACTGTAAAGTCCTCATCACTAGATGGCAGAGCTAAAACTGGTGCTGAAGTCAACCTCTTCTTAAGCTCTTCAAAACTCTCTTCGCACTGGTCGGTCCACAGAAACTTCTGATTCTTCCTGGTTAGTCTGGTCAGAGGAGCTGCTATTTTCGAGAAGTCCTGAACGAACCTCCTGTAGTAACCTGCCAAACCCAAGAAACTCCTGATCTCCGTCATTGAAGTGGGTCTAGGCCAGTTAGCCACAGTTTCTGTAACAGCCCGAAAACCGAACTGCCACCGGCACTAGGATCCAGATCGACTTAAGGTCGCCGGGACCCGTAGTAAGCCTGCTATTCTGTCTGTATACCTGTGAAATCCCATACATGATCATACATTTGCTGTAAAAACATAAAACTTTTCTTCATTCCAAGGCTTAACCTGTGCATGCAATCTTTCTATTCTCTACTAATCCCTACTAGAGCTCCTCATGGCCCTAGGCGGATCAAACTCATCATGTCAAGCCTGGTTTTGCTCATAAACATACAACAATAAAGAAACATACATAAACTGATCATGTGACGCTACAAAGGGATTACAAGTCTTATAAATCAAACACCATTCTATACATATACACTATCTCTATACAATGACATGTCCACGCTATTCCGATGCCGGACTCGAGCCGGGTATTACAGTTTCTGTCTTCTTGGGGTCCACCTCAATCCCATTCTCTGACACTACATGCCCTAAGAACGAAATGCTCCTCAGCCAGAACTCACATTTAGAGAACTTGGCATACAAGCCATGTTCCTTCAAGGTCTGCAAGACCAACCGCAGATGATGGGCATGCTCCTCTGCATTCCTGGAATACACTAAGATATCATCTATGAAGACAATAACGAAGTGATCCAGGTATTGACTAAACACTCTGTTCATGAGATCCATGAATGCTGCAGGGGCGTTGGTTAACCCAAACGGCATTACAAGGAACTCAAAATGCCTATATCTGGTCCTGAAAGCTGTCTCATCTTCTCTGATCCTCAACTGATGGTACCCCGATCTCAGATCTATTTTGGAGAAACAACCTGCTCCAGCTAGCTGGTCAAATAGATCGTCGATCCTTGGCAATGGGTACTTATTCTTGGTAGTGACTTTGTTCAACTGCCTGTAGTCAATACAAAGTCTAAGGGATCCATCCTTCTTTCTGACAAACAAGACTGGTGCACCCCAAGGTGAAGTGCTCGGTCGGATGAAGCCCTTTTCTACCAACTCTTGCAACTGTTTCTTCAATTCTTTCAACTCGGCTGGAGCCATCCTGTAGGGAGGGATAGAGATCGATCGGGTTCCAGGCATCAATTCTATCTCGAACTCTATCTCCCTAGCAGGTGGTAAACCTGGCAGCTCATCTGGGAAGACGTCTAGAAACTCTCTAACCACTGGCACTGAGGCGGGCTCTCTAACCTGACTGCTAAGCTCTCTCACATGAGCCAAATACCCCTGACATCCCTTCCTAAGCAACCTACGAGCCTGAAGAGCTGATATCAGACCTCTAGGTGTACCCCTCCTGTCTCCCCTGAAGACAACCTCTGACCCATCCTGACCTCTGAACCTGACTACCTTGTCCCTGCAGTCCAAGGTAGCACCATGGGTAGATAGCCAGTCCATCCCTAGAATGACGTCAAAATCTGTCAAATCTAGAACCACAAGGTCGGCGGAAAGGCATCTTCCCTCAATAAAGACTGGACTGCACTGGCAGACTGACTCTGCCACTGATGGGTCACACTTGGGTCCACTGACCCAGAGAGAACACTCTAACTCAGAGATCATCAACCCCAACTTCTGAACGGCTCTCGGAGCAATAAAAGAATGAGATGCACCAGGGTCCATCAAGGCATACACATCTGAACAACCAATGACTAAATTACCTGCCACCACGGTGTTAGATGCATCTGCCTCCTGCTGCGTCATCGTGAAGATCCGTGCTGGAGCTGATGGACCTTCACCTCTGAAACCCGCTGAAGAAGAGGCTGCCCCTCTCCCTCTGCCTCTACCACTAGCCTGAGTCACGGCTGGAGCTGCTGGCTGAGCCACACTACCAGAAGCTGTCTGCTCAGACTGTGCTCCAAAAGCTGCCCTAGGACACTCCCGAGCCATGTGTCCCTCTTGCCCGCATCTGAAGCAGGCTGTTGTCCCAGCCCGACAAACTCCCCTGTGTAGCCTACCACACTTTGCACAAACTGCATTATCCGCGCCAGAGCTTGAGCCACTCCCTAGTCCCAGACTAGACTTGACCTTGTTCCAAAACTTGTTCTTCTTGGGCTTCCTAGTGGTGTTACTCCACTTTTTGCTACCTGAAGCTGCTGCACTGAAAGAAGAAGAGCCTGGGGTCTTGGAACCAGAAGGCTGTGCCACTGACTGCTTAACTGTTCCCTGAACGATGGCACTGGCCTCCATTTTCCAGGCCATATCCACTATGGCGTGGAAGCTCTCCCTATCTGCTGACTGGATCAAGGAGGAATATCTAGAGTGGAGTTTCATGATATACCTCCTTGATCTTTTCTGATCCGTGTCAAGGTTTTGCCCTGCAAATGGCAACAGCTCCAAGAATCTGTCTGTGAACTCCTCTACACCCATCTCATCAGTCTGCCTCAATTGCTCAAACTCTATCATCTTCAGCTCCCTTGAACTATCTGGGAAAGCCCATCCTGCAAACTCGTTTGCAAACTCCTCCCAAGACATGCTGTCTACTCTGGGGTTTACATAATTCTTGAACCACTCTCGTGCCTTCTTACACTTAAGAGTGAACCCAGCCATCTGAATGGCTCTACTGTCATCAGCCCCAATCTCATTCGTGATCACCTTAACCCTTTCCAGATACACAAATGGGTCATTCCCTTTTTCATACTGGGGAGCACCCAACTTCATGTAGTCTGTCATCTTGACCTTGCCCCCACTGGCTGAGCTAGGTCTAGGAGGTTGAGTAGCTGGGGCTGCTGGTTCTGTAGGTGGTGGAGGTGGGGCAACATTTTCTGAGGTAGGGTTTGGATAGTAAGGTGGGGGTGGATACATTGGGTATTGTGAATATGGTGGGTAGTAGGGTGGGTATGGCATCTGTGTGGGGTAAGGGGTGAAGCTAGGGTAATCCGATGTACCTCCCATCGAATACCCGGGATTTTGTGAGAAGTGTGGGTAGTGGGGTGGCTGAACAAATCCCGAGGCCTGAGTGCCTCCTTGGGATTCTCCCATTCCCTCTTCTGACATGCTAACTCCCAGACTGCCATCCCTCCTCTGCTCTACATCCATATCATCCCCCATGTCTTCTGACATTCCTCCCTGAACTGTTCCCCTCACTGATCTGCTTCTACCCAGATCCAGAGACCTTTTAGGGTCTCTTACTGCTCTTTCTCTGTTAGACCTACTAGACATTGCCCTAGGCAATGTAGGAGGACGGGCGCTCATGCCCTCATCCACAGGTGGCACTCCAGTCAATCTTGCTGATCGACGAGTTTCCCTCATCCTGTTTTCTGAAAAACAGCACATCACATAAACATTAGCATCATATGGTTCATGTGGGCACACATGAACCCTCACCACATACATATCATTCATATCATAGCATTAATGCACATGTATAAAATCATGGCATTTCACATCATCAAACAAGACAGCACTCCACATCCTATCCTAGTGGACATGATCTTCCTATTGTGCTTGACCTTCTATAACATCTATGAGCCCGACACTCTAGGTCCGACCATATGAACCTAGGGCTCTGATACCATTCTGTAACGACCCGAAAATCGGACCGCTACCGGCGCTAGGATCCAGATCGGCTTAAGGCCGCCAGGACCCGTAGCAAGCCTGACATGTAACCTGTAAACCTGTTTAATCCCATACATGATCAACAATCATACATAAAAATTAAAACTTTTCTTTCATTCATTCCTCATACACCAAACTCAACCTGTGCATGCACTAAAACATAATCTTACTCATAAACTTGACCCCTCTGTGGGATCTCATCAATGCCCCAATGGGCGATATACATGTGTTGAGTTGGCTACCATCTATATCATAAAACATCTAAGATCATGTATTTAAAAGGGATAACAACATCCATAGGGTCAAGCACAACTTCTAATCCTCATTATCATTATACATAACATAACTATTCAACTTTACATTATCTTACAATTTATCATGTCCACTTTCTAACTATTACAAACATAAGACTTTACTCTTCTTGACTTCTCTGTCTAGCCCGTACCTGCAATCCTAGGGGATTAGGGAAAAGGGGTGAGCTACTAGAGCCCAGTGAGCAGAATAATAGAAAACATTTAAATCTCATGACATCATGTAATGCAACACATCACAACAAATCACATCTCGGATGGTATTGTCACCAATAGTCCTCTACATTCCAAAGTGCCGGGACGTAGAATGGGTACAACCGGTCTTTCTCTTAACATAACATATCATGCATACCAATGTGCCAGGGATGTAGAATGGGTACAACCTGGACTTTCTCTTACATAGTGCCAGGGACGTAGAATGGATACAACCTGGACTTCCATACCATATCATGCCGTAGCATCATCATACCTTATGAGGACTAAAGGGTCATTCAATAACCAATCCACATCAACATCATAAATGCAATGCAACATATTCGTGATTTCTAATGCAAACAACCTAATTCATCACATGGCATTCATGATGCATGAACATGCTCAACTTTATAATTCATTTGCTTTAAAAACATAAAGGTTTATTCTACTCACCTCTTGGCTAGCTCTGACAAAGACTGGAGCAGCTGACTCACTGCTGGGGTCCTCGGTTCCTCGGGTCCGAACCTACACAGGTGGACTCAAATGAGGGACCAAACAACTAGAACATAACTCTAAAAACATCCCCCAAAAACCCCCTAAAACACCTCAAAACAATCATGCAAAAACATGCAAAGGAAGGCTGAACAGGGCAGGTTCGGCGGCACCTTCGGCGGTCGAAAGTCCCTCTAGAGCCGAAACCCAGGCAGGTTCGGCGGCACCTTCGGCGGCTGAAAGTCCCAGACAGAGACGAAAGTCTCTTTTCGGGGGCAACTTCGGCAGCCGAAAGGCCTGCCTCCCAAGCCATGTTCGGCGGCCGAAAGTTCTTTCGGCTGCCGAACCTGATTTCTGCCAAAGGGCAGAAACTTGGCTCCTCAAGCACATTTGCCTCCCAAAACTTCCAATCATGCATTTAGCTCAACCAAAACATGCAAATATACATACATTGGCCCCTAGGGGCTTCAAACTAACTTAAACCCCAACTACAATACACATCAACAACACAAATCCAACATACATGCTCAAAAACATAACATTAACTCAAAAACCTAACTATGAGCTAAACATGCATTCTACCCCATAGATCTTGCATAAAACTTACTTTAAATATGAAATGAGCTTAAGATCGGCTCTTACCTCTTGAAGATCGAGAGAGAGACGTCCTAAACTCGAAGGTGGGAGATTTTGAGTTCTTGAACTTCAAAGCTCCAAAAAACTTGCTTTAAACTCGAAAATCTTCAAAACAACATAAAAACTTGTGAAAATCTTGAAAGATTTGAAGGAAATAACTCAAGGATGGTGAAGAATGGCGGAAGGACTCACCTTGGCTGAAAATGGGGAAAACGCTCGCCCGTTTTCGGCTAAGGGACCCTTTTATAGTGGCTGGCCAGGCCACGTTCGGGGGCCAAATGTGCCTCCGCATGCATGCCATGTTCGGCGGCCGAACTTGAGGTTCGGCGGCCGAACCTGGACTTTCCTCACTTATGCCTTTGGGGGCCTAAAGCACTCCCGAAGTGCATGCATGTTCGGCGGCCGAACTTTGAGTTTCGGCGGCCGAACCTGAGTTTCCTCCAAGGGTGTTTTTATTCAAAAACTCATTTTCTCTTTACTTAAAATCATCAAAAACATTAAAACATTTCATGAAAACATGGTTTTACCCTTCTAGAGGTCTCCGACATCCGAAATTCCACCGGACGGTAGGAATTTCGATATCGGAGTCTAGCCGGGTATTACAATCATAGTCTACGAGGAGCAGCTGAAGGAGGGTCTTCGATTTCCCGTGGACCCGTCCTTTAACGATGTCCTCCGATTTCATAAGTTGTCTATCACCTAGCTGCACCCTAATGGCTGGAGGACTCTGATGGCTTTTCGATTCATTTGTTTTAACAATAATATAGAGTCCAGTGTTGCACTTTTCTCCCAACTGTACCAGCTGGGTACACGAAAGAATGAAGATTTCTGGTTCTTCAGCGGGATAAAAAGTTAGACGCTCTTCGATTGGATCCCCTCATCGTTGAAACGCTGGAAGAATAAATTTTTCATTCACCGCCACTAGGTGTCCGAAGGTTTCGGTCCCTTTTGAATGAGCTAGAACGTATATATGGAACTGAGAAAGGATGAGGTTCGACCATGGAAGAGTGAGGAACACATCCCAAAAAATAGACATTACCACGACGGTGAGGAACACCATTTTATCCAGGTATAGCTAACTCCAAGCGAGCTAAGCATAGGCTCCTCACCTGCCCAGCCTTCCCTATCTTAGAGAAAGCACCTCCTTGGCTGGTGAATAGGGTATTTTTCTTTCAAACTCTTTTTTATTTAAAACTACCTTACTTACTCACTTTTTATTCTATGTTGATATGGCGGGATTAAAAAATAAATTCCTCGAGTTGCCCGTGTTGCCTGGAAAGGCAAGGCTATTGTTGGAGCGATCGCTCCTCCACCTAAGCGTGCTCGTCGTGCCAAGAAGATTATCGTTCTTCCTCCCCTTCCTCTGCCAACAACCGAGGAAGCAGTCCCCACTCTACCAAAGTCTTCCTTCAAGGGCGCTCTCACAGTAGCCCTTGTCCTTGCTGATCCACCACGAGAAAGTGCTGAAGCTGAAGTTGAAGTTGTGTGGCCTCGGGGCATTCAACATCGGGCTTTGGCCCTGACCCAAATGTCATAACCTCTTAAGGAACCCACTCTGACGCTCAAGTCAATAAACTGAAAAAAATGACGAATATAAAAAATTGCTTAAAACTCAAGAGTAGTTATGTAAGAATAAGAAAATAGAGTTAATTATCACATCTCTTAAAAATATGACTGGTACCGACTAATTGACAAGAGATTCTATGATTATAGGTGTAATAGGGATCTACTGGATTGTACTTTGCTAACGATAATTTTATGTGAAAACTCAACCTATTTAGGAGAATGCGAGTTTTAATAAAAAAAATAGATGTTATGGTATTCAGATATTTTTTTCACACGGATGGAATCGTGTATTGGCTTATTAGATTCCCATTACCTAATTTTATCTTATTTTGATAATTTATAACTTATTTTACGTAATTAATAAATTGTATATGTGAAACAATATAAAATATTAAATTTTTAGATACAATAAATCTAATAAGAAAATTTAATAATTTAATAATTTAATGCTTTCTGATTTGATTATAATTAAAATATTAAACATATCGAATTTTATTATATAAAATTAGAAAATTCAAACTATAAAAGTGAAAAAACAAAAATTATTGAATATTTTTATACAATAAATCTAAAAGAAAAACTAAGAATTTAATAGCCGTCAAGCTTGTCCTATCTATCCGCTATAATTGAAGGGGTGAAAAGTAAAAAACCATCAAATAATGGACCAATATGTAATAATGAATTTTTTCCCTAAACCTTGGCGCGCTGTCTCGTGTCAGAATTTTCTGCTGCTTGTCTATAAATACCATCCATGCATTGACCTTCTCTTCATCTCTCTCGCTCAAGACTCACAAGAACGGCCCGCATTTTAAGGATATCATTTCTCTCCTCTTTACCTGCCTTAATCGTCTTTCCACTCTTTCCCCCTCCATTTTCTTTTTCTTTCCCTCACTTTCTCTCCTTCCAAACATGGTCTCTACATCCTTCAAATTACCAACTCCCTTCCCCTTCCCCTTTCCAAAGCTCTCAATACACAATAATCCTAACCCTAAAGGTCATACAAATATAGTTAAATTCTCTATGTTAAACCTCAATTCGTCAATTTTTAAGTTTGTTCGTAAAAGGATTAACATTTCACTTTCTTCTGCTGCGGTTATCCATGCACCGGTGGTAACCGCCACCAGAGCTGAGGTCGCTGGCGATAGGATTAAACGTCTCGTTTCTGAATTTGAGTCTCTTAAGGAGCCCATCGACCGCGTCAAGCGGCTTTTGGATTACGCAGCCCGGCTCCCACCGTTTGATGAGTCGGCTCGCTTGCCGGAAAATCGAGTCATGGGGTGCACGACTCAGGTGTGGCTGGAAGTGAGAATGGACGTAAATGGGAGAATGAGATTTAAAGCCGATAGCGACTCTGAGATTACTAAAGGTTTTATTTCGTGTTTGATTTGGTTGCTCGACGGCGCGGAGCCAGGTGAGGTGGTGGCGGTGAAGTCGGAGGATTTGGCAGCGATGAATGTGGGCTTGTATGGTAAGGCCCAATCGAGAGTGAATACGTGGCATAATGTGTTGATCAGTATGCAGAATAGGACCAAAGCTTTGGCTGCGGAGCGAAAGGAGTTGCCTCTGGAGCCGCTTCCGTCCCTAGTTGTTACCGCCGACGCAATGGGTGGTACTGGAACTTTTTCCGAACCCCAGGTAGGTAGAAATTTCTCATTACTGTTCTTAGTTTTCTTTATTTGCCCTCTTTTTTCCCTCTTAGCAGTCACACATATCGTAAATTGTTACTTAATTTTATTATTTTCCTCCATGGACTTGGTTACGTCAATGTTCAATTCTATGCAATATTGCTGACATGGTGCTTTTTGCGACAAAAAATTAGAATTTATTTATTTAGTTGTTCTTCTTTTCAACTAAATGCCAAATAAATAGTCAATATTCATGTTTTAATTGCAACAGATCAATAAATTGCTAAAACCTCAGGAAGTTCCTTAAATTTAATTTATAAAATAAAATTATTCTTAATTAGGGTTAGTTGCTTTTTAGTCACTGATTTGTGTCAAAATTAATAGATGTGACCTTTATTGTAAAAAGTCAACAGTTTTGTCCTTGTGTTCTGATCAAGTTCAATTCAATGTCCCTCTGTCCGCATTTCCGCCACTTCTCTGTTACTTGGATGAGAAATAGCCATAATGCTCTTGACTTTGCAGTGAACCAACCATCCTTAACCAAGCAAAAAAAACAAGCTTAGTTGGCATATTTCAATTTGGTCTTCAAGAGACCATTGAATTTGCAGTAATCAAGAAAGAGAGTTAGAATAGAAAATTCTAGCCAAATAAACATTTGTATAGTTTTCCTGTGTCTCAAGCTTGTAAATAGCAGCCTGAAAATGGGAGTGCAAGAAATTGACCCTTTGTTGAATTGAGCTTACCACCGGGTTTTCGATTTTATGCGACTGATTAAGAGCTTCTCTCGCTGCCACCATCATCGGCACCATTTGTGCCCAATCAGCAACTAATCAAAGATTGAAGTTGGATCTATTCTTGATCCTCTCCGCATTACCATTGTCGTGTGGCTTCTCCTTCATCTCCTAGCAATGCTAGATATACAATAACCAAACCCCTCCGTGTTAACCACTCGTTCTAGTTCAAATAATCCCAACCTATGCTTCCTTGTTTCCCCCTTGCATTTGCTGACTCCATCCCTTATTCATTGCTCAACTCAAACCATTTTCTTTATTGAACCCCCAAATAATCAAAATCATATGATAATCCTAGAATCCAATTTTACCAACAATCATAAGTAACAAACTTAAACTAGTTATTTATTTATTCATCTTCGTCAAGTACTCAACAAAGATTAATCAAATCACAAAGATCAATTAAACCAACAAATCGATTGAACATGCTGCAGTAGCAAAGTCTGGAATTCCATGTGGAGGGAAAGTCTCAATGGTGGAAGAAGTAGTGGTGATGATGGTGGTGAGAGCAGGCCTGGAGGACTGGTGTGTGACCTCTTTGTGTAGTTGCTGAGGAGAAAGCTTTGTTCTTTAAGAAAGAGAAGAAATGGATGAGTCAAGCTGAGAAAAATTAAATGGAGGAGGAACAAATTGGGGACATTTTATTGGGATTTAATGGAGAAATCAAGCTGGTAAGACCTATTTGATTAATGGATTTTGGTGGAAATTGGAATTATTAGATGAAGAAGAATTAAAGGGTATCCTCTCACTCTTTGCATCAATCTTAAAACTCGTTGAAGCTGCAAATCCAACTTGATGCTGCATCGGAGGCTGTAGTGGTGGTGGTCAGTTTCCTCTTGAGATGAGAGCCTGGTGGTTCTGTCATAGAGAAAGAAGGGAAAGAGTGGAGTATGACAGTGGTGGTGAGGCTGCAGAGTGTGATGGGCGTATTTAGGAATTCAAAAATATTTTTCTCTTTTTATTGTTGATGTAATAAATTATATAGATAGAGAGACCTTGAATTTGATGGAATTGAAATACAAGGACAAAATTGTTGACTTTTTAAAAATAGAATTCTATATTTTTTTAATTTTGGAAAAAACCTACGGATTAATGAGTAATTTACTCTTTTAATTATGTTTAGTTATTTACTCGATAAAGCTTCCCATCAATCAATCAATGATTTAGGTCGTTTGCATCTGTGGATGGAAATTTGAATCTGCTGTCTATTCATCTGTGAAGCCGAGAGGCCCCCACCTCTCTTTGCATTTGGGAGCTAAAAGTGAATTTTTGTAGTATTTATCCTTATAATTGGATGCGTTTCATACACTTGAAGCTTGCTTCTTCGGGAAAAACTACAGTTCTTGGATAGGACCAGTCAATGTCCTCTGATCCATATACCCTGTATACTCTTTACAGCCTTCTCTAGTATCCTATTATTGTAAAACTTTTATGAATTTCTGTGAACAAGTGATTTAGTGTATGCATACTCCTTTTCACCGTCTTTCTTTATAGCTGTTTATTCATTTTTATCTCTTGTTGAAAGAGATTATTGGAGAATCAGTTTTTTTATTTGTGGTAGAAAATTGACAAAACCACATTTTATTGGCTTGTTTCTATTTATTGTAAAATGAATTCTTTATTTAAGTTAAACGGAATTGAATTCTTTCACTTATCATATTTCTAAACATAAGAAATGATAGAAAAGAGAGCAATTGAATTGAATGCTTGCAAACTTTTATATTCCAAACAGGGGGTGATGACTGCATATTGGGTTAGGTATCTGCCTTTACTCAAGGAGTCTACTAAATTAGGTTAAGAACTACATTGTGTTTCCTCCATTTTGGAGACAACTTTAAAGCATCCCATACATTTTCAAATTATTTATTATAAATTAGGTTAAGAACTACATTATGTTTCAACCATTTTGGAGGCAACTTTAAAGCATCCCATACATTTTCAAATTATTTACTTTAAGTTTTTTGCTTAGTGACATTATAAAATGCGGGTTACCAAGGAAAATGGAATTGGGAAGTAGATTATAGAATGGGGAGGCATGCAAAACCTAATAATTGTGGCCTTCTTTTCTCTGGGATGAAGGTCTGTATTTAGTTAACTCTTTTTCACTCTTCAAGTATGCAGATCCCTTTGCGTCCCCTTTTTGTCCTTCTGTGACTTGTACAAGCATAATGGTTACAGTGAGATTCTTGCCATCGCTTCCAACCTGAGATTTATTTTCCTCATGGTTTAATTACAAGGAGATACTTCCTCCCGGTCAATTTTAATTCACAAACTGGAGCTCAAATACTGCATTGTGAACATCATTATACTATTTCACTTGTATATGGAGCCTCTAATTAGGCACTACCTAATTCCTATGCTGGTTATCGAATGTCTTCAACCAGGAGGAGCATTGTGCTATTCGCATCGCCTCTCCGGACATGAGGTCCTAGAAAACATAAAGGACATATACTTTGTTGCCTCCCTAGTGGCTAATTTTGAAGTTTCTGGAGGGATGTTTTCCTCGGTAAGTGAAGCAAAAAGAAAAGGAATGGAACTGGTGACATCCGCCATAAGATATTATATTTACTTGGGCAAAAGGTTCACGATGCCTTTGATGAAAATCTTGATAATCACCTTCCAGTTGTGTTGGAAACCGAGATATGAATGATACTTAAATTGTTAAAGTGCTTATAGATTGTTAAATTCCATTGAATCCTATTCCCGGACAGCAAATATAAGCACTGAATTATCTTTTCAGTTCCATCAGCAAATCATTGTTAAGGAATCTATCCAAGGGACTAATTGTAGTTTAGTGATTTTAAAAGACCATTTTGTTCCCAAGGGATGGGCTGTGGGTATTTCATCCGTCAAGCCCATGTCCATGTATGAAGGTATATGTGTTTTCTCTTTCTTTGGGAAAAGAAAATTTTAGTCTAAAAAAATGTATGCATTAGTAGTTGACCTTGGGCGTTGATATACAAATGCGGAGTGAAAAGTGTCTTCAACTGTAAGAGACTTTGGGTGTGTGATTTCAAGCTTCATTTGCCTGAGTCACTGATGTCATGTATTGCAATTTTCAAATTCTATCCGCATCAAGATAGTTCACATTTTCATTTCATTACTTTGGCAGGTTAGCTATATTCATTTCAGCATGTCAGATGAATTCTGTAAGCTCACATCTGGAAGCCTGTCACCAACTTCTTGATGAAGAAAATATTTTTTCATAGCTTGAATATAGGAAAGTCAAGACCCATACACCAACTTGGGAGTTGGAAGACCAGCAAAAAGTGTTGGGTGGGTATAAGCAATTCTCTACACAAGACACTTACAGGTTTGTTTCTTCAAATGCAAGAACATCTCAGTCTCATAAATTTGAAGACCCAACTTAGATTATTCAGCTTTCTATAACTCGCAAATTTTCTGGTTCTGCGGCTCACAAATTTTCTGGATTCGCTTTTGCAGTTATAACTTGCGTGCAAGAACCTCTTTTGGATATCAAAGGGAATGGATTTCTTGGCGAACCAAGTCAAGTCGAGTATTGAGTTGGGAATTGTCAATGGATGTTTATTGATTTGCCTGAGACCTGGACTTCTAATGCAACTGTTGCTTCTATAGCAAAATTAGATTAAAGCCTGAGTATTTGTACTCTTTTGGCAGACTAAACTGCACACTTGCTAGTTATTTCCATCTGTTTTCCTCACAATTGTTATAGCAGCCTTTCTATTTTGTAGTACAAGGTAAATGATCTTATATATAATGTTATAATCTACCATATTTATGGATCAAAATTCCCTCTTTTACATTCTTGTGAAGCTTATATGTGAGAGTACAAGTACCTGCAGCCACCAATATTATAGCCTTTAATGGAGCTTATTGAACACTGTCCTGCAAACTTCATATGTGAAGGTAAAGAACTGTGGCTTGTACACAAGGATCTGTGGATGTGCCAAAGCCTGGATGGGTGAGTGAAAGAAGAATGGAACATACAAGAGTTGACCAGAAATCTTAACAGTTCCCATTGGCAACAACTGAATTGAATTTGAAGTTGATTGGTGAATTGGGAAATAAACTCATTCACTTGAGAGCTTACCAAACATGTATTGTGGACGAAACCCTTCAAGGGGAAAAAATATGGTAAGGCCTAACGTGTATGCAGCATACAATACATTAGACCTGGCCGGTTGTTCAAATTGAAGGAAGGGAATGAAGTGAACTGAATGGGCTCTAGGTTTTTTTTTTTGAGGGATTTGATCCATATAGTCTAAGAATTTCTTTTCCTGTTTGACTTCAATCAAAATTAAAACTTTCTTTTTTGTAAATGAAAACTAAAACTGAAATTTAATTTTGCTGTTAAAGCATTCAACAGATAGTTTGACTTATAAGAAGGGCAAATTAATTCAAACGTTTTGATGAACTCACTATTATATTTCAAAATTTTAATTTTAAATAATTAAATTAAAATTTTAAAATTTATAATGATTTTATTCATGAACCAAATTAATTTTAACCAAAATATGAGATTGCTATCCTGTCATCCTACTTAACATTTTTATTATAATTTAATTTATATTTTATTCAAATAATCTAAATGAATAATAATTAAAAAAATGGATAAAAAAGGTTAATTTGGAGAAAAAAACAGTTAAGTGGAGATACATAATTTTTTTTAACTCTAATTTGGTCAAGGATAGTGTAGTGGATCATTTGTGTATTTTGATAATTATATTCTTAATTTTTAAGATTTGAATATTATAATATAAATATAAATTTATCAAAATATTTAATTTATTTTATTTGATAAATAAAAAGGTTTAGATATAAATATAAAATTATAAAAGAATTTGAATTATTTCATTTAAAATATAAAAAATAATAAAATAAGTCTGGTCGAATGATATGTAAAATTTTTAAATTCTAATCAATATAAATAAAATTTAAAAGTTTAGTTTAATTTTTTTACAAATTAAAGTTTACAATATAAATATAAATTCATAAAAATATTTGAATTATTTGATTTAATAGATGTAACAAAATCATTTATAGAAATAAATTAAGCAAATTACCTTAGGGACTAGATTTTACTTATCATTTGAATTTATATTCACTAGTTCACAAATAGATTATTTTATGTAATACCCATTTCACTTAAATAATAACAAATTAAAATATAAATTTATTATTCCATAAAATAATATTATCCATTTAAAATTAAAACAAAAATATAAAATAACTGCTATAATCCTATTTTATTTATGTCATTTTGTGAACCAAATTAGAGTTAAATCCTCACTTTTTTTAAAACAAACATTCATTTAAATCCTCACCTTATTCATTAATTTTTTTTAATTTTATATAATTCTAATATCATATCATTTTTTTATATATAAAAAAGGGTAAATTACTGAATTTGAAAGGTCTTTTAATTAGTGTGTTAATTGAATTTGAAAGTTCTATTAATTGAATTAGTATGTTTTTTAATTAATGTTTTAAAATCTTAATTAATTAATTTTAATATTTTAAGATTATATATTTTGAAGATTTTAAATTATATAAATAAAGCTCATTGCTGAATGAATTCCTTTTAGATTTCCAAATAAGGCAAAATTATACCATTTTAGCAATTAACATAGTCAGATGAGCATGCTGTTTTAGCAATTAATTCAAGGTTTAATTATAAATTTTTTAAAATTCTGGATTTTATTGCTAATATACTGTAATTTATAATTTATATAATATTTATAAATTTTGTTAAAAATTCATTATATGTATAAAAAAATAAAATTTTAAAAAATATATTGTTTAATAAAAAGTATTTATTTTGAGTATTATTTTACTAATACCAAAATTTTAAAAACTGTATTATAATTTATTACTTTTTCAGTTTCATAATTTTTATTTTTTTTATTATTTTAAAATTATTGTTCACTTTTATTTTTTACACTATAATAACATATAAATTAATTATTATAATTTTATTTAATTTTATCTTATTTTCAATAAATTTTTTAATTACAGTTGTTGTTTTTCTTTGTGCTTGCGGGGTTTTTTATGGTTGGACAATAGGGAGAAATTTTTGCCTCAAAAATTCTAGTTCGTCATTTGATAGTTTTGAAAGAAGAGGTGAATTAGGATTCTTCTTAACAGTTTTTATACCGTTCTTTCAACTTTTAATATTTCATTTCTTTTGAATCTTTATTAATAAAAAAGTATTAAATTCAAAATTTTATATTTTTATTATGATGGTGGAAAGCGAAGATAGTAAGATTGTTGAGAGGAAGCTCACGCCACCAAGATAGATCGGTAAGGCACGAATGAGTTCACCATAAAGTCTTGTTCCTCCATTTGTGGATTTTCTTGTGGGCTTCTCCTTTTGTGCATATTCCTTAATGGATGGTCCATTCTTTTTGTGACTAGCTGGTTCAGTTTTCTTTAATTCCCAATACTCTTTTTGACTTGAAAATATTATGAAAATAAGTTTTTTGATAATCGATATTGTAGAAGTAGTTTAGCTCGAGTTTGCTTGAGTAGGATATCCTACTCTTAAGTTTAGTTTTAGAATTTGATTGATGGGCCTCTACACTTTGAATTAAATTAGACCTCTTTATAATGAATTAGACTTTTTTTTTTTATCAAAAGGTAAAAAATATTGCATTAAATAGAAAGGTCCAAGATTGATGTTAATACAAACATACAACAAGTATTAAAATTCAAATAAATAGAAACTAAAGCAAACTCAATCCTAATAACCAACACTTAATTCAAATCTGATCCGTGTGGGAAAACCCTAATGACAAAGATCTCTTCCTCTAAACAGCCAGCCAAGAAAGCAGATAACAGGGTTGGTCACTGATTCTCCGTTAGCAGAAGTTAAAAAGTCATAATAAATATATTGAAATTCAAAGAATAGGGAGGTGACATGCAACCCACCAAAACCCAAGTAAAAGCAAATCTAGTTACAACAAAGTCCTCATCGTCTCTCCCTTGAAACCATTGGCCGCCCATGAAACAGACCATTGCATGGCCGTTAGGCCTTTTAAAATACTTAGGCTAGGCCTCTAACGCATTGTTTTCCACTTTTAATGCTTAATGAAATATTACCCGGAGAAAAAAAAAATTCAAAGGTTTTCTTGATTTGAAAAAAAAATTCATAGATTTTAGTTCACTGTTGGCAAAAAGGGCATCTCAAAAAGGGAAATGAAAAGGTTGAAGATCCTGACCGTCAATCGCAATTTCCACGTAAGCGGGCCCCACCATCACACACAGCCCTCCACCCATCCAACTGGCAGGATCCACAACCACCCTCATCACCAGCGCGTGAAGCTAACTCTCACAGCCTTCTATCGGCTTCTATTTATCCTTCTTAAAAACTGCATTAGCTGTTTTATTTAATAATTTTCTCTGGCTTGCCAAAAAAAAAAAAAAAAAAAAAAAAAAGCAAAACCAAAACCAACGCTTGCACACAATAACAACTGTGACCTTCCCTCCCCTTTCTTCTTCGCATGTTCTTGGAGCTCCGGCTCCCTTAACGGAGCTGCAGCTCATTGCCCATCCAGAATCTCTGTATTCTCCGATTACGGCTCTAAAGATCTCTTCATTCCTCGTTTTGCTTTGTCAGATCGTTTAATTTAATTCTCTGATTTCTTGTTAACCAATGTCTAAGGCGTGGGGCACCATCGGCGACTGGGCTGCCGATGTCGAACGGGAAGAACAGGAAGCCGCGGCTGCAGCAGCTTCCGGCGGAGCGTCCGCCGAGTCTCAGAACTTCCCCAGCCTCAGAGAGGCTGTCAGTGCCAAGCCTAAGAAGAAGAAAATGTCTCTCAACGAGTTCCACACCTCCTCCGGGGGCTTAGGTGGTGGTCGCGCTCTAGAATCTAAAGGATTAACTACTGATGAGATGCTTCGTCTTCCTACTGGTCCGAAAGAACGTTCCGCTGAGGAAATGCAGTATGGCCGTCTTGGTGGTGGGTTTTCCAATTATGGGCGTACAGGTCCACCTCCTGGTCGTACGCGTGACCGCGATGACAACGATGGGTCTTGGGGAGGTGGTAGAAGGCAGTATGGTGGAATTGATGAAGAGCGAAGGGGTCCACCCCCTAGGGTTTCAGACTATGATCAGCCTTCGCGAGCTGATGAGGTTGATAACTGGGCAATGACGAAAAAACCACTCCAGTCATTTGATTCTGGCCACCAAAATCGTTATGGTACGCTTGGTGGTGGTGTGGGAGGTGGTTCTAGGGCTGATGAGGTTGACAATTGGGGCAGTGCTAAAAGACCACTTACTACTACTAGATCTTCTACTTTTGGTTCGGGATTTCGGGATTCCGGCCGTGAGCCTGATCGCTGGACAAGAGGAGGAAATCGTGAGCCAGACCGGGAGAGGCCTAGATTGGTTTTACATCCGCCGAAAGCTGATTTAGATGCCAATGAGTCGGTTAAAACAATTAAGCCAAATCCATTTGGGGCAGCTAGGCCAAGAGAAGAGGTGTTGGCGGAGAAGGGGTTGGATTGGAAAAAGCTTGATATAGAGATAGAATCTAAGAAGACGAGCTCACACTCAAGCAGACCCACCAGTTCACATTCGAGCAGGCCTTCAAGTGCTCATTCAGCCAGGTCAGAGGGGTCAGGAATGCAGCAGGGATTAGAGAATGTGGCATTGAAGCCAAGACCGAGAGTGAATCCTTTTGGGGAGGCAAAGCCTAGGGAAGTGTTGTTGGAGGAAAGAGGTCAAGATTGGCGGAAGATTGATCTTGAATTGGAGCATCGCAGTGTTGACAGGTCTGTATTCTGTAAGGTTTTCGATCCACTTACAATGTATGCTTGTGCAAATCATTTAGAAATCGATGTTGATGCCTTCTGTTGCATTGGATGCAACTAGATGGTCTGGCAATGCTTAAATGCTTAGCGTACTTCCTATCAAATTATCATTGAAATGGTAGTTTCATTGTCTTTTCAATATTTTTTTTAGGGGTTATAGCTCTTATAACCATTAATGATTATATAAGTATATAACGATAGTTTGAGGTCCATTGAGATGATTTAGGATGTAAAATGATACAATGGATAAATTGCTTTAACCTATCTATTGTAATATTAATTGTTGGATTTTTTTTCTCTTTTAGCTCTACTTGGAGAACCTTTTTAGCACAATAGTGTATTGGTTACTCTTATATTGATTATTAGATCTAGGGATGTTTGTGAGCCTTTCTTGTATAAGTTATCTAGGAGACAATGTGAATTAGGTTTCTGTTTTAGTAAGCAATGAGGAGAATGCTTCCGTTTTGCTGCTGTTTAACTCATTGCTTGCATTTAATGAATACACTGTACAATTTTATACCTTGTTCTTAACTTCTTTATGCGTTCATTTAAAACAAATGTTGAAGAACCCTAATCAATTTTATACCTTGGTCCTTATAGTTCTTAGAGGCAATTAAAATGTACCTCACTTTAGAAAAATAGAACTAGTTGATCCTTCTGTTTCTGCTTGTTTTCAAGGAAAAGTTGAAAATGCCCTTGTTTAAAATTTAAGTAATATTGGGACTTAAAATCCCTAAAACCTAAAAAATTGATTTCAGTCTCCTCATTTTGCTCTCCCAGTTTCACTCAATCCCTCAATATTGTGGCCCCTCTCACTATAGTGGCACCTATAATTGGCAGCCGATGAACAACAATTGTCAAGAGTAATCTCGGCTCGCTCAAGTTTCTTTTTTTGATGAAAAACATCCAAAAATATGAGTAAAGTAATTTCATTGATTGTGCCTAGAGAAAAAAGAGTCTCAAGCACATTTTAACAATTTGCAGGACATTAATTATAGATGGAATTCACCAAATATAAACCCATTCCACCCAATTCTGACTAGGGAAATTCAGGGGAACATGAGATTATTAGCTTTAATCATCATCCATTTCTTCAAGTGCAGTCCTAATAGCAGCCTTGGCTGCCTCTAGGAGTTCATCCGGAATCTTCTGATGCAGCCTATTTGATTCATCACAAAACTAACTTGTTTCCAATTCAAAGGCCTTGTCCTTCACTTCATCATGCACCTTGTATGATTTTTGCTACTTCAATAACTCCTTCTCTGCATGTCATTTGACAAAGCTTCAATTGATTCATTGGAGAAGGGAAAGAAAGCTTGTAAGTGGAACTATTGCTACCAGCAAAACCATAATAAAGGTGGGTGAAAAGAGTAGAATTTATTGAGGATAAAGGGAGGTTGGAACTTGAACCATAGTAGGCAGCTCTGATCCAAGATGACGAGGAAGATTAAGAGGGCAAAGATTTTGGTGGTCATGGAAGTGGAAAGAAGATAGTTGTGCTTCAGCTTGATCAACATATGGAATCTCAATTTGTTGTTTTCATAATTTATGAGCAAACAACTAGGGTAATAAAGGGTGTTAGATATTGGGGTTATTTTTGGAATTATAAGGATTTCTTTCTCCTTTTACTAACTATTCTTTACTTTGACTAACGAAAAGCTTAACATAAGGATCAACTAGTTCTATTTTCCTAAAGCGAGGTACATTTTAATTGTCTCTAAGAATTATAAGGACCAAGTGGTGAATTTTCTTAAAATCCAAAGACCTTATAATAAATTTTCCTTATATGTGCCATTCTGAACTGTTAACCAAAGAGCTCTGTGCAGCATTGTGAGGTTATTAATTTAATATGAATGTACAAAGATATGATCTCCTAATCTTTCTGTGTTTTCTAAGTGTTTAGTTATGACCAAGTTGCTTGCTACTAGATTTTTAGTTGAAATTTTTTTGAGTCCTTTATTCATCTGGGCTCTTGATGATTTTAACATTGAAGTGCTATCCAACATTGGCCCTTCTCTCTCTCTCTCTCTGAGCTCACTACTAGTTACTCCTGTGGTCTAAGTGTTCATCACGTCATCTTCACTTGAGCTATGTTTATGATCTCAATTTAATGCAACTTCATCTGGTTTTGTCTGTACCATGTTATGTATGGACCTCGTTAATCTTCACTCCACAAGTCCCAATACTTACCAAGAGAAAATAAGCATAATTGTTACTAAGTTTACTTTCATCACTGCCTTTTTCCTTTAAGCACCTTGCTGGTGCTGTTTAGTTGTTAATATCCTCGAGTGCTTCTCTATTTTGGTCTATTATGACTAGTTGCTTCCATTGTTTGTAGGTGCTTTCTAATAAGTGTTACTTCTATCTCTTTGCTGATAACACACTGCCTGTCATTTTCTATATGCGACTTGTATGCTCCTTTTATTTTGGCTTTCTAATTATACAAATTGTTTGCAGAGCTCAAACAGAGGAGGAGAAGTTGTTGAGAGAAGAAATAGAGCATTTAAAGGAGCACCAGAAAGAACTTACAGTCAAAGGTAATAGGGAATCGCTGCAAGGGCCCAGTCAAGACCAATCAAATGTGCAAGATATTATATCTCAGAAGGAAAAGGAATTAGAACAGCTCATCCGGGACTTGGATGACAAAGTTCGATTTGGGCAGAAAGCCACTGACAGGCCAGGTTCTGGGGCAGGCCGGTCTGCTAGTTTTTCTGAGAGACCGCATTCTCAATCTGGTTCTTTTGATGAATCTAGAAGTACAGAACACATGGATAGGCCTCGGTCGCGTGGCAAACCAGATATATGGACAAGACCCGGTGATGACAGAAGAGCATTTCAAGGTGGCAGGGAAAGAGGATTTGTTGGTAGCAGAGACTTTGACAGGTAAAAACGTGTTGCTTTTTCTTTTTCCTGTATTTATGTTCTTTCCTTTTATTCTAGTTTGGATAGCCTGTTGTCATACTTTCATCTTTGGACCTTGTGAATGATACAGTGGACAATGGGGAAGCATACCTATATAATCATCATAAATCTGTGCTAGGCGTTCGGACTTCGGATACAATATCCTGGATCAACATATAAATTGCACTTTCTTTATTACTTGTCCTAATATAAACAAAAAAAGATTTATCTATTCTTCTTCTTCTCCCCGCCTCCTATCTCTCTCTTTGCCCCTTTTTTTTTGTGTCTTGGGTTGGGGGGGGGGATTCCAGCTCTCCACCCTTGTATCTGGAACATCAAAATTCTCTTATCAATGAGGGAGTTTTTAACACTTGGAGTCCATTCCAGAACTTCAGATCACTTCAACCCTTAGGCTCAAGGCCATAAAGTACTGGTAACTGCCAAGTTCAAGGACGAGCTGGTTATTACCTCCAAGTCAATCTCTATTGGACTCTTTTTTTCCAAGGCAAAATGCCTTATTTGGACCTTAAATATCAAATAGTTAAATAAGCCCCCAAACAAAATTGAGAGTCCCTTCAATTTTTAAAATCGACCAAATAAACTCTTTCTAGCTTAATTAAGTTTAAACTGTTCCTTTTCATTTGAAAATAAAAAAAATGACAACACATATGCATTCTTCTTCTTCCTTCACCTTTTTTTTACTTGCTCATCCATTCCTTCTTAACCTTCCTTGAGTCCCTGGATCCAACATTGTCACCTGCAAGTTGTATGCTGTCACCAGTAGAGGTCTAGGCCATCTGAACGAGCTATAAGGAACCATTCAGTGAGTCAGTGCCACTATGAGAGATTGCCAATATTAGTGAAGCCAATGCAAATGGTGGATGATAGTGAATGTTGTGGAGAGGGAAAAGGAATTGTGGGAAGGTGTATTATCTGCATGGACAACAATGACTATTGTTGCTCCCCAAAGGATCACATTCCTTGCAGTGCCCAACTAATCTAACTTCCCAATCATTCCTTTTCTCAACCCGTTTCCTTTCAAACTTTCACGCTTAAACAAAGTTCTCTCTCAATTGTTCTTCATCACTCCATGCAAGCGTGTCCAAATATATTCATCATTAAAGATTTCTGAAGTTGGATTGGTTTTGATGCCCACACTTGTTTGATGGAAGGTTTGGTGGAATCTTTTACCATGGCCTGTGTTGATTTTAAGATATTCTAGTTTCGGTACTGTTGGAATTATTCTATTGGAATTTTGGAGCCTTGTTGGTTAAATGATGTGTTTGATTCATAGTTTAATCATTGCATGTGGGTTCTTCTGCTTGGACTTTGGATTAGGAATTTTTTTTTTTTGAATTTGCTTATTTTCCAGCTTCTCTCTCCTATTTCTCTACTCAGTTCATCACTGCATTCCAAAACCCTTATTTCTGTAGATACTGAATTTGGTGATGATGAAGAAAAGAAGGAACAAGAGGAGAAGTGAGAAGCGGGAGGAGGAAAACAGTTTTCATTTTGTTTTAGTTTCTAGATTGTAAATAACTAAGATTTTTAAACAGTTTTCATTTTGTTTTTGTTTTTAGATTGTAAATAATTAAGATTTTTAATCGATTAAAGTATAAAATTTATTTTTTTGTTCATTATTAACTTATTTTATTATTTTTAAAACATTGTTAAATTTAGCCTTGTTTGGCTGAAATTGAGTTGAGATTTTGGCTTACTTAACTGTCAAGTTTGTTTAGGGGTTTATTTGACTATTTTATATTGGGTTAAGACTTTAAGGGCTTAAAAGGCCTTTTGCTTCCTTTTTTTTTTTACTTTTTCTTTTTTAAAATATAATCATTTCATGAAATTCTGAAATTTGTTTGTTTGCTTAGGTTGGAATTACTTTTTCTTTTTTTGTTCATCATTTCACAACCCCCCCCCCCCCCCCCCCCAAGCAGTCATGTGCCAGACCAGTGCTGTCTCAAACAGGCCCATTTCATGCCTATATAAACCTTTGTTTGATTTTTGTATTTTTTTTAATATTTATGTGCAGATGCATTTGGAGTTGGTGCATAGTTATGTTGTTAAAACCTAACCTTTTTCTTAATGGATGATATGCCTTTTTAGGTTGTTCATGTACGTTAAAATTATCTTTACTAAGTGTACAATTTGGCTGCCTTAAATTATTGATTTATTTATTTATTTCACTGCATGCACATTCTGAACAATTATAGTTGTTAGACTAGAATCTCTAATGCTGTTTGTCTTTTGGTAGGCCAAGGTCAAGGGAGAGATGGTGATTGACTGAACTGTAGATTCATTGAGTTCCTCTCTTCAGCTTTTGATGACAAGAACCAAATAATATTTTGCCTCAATCTTTTTCTTTTAATCAATTGTTCTCTTGTTTTTGCTCTGGTAAATGGAGCTAGGATAATTGAGTACCTGCACTGGGAACGCTTGGATTATTATATTGTTGCATTTTCAAACTATGTAAAATTGCATTTTCCCCCCTTTCTTTGTTCTGTTTTGAAACAAGGCTGTATTAATTGGTAGGGACTCAAAATTTAAATGAACAATTGAACACCATGGACTTGCTAGTTTTTTATTATTATCTTTTTTATATGATCATCTCGAGGGTTACAGAGTTATGCTGATTCTCCCTGTCGTGTTACAAAGGAAAAGCTACTTGATGCAGTTTATTTGCTATTTCTCTCATCTTAAATTCGTCCCATGCTTGTGGTTGAGGTGCCTTCCTTCTAACTACTACCACATTTAAGTCCTATTTCGAGTTGATTTCTTTCTTTTTGAGCAGATTTTCACTTGAGAAATGAGTAGTGCTGTTGTTTTGGGGAGACAATAATAATAGTGGATGTCGGAACAAGAAAGGTTAAACTTTGTTCAAATGCTAATTCTCCAAATATGCTGTATATCTACAAATGTGATTCCATTGCAACTTTATGTTGAGCAGTCCTCATCTGCATTGTCTAGTTTGATATCACTTTTCATGAACCTGGTTGGTCATGTGTAAAAATATTCTATAATTACAACTCATTCGTTACAGATTATAGTGATGATCCAGTGGATTCTATCTGAAGACAAGTTTTAGGGTTCTTGTTGTGTGTATACCATGAGATGAGACTACGCCTGCTGAATTTAGACAAGTCTTTTTTATTTTATTTTATTTTTAATTATTTTGAACTGAGTTTTATTTTTCTAAGAAAAAAAGTTAACGGTGAAATAATGTATTTACCATCATTTTATGCTAGTTAGGTTTATTTTTGTGTTTTTGTTATAATATTGGGTTTGTACAAAAAGTTAAAAAGTTTAAATATAATATTAAAAATTTTAATTATAATCGTGATTAACTTTAAATTTATAGATTTTTTATTTAATTTAATAAATTATTTATAATTATAATAAATTTAAAAATTAAAAATTTTATAATTTAAAATTAAAAAAATTTAATTATAATTATAATTATACGTCAAGTTCTGATCTTTTCCAACCTTGAAAAAAAAAAGTTACATCTTTTCCAGGGAATGGTGGGAGGTTATCCAAGCTAAGGACAGTTTGGGGACAAATTAAATCAGATTAAAAGAAAAGAAATCAACCAACGGGGTGGGTAAGACTTTGACATAAAACCCTACTCATCCTACTCATGTCTCATCTTTCTCATTGGTTACAACAAAGACAAGCGTCAGTTTGATAGAGAGTTGTCTGTACCAAAACACTGTCTATTAATAGTTTTAATATGTAAATTTACTCAAAAAATAATTTCAATATATAAATAATATTATTTTTATATTTAATTAAAATTTATCAATAAATTTAACATGCACATGGATATTAACAGCACTTTTAAAATTATCATTAAAAAAATAATTTTATTAAATATATTAATTATAAAATATTAAAAATAATTTAAAATAATATTTAATATAATTTAATTTAAAAATAATAAAATAATTTTTTAAAATATTTTTTAATTATTCTTTTTAACTTTTAAATATAATATTAATTTATTATTTTTTAAATTATATTAATATTTAGAGTAAATTTAAAAAAATAAAAAATAAATAATTTATTAAAAAATTTTATATTTTTATTATAATTCTATCCTAAATTTTTAAATTATTATTAATTTTATATATGCTGATGTGATATTTATATAGCAAGTGATGTCACAATTTAACTAAATTAAATATAATTAAAATAATTTTAAAAATTTAATTTTTAATTAATAAAAATATATATATATGGTAGTTACAACAAAATTAAAATATATGTTATTTTTGTCATTAAGTCTTTTATTTTTAAAAAATCTATTTAATTAATATGCTAATAAACAAAAAAATTAGTAGAAGGAATTTGTATGTTTTTGTAAATTCATCGATGTTTTTCACATGAGTAAAAGTACTAATAAAAGTATAGTAATTTCTTAAATTTACCTTACAATTGAATATCTAAAACTAAATACAGCTATTAATTACTATATTTATTGATCTTCATCAATTAGTAAATTATTCTTTATAATTAAAAAAGTAATCAATTAATGTTATTGCAAACAATATAATTGTCATTATTATTAAATTAATTACTTTTTTTAAATCTAATTACTTAAAAACTAAAACTATATATATATATATATATGCACTCACAATTTAGTCTGAAGTAAATTAGAAATTTCATATTCTGCTCCTCTAATTTTCGATTCTTATTTAATATATATATATATATATATATATATATATTTTTAAATTAAAAACTAAATTATTATAATGCATCTAATTATAAATTCGATGATAATACATCTAATTATGATTAAATTACATATTAAAAAAATAGAATTAATATGTAAATTTTATTAAATTATACTTCATCTCCTGTAAATTATGCAAACCAATTTTCTGTTTGCTTGATCAATAGTTTGAAGGGAAAATTTCCCCTTCTACTGTGAGGGAAAAGAAAAGGTTCCCTCGCGTCTAAAAATGTCCAGGCAAAGCCGGGTTTCATTTTCAAATCCGGATCTGATTTGAACTCTGCCCGAATAACATCACCTGGGTACCATCCAGCAGGCGAATCACCTGCCCAGTGAGTGGGTGTTCTCTTTTGTTGTCAACATCACTCGTTTGATGAAAGTTCTCTGAGAGGGAGAACCATTAGTAACTTATTTTCATGAACTGGTCTACACGCACTAGCATCATCAGCAGAAGATGGAAGGCTCCATGGGGGCTAAAACACACTCTTCAGGCAGTGGCAATAGCACTTTCTCTAGCACTTGCATTCTCAGTTTTTATGGTGAGGAAACGCGGAAACATTCTTGATCGCTCAAATCTTTGCCACTTCCCTGCTATATTCAACTTCGGCGATTCTAATTCCGATACCGGCGGTAAATCCGCTGCGTTTCATCGACGTCCTTATCCTAATGGCTACTCTTTCTTCAATAAGCCATCTGGGCGTTACTGCGATGGGCGTGACATCATTGATTTCATCGGTTAGTGAATCACTTTGGATTTGATCTGGGATCTACCTTCTGCTAGTTTCAAGAGTGAAGTTTATTTCTATATTGTTTTTGTTGATTTTGTTTGCAAAGCTTTGCAGCTGAGAAGTTGGAGTTACCATACTTGGGTGCTTACTTAGATTCAATTGGGACAAATTTTCAGCATGGAGCAAATTTTGCTACTGGAGGATCTACAATACAACCAATGGATACTAGAATGTTTGAAGGTGGTTTTAGCCCCATTTCTCTTGACATACAGCTTTTGCAGTTTGCACAATTCAAGGAACGAACTCTTGAGCTATATAATGAAGGTAGGATAAATCGTTGGATGACAAAAAATAGAAACTCAATTAACATTATTTTTTAATTGAATTGGTAATCATATTACTAATCTTCTAGTTATAAGTTTGTGGATTCTTGTTTTTCAGGTAGAAGCTCTTACATTATGAGTAGGCTCCCAAGACCTGAGGATTTCTCTAAGGCACTATACACATTAGATATAGGACAGAATGATCTTCATGCTGGAATTAAGTCAATGACTGAGAAGCAAATGCTGGAATCTATACCCAGTATAATTATTCATTTTGCTCATGCAGTGGAGGTAACTTCAATTTGCCTGTCTACTGTATTATATGTTCATTTTTGGTCCTTAGGAGAGAAAAATGTGCTTGATTTAGACCTCACAAAACGGAAATTAAGCATATGCAGCTGTTTCAATTTTGGGCATTTGATGCAACATTTTCTGAAGAATATCTGTGGCAATGCTGTCCATATTGTTTATTTGCTAGTAACTACTTTGTATTGTATTTTGCTTGCTTCTATTGCTTGACTTCCAATGTCTACTGACTATGTTTAAATATAAATTATTGTGGAGAAAGAAAACAAAAATGTCTACGGTAAACTCCTTAATCCACTTAGTCATCTTTATTTATTATTGTTATTCAGGGAGGCATGATTCGACAATGATGAAGAAGCTTATGTTCTGTGGTTTATTGTTGCAGAATCTATATCAACTAGGAGCAAGAATATTTTGGATACACAATACTGGTCCTATTGGTTGCCTTCCCTATTCTGTTATATATTATCCTCCAAAGCCTGCGAATAAGGACCAAAATGGTTGTGTTAAGTCCCACAATGAAATTGCCCAAGAATTTAACAGACAGCTGAAAGATAAGGTGTCCCAGCTTAGGAAGCAACTCCCAGATGCAGTACTTACTTATACTGATATCTATACAGCCAAGTATTCATTAATTTCTGAAGCAAAGAAGCAGGGTAAACTTCAATTTTATGTTAATTGTTTTTATTTTATCGATTACAAGCTTCCTTTCAAATTCATATTCATTTCTTTATCTTTAAACACTTCTGTATTGGTTCTGCAGGGTTTCCTGATCCACTTGGATATTGTTGTGGACATTATGGGGATTACAGTGTTCCATGTGGGGGAAAGACAATGGTGAATGGAACAGAAATTTCTGGGGATCCATGCAGCAAACCCGAACTTTATATTAGTTGGGATGCCATACATTATTCTCAGGCTGCAAATCAGATTGTAGCTAACAGGATTCTGGATGGTTTCCTGTCAGACCCTCCAACTCCCATTGTTGAAGCATGTCACAAGCCTGTTCCTTTGCCAAATTGAGCATGGATCATAACTTTCATGCGACTGGAAACTAGCTCTACATATTCCTTTGTTTTGATCGGTGTAATCATTCTGACAAATTCTGGGTTCTTCCTTTTCTACTTGATCAACTTCAGGTTTTTCTTTGGTACATATTCAACAAATCTAATGTTCATGTTGTAAAGAAATGGATCAATATTGGATTATTTTACTGAAATACTATTAACTGGAGCAAGCAACTGTAAAACTTTTTGTAGATCAGAAGTTCAGAGGCCATAAGGGAGTTGCTCTTTGAATGTCTAGGAAGTCGGGATAAAGTGTCAAACAAACTAACTGAATACTTTAATTTTTTGAAAATTTAAAGTTTTTGAATTAATTTACCCCAATTAAATAAGAACTTAAAAGACGCATTACGGCTATGAATTTTAAAGAATTGAGTTATTGAAAAAGAAAGTGAAATTTTAAAAAATATTTACCAAAAAAATAAAATGAGATGCTGAAATTTCAAACTGTGTAAAACAGGCATAGAAGGGAAGCATCAAAATTGCAAAAACCACCAGCTGCCACATACATCCAAAAATAGCTGAAATCAATTGGACCCCGTTCGCCAAAAAACAAAAAAAAGGGACCCGACCGTTGCCAAACTAAACAAAGAGAAACAGAAATCTAGGCAAGGCAGATAAAGCAAAAGCCATTCCTGAACATCCCAGGAGCTCATCAATCCCTAGTTTAATTTCTCATTCTTTATCCCCTCAAAAAAAATCTCTTTCTTTATTATTCTCTCTCTGGTCTCAATGGAGTCTGGGCGGTTGAGACATGTGTTAGGTTTGCTTTTCTTGGTATTGATGATGGCATCAGCCTCAGGATCTTCATGTGAGTTTCCTGCCATATTCAACTTTGGGGACTCAAATTCTGACACAGGTGGGCTCTCTGCAGCATTTGGACAAGCCCCTTTTCCCAATGGGCAGACTTTCTTCCACCATCCTGCTGGTCGCTACTCCGATGGCCGTCTCATGAGTGATTTCATAGGTATCCATTGAAACAGTTAAAAGGCTTGTGTTAATTCATTGCTGCTTGAAGTACAGTCATAGACGTGAAGTATTTTGGTCTGATGGTGTTAATTTTCAGCTGAGAGCCTGGAATTGCCATATCTGAGTGCATATCTGAACTCGGTGGGTTCGAACTTTAGCCATGGAGCCAATTTTGCCACAGCTGGATCAACCATAAGACCTCAAAACACCACCATGCATCAAAGTGGGTATAGTCCCATTTCATTAGATATACAATTGGTTCAATACTCAGACTTCTACAAAAGATCCCAGGAGTACCATAATCAAGGTACATTGGTTTCATCTCTCTCTTCTTCAATTTTGTTCAGTAACTTTTGGACAAAAGAATTGAGATTGATCATATTCATGTGGGTTTGTGGAATGATCTACTATCACAGGAGGTGTGTTTGAGACATTGTTGCCTAAGGCAGATTATTTCTCAAAGGCTTTGTATACCTTTGACATTGGTCAGAACGACCTCACTGCTGGTTACAAGCTCAATTTGACAACTGAACAAATAAAAGCATCAGTCCCTGATATGCTTGCCCAATTCTCCAATGCTGTTAAGGTAAATCCCATTTGGTTATAAAATATTACTCATATGTAGCTGGTAGGCTGATAGTTTAGGGAGCTATACCAAGTCAATTTAGGTAGTTTATTAGGTCTTATTTGTTTGGGTTAATTTAACTCAATAACTTCAAGTTTCCAGCGAGTTAACATATTCAACTTGTTTGATTGGGTTTTTCTGTTACAACTTACTTATCAGAGCAAGTTATTTTCTGAAAAGTGAACTTTCCAAGAAGTAAGATCTTTCCAAAAAATAAGATTTCAAAGTGTAGTAAGTGAGAAAGTTTCGAGTCTACACTGATACAAGAAAGATAAGAATTATCTCTCATTATGTATTTACCTGTGATTTGATGAGTTGCAGGCTGTGTATGCTGAAGGAGGAAGATCATTTTGGATACATAACACAGGCCCAGTGGGCTGCCTGCCCTACTCTTTAGACAGGTTTCTAGTAACAGCAGCCCAAATAGATAAATATGGGTGTGCTAGCTCATTCAATAAGGTGTCTCTATACTTCAACCAGGAACTGAAAAAATCAGTGGTTGAACTCAGGAAAGAGCTTCCTCTGGCTGCCATTACTTATGTTGATATCTATTCTGTCAAGTACACTCTAATCACTCAAGCCAAAAAATTTGGTAAGTGGCTTCCCACATCCCAAAATACTCGGTTCAATCAGCAGTTCAATGATCTGGGCAACTGTTTGAATGTATTTATCGCATAGTTTAATAATGTAAATATCTATTTGTAGGTTTCACTGAGCCTTTTGTTGCTTGTTGTGGTCATGGTGGCAAGTATAATTACAATAGTTTTGCAAGATGTGGTGCCAAGAAGGTTGTGAATGGAAAGGAAGTGATCATAGCCAGCTCTTGCAAAGATCAGTCAGTTAAGATAATTTGGGATGGAATTCATTACACAGAGGCAGCTAACAGGTGGATTTTCCAACAAATTGTGAATGGTTCATTCTCAGATCCACCAATTCCATTAAAAATGGCCTGTGACATAATGTCACATTGATTTTCTTGCATTTTTTTTTTCTTTCTCCTTCATTGTACATTCTAATGATTGGGCCCCAAAACCCCATCAAATCAAAATCTTCAAGATCCACTTCCATTCTTTGCTTTTGTGTGTTTAATACAAGTTTTTTGAACCACCAACAACCAAAAAGAAAAAATTTTAGTTCCAAATTAATTAGAATTGATCATATGAATCTTTTTGACACTTTAACTCAGTTAAACACCAAGTTTGTATCAATATCCAGAATATAAAGATATATTATTATCAAAATAATTTTAAACAATCTTAAGCACATATGGCACACTTTTATCTTAGATTGATAAAAAGTAATATCTTTTGTCATAAAAAACTAAAAATTCATTGAAAGCTTAATTAGAAAAAGAAGGTTCTTTGTTTTACGAACTGATCTCACTTTATATCAGGAATTCTAAAACTTATCAGTTGAGTATGAGACTTTTCTGTGTCAACCTTCATTGAAAATGGCCTATCAAAAGAATGGACCATTCATTCATTTGGATGTTCGAACTTTCAACCTTGAGTTGTTTTAGATTAAACAACTTTTGAAAAGCTGATGGAAGAGAGAAACAGCTTTTCAGTTGTTGCACACATATAGCCATAGTTATTGGCGACTTTTTTCTACAGCAGCTTTTTTCACATAATATCTAAACAGTTTGATTTTATTAAATAAGATGACGTTTTAAATAAGTGATTTTAAAATAGAAATCAACTAGAAGTTTTATGAATATTTAAGGACCTGACAGTAATTATTATTATTTTTTTTTATGTGCAAGCATATCGTGTTCTCCTTGTCGTTCTATGGGACGTGAGAGGGTGGTTGTCATGGACCATCTACTACCTTTTCATATCCTTTTTCTTTTTGCACGGCTGAGTTTTTGCTCTTTTTGTTTTTTTTTTTTTTATATAATAATATTAAAATTATTTTCAATATTATATAATAAAAAACCTTGATTGATCATGGCCAATTGCTAACCTGTATATTTCTCTTCTCTTTTTTCTTTTTCTTTTTTTCTTTTTTCATTATCTGAAAGAAAAAATTCCATCAATTATGATGCAGCATGCATTTTCTACTGCTGATTTTCAAGCTTTGCTTTTAAATAGAATTTGAAACTAAGTTCACACACTAATCCTTGAACAGTAATGAGGGAAAGCCCTAAACTTTTGACACTAGACTTAAAACAATTTACTAATTAGATTTTTTTTATCTTTTTGAGAAAATATAAAATATTTTAAGAGAAAAAAAAGAGACCCTTCATGTGTATTATAAAAGATGTCCATGGAATCATTACTCTTAGAATCCTAAGAAAGGCTCTATATATGATGTGATATTTCAATGGCTGGTGGAATTTATACAAACATCACACTCATTCAAAAATACTGTTGACCTTTATTCATAAACATAAATTTTATTTAAAAATAGCATTATCAACATTGGATAGCTATTGTGGATTAAGAAATTATTGAGCATGTCTATGTGATATCCAATCTGGCCTGTCCATGCTTGTCCAGTAATGACAAGCTTCCAGCTTCATTTGGGTCCATATGCTTCTCATCATCCTCTCTCTGTTGAGATCTCAATCTAGCTGATCTATTTCCAAATTGATCAGCAGATAATTCTGTATATAGTAACTTGAATGCACCAATTATTCTGCCTTCCAAGTATGCAAAAACAAGCAAAAACTGGATGACCCATCTGCATTATCATCCTCTAATGGAGCACAAGGAACTTCTTGAGTAGTCAACAATGACATTGAGGTTGATGATGCAGTTGAAGAAGAAGAAGAACATGATGATGATGATGAAACTGGTTTAAATATGAACAGACCATGCCTTGGACCAGAACCAAAAAGCCAGTCATGTACATCCCAATAAATCTCTAATACTCTACTTTTACTCACCTGGATGGATTCATTTCCTCTGAACTTCCATTGAAGGTGCTTAACTTGAATGGCTAGTTCTCCATCTACGTTTATCTCAAGTTCAGGATCAAACCCACAAATGTTGCTGTCATTGCTGCTGCTATTATTGTTGCTTTCAATTGAAATCTCATGGAATTTGATCTCTTTCTCATGGAATTTGATTCTTGTCTTGACTTTCTTCTTCCCAAACACATGTTCCTTTCTTGACACCAACATTGGTTCAATAAGAGCAGGCCTGCATCGTGTCTTTCGATATGCATCTTTCTTTAGATCACCAACAAGTAAAACCACTTCCCCTTCTGAGACAATAGCAATATAGTAGTTTGATTGTGGCTCTGTCTCGCCATTGAATTTTGCAGCCTTAAGGTCCCAGACCACATCAGCAGTAGTCTTACCATCCACTACAAATTGCTTGGAGCCTTGTTTTCTCCAGAAGTACCATGGCTTCAATTCAATCTTGCACTTGTAGTAGTCCTCATCGTTTCCATTTGTTGATTGAACAGATAAAGAAAGGCCATGTAGCAGCAGGTTCTTGCACCATGTGATGGTGATCAAACGGCAATGACCTGCTAATTTTGTCCTATATACAGACATAGATATACTCTGGCCTGCCCTGGTTATGGTTGCAGCTGGTTCATTGATTTGCTTCTCGCTAGATGAGAAGCAAGCAGGGATACCCAGTGAATCATGCATGATGGTATAGAAAGAGAAGCTCAGGAAATAGGAATACACAATTAACTAGCTACAGGCAAACAAAGGAAGATGAATTGAACTGGGATGATCAAGATCTTCTCATATATAGTCAGATGTTTTCTTGGAAGCATGGATCATCAAGAACCTCACTTCTATGATTTGTGTTTGCTTCCAAATTAGCAGTTTTGAAGGTGGAGAGGAGTGAGAAATGAAGGAAAAGCAACACATTTAAATACTCAATCATATCCAAAACGTGTAAGCTTTTCATTCATTCTTTTCAGTTTCCAGTCCCCTTTTTCTTATTTCTCAAATTCACTTTTTTTAAGGTGAGGTTAAGAAAAGCACGTGCTCATACGAGTATAGCTTTCCGGCTATTGATTATGCATGGGATGGGTGTATTTACAATTAAAAAAACTTTCACTCATCTCCATGCATAATCAACAGCTCAAAAGCTAGTGCTCGCTTATATGAGCACGGGCTTTCCTTAGCCTCTCCCTTTTATTTGGGCTTCTTTTGAAGTGGGTTAGCTTCAGCCACAGGCTTTATCTGCACTAGATCATAGTTTTCTTGCAGGGTGAAAAGCAACCAAAACCTTTTCAGCATTTTGGAAGTCTTTGAGAAAGTGTACTCGCAGAAAGGATAAAAGGTTGATGTGGGAGATGGAGCTTGCTTTCACTTCAGCATCAAAGCATGTGGGTGGGGTAATAGAAGCTAATTATTTTATAATTATGATTTTTAACTTTTTCAGTTTTTTGTAGGTACATGATTAGACAAGGAATCTAGAGGGACAGATGAGGGAAAATTTGAGGAATCTCAAGGTTGATGTTGCAGATCAGGTCCAACACTTGGTCCCCTTTATACTTAATTTGAGTACTAAAGCTCATGGCATATTGAAGAATCATTAATCAAATTATGACAGATCATCCTCAGAGTACATGCAGGTGACATTAGTGAGCTGAATTTACCTGGTTTTAGCATAATCAACTGTTTGATTTTTCGAACTTCATCCAGCTTAAGAATGATATAGATTTAACATGATCAGCATTGATACCATGTCATGAGTTTATTCCTGTATTATTTCTGTAGAAAATGAGTTATTTAAACTCAATGGAAAGTGAAAGATTAACATGAAATTACTGAAACCTATGCAGCTATGTTTTGATTCAAATATGTACATGAAATAAGAAAGAATTAGATTAATCTACTTATCAACTGTTACATCTGAATTGATTTAAGTCAATTACCATCACAGTGATGTCATCCATACTGCCTCTTCTCACAGCAAGGTTCACAAGCTCATCACAAGCAGCTGCAAGCCCCACCATAGAGGCAGCAGGTCCCTTCTTGTGTACACTGTTTTCTTTATTAGGTGAATCAATCTTGGTGTTTATTCGCTTGAACAATGAAATTCTTCTCGACTTCAATGGAGGACTTTCATTTTCGCAGTTGCAGTCATCTTGCATATCTTTCCAGGAACCAATTTTCTGTTTGTTTCTAGGTGATTGTTTTGGAATCTTCTGATGCTTTAGCAGAGAAACTCTTCTCATCTTTGATGAAGGACTTACATTTACACAGCCATAACAAACTTCATCATCCTTTTGAACATCTCCTGTGGATCTCGATTTCTTTTCAGGCATACACAATGAAATCACAGTTTCAACAGCTTCTTGGTTCCCAACCTAAGCACAAAGTCACACAAAAAAGTCAATAATAATCACATAAAACTTCCCACAAGTTGTTTTTCAACTCACCTCTTCCCATAGTCCATCAGAAGCTAAAACTAGAAAATCCATGTCTGAGGTCAACTGTAAGATCATTGTATCAGGCTCTGCCAGAACCCAGTTCTTCAGGTGAGCATCTCCAATGCTTCTACAAACAGAAAGTACGCCGTGAACTCTCCAAGCACCTCGATGGATCTCAACATATCCTCCCTGTATCAATGAACATTATCAGTCATTATCCAAAGCTTTTCTACTGAAAGACCTCATCAAGTTTAACTTTGGTATAATAAATACCTTATTCTCAATTCTTTTTCGTTCATCCTCCTGTTCTGCTCTATGATCTTTAGTGAGTACTTCAGCCACTCCTCCTCTACAAAGAACAGCCCTGCAATCTCCCAAGTTTGAGACAACAATCTCCTGCCCTTCAATCAAGGCTGTGACACAGCAGGCACCACTTGCTACACCCTGCGTTATTCACATTATTCAGCAATGACCATGCATATGGTAAACAAGAACGAACAGGAGCAAGAAGAAGTTATTGCTGAGCTCCCATGCACCAGGCTCCTTTCTTCCATTTTTTTATGGATATATACTAAATGATGAATAAAATGGCACAGATCCGGAGCCTTGTCAATGGATTAACACCTAATTATCAAAATTTGCTATAATTTCTCTTTTTCAAAAAGTTAAATGTAATTGAATTAATTAGACGGTTGCATGTCACGTTCACTAATCAGCATACGCATGATACTTAAACAGGCTACCCCCAGTGGATATCTTACTAGTTTTATTTTATATTGCAAGTCCCTTAGAAAATCAGATCGTGGGACCTCTTTATTGAGGAAGCTACAGTAAAAGCTTCTGAATTGTGCTTAGCTGAGTAGAATTATGACCAAGTCCCTAGAGGCTCAGAGCTTTGGAATTCATCTCTCTCCCTCTCTCCATTTGTTTTTTTTTTATCTCTGAAAAGATAATTCAGCAGTATAATACTTCCTATTCTACCAGTTTGAATGAGGGGACTCCACATTTTGACTAGGCTTAAAACAATTCAAGTCCCATTAAATCCTTTTGTATTCTTATTAATATATAAGTAGTTCTTTTACCGTCAAAATCAGCATGATTTCTTCTTTTCAAGCTAAATTAATAACATTAACAGTTTTTTAGACCTTGAAAACCTCTATTATAAGCTAAAAAATTATAATAAATCTGAATCACAATCGAGCAAAGCATCATCTTTTAGTTCTTACAAATGAAAAATAAAGCATGATTAAGAAAACAGAATATGATTAAAGAATACAAAGCAGTGAAAGAAAATGTGAGCATACTTGTCTCAAGAACTCTTGGTCTGTTTTCAAGTACCCAGCTTTAACAGCTTCCTCCTTAGATGCATTTCCTGTACAATTCTCCATCATTTCAAGAATGTTAGTGTGCAAATTCTCTGCAACAAACTCTGCAGCCCTTTTCCCTCCATGCCCATCATAAACGCCGAAAAACCCCTGCGAACAATCCCAAGACACCAAAATTCATAAAATGTTTGAAACAAAAGGAACCCATCAAGAAACTTTGTTATTTAAAGAGGTTACTTTGTTTGAGCTGCCGTTTAAGCAAGAAACGATCTTGTGGGTATCTTCCATGAACTTTTTATTGCCTTTAATGGCAGCGACACCAACACCAATCCCACTGAAACAAATGGAATCATCACTTGGGCTGAGGTCTTTGAACTTGAGCTTATCAGCCTGGATTTCTTGCAACACATTTGGGATCTCAATCTTCGGTGGTCTCTTGCGCTTCAAAGAACAAGAAAGAGCTGGAGTAGAATGCAGTTCAGTGGTGGATTTCGTGTCCATTTTTGCTAAAGCAGGATAAAGAGAATCAGAGAGAGAAGAACTCCAACGGCTATAAATGGAAGGGAGGGGAGAAGGAAGAGGATTTGAGTGAAGACTGAAGAAGAATCAAAGTGAAAATTAATGGAGCGCAGTGTAGTGGAGGGGTCAAAGTTCAAAGTGGTATCTTTAGCAAGGAGCCGTTGGGAAAATTGATCAAAAGTTTGAATATATAGTCGTTTAGGATTGGAGGGAGTATCGATGTATACTACGGAATTATAGTCTTAATTTTTCTACTTTCCGCCAATCAACATCTGTTGTGGAGAATTCCAATTTGGCTTATAATTTGGACATTACTGCAAATTCAAATTCAATACAACCCTAATAAAAGGAGGAGGTGTATGAAGCCAACTCCCTGAATCTGACGAAGAACTAGTTGCCCTAGTCAGGACATGAGCAACACCATTCACAAACTGTCTAATTAACTGTTGTGACGCATTAGGAACCTCTAATGTAAGAGAGTTACAATCAGTTATAATAAGACCAAATAAAGAAACTAGAGAAGATGAAGGTAGTTGAAAAGTAGAAACTACAGTACCCGCATCAGATTCACCCACCACATTCTCCCATCCATGCCTCTTTATCCATGATAGAGCCTCCCGTATTCCCACAGCTTCAACAATCTTAGCAGTGAAAGAGCCTAGAGCAATGAAGGAGCGAGCTGCTACAAAATGACCCATATGATTTCACGCAACTAATCCTATGCTTGTATTGGATCCTTGAACATTTGTAGCTATATCCACATTAACCTTTAGAAAGTTCACCACCGGTGGTGACCATCGAGACACCACTTTAGCCGTACAATGCTCTGGACGTCTAATTATCAATTGAGCATGTCCCTAGCCCTCAAGAAAATCAGTAGCAGATTTAACAATGCAAGTTGGATTAGAAACCATAGAATCCCAAACCTTTTTATTAGTGGAGAACTAGATACTCCAACAGACAGAGAGAAGGAGACTACAATCATCAATAGAGAACCTAGTGAAACAGAGAGATTTCTATTCAAAGATGATGCCTCCCTAGCCCTCAAGCTCGCCATGCAAGATTTGTCATCTTTGCAGGAACCTTCAGCGACCACAACTTCTTCCAGTCAACATATTCTAAAGTAATCACAGAAGGGTAAGGTTGAGGACTGATCAATGGATAAGCACTACGTATTGAGTAGCGACTTGTCTCCTTTCCTGTCTAAACAACTTTATCCTCGACCCTCAGCAAAGACAAAGGAATCTGCATAATTAACTCTCTATCACGATCGTTAAACACTCTGCTAATAAGATTAAAATTCCACCCCCAGTTACTGAGTCACATAAATCCCCACATGATTCACGGCAGCTCCCGCAATAGGCTCAGTTGTAACACACAGATTAAGCGCATCCCCAAGCCAATGATCATGCCAAATATTAATAGCATCACCAGAACCTACTAGCCAATGGCTCCCCTGTCGTATAACCTCTTGAGACATCCATAAACTTCTCCAAGTAAAACTAGGATTACTACCCAATGGAACCTCCAAAAAAGAACTTTGCGAAAAATATCTAGCCTTCAAAACTTGGGCTGCTAAAGAATTTAGATTAGAGATTAAATGCCAAGTTAAAATGATGTAGGCTCTTAAACGCTTGCCCATCTGCGTTTTTGGCTTTACCAAGACGAGACCATGACATCCAATTTATTAAGCAGTTGGTGTTCCTACCCCAACCCAACCAGAAGCTATTCATCATCTTTTTCAAATCAAATCATAAAGTCATTGGCAACAAAGACTCCCATAGTATAATTCAGAAGAGCTTGAGCTACGCTCTTTAGTAATATTTCCTTACATGCTCGAGACAGAAATTTTTATTCCAGTATAGCAAACGTTGCCAGACTTTGTCCTTCAAGAACGCAAAGACTTTCCTCTTAGACCGACATATCAAGTAGGGCAGGCCTAAGTGCTTACCCAAGTTCAGAGAAGATTCTACCCCAAGTTGAGAAGAAACTCGATTACGAATACTGGTATCAACATTAGTGCTAAAAAACAATTGGGATTTTGTCAAGTTAACATACTGACCTGAAGCCATCTCATATAGTTGTAGGATATTATTAACCTCAACCGGTTCAATGCCATTAACTTCAAAAAATAATAGGCTATCGTCAGCGAAAAAACAGTCAGATGACTGATACATGGAGCCCCTCTAGCAATCTTACAACCATGCAACTTGCCTTGAGTCTCAGCTATGTGAATTAAAGCTGATAAGTCTTCTCCATCTAAGATAATTAGATATGGTGACAATGGACACCCCTGACGCAAGCCCCGACTAGGAATTACAAGTCTAAATTCCTTACCATTGTGAAAAACATGATATCGAACCGAGAAGATAGACATCATTACTAGAGAACTCCAGCGAGAGTGGACCCCATCTTATGTAAAACTGCCTCAAGATATTTCCACTCCAATCTATTATATGCTTTAAAAATGTCAAGCTTTAACGCTGCATAATCCTGCATGCCTTGCATATGCCCACTCTATCTACAAGATCCGAGAAAATAAGCTTCAAACAATTAGCCAAAACCTTTGCAACAATTTTATAAAGAACATTACCTAGTGATATGGGACGTAGTTGTCCCATATTTACTTTCGGAGTTAGGACTATGAAAATATCATTAAACGCTGATGGGAAGGAGCCGGTCAACCAAAACTGCAAGCAAGAAGCAGTCGCCTCTGCATCCATTATATCCCAATCCTATTAAAAAATTCCAGATTTAAACCATCCTGTCCTAGTGATTTATCAGACTGCATTGCAATGAGAGCAGCATTCATTTCATTTGCACTATTAGTTATTTAATTTGATCCATATATTTTATTAGAAACACATAATTTAAATTAAATAAAATAATAAAATTAATGTCAATAAAAAAATAATCTTATTAGTTTTTATTATATTCAGAAAGAGTGAAATTTCGAGTAGATAACACTATCTTTTATTATTAATTATGTAATTTATTTGTTACATTTATGATAAAATAGCCATTATAACATGTAAAGAATTAGTATAAACTTTATATTAACAAAATTTAAATTATTTTGTAAAATGTAGAATATTAATCCATTTACATATGAGTTGTGGAGTAGATATTTCTAAATTAATAAATAATTCTCCCTTTATAAATATGATAATATAAATGACTCAATAAAGTATCATGTTTATCTTTCTATTTTGTCTTATTTTAATTTCAATTTTAATTTTTGTTTCAGTATAAAAATATTTATAGCATATAAATTTGGTAATTTTTATATGTAATATGTAATATATATGATTAAATTGACTCTTAAAAGATTACAATTTCAAAATAAAGTTAAAACATATAATGCACAAAAATTAATAAATTTAAATAATAAATTGTATATTTTTAAATATATTATTTTTATATTTACATAAATTATATAAAGTATGTAAGCTTAAAACCAAATGTATTCATTTTGAGCAGACTCGGATCTGAAAAGTCTTTCCGGACTTGGTCGGGTCGCGATCAGGTATGGCCCGAAAACCCTTCCAGGCCCCGCGATATCCAATTTGAAAAGATGTGCCCATAAAAACGCTGTCGTATGACAATTAAGAACAAGTGACTCAGGCGTCATGACTTGAATAAAAAAATTTCCATCCACCAGCAAACACTTGGTTGGACTCGCTCGCTTCCTCCCCACAGCATCAACAATGCTCCTCTCCGCCATTGGCCTTCAGACTCCTCTCTCTAACCCCAATCACGCTTCTCCCTCCGCCAACCTTCTATTCTCCTCCACAAATTCCCTTAAACCCCAACCTACCGCCGCCGCCACCAGTAACTGCTTCTCTTCCCTAAGACAAGTCCACCTCCTTGCCACCAACGCTTCCACTTCTTCATCCTCTTCGCTTACTGCCAACACAGCTAACAATTTCATCAAAAGCGACCATTGTCTTCAAAATCCTGATTCACTCCATCATGTGAATTGCGCTCTTCCTGATGACGAACCAGAAGGAGCAGCGGAGCTGGTGTCCTCCGCCTCTGCGGTTGCTTCTGCCATTCGCAAAGGATCCAATTCTCCGGTCGAGTTTGTGCAGCGTGTCGAGAAAGCTGAGAAGAGCAAATTGGTGCTTCCGAGTCCAGACTTTCAGAGACTTTGCGTCGAACAGTTGGACCTCTTTCGCAGAATCGTTGATCCCAATGCTACTCTTTCAGTTAGTTTTCTCCGTTTGTTTGCGGATAAAAATGATGGAAACCTAAAGAAAACGAAAATTAAGGTGGAAGATACCACAGGTTTGCTTGACTGATGTTTGTTTATTGAATGCGTACAGGTTTATGTGAGGCCTGCGGGAAGTTACGTTATGGACCGTCTAGAACTCCGCAGAATAACATCTTATCCTGGAGCCAATGCATCAGATATTGTAATACTAGTTGGCACTTTCAATATTCCCACCGGCTTACGCGCTGCTGAAGCTGCACTCTCCAATCAACCAGTATGTTCACCATTTTCTCTGTCATCTCCGCTATTATGTGAAATTTTCCTGTTTAACGGATTTAGAATGAAAGGTGCACTTTAATTGTAGGTAGAACTTATGACTGAGCATAAAGCTTTTGTGTTTCCAATGGTAAAACAACCATTTGTTGTTGGATTCTTGGTTGCTGAGTTACCGATGACGGAACTGAACGAGTCATGTGGGGATGCACTGAATGAGGGGCATGATTTGATTCACTTGCCATCTCCAGAGGAAGGCTATGCTTTGCCTTCAAGCTCAGATGAGAAGTCATGGGGAATTCAGTCCTTAGATGATGAGCCGCTGAGAATGTATAATTTCACTGCTGAGCAGAGATTGAATGCTATTAATATCTCTCGCACTCTAGCCATGGCATACGTTATGGATCAGGTAAGTTATAACTTTCTTTCTTTACTATTACTTCCAAATAAAGGCTCTATTCAGCAACAATTTTGGAGACAATATTTAGTATTTTGATTTTTGACTTGGTCAAACAGTAGTAATACTAGAGGTTGAGGGAGTATACTATGAAAAGCTACTTTTTATAATGTTGGGCTATTGAAACAGTTATCAGCTATTGAAACAGTTAAGGGCTACTAAAACTGTCAGTGTTGTCGAACAAGATCAAAGAGTGGTAGAACCTTCTGTTTGTTGATATTTACTTGTATTTCTTTATTTTTGCCTAGCAGGTCTTGTAATTACATAATTTATTCTTTTCTTTTCTTTTTTTCACCCTAATGCTAGAAGATGCTTGCCCAATGCTTGTAATTTTACACATGGTCTATGCTATTGCATTTCAATTTGGTGCAACAGATCCAATTGGAATTACATAACTTTTAGGTGTGAGCATTTGATCGGTTCAGTTCAAAACCAAACTGAACCAATAAAACCAAATAAACCAAACCTTCTAAAATGCAATATTCAACTAAAACTGATTTTAATTATAACCAAACCAAACTGCACTGAATTAATTAGGTTTGGTTTGACTAGGTATTTGAAAAACAAAACCAGGCTATAGAGGCAAAATCTCCCAATTTTAAATTTAAACTCAAAATGTCAATTCCTAAAATAAAATTTGGATATTAATATCAAGAAAATCTCAACAACAAACATGAAAAACCTAATGAATACCAAATTGCAGCAGTAACGGTCACAAACCAAAAAATACAAAGGCTCAAATGTTCAATTACATATGCAATGGGTGTAATTTACAAAGAAAACCAAAAAAATTAAACATTTGACCCACAAAAGGAATCCGCAATTTAAGGAGTCGACTTCATGAAAGATTTATCTGCTACTCAATCAATATCCATTGTTGTATCATTTCCTAGCCGAGTGCGTGGAGTCGAGAGTAGCACTATGGAGCATAGAAACAAATCTAGAGCAACATTTGTTTATGAGTGTGAGGAGATGGAGTGAAGTTGAGGAATGAGGGACAAGGTATTGAACGTTAGGGTGATGGTGGCAAGCAGAGAGGAATAACTAAGACCAAAGGATGGATGGGGATGGAGACCAACAGGATGGAGAAATGTAAGCACTATAGAGATTGGTACTTGGTGCTGCAGCTTTTGGTGATGACATAGGAAGAAGCACAATGGAGGGCAATGGGATTGTAATAAACTGATTCTAGGGTTGAGTCGTTGAGATGACTGATGAGAGGAGGGACTAGGGAGGCTAGGGTTGGAGAAGGTTGAGAGCAATATGATGCATATATAATATTGGTTTGAACAGCTCAGATCACATCAATTCAAATGAATGGTTGAGATTGAGAATGATGTTAAACTAAAAAGAAAAAGATAAGTTGCATTGTCAAGATCAAAACTAAGACCACCCTAGCCTAGAGGATTCCTCTAACCACTATGCCACAGGAACTCAAGAGTAAGCTTTCTTCTTCATATTCTACTTATTTGGTTCGGTTCGGTTTCACTGAAATATTTTTGCACAAAATTGAACCAAACCAATGGATCTGATTTTTTCAAAAAGTAAATCTGAACAGGTTAAATTTCTAAACCTTTTTTAATTCAATTTGGTTCAGTTTGGTCAGTTATTTCAGTTTAAACAGAATACTGCTCACTGCACAGGCCTAATAACTTCTGTGCTTTTCTTTTTCCCATAATGCCAGAAGATGCTTGTGCAGTGCTTATAATTTGCCACTTGGTCTATGCTATCAATTTGATGCATCTAAGTTTATTTCTTGTTTGAGGTATAACCGTATAAGTCCACAACACAAACTGGGAATTTTAAGTGTGCATTTTTTTTCTAGTTTTGTGGGAAAGCATCTTACACATAAAATTCTGGCCTCACCCTGGTATTTCCTTTATGATCTTACTCAATTGCTCCGACTTTCTTTTATTGTTCCCAATCCCATTTGCTTGTATATTATTTGTATTTTGGTTGGTCTATGTGTAAAATTGGTTTCACCTAGTGCATTTGGTCTTCCCATGGCCTTAATTAATTTAATATTCTTACTTTGTTCTGCAGAAAGCAATGTTACTCCAACAGTCATCTTGGCAAAATAATGTTAGAATGAGTAATCTCGTTGAACAGGTAAACTGTTTTTTTCATTTTGATTTTTGCAACTATCCAGTAACTATTAGTAAAGACATTATGATTTCCTGTTCACCAAACTTTCTCACAGATCCGTGGACCTCTTTCTAGCATTCGAACTTTGAGTAAAATGCTAGCGACCCACCTGAAGAGAAGTGAGGTATATGCTTTTTTATTGCATGGATTTATTTATTTTTAAGTTCCTTTCTTCCTTCCCTTTTCTTTCTTGGTATATTCAATGCAGGAAGGATATGTTATTGCAGATTTCTTACGACATTGTTGAAGACATAATAGTACAGGGTGATCAGATGAAAGATACCCTCCAAGAACTACAGGATGCTGTTTACTTGACAAAGGCACTCTCTCTCTCTCTCTCTCTCTCTCTCTCTCTCTCTCTCTCAAAACACACACACACACACACACACACACACACGTGCACTCACTCACATAAATGCGTGGTTAAGTCTTATGAATTCCTTCTCAACTTTTTTCTTTTTGGATCTATGAAATTGTGTTTCTTTAAATTACACCCTCTCCCTCCGAAAAAAAAAAAAAAAAAAGAGATAGAAAATAAAAAAGAAAAATGAAGAGTGTCCCTTGAGTGATTGCTCAGTCTTACCACCTAGTTGTAGTCACATTAACAAATTCATAAAATTGCTGCTGAAGTTGGATTCCAACTAGATGCCTAATAATGTTCTCTTCTGTGATTTTCTATAGGCCAATATAATGCACTATAATGAAGAGGCATTAAAGAAATTTCATAATTCCACTTATCACCACCATGAATCATTGAGGTCTCATTTATCAGATTACATGCCCAAAGACACAGGCAACAGCAACAATTTGCAAAATTCTGGTGAATCATCTTCTCAAAATGCTGCAAACAGGGACGTAGAAATGCCCATGCCTCCTTTGGCGCTCACTTCCTTACGACAACATGGAATCAGGTAGGTTCTTCTTGCATAAATTGCTCAAGTTGGGTGATACATGGCTGTAGCATTATAGTTGGTTTCAAACTTAAATATCTATGTCATTGATCTAGTATGTGGGCAGTCGATGCTGACATCATGTTTTACTTTCCACATCCCTCTCCTCCCTCTTTACCCATTTTTTTGTGGGGTGGTTAATTTGAGTATGACATGACATGAAACTTTAACCTGGTCTATTCTGTTTTACAGCCTGACACAATTGAATTTTAACTTAATCCATGTTTTTTAAATTGAATAGTCCTCTTGCTTATGCTTGTCATTGTGTTAGGAAGACCATGCAATGTTTCTGCGGTGCTATCAGATTTGGTTGAGGCAGTGCAACCTCTTGCCTCTAATCAGCAACGCAGTGTACAGTTAAGTGAGCGCTGTCAATCTTTGCAAGTTGCTATAGAGGAGGCAGCTTTACGTCAGGCTTTGAGCAATTTAATTGAAGGTGCATTGTTGCGTACGCATGTTAGAGGCAAGGTTGAAATTGTATCTATAGAAGCACCTGCAGGTGGTGCCCTTGTAGTTATTGATGATGATGGCCCTGATATGCAGTATATGGTAAGATTGTCAACGTTTCATGCAACTAGTTTTTTCTCATTCAATTTAGAAGTTGGAATCCCTAGTTTTTGCATGCTCATTCACCAGTCTGTGCGTTTAGCTTTTTTTTATTCAAGTTAGCAGTTGGAATCCCTAAATTTTCTTTGCTCATTCACCAGTCACCACATGGCATAGCACAATGGTAGTTACATGACATCACATCTTTGTGCAATATGCGACGTGTGATGCTTTTGCATACCAGATACTGGGGGAACATAATTTAGTTTCATCATCTAAGAAATTGGAGGGGGGAAAAGATAGAAATGGCATTAGTGAGGATAGTAAATTGATCAGAACAATTATCTGAAGTTTCATCTGTAATGATCTTTCATGTGACCTGAAGAAATAACCTGTTTTTTAGAACAAGAGATTCAGAATAGAATGATGGAATAGGAAAACGATTTTTTGGTATCAATTATGATACTGAGCCTCTTAAGAGGTGTTAAGTATTAAATTTTATCCATTTTCATAATCAATAGCTTATGGCTTATCATGAATTTATGATCCTATACGTGTTCATTGGTGTAGTATGTGTTTTATCTTTGCAATATTACAACTTGGAAGCTTTGCCTAACCAGCTTTTGGGTTCAGTAGTAACTTGTTTGTGCCAAAGGTTTTCTTGAATGCTTAAATACAAAAACCAGTAGTTATATTTTTGTCATTTTCTATTAATTATGAACTTGAATTGCAGCTACCAGATTTGCAAGTTTTATCATTATTACTATTTTGGTCGCTAGTGGGGCTAAAAGCTCAAAACTACGCAGGATCAGCCTAAGCATTGAAACATACTTAGCATCTCTGCAATTCTTGCTTTCCAGTAAAACTTGCAAGCCAATCCACACACATATTAACCTTCTTATGGACGCTATCAACTACAACTTCTCAAGGCTGAACATAGAGTCCATTTGGCATTGCTGAGATCTCTTTGAATGTATTAATTAAAGGGTTTTAAGAATTGCTTTAAAATTAAAAATGGCATATTTTAGTCGGAACTCCAAAACAATTAAATAGCTTTTTTCAGTGGCATCCAAAATGTTGTTTTTCCAAAAGAGCATTTTTGGCCTCCCTACCTCTACCTTAAATGTAGCCTAAATACACTGGTTTGGATGAGTGAGGTCACTCGTTGATTCAATTTCCAGAATCACCCTCTTACAAGTTATAGCCCGTAAAGACTACACACTAAATTGAGACTTGTGAGAACTCCTCACAACTCTACTTTTATGGATCCATTGTTACGTTAAAATCCTCCATTGCCTTTGTCTCTTTTATGTTCATGTTTCTTCAACCTAAATATGCTTTAGGTATGGCCCATGTTATTGACCTAATATGATGTTTTGTTTATAAATACACCTGCAGACCCAGTTGCATTCCCTCATACCATTTGGAGCAGAGCTTTTCTCAGAAAATAAGATTGAAGACAACATGACTTGGAATTTTGTTGCTGGACTGACTGTTGCTCGTGAGATACTTGAGAGTTATGGTTGCGTAGTCCGCGTGATATCACCCCGGTTCGCGGATGCAGCTCTTGGAGCTGGGGGAACCAGGATAGAGCTATGGCTTCCTTCCTTTGCTACATTGTCTGACCTAAATGACCTTGCCCACGAGGCATAGGATAGAGTGGCACCCAGAGAGAGTGTGCCTAATTTGTTACAAAAAGAAGAATAATAATGATGAGTTGGTCATAGACATCCAAATTCTCGTCTAATGCATTCATGGCTAAAATTTGAGAGGGTTCTGTACAGGTATGTTGCATTGTACTATTCTTACTGCACATGCAGTTACTTACATGTAAATAACAAACATTTTGATGTGTAATTGTAACTCAATTTGATAGAATGTTATAATTGTTGTCAACTGAATGTCTAAATTCAGCTAAAATAGAGAGAATGTGACATTTGAGTTTGAGAACCTCAGGTCCTCACCTGGGTTCTTTTTGAAAATCTTCAACCACATGAATAGCTGGTTCTGGACCATTGGCTCAGTGGACGAGCCATGAACACAGCTTGACATCATTGCCATAATATTATGACCATAGAAGGAAGAAAGGAACTCCAAAAGGAATGAGCGAGAAAGATATATTTTTTTGAGACGATTAGGATGTCGTTATCAAGAAACACATAGACAAGACTCAAAAGGATGGTGCACCAAACCCACCTCTTTGGTGCCTAGCGACCAGCCACCACTAAGCATGTCAAAGCAATATTCAATTGCACCCACAAAGTTGGGTTTCCAAGTTACAAGCCTCGCGAATTTTCTTCACCAAGTCATCTGCCCCTTTCACCTACAAGCTAAAGTCAGCCGCACCTAACCACTAGCCAACTTGAAGTTAATTTCACAAAAAGCGGCCATTTGGATAGTTTGGCAGCTAGTTCCCTTCTTTTTCTTGAACGTCACTATTTTGATGGTTTGGCCAACTTATGGATGTGATGGCACGAATAAACAGGCAGGGCGGCTTCCATGTCAAAGTTCTCCTAGTTTCTTTCCAAATTTTTCATAGCTGCGGTTCTTTTATTCTATTAACCAATCAGGGTCTGTTGGTATTGATGTTAGAGCTGCTTTTGAAGCTATTGTTAAGAAAAATGTTTACTTAAATACATCAATTAAAATTACTTTTAACTTGATTTAGTCGTAATAACATCAAAACAATGTTTTCAAACTGTTTTTTCGCGACTGCACTCAAAATGACACTTGTTTTGAAAAAACGCTTTTCTGATCCCAATTTGAATGCCAAAGGCTCATAGTATTAACCAAGGTAGTGAGATATCAAATTGAGTCCAAAATAACCAATTTTACCTAAAAAAGGAGCTATCATTAGTAAGCCAACTTTGAAAGTGAAGCCATTTTTATGTGATGTGGGAGTGACCCCTCAGAGTCGTCATGAAGGCTCTTCAAATTACATCAATTCATTGTTAGAATTATTGGCAGATAGAGTCGTCTCTTTCACTCATTTAATGGGCTATTAAATTTGTTTTTAAACAAAATTGGCATCATTTTTTCTCTCAATTATTTATTATAATGTATCAAATGATTCTAATATCAAAAGACTGGGATATTATTTACATGTTGCTTCAATTTGAAAATTCTATCTCCATTTTGAGTTCAATTTTGGATTTACATTTAATTTGAGGCCTAATATATGTACACAATTGATTTTTTTTTTTATCGGCAGGTCTTTGGAAAAGGGACAAGAAGGAAAAGGGGAATCAAATCTTGTTTATAAAGGAATTTTCAAACATGACTTATCAATAAGTGATAAACGTACACAATTAAATAATTGATAATTGAGATTTTATAGATTAAAATAATCATAAACTGCATAAAAACTCGTAATAATTAATTGTTTAGACTATATTACTAAGGCAAAATTCTCATACGCCACTTGAATAATTGATTCAATGTATACATTGAAATGTAAGTTTCAGCCAATGGAATTTTCCCACTTAGTAGGTTTGATAAATTAAAGCTACTAGATTTTGAAGGAGAGGGTCGTTGATCTTACAGGGCCATTGCCCTTTAAAAAGGCTGTTTCTTGATTCTTGATAGGCAACAAGTGGTTGTTGTCTTCTTTGCAGTTAATAGGTAGGTTTTACTTTGGTTGGTCCTACTTGGGTTGGGTTTGTTGCCAACCGATTTTCTAACTATGGAAAAATTTTTACTGAATTTATGTGAATTAAAATGAAAGTGGGATCTGAATAAAACCTATATATTTTTAGACAAATTTTTTATTTAATATTATTTATAATTTTTTATTTTTCTATATTTTTAAAAATATTTTTAAAAATATTTTTAATTTGAAATTTACTAGTTCAACAAATCTAAATTTATACTAAATAGACTCTATTTATTCACAAGTTTGGAAAGTTTTCTATATTCAACACTGGAACTCAGAGCTTGAGTTGGAGAATATTAGTTAAAATGGAAGGCATGATGAGTTAAATTTCAATTAGTATTATATAATTTAATATTAATTAAAAAAATAAATAAACATTAAATTATTCAAATTTAGTAGTAGTATCAAAATTTTAGGGAATTTTAAAAATGTAAATAACTAGTAGAATGAATCCTAATAATTGAAGCACATGGTACCAGAATGTAATCCAATGCGATAATTTCTCTTTTGGATATTCACCTTCAAAATTAAATCTAAAATAGTAAATTAGAAAAACAAATTATCTATAATAATAAATTAATGGTCATACTTTTTTTTTTCTTTCATTACCCTCAATATATTAAATAATAAAATATTTATTTATTTCCTTTATGTATATAATTTATAGTCTCAAAATTTTGAAAATTATAGATAAGGAAATTACTAACATAATCATTAAATATCTGTGGAAAAAAAAATTGAAAATATCAAATTCAAGCTATTATTTTTTTTTTTTCAAACATTAGTTTCATCACATAAAAAGTTTAAAACCTGATTACAAACCAAAGTTACAATCCAACAAATAACAAAGGTGCACGTGAAAAGGGGAGCTCATAAACACTTCCCCTAAGCTAATATGGGTAACTTGAAACAGAGTTGGATCTAAAAGAAAAATCAATTAATGCTATGGTTCATGTTTAAGGCAACAAACTATTGAGTGGAGAACCTAGGACTATCCACATTGTAGCATCAAATTTTTAAATTTTCGTTTCATAGAAAGAATCTCAACATCTATCCATCCACATGGTAGCATTAAATTTTTAAATTTTAATTTCGGAGAAAGAATCTCAACATCAATCTTTTTGGAATAGATGGAAAGATCAAGAACAACATAAAAAATGAGGGACATATCGATTTTTAAAATTTGAACGACTTTCTTAATTACATTCATATCGTATCACCGTTATACTTTGAAAAATTTATAAAGCCACATACAAGTTGGTGAGATGAAAAACTCACTCTTATACAAACAGTAGAAGAACTCCCAATAATAATAAGGCAAGAAACGATTGAAAAACTGTGATTAATTCAAATTGTATTAACAATGACGACTCGACGAGCATGGAAATAGTACAACTCTCTAGCATTTCTATAGCGACTTTCGAACTAAATCTTTTGAACTACTACCACCAATATCCATAGGGTTGTGAAACAATAGAAAGCTTAAATCTAAGTTCTACAACTTATAAAATATACAAGAAGGAGAAGTATATATCTAAGACTATTGAAAATCCACTCTCCAGATAAAAGAGGAAAAAGTTTTTTCTGTGGTAAATAGAAGGGAGACTCTCCACTAAAAATGAAAAATATAAGACAAGAATTCGAAGAAAACTCTCTCTCTCTCTTCTAATTAGAGCTATTGTTACTCTTCTTACCTTTTTTTGAAAATCTTCCATCAACTTAGACCGGAAAAAAAAATTACCATTAAAAGAAGATTGCTCACTGATCTCACAGGGTCTGAAATTTCAAAGTCAATGGGGCTGGTTTGGTTTCATTCCATTAAAGAAGACAAAATCAGAAAATAAAAAGTTTTGGTATTTATATTTTCAAAATAAATATTTGTATATTTCATTTTTTAATTATTTTTATTAATTTAATCATAGATCAAGAAATTAAAAATAATTAATGAAAATTTAAAGCATTAGTCATGGGTATGAGATATTTAATGATAAAATAAAACATTAAAGTAATAATTTATTTTTAAATATATTAAAATAATATTCTTTATTAATTATAATTTGAAATAACAAGAAAAAGCAAAATAATATTAAAAACTTATTTGATATTTATAATACAGTTAAAAGTATACTCCCATCATTTTATAATTTTTATTTATTTTATTTTTTACATATATTTAAAAATATTTTTTTAATTTTTAATTATATTATTTTAAATACATTAAATTTTATTAAATATTAAAAAACATTTTAAATACTGTTAATAGAAATTATTTTAAATTTAAAATAAAATTAAATAGAATTATTTTTTAAAACTGTAATAATATATAAATATTTTTTTCTTATTTTTAATAAATTTTTTAAGATATTTTTAATATTTAATAAAATTTAATTTATTTAAATAGATATAATTAAAAATTAATAAAAAATTATATTTTTTAATATATATAAAAAATTAAAATGAATGAAAATTATGAAAGAGAGAAATTAATTAATTTATATATTATTATAATACAAACAAATAAATGATAATTTTAAGGCAATTAAGAAAATAAAAATGAAAAAATTTATTATACGAAGCTAGCAAGATTTTAAAATAATCAGATTTAAATTTAAGTCAATTTTGATTACTGTAAATGCGGAATCAGAGCTTAAAAAGATTAAAACTTTCACTTGGAAATTCAACCAAAGGGAAAGGAGAGGTCTTCTTTTTAATATAGACATCTTCCACAGCAAATGGAATAGATTTTCATTTTCATCCAAGATCCCAAATTTCCCATTTCAAGAGGTTCATCAGTGAAACAGAAAACCCAAACTCACCGCCAATCGCTGCCTTTTTTTCCTTTTCCCGGCAAATTCCTCATTTCTTCTTTCCACGTTGTGTTTCAAACTCCAGTAGTCGATCACGAGTTTTCTCAATTTTCCATCTCTATTAGAGCCCGGATTTCATTTTTTTAGGAAGTGGGTTTCTCGTGATTTATTGGTTTCTGAACTCCCCTTTTGCCTGATCTTGCTTTCGCTATTCAGATTCTGTTTATTCAGGTGCGTTTTCTGAAATTTCCCACTTCGTTATTATTCCAAGTATTCTGATTTTTGCTCTTTGAACTTCAAAAGAGCTTCTTATGGTAGTAATTACTTGCCTTTGATTTTTCTTGAGCTACCGATAGATAGATTGAATTCTTTTTCAGCAATTCTAGCTATTTTCTTATTTATATCAAGCTTTTTGGTCTTTCTCTTCTATATCTTTCAACATATGCAAGTATAGGTTTTTTTTTTTCTTCATAATCCAATGCCAGGATCTGGGCTTTTGTGCTGGTTACAAATTAAGCTTTAGACTTTAGATGTTAGTAAAAAAGGGTCATGAGGTTTGCTTGATTATGGAGGTAATAAGTTTGAGGGTTTGAAATGGAGGCTCTTGGGCCCTTAAATAGCTTGTTTATTTTGTCAAATAGGCCACATGGTTAGTGAGCACATGGTTGTATCATCGTGGTTGAGGAAATGTTAGTTAATAAAGTTGATTAATTTTATGAGGCTGTGAATGAGCAAAGTTCTTTGAGTGTATGAATTATGGAGAGAAGATTCAAAGGAGGTCTTATCTTGGCAATCCTTATCATTTTGGTTTCTCAGACCTTTACACTATATCAGGGTATCTTTACTTTGTAACAGAATACAATTTCATGCTATGTGACAAACAAAATGGGTTCGACTGGGTTTATTATATAATTTGTGGTCTCAAAAGCTATACACTCGCTTATTTCATCATGTTGCTTACTTTCAATTTGAATTTCCACCTTGGTTTTATAGTGTTTTCTTGTTATGATAAATTCTTCATCTGGACTTTTGTCTAACTTACTGATAACGATACCCTATTTACTCTTCTATATCTCCTGTATTCTTTGCTGAAGTTCTCTACCTTTTTCATGGAATATTGGCAACTCAGGACCCAATAAACAACACACAAGTTTTAATTGTCACGCTGCTGCTCATATTAGTTGTGGATATACAGGTACAACTGTCAATAGAATGGGAGTCCTTTCACGAAGGTAGGGATCTTCTGATGGTTTTTGGTATGCAAAGAGCTCATTTTATTTATTTATTTATTCTTACCTATGCTAGTTTGGTTAAGGATCTTCTGATGGTTTTTTGAATGCAAAGGGCGCATTTTATTTATTTATTTATTCTTACCTATGCCAGTTTGGTTGGTTTTCCCTCTCTTTGAGAATATTTACGTGGACATAAATGCGATGAAACTATAATAATTCCAATATAAATTTTATATTGTTTCTGCAGTATGGTTAGTAGAAAACCAAATGAGACAACAAGGCTTATTATAACAACTTTTCTTGGAGTAGCTTTTGGCTTCTTTATAGGGGTATCTTTTCCAACATTGTCACTGTCTAAGGTAACCAGATTTATCAGTCATTTCAAGTTTTTGTGCTCATCAAGCCTTCTTTTTGTTCATTTTATTTTCTCACGTTCCTACATGGTTATGCTTATAAATTTCTGTTATTTTTCAAATTTTCTTAATCTACATGATAGACATTACAATTGTTTCTAAATTTGGCAGCTGAATATCTCATCCACCCTTATCCCTTCCGTTGATCTTTCATACATTGATACCAGAAAATTAAGCGTTTCTACTGAAATGGCATCCAATTCTTGGTATTCAAGAAAGTCTAGTAGTAACGATGCAACTCAAGTGCAAAATCTGAATGGCACATCAAAGGTATATGACTTTCCTTCTTCTTAACATTGTTGCTGCTCTCAGTCACTTGATCTCTTTTGTATGAGTGTTTGTTGTCATCAGGAGCTTTCTGGTTCTGTGTCTATTTTAAGGCATTCCGGAATCAGGTCTATAATGAATAGAAAGTCTTTTCAACTGGAAATAACTCAAATATACTAGTTGCAACTGTTTGAGTGCTACCTTTTAGGTACTACTTAATCACGAAGGGGTTGCTAGATTATTTATGAAGTAAATTCCACAATTTTCCTCTGTAAATATTTTATGCTTGTAACTGTAGGAGCCTAGGAGGTGTCTTGAAAAGTATTTATGGGTTTAGGTGGCAGAGGTGGACTGCCATGAGAGAATTTAGGCTTGAAAGCAGATGAAGTAGGTTGGCTGATAAGGTTGTATTATCATTTTAGTGAAAAGAAACTAACTGCTAACACAATATTTCTTTCTCTGGCGTTGCTTTGGCATGAGTCTGCTAGACTTACCTCATTCAATACCTTACCTTTTCTGTTTTTCTGTTTTTCTTTTCTTTTTTTTTTTTCTTTTACATACACAGACACATACACAATTGCAAACCTACTGTCTTTGTTGCTCATGTACCACACATGATTGATTAGGAGGTGGCAAGTCTTTTGAGTAAACATCCACTTAATTGTTACTTCCTGTTCTTATCTTTTGCTTTTCTTTTCCTAATCGTATTGTGTGGATATTTAGGTGCCTGGGTTTTGAAGTGCATTCTAACACTTGACTAATAATAATTATTATGTTTTTATATCTTTCTTAATTGACAAAGAACGGAAAGCATCAAATTTTATGTCTTTATCTATTCTAAGGGTGCAAACTGAGATTATCTGTTGTGGGAAGTCTATTGACACCTATTCTTTTGTGCATTTTGTTATAAGAAAACCTGCAGAATTGGTTCATTACAAGATGTAATGACAGCAGAGAAATAATACACTTGCTGCTAGAATTACACCAGGAAAATGCTCCATTTTTATTCACTTATCTAATTGTTGCCTATCTCAAGAAGAATGCTTAATATTCATGATATGCATTTTATTAGTTCATGCGGCATACATAACTGGGCTTATAATTTTTTTTTTTTCCTTTTACTTTTCTGTTTCTTAGCCTTAATAGTGGATTATCACTGAACTACCAGTATGATTTTTGTATACCCTTTTGCAAATTCATTATATGCATTCACATTTATATGCTTCTGTAAATTTTGTATTATATGATATTTGCAAATCCTGAATATCGGTTTTCTGAAGAAAATAATAATAATAATAATAAAAAAAGGCAGAGCTCTCTGATATGGGCCGTAAAGAGAAAAAAAAAAATTAAAAGAAGAAGAAACACATGTTGCATATATCCAAAATTTTCTCATTAATAGTATGCTTCTTTATGCATTCTCAGATTTGGATCCCTTCAAATCCCCAAGGTGCAGAAAGACTACCTTCAGGAATTATTGCAGCTGAGTCAGATTTCTATTTGCGCAGATTGTGGGGTAACCCTAATGAGGTTCGTATTCTACCATCACTCTTTTATGTAACATAATTATATCCTTGGACTCCCTTTTCAAATACCTGCAACTCTATAACTTATCAGATTTTGATATAACTGAAAATATGCAGACTGAGACTTTTGCTTTGAATGGAGGAATGGTGTTTGTATGTCTGTTCGTAAACAATTTCAGTGGCTTAGACAGTGACGTGTAGTAGTCTTACAGTTGGCAGTTGGGAAGAAAAGTGTTTTTCTAAGTGATAATGATAATAAAATCTAGCAAAATTACATTCCCTGTAACCAAAAAAGAAAATCAAATGTCAAGTAAAGGAAATAAAACAAAATATAAAAGATGATTCCAATAATAGCATGGAATGATGGCTATACTATACCCTTCTTTGTCTTATGAATTTTCCACTGCAGTTCATAGTATTTCAGAATGCATGGTAAAGTCTGAATTGCTTATTCTATAATTGATACTTGTGTTCATGTTACTTGCTTTTTGTTGAATCCCACATCGATTGTGGGAAGGGGTAATGTGCCCCTTATATGAGTGATAGCGGTTGTCGAAGCCGTAAAAAATAAACCTATTATCAATCAACAAATAAATTTGCAGATAGTGACAATAGGGTCGAACCACAGGGATTTGACACCAAATATCTTCCTAATAATGACTAAGGCAAGTAAATAGCAAGTAAATAAAAGAGGGGGGTTTTGTTTTGATGATTTAAATCTTAAAAAGCAAGAGAAAGCAATAATTTAAATGAATGAGAATTTCAATGGAAGAAGGATTCTAGTTGAAGCATAGATCTATTTCAAATTGTTTAGAATTGATCATTGATCTTTTTAATACTCTTATCTATTTCAATAAGTTAGTTTAGGACGTGGAAAACGCTTCTCACAATCCAAATTCCTCCTTAGTTTTAGTTTGATTAGGAAACGTTCGCTACTCAAACTCTAGTTAACAAGTTGCCAAGGAACGTCCTTGGGGCTTTTAGCATCGAACAACTGTTAACTGCATTAAGACTTAGAGGAACCCAACTCTAACCTTGCCAACCGCGTGGTCAAGTTTAGATTATGCAACCGATTATATTTGTGTTTAAATAATCTAAGCAATTACGGACCTAAATTATTCAAACAATATATTACTCAAGCAATTTAAAAGCAACAGGCCTTAATTGATTCTAAAAGCAAAGTAATAATTATAGAAAGATCAAGTTGCATAAATATTGAAGGTAAATAAGAGTTTAATAATGGAGATTTAAATCTCCCAATTCATCACAAATCTGAAATTCACCAACTTCAACTAGAAAAGAATGGATTTAGCCACTCATGGTGGACAAAATCACAAAAGGAAGAAGAAAGAAAAGAAGAAGAAACTGCTGTATTTTCTGCAGAATTGCTGAAGATGAGATATATGCCTTTATTGGTTTGGAGGCTGCCATTTTATAGCTGAAGAATTCCATCCTTCTAGGGTTTTGAAATCCCTTTTTAATTTGGCTTGTGATTCCTCTTTTGATATTGAATTTAATTGCAACTGGAATTCCTTAGGCGAGAAACTCTTTCGTGGCTCTTGGAATTGTGTTGGTAGTGATTTAGTTGGATTTGGACTTCTGAAAATTCGAAATTCGGTTCCCTGCTGTTTTCCCACCTCTGCTGTCAAGGTGATTTGGGCAGATCACTTGGTCGATCTGCCCCAATCGCTTTCTGGGATTCAGTCCAGTTTCTGTCTCTGTCTCTGCGAGTGATTTGGCCAGTCTCTGCGAGTGATTTGGGCAAATCACTTTGACCCAGTCACTTTTCCAGCTTTTTCTTCACTTTTTCTCCAATTTTCCAATTTCTTCCTTTTCTGTGAAAACATAACAAAAACACAAATTAAGCTAGAAAAATGTGTAAATAAACAGTAATAAATATAATAAAAATGTGGCTAAATTATACTTGATCAATGAGCCATAGGCACTCCTCCCCTTGAGCTAGCTTTTGGGGTAAGTTAGGTCTGGTCCAAATTTAACATGGTATCAGAGCCTCCCATCCGATGTTGGGCCTATGTTGGCCTCTCATAAATATGTCACGCACCAGTAAAAATTCTGGGCGTGAGGGGGCGTTGAATCCCACATCGGTTGTGGAAAGGGGTAATGTGCCCCTTATATGGGCCATTGGCACTCCTCCCCCTTGAGCTAGCTTTTGAGGTGAGTTAGGCTGGTCCAAATTTAACATGGTATTAGAGCCTCCCATCCGATATTGGGCCTATGTTGGGTCTCCCATAAATATGTCATGCACCAGTAAAAATTCTGGGCGTGAGGGGGGTGTTGAATTCTACATCGATTGTGGAAAGGGGTAATGTGCCCCTTATATGGGTCATAGGCACTCCTCCCCTTGAGCTAGCTTTTGGGGTGAGTTAGGTCTGGTCCAAATTTAACACTTTTCATACCCACCAGTCCTAAGAAAAATGTAGAGGACAAGAACAATGATAAGTGATACCAGTTGTCGAAACCGTCAAAAATAAACCTATTAACAATCAACAAAAAGAACTTGTAGATAGTGGCAATAGGGTCGAACTACAGGGATTTGACACTAAGGACTCTCCTAACTATGACTTAGGCAAATCAATAATAAAAGTAAAATAAAGAGGGGAGTTTGTTTTTGATGATAGTAAACTATAATTAAGACTGAAGTAATAAAAGAAAGCAATAAACAAAAGATGAGTAAATCAATGGTAAAAGGACTCTAGTTGAAGTATAAGATCCATTTCAGTTTAAAATTGATCATTGATGCTTTGATATTTCTATTTATTTCAATAAATTAGTTTAGGTTGTAGAAGACGCTTTTCACAACCAAATTCCTCCTTAATTTTAGTTTGATTAGGAAACGTTCGCTAATCAAACACTAGTTAACAAGTTGCCAAGGAATGTCCTTGGGGTTCTTCACTTTTCAACTCTTAACTCCATTAAGAGATAGAGAAACCTAATTCTAACGTTGTCAACCGCGTGGTTAAGTTAGATCATGCAACCAATTGTTATTTGTGTTCAAATAATCTAAGCAATTACGGACCTAAATTATTTAAACTAACAATATATTACCTATGTAATTAAAAGCAATGGGCCCTTATTGATTCTAATAGCAAGGCAATAATAGACATAAAGAACAAGTTGCATAAATATTGAAAAATAGAAGTTTTAACAATGGAGTTTTAAATCTTCTAATTCATAACAAACTGAAATTTCTCAAACTTCAACTAGAGACAAGGGTTTTTAGCCACTCATGGTAGACAAAGAACACATAAAAGAGAAAAGAAGAAAAAGGAGAGAGAGGTGCTATCAAAAATTCTGATATCTCCTTGTTGGTTGCTGACCCTTTTTATAAGTGAGAAGTCATAATCCTTCTTAGAGTTAGAATCCTATTTTGTCTTGGTCTTTGATGGTCTTTTTATTTCTTCTTTATCTTGTATTCTAATATGAATAGATCTCCTTTAGTGTAGGACTCCCTTTGATGCGGTTTTTGTGGTGTCATATGACTGGTCTTGGCGTATTTGAAGTAGGATAGGACTCTAAAACGTTTGAATCTTTGAATTTTTACTTTTCCCGCGCTTATGTATTTTCTTGCTGAAGACAGTTGATTTGGCAGTGATTTGGGCAAATCACTTGCTCAAATCGTTTCCGCGAGTCACCTCCGGGTTTCTGTTTCAGCTTTCTTCAGGTGATTTGACCAGCGATCCGGGCAAATCGGCTTGGCCATATTAAGTCTTGTAGGTTAGCTTCTTCTTCCTGTAGCTGCCTTTGGCATTCTTTGAGGCTTGATTTGGCAAAATCATTTCAGCCAAATCAGTTTTCCAGCATTTCAAGCTATTTTTCTCCAAATTTTCATTTTTCTCATTTTCTGCAAAAATATTGTAAAAACATAAATTAAGATAGGAAAATTCATATTTAAACAGTAATAATAATAAGAAAAATGTGGCTAAATTATGCTTGATCAATAAGCTTTTCCTTTTCCTCTTTCTCTCTCTCACTCGTAGTTTGATATGAGCAATTAAATAACTTCAATGATGATGACTTGAGGCTTTTAACCTTTTTTCGATCTTTTCTGGTTTTATTTGCTATTTCTAATTGAGATTATAGTTTAAGTAATTATTTTATTAATTGGTGAATATCCTCTATAGTTGAAATGTAACATCTAGGTAATGTTTAATTGCGATCTTGGGATGTTTAACCAAGTTGGCATCTGCAGGACTTGACCAGAACGCCAAAATATCTTGTAACGTTCACTGTTGGTTATGATCAGAAAAAAAATATCGATGCAAATGTTAAAAAGGTGAGCTTGTGCTTTCACGTGTGCATTCATGACAACTTCTACATGTTCATGTATCTTAATTTTTGTCTCTTGCAGTTTTCAGAGAACTTCACAGTCCTTCTATTCCATTATGATGGGCGGGTTAGTGAATGGGATGAATTTGAGTGGTCCAAGCAGGCAATTCATGTGAGTGTTCGTAAACAAACGAAGTGGTAAGGACCATCTGTGAACTTGAGGTCACAGGTTAAGGTTTAATAGCATGAAATATCAGTGGTTTCTTTGCATAATATTTGTAATTTAAGTTCTGAATTTTGGTTCCTAGGTGGTACGCCAAGCGATTTCTGCATCCTGATATTGTTGCGCCATATGACTACATATTTATCTGGGATGAGGACCTGGGAGTTGAGCATTTTAACGCAGAAGAGTGAGTATTGGATATAAAATAACACGATTTTTATTTGTTTTTTAAATGGACTAAAAGCTTTGTTATGTTTTATGCTTTTCCAGGTATATAAAACTAGTGAAGAAGCATGGCTTGGAGATTTCACAGCCCGGTTTAGAACCTAACAAAGGTTTAACCTGGCAGATGACAAAGAGAAGAGGTGATCAGGAAGTTCACAAGTAAGCATGATAGGATAACTATTTAACCCTTTTTTTTTCAAAATAATAATAACTATGGTATTTTTGGACAAATTTTTGAATCTCTTCACTGAATTCCTTTCAGAATAACAGAAGAGAAACCAGGCTGGTGCACTGACCCACACCTACCACCCTGTGCAGCGTATGAACTTTTAACCATCTGTGTTGTCATCATTGTAATATACATTTGGATATCCATCGTGCTTCACCATACAATGGCGTGCAAAATGCTTAACGAGTTTGTCTTCTTGTTGATACAGTTTTGTTGAGATCATGGCTCCCGTGTTTTCACGAAATGCATGGCGCTGTGTGTGGCATATGATTCAGGTACATAAACATAGTGCTAGCCTTAATCCTACTATAACTAGTTAGACCTCCCTTTCTTTCTCTTTTCCTTTTCCTGTTACTGTATTTCAATGAACTTTTGATAATCATAAACTGAAATTTGCAGAATGACTTGGTCCATGGATGGGGTCTTGACTTTGCCCTTAGAAAATGTGTAGAGGTTAGTGATCTTCTTCTGCTTCTATCTTTGACAAATGTTTTTAAAATTCATTTCTTACTGTTGTAGTCATAACTAAACTTTTCTATGAACTACTTATCTTGAAAACAGCCTGCTCATGAGAAGATAGGAGTTGTAGATTCTCAGTGGATTATTCATCAAACTGTTCCCTCACTTGGCAACCAGGTAAAGGGATATATCCGACACCATGGTCAATTTTCTCTTCCATCCAAATATGCTGGAACTAAGTACTCACTTGGTTACTTTTGCTAGGGTGAGTCGCAAAACGGGAAGGCACCATGGCAAGGGGTATGTAAACCAAAATTTTCACTTGACTATCTTCCTTTTTGAAGCTGTATTTATGGATCCCTACCCATTTTTCTCTCTGGTGACTAGCTTTCTTGTTGAAGCATCACAAGGGGCAGGGAAATCAAACTCTGGTCACCAGAGGATTCCCATATATACTTTGCGAAACATTACAAGTTAGCTTGTGTAGAACTGGAGCATGTAATTGCAGATGGAAAATTGTTATTTTCATTAACCAGTTCATGAATGAAATACATTGAGCTGTTTCTAATGATGGCAGGTGAGGGAGAGGTGCAGGAAGGAGTGGACTATGTTCCAAAACCGGATGACAAACGCGGAAGATGCATATTTTAGATCAAAGGCAATTGAATCTTCCAATTCCACGGCTCATTAGAGGAACAGCAAGCACAGAAGCTGAGTGTACACAACCATCTCTACTTCACATAACATCTGTAGACTGTAATCAAAACAGTTACTTATTTACTAATTGCAGGTTTTCACCTCTGAACCATAATGCATCCTAAAACCCATTTTCCTTTTTTTTCCCCTTTGTAAATTATTTTTGTTCTGTTCCCTCATTTCTTCATCTTAATCTTGTGTTTTCAAATAATTTTTTCATGGTTGTTTCTTGATGTAAGTTAGTATTTTTCTTGTCATTTTGGTGAAAGGAATATGCAGATATCCACCAGCACTCAGTTTTAATGTGGATATGTGGTATAATGTTCTTGTGACTTGAAGATTATGGAATATCTCCGAATAATACTGGAGTCAGAATTCGAGATTTCAAAGCTGTAGAGACGATTATAGCACCATTACATTTTACACCGTAGCTGCTTTTCGAAATTATGAAACCTGATGTTGTAATAATTTTTGTTAAGAACTCCATCCCTGTGTGCAAAATTTTCCGTGGCATATGGAGTAGATTGGGTTCATTCTGGTGGTAAATCATTAGTTCGGGTCTAAAATTTAGGGAAATAATCAATTTTGAAAATTTAAAATTAATATCTATATCATAACTTGGAACTAAGCTTGCGTTGACAGTGAATACCATATTCCATGCACGTCTTCTTGTCTCTCAGAGTGCCAAATCTCCATTCACCAACTTTTTTTTTTTTTTTCATCTTTTATGATAAAAAAGAGTTTGAATTTAACAGTATCAATGATAAGCTGCAGTAGAAAGAGAAGGGAGCCATGATGAAGTGACCAAAAAGGGCCAAAAAATAAAAGGTGACTGAAGCCTTAACGCGGCTCCAAGGAATCAAGAAACGATAAGGAGCCATCAGGCACCACCTCCTTCACAGCCCACAAAGCTTAAGCCACACGTGTCCTCCTCCAAATTACTCCTCTCATCTCCTCATCTCTCCCTGCCAAACCTTCACTTCCTTCTTTGTTGTTTTTCTCTCTGTTACCTTCAATCATTTATCACCCATCTCTTCACATTTCCTCCAAGTGTCTCACACGTGTAACCCCCATCTTCCAACTCTCCAACTAGGGTTCACATATCTGGTAGTTACTCTGTCACTTGAGGTCTTAAATGAGCCTAATCCTCTCCAGATTTATGCATGTACCAACTTTGTAAGTTTTCGGCTGCCGAAACTCTCTCTTTTGCATTTTCTTTTTATGTGGATGTAAATTGCTTGCCTCTTTGGTCTCTCCTCTTCCACTTCTTAGCAATCTAGCAAAGCAAATTGTGTTTCCTTTTGTGTATTGGCTAGCTAGCATGGGGCTCTCGAGTTTCCCTATTGCTGCTGAAGGAGTGCTTCCTCTGCTGGTAATGAACACAGTTATATCAGTTGCTTTATTCAAGAACATGCTAAGGTCTGTGCTCCAAGTGATGGGTGCTAATTGGAATTCACAAGATTATGAGCAAGACGATCAAGATGGGTGTGTTCCTGAAGAAAATGTGAGAAAGAGAAGAATTTCAATAACCCAGTTCAAGTCCTTGACCACCCACAATAGTGGCAGTAGCAGCGGCGGTCGGACTGGTAGTGGTAAAGTGGAGTGTTGTGTGTGTCTTAGTAGATTTGAAGCTGAAGAGGAGGTGAGTGAATTGTCTTGCAAGCATTTCTTTCACAAAGGGTGTCTGGACAAGTGGTTTGACAATAAACATAGTACCTGTCCTCTTTGTAGATCAGTTCTCTAAGATTGAAGGAAAATTTTTGTCGTAAAATGGATGTTTAGGTTGTTTGGGGAAGAGTTTTTCTTCACTCTTGTTGCTCTGATTGGCCTCTTTTTTTAATTATTTTTCTTTTTTTGTAGTTGATTTTTGAGCAAAACTAGTGAGAGGTGATTTCTTGGTCTGTGTTTGTGTGTAAACTAATTTCCACTTTCATAAATCATACTTGAAGTTTCAGTGAGTACAGGTGAGAGAAGCATAAAGGAATTCAACCACCATGCCCATGCAAATCTTTAATCTAATGTTTAGATTCTTATATAATTTTTTCCACTGAAATTAATCTGAAAAAAGCAAAGTTTTATTAAAAAAATAGTAAATTACATTTTAATTTTTAAATTATATCATAATTAATACATTAATATCTGTATTTTTATATTATGATTAATGAATTAATTTTTATATTTTTATATTATAATTAATGAATTAATTTTTAAAATTAAACACTTAAATTTTAAATTTTTATATTAATATTTTTAAAGTTGAATATTTAAAATTTTTATTTTTTTATATCAATATGTTTAAAATCAAATATTTAAAATTTTCATTCAAATTTAAAAGATATATTTTTTTCATAATATTTTTATTATACTTTAATAATATATTTTAAAGAAAATTTTATATTTAAAAATATGATTTTTTTTATAATATTCTTACTATACTCTAATAATATATTCAAAGAAAATTTTACATTTAAAAATATTAGTTTTTTATACAATTATTGTAGTTGTAAAAAATAAAAATAATAAAAATAATAAAAAATTTAGAAAATAAACCGATATCTTCCATATATAAAATGTGAAAGATTTAAATTTTTTAATATATAAAATATGAAAGATTTAAATATAATTAGTTGAATTTTAATTTTAAATTTTAAATATATTTTATAATATATAAAAAATAAAAATTAATTATTATATGATTAGTTTAATTTTATATAAAAAAATTTAAAATAATAAAAAATTAAAATAAAATATAAATTTTATTTTTAAAAATTAATATATTTTAACGTACAAGACTTATGTATTTAAAATTATTTAAATTTTAAAATAAACGAAATTAAAAATTACGGTAAATTTAAGAAAGTAGGAAAATTTAAATTTTTAAATGTAAAAATTTTTTATACATGTGTTGCATGATTTAATTTTTAGATATAATTTTTTTTAATTTAAATGTAAAAAATTTTTTACTTATATTATACTGTGTATAAAGATATTATGAAAAGAAAAAAAAAACTAAAGAAATGGATGAATTTAGACAGAGCAAAAATAAAAAATTTAAATATTGAATTTTAAAATATAAAAATTGATTTATTAATTATAATATAATTTAGAGATTAAAATTTAATTTAATTTTAAAAAAATTTAAAAATTAATATTAAATTAATTTCAATTTAAACTATTGTATGCGCATTACCACCTCTTTTTACGAATATTTAATTACTCAACCTAAATCAATTATATATTTGTTTAGTTTTTTTTTTCATTTCAGAAAATTTAATAAAAATATATAGAATTAAAACAGATATTATTTGAGGAATTGGAATCATCCCAAATTCAATAATAATTGTATCAGGATCAGGCTCAGGCTCAGGCTCAGGCCCAGGCCCATAAAAAAAAGGAGAGAGAACATTAAAGCTCTCGTTTCGGAATGTCCCGAAACATTCCCGATTTTGTACTCACCTTTATATTTTTATTATTTCAGTTTCTTTTCGGTGATCCGCTCAGCAGTTCTCATCTCCTAATTTGACCTTCCTTTCACATCGTCCATTCAGAGTCTAGAGGAGGTTGGACCAATCCTAAGTCTTTTGTCATATCTTTTTATAATTTTGAAAGATTATGTATAGATTACACATTTCAATGAGAAATGTATTTTATTTAATGTAAATATATTATGAATGTACAATGTTAAATCAATGTCTGTACTGCGTTCTCGATATATCTTAAAAAATTCCAACTTTGGATATTTCGTCTTTGTTTGATGTAAGCCAATCAGACATCTCAGGATGAAATATTCAAATAGATAAAGCCATCTCATTTTTATTATTATGATAATAAATTACAACATCACAGAAATGAAAGGAAAACACAAACCCTATACATAACTTGCATTGACAAACAAATCATCAATTCATATCAATACTTGATTTTTATTGGCACACAAAGTTATTTCATGGCTAGGGAGAAATTACCCAGATGATGTTTTATTGCATAGAAGGATCATCCGAACTTCTTATGCTCTAACTTAATGAACTCTTCAGTTACAGCATCAACACTTTCACTACAGATCTCTTTATCACCAAGCTTAACACAAACAGTTGCTTTCTCATTATTTTTCCTCACAGAATTTGGTGGATCAAGAAAATACTTATACCCACTATTGGTTGATGAGCCCTGCGGGAAGCTGTCACCTGAGACCTCCCAATTGTTGTGGTTTCTGGCATGATGATGGTGATGGTGATGGCGATCGTGGTGATGATGATGATGGGAAAACAACATTTTCTCTCACTTTTGGTTTGATTATAGACAGGTTATGGGACTACTAGAACTGGGTTTTTATACTACAGAATTATTCTCAGAAGATAAGATTGAATCTGATACCTTCACCTTTTGACTACTTTCCCAGAAAAAGAATCTGGAAAGTGTAAAGAAATAAGCTTTGTATTTTAGGCCAAGTGGGGAATTTCTGAGAAAGCAAGCGCATGCATGTATGTTTATGACTTTTCTGGTTCTTGAATATCCTGAGCTAGTGTTGGATAATATTCTCCATGTGCGGATATAAGCTGTGTAGTTGTAATTAATCTGTGAATTCAAATTGAAATTCTGGGCTTAAGTTATAATCAAATTTGGAATTAGAATCTGTAGGCTTGTCTGGTTGTACAGGCAAGTTAGGTCCAAGCCCAACTTTGTAGACGTTTTCAAATCTTTACGGCCAAGGCTAGTTCTTGAAGTTTCCAGAGGAAGTGGCTAGGCTGAATCAATAAAGAGAGATTTGTAGGCAGGGCGAGTTGAACACAGATTGGCCCAGACTCTTGTATTGAGCCAACTGCCTTTGTTAAAATGACAATTCAATTTTACTTTTGTTAGACTCAAATTGGGAATCCTGACTTTTTGTTGCTGGTTGATGTGTGAGTTTATGGTTTTACAATGCTTCCCTCAAGCGTAATTCGGCTAAATTTAGTTCTTATTTGGTTAAATTCTTTTATTTTCTGAAAAATAATTTCTTAGAAAATAATTTATTTATTTCTAAATAAATAGCTTACTTCCTTTATTTTAAGCAAATATTACAAAGGCGTAGAATATTATTTAAGTTAAAAGTGGTCTAAATTAAAGGGGAAAAAAAAAGCCTTTTACGTTAAAGTTTTTTAAAATATAAATTTACAAGTTTTAAGTTTTTTATGGATTTTAAATTTTAATTTTTTCTATTATTTAAAAAAAGTTTTTTTAAGATATTTAAAAAATTTTCAAAAGAAAACTTTCTCAAATATTAATTTAATAAGTTAAAATTAAAATTTTTTAAAAGTTTTAAATAACATTCAAAAGCTTCACTTTAAAATTATCGTACTCTCAAACACAAATTTAAAATTTTTTAATCTTTCATTATTTTAAAAAACTTTCTCCCAATGATTAAGACAATTATAATCTAAAATTTATTAAAAATTACATTCTAATTGATTATTTAATAGATTTTAGGTTATTGTGTATAAAAGGTTAGACCTGCTGACTTGAATTTAGTTTAAACCATCTAAGTTTTTCAGTTCTATTTTCAAACTATTAGCATAATCCAATAATATTAAATAATGAATTTCACATGTTATTTCATTATTCAGTATTTTTTTTAATTAATTTAATAGTATTAAAAAAATTGACTAAAAGCAACTTTTTTTTTAATTTGTTATATTTAATTTAATCTTAATTATTTTTTAAATTTAAATGTCATATATAATCTACTATTTAATTAAATATCATATAGAATTTACCAGACTTACCACATCAATATTCATCCCACTTAATATCATCATCTAGATAAATTTTAATTAATTTAAATAATTTAAATTAAATTATTTCATTCATCCATTTTATCATACAATAATTAAAAAATAATTAAACCTCCTATAATTGAAATAAAATACTATTGAATTTAACTAAAATTTTCCTTAAGCCAAAGCAAGAATTAAATTCAAACATAATCTTTTAAAAAAAGAGAGAAAGAAAGAAAAGCTTGTCGTGTGTTCCTCCGGAAGTAGCCTTTTCACAATAAATTTGGTGACTTTTTAATCCCCACCATTTTGGATCTGCCAGCCAAGTCCTCATAAAATTAATACACAGTGATACAAATATTCTTTCCCAAATTACTTATATTTCAACGATTATTATTATTATTTTGCATGGATTCCACCAGCTTGATTGATTCTTGATACTTGATAGACACCAAATTGAGCATATTAATATGCCAAACTACGGCCCAGGTGCCACCCTCATCAACACTGAAGCTGATCCTGCATGAAGGAATAAACAGGGCATCAAGTGCCAGCTTCATTGCCAGAGAGGCAATGGCCTACCTATCAAAGTTCAACTTCTGGAAAAAAACTATTCATGGATATGGTCCACATAACATGGCAAAATACCAAATCATAAACTACCCAACTTCTCTTGGTTTTTAACAAGGTAGGAAAGATAGAAACATTGCCAAAAAAAACCTACATTTATTGATAAGCAGACATATGGAATCTTACCCCATGTTCGTCCAGTGGATTCTTTGTCCCCATTCACCGTGCATCTTCAATTAATGCAATCATTGGAGAAAACAGATTTCTAGCTCTGTAAACTGTAATTGCCTTTCATTAAATGATCATTCTGGGGATTCAGGGACATGCTCATTAAGGACAAGAACACATGCAGGAGCACACACAGAACTGTGACCAATAGCAGATCAAAATGCAATCAAATAAAATGAATAATGGTGTTAATGACATACAAGAATAAATGGTCTCATAACAAAACTTCCCCTATAGGGAGAAATCAGAACCTAAAAACTATTATCTAGAATACTTGGAGAATTAAGTTTTCTATCCATGCTAAGCACAAACACTCAAGTAAAAACCTGGGCCGTTAGCATCACTGCAAGTTGCCCACCAGGTCAAATGGATATGTTCTGCCTTGAATAAAAAACCAAATCCAGAATAAAACTATATACAGAAATTGACCCCTAGAAAATCCAAGAATCCTCCCACATCTTCAAACATTTCCCTAATTTAGCTCGACTGCACAAGTGACATATGGCAGTTGTCACATGTTCGCTTGGACCTTCATAAGGAGTCGCACAAGCTGCACCTTGCCTAAGCTTTACAGAAACAGATAGTGAAAGTCATCTAAGAAGGTTACCCACTTTCTCTCATGCAATTCCCAGGCAAGAGATATTTATATTTATCAGCATTTTGTAATAGATACGATGGAAGATGAACAGCTGAGTAAGAGTGAGGAATTGGCCCCATCTTTCCAATGATTTCCTTGAATGTGTACTCCTCTGGAAGCATATCAAACAAATCAGCACCCTCGCAGATTTTTCTCTGGATTCTTTCAGGGTTCAAAAAATGCTTGAATCTGACTCTATCATGATGGCTGTAGGCTCGCATCTTGAATATGAACTCACTTATATGGCGAAAGCAAAAGCTGCAATGCCACCCTGCATCTACCAAAATGTCATCCGCCTGGCGATAATGTGCATACCTTGTCTTGCCTGTCTGATATCTGTGGATTGAAGCTCTCCAGCTATTACTATCCACGAGAAACTCAAAAGAATAGAGATAATTCTTCAGTCGAAGGTGAAGAATTGAAGGTATGTCATCACACCATCTCAAGAGATTTATAGTATGCCTGCTTGGTATTTCATCTACATCTGACATTATCAACAAGTCATCATCAGAAATCCCCGCTACTTTAATAAGCTGATCCAGAGCTACTCGTTGATATGCCTCCTCAATAAAGGGGTTCTCTCCTTTCCTAAATCTCCCTCGAACAGTTCCATAAGTCAATCTGGATTCAACAAATTTGAACTCATCTCGATGATTGGCAAAATAGAGAAGCTTTTCACTACCAGTAAATGTTGAATTAGATTCAAGAAGAATGAACTGTGTGACATAAGGGTACAATTCTTTCCATCGTAATGTGAGGATATCCAGCTCATTGCTGAACAACACTGCATCATAAACACGCCTAGGAAACTCACGAATCTTCCAACCATGGAGCTTGCAGAGATTCTCCATGGACACATTCTCATGATAATAATGAGGCATTTCATTGAAGCTTCTTGGCGGTTTTTCCCATAATGGCCTCAGGAAGTATGAGATCTTCTGCCCATGCACATAAATACCAAACACGCAAGTTGGCACGAGGATTAATAGAAATAAAATGGTCTTTAAATCAATGCCACGTAGGATGCAGCGGATTCTGGACATGCTCAAAACTCGGCCCGAGTCCTGCACAATTAAGGGGAGTTCATTTGAAAACTATTTCAGAAGAAAGCATGATGAAGCTGAACAAATTTTCCATCTGTGAAATTTACTAAACTTCAAAAAACTTCATGGAAAAATATAACTAAAGCAACCATGTCCAAAAAATTACAAGAAAGAGAAAGCAACTTTTTCTTTTTTAGCCAAGAGAATGCTCTGTGTAATTCCAGGAAGGATGAGCTAATGCAAACAATGATTGCTTAAAGAAGGCTTCCTTTACAAATATGCTTCAAATGTTATCCAAGTAACTGTAAAAGTAAAGACGCAATCATAGCTTTCAGCAGGCGAATAGAACACAAAAAATTCAAAAGACCCATGTATCATAAATTCATCTGCAACCTTTTCCTACAAGTCAATTTAAAATTTCAGTAGCTTTTCACTTGAAAAATGAGGCAGATTTTCATGAACAAAGCATCCACCAAAACCATCGTCCTTAAACTGAAAAGACCTCAAAACCTCAACATGCAAACACCCAAACAAGCAATTTAAGAAAAGGCAAAATCTCCATAATAGAAGTTTTTATACACGAATAGATAAATTTCAAACAGCACAATACATATTATATAGAAAAAACGCCAATGGAAATCTAGAATTCCAATGGCCATTATTGCAGAAATAGAACTTCCTAAACACATGCATTATATTAGACAAATTTTTTATGTGACAAGATTTCATTCCTTGTTTCAGAAAGTAGATATGAACAAAAAATTCGAAGATCCAAAAAAATCAGAGACGTTCCCCCTTCCTATTGCGACAACAAAACAAAACTACGAAACCATAAAATGAAAATACGAACAAACAGATCCAATTCAGTTCTAATAAACAATTGAAAACAAATCGAAAATATAATCAAAACCCATGAGAGTAATGAAAATACCTGTCCACACACATCACCGCAGATATCATCAGTCTTCTTGGAGCAGTAATGTCCACCATTTTCACTCATCATCCACCACATTCTGCTTCTCTTCTTTTCACTCGATTGTTTTGACTTTCTCCTTTTTCCCCCTTCTGAATCTCCCCAACCAGGTATTTCTATTCAAATTCCACCAATCTAAAAACCCCACTTCTGCAACTTCTCCAAAAACCAGATCAGCAATCACTAAATGACCAAAAGGTCCCCCCACAAAAATCGGTTGACAAATGGGCAAAACTGTAAAGTCTCCCACTCCAAAACAACCTCTTCCTGCCTCGATCTCCGCTTCTCCACAGCCAAAGATGCAGCAAATTTAGCCGTTTTCTTGTCTCTCTCTCTCTCTAAAACTGGCTTCCTTTTTACAAACAAAGCACAAAAAGCTTCACTAAAAGATATGGCCCTCAAGAATAAAATCAAAAAATTAAAGAAAAAATCAATGAAAGAATAAAAAAATAAATCAAGTGAAAAGAAGTTCGTGGAAATTGTAAAACAAAAGGCTCAGTGCTCTAACAAGAGAGAGGCAGAATGTACACCGGGGAAGAAAGAGCCGTTTCCATTGTTTTTATATAGATTAACAGTGTTGTTTCACATTTACCAAATTATTCTTCTGTTGGTGAGAGCATAAGAGGAAAAATTGAGGACAATTTGGTAATTTGGTTCACGACGCGTCTACGACTTGCTCAAGACAACTGTCCCTCTTGTGTGCTTTCCTTGGTGACGAATTTTAAGAGAGGGTACTAATTCTAAATTCTACAACTTTGTGGTTTTTTTATTTTATTTTAATCGGAGATGTTTTCGTCTGGACGTTTTTCTTTTTATACTGTTTTGATCTGGACGTTGTTTTAGGTGCACAGGAATTTTTATTTTAAGGATTTATAAAAATATAATTTAATACCACTCATAAATTTAATCGAGTAATATATGCATTCGAATAAATTTATTAAAAAAAAAAAAGTCAATGTATGATAATAACATAGGAAACTTCACCCCAGATAGCAGTTTCCTTATAGATAATGAACTTTAAATCTGAGGTCTCAACAACGAAAGCTTCAATGTCGTGTCCTAAACTCGTTCTTTGGCTTTGAGTCGGCATATGAGTGAACGCGTTTCTGAGTTTTCTTCTTCATTTAATTTCTTTTTCCTTTTCCTCCCCATTAATAAGTAAATAAGCTTTGTTTATTTCGTCTTAATCGAGAGAATTGATATTTAATTCTTGTAATATAATTAATTTCACTAATTAATCTATTAATTTTAAAAAATATTAAAATGTATTTAAAATATTAAAAAATTAACTAATTAATTCTTTTATAAATTTTAATTATTAAATGTCAAAAAAGTCTAAAAATACTATTAATTAGAAAAATTAATTAATTTAATTTTTTATAAAATTAAAAAATCAATTAATAAATTTTATTTATATTATAGAAATTAAATAATAAAATACTTAAAGTTTAAAATTAATAATGATTAATAAAATTTTTAATACTATAGGAACAATTTAATGAGTTTTTTAAATTAATGAATTAAATAGTTAATTTTTATATTATTTAATTATATTTTAAGGATAAATAATAAAAAATTTAAGTTATAAAAATTTTAAAATTTCCTTTTTTTTTTATAATATGATAAAAATATTTGGAAAACTTTGATTTTCTGCTGTTTTATTGTTGAATATGAGAATTTAAAAAAAAAAAAAAACATTATTTCTCATCTTTTTTAGCTTTAGTTAGTAAAAAGAAATTCATAGTAGCCGTTTGCTAGAAGTCTTCGATAAAGAAATATTGACTTGAGTTGACAGATTTAATTGATTAAACGATTAAAACAATGCATTAAACTTAATCAACACAATATTCCATTGGATAAAAACAAAAATTATTGTATTTAATCGTGTTTTTAATTTAATTAATTTGTTGATTATGACATTGATAATATTAATTAATTTTAATAATTGATTTTACGTGTCATTTTCCTCTTTGGTTTCTAAGATCAACTTTCAAATTACAAGTTTAAGTTCGTTATAAAAAAAGACCAACTCAATGATATATGGACATTCATACAAAGAAGTTAAAGAACTAAGGCCCAAGAAAATAAGACAACAAACTAAAGGCTAAGAAACCCCAAATTCAAAAGAGACTTAGACCCACTTGCGTCATCTTCCATAGTGTCATTTCTCTTCTCCTTTTAGAATCACCGGCCACTCAAGAGATTGAACGCCATGTAGGTTTACTAATATTTCCAACAATAGCTATAATTGAGATCTCTGAGAGGACCCTCAACTTCAAGCAACTGCAGCTTCCTTTGGCCTCTTATGGGTTGAGAAACAGGAAGTACTAACAACCACCACATGTAAATTTAACCATCCATTTAAACTCATTACCAATTGAATTTATTATGTTAAATTGTTTTTTTTTTTTTTAATTGATTTAATTTAATATGATTATGTGCAATTCCATACCCTTCCTTAGCATGTCAGAGGAAAATATGCAAATACTTCAAAATGGAGGACTGAAATGCAAAATTTCTCATCCCTATGCTATGCCCCGGCCAATAGAGAGGAGGCTATACTGCATCGACAAAACCAACACCAAACTTGCAAGATTCTCTCTTCAAGGCATGGTCAAAGCACAGAAAACACCGAAGATAAAACTGGCCTCCTACGCCGGTCACCAGGAAATGCCGGTAATAGGCATGGGGACAGCGGCGGACCCCTTTGATGAAGCCACAATGAAGACGGCAGTCCTGGAGGCGATCAAGGTTGGCTACAAGCACTTTGATACTGCTCCACTGTACAGGTCAGAAAAAGCTCTGGGAGAAGCCATAGCTGAAGCGCTTAGCCTTGGCCTTATTGGCTCTCGAGACGAGCTCTTCATTACTTCTAAGCTGTGGTGCTCCGATGCTCACAGCGATCTTGTTATCCCTGCTCTAAACAATTCCCTCAGGCAAGAAACAGATTCTATCCTTTTTTTTACTCTTCATTACTGTAGATTAGCATATAAGCAACTGGAGCTCTATAAATTTTGATGCACATTTTACCAGATTTGGCTTTTTTTTTTTCTTAGTGGTCCAGTTCGGCAACAATGACTGTTTTATCAATTTTTTTTTCAATCAAATTACTAAATAATGCCTTCATAATTGTTGCTGAACAAGCAATTATCTTAATCGATCCTTGGTGATCAAACAAAGGATCGAGGCCCGATGGGCTTGCGAGTTAATGGGGAATGAACCCTTTAAGACTGAATTGGTTTGGTTCAATGCAAAATCAAACCCAAAATTTCTGCTTTAATTTTCTTATTCTTCTCCTGGTAACCAGTTTAGATTACACAATACCAATTGTGCACAGGAATCTTCAACTGGAGTATTTAGACCTTTATTTGATCCACTGGCCCATCAGTTGTAAGCCAGGAAGATCAATGTTCCCAATTCCTAAGGACGAGCTTCTGCCAATGGACTTCAAGTCTGTGTGGGCAGCCATGGAAGAGTGCCAACAGCTTGGCCTCACAAAGGCCATTGGAGTTTGCAACTTCTCTTGCAAGAAGCTTGAACACTTACTTGCCTTCGCAACTATTCCTCCTGCAGTAAATCAAGCAAGTCTTTTTTCATTTTTATTTGTCTTAAATCATATGTCTGTATGCTATATCATAGAGTATTGAAAATCCAGAAATCCGGTGAGTTTTATAGGTGGAGATGAGCCCTCTCTGGCAACAAAAGAAGCTCAGAGAGTTCTGCAAGGCCAATGACATCGTAGTGACTGCTTACTCTCCTCTAGGAGCAAAAGGGGCTCGCTGGGGCACCAGTTTCGTTATGGACAATGAAGTACTAAATGAGATTGCAAAGACTCGTGGCAAGACGGTTGCTCAGGTGTCTATTCAGAACACAAACTGCATCATGTATGTTGGTGAACTTTATGAATTGTATTATACATGTGGGCAGGTTTGCCTGCGATGGGTACACGAGCAAGGAACAAGTTTTATAGTTAAGAGTTATAGGAAAGGAAGACTGAAGGAGAACATGGACATATTTGATTGGGCACTATTGGAAGATGATCATGAGAGGATCAATCAAATCCCACAACGAAGATTACAGCCTAAAGAACAACTAGTTTCAGCAAATGGACCATACAAGTCCCTTGAAGAGCTATGGGATGGGGAGATTTAACCTCATGGTAAACTTGTGAACTTGTGTTGTATGATGCACTTGCTCCTTAACCATTTCAAATTTAATCACCTATAGCCTTCCACACCAACTCCTTAATAAACCTTTTATTAACCCACTTTATATATATATATATATATATATATATATATATATATATATATATATATATATATATATATTATGCATAATATTTATCCAAACTTGATTTTGTGGATTCAAAATATAATAATTTCATTAATATTGATATACAAAAAGAATAAAATTTAAATATTTATTTTTTGAAATATTAGTTGATGGATCAGTTCAATTGGAAACTTGGGCCTTATCTGAAAATCAGACATTTTTTTTGGGCCTCTGAATTGACATTTAGAGGAGCGGAAAGCCCATTGATATAACAAATTATTGGAAATGTTAGACATTGTTGTGAATTGAATTCACAAGCACGCACAGATAATTCTAAACAAATGTAACATCAAAGAAATTCATAAATTTTAATTTAATGATATTAAAATTGTTTTTAGAATTATAAACTATTCAATCCAATTAAAACCAAAAGGTCCAATGAAAAAGAAAAAAAAAAAAAAAAGAAATCTCCCCATAAATACAGTAGTTGGGCTGGGTGTCACAGTCTAAAATCCCCCCAATCTGGCCCATTATCTGAATATCAGAAAACAACTTATTTCCAAAAAATATGAAATCCACAAATCATTTTATATCTAATTATATTTGATGGGTCCAAAAAAATTTATAAAACTACTAGCTAACAACCCGAACTGAAATCAGATTCATTATCCAACAATCGACAAGTTTGTTAATACCTAACAAGAATGCACGTGTGCAAGAAAATGTATGAAAAGCTAGACCTTAGGCTTAGTGCATGGTGGGATGGGAAGAGTTGTTTTTGTCAATGTCCCCTTAACAACTGGCCATCTTCATCCTCATTAGCCTTCCAATTCAAGAAAATTGAAGAATTTATGGAGAACTGTGACATGTATGGTAATGGGACAAATGCTGGTGGCCTATCAAAGTTAAGTTGGCCCAATCCATGTTACTTATATTTTCTGTCCCCATTTTTCTATTCATGAGTTTAGTCCAATAATAAAATTTATTTAGTTAAATTTTGAGAAATATCAAATTTAACATTCCAATTCTCAATCCCCTTATTTCTAACAAAAATTTGACAGCACAATTTAACCCTAGAGATAGCTGCTATATACAGAAGCTAAATGCAGGTCCTAAATCTATGCCTTTTGGGAATGAACTCTGAGGACATGTGTCCTTATTCAAACAAATATTGAAGACCACACCTTTGGGCGGTGACCTAAATCCACCACTCATTGTACAATGTCTCCCACAAAGTCCAATTGTCAATTATTATGAGAAAAAAAAAAACCCTTTATAATTATGAATATTAAAATAATAATAATATTCCAGACCCTTGATTGACATTTAAAAATTAAAATTAAAATAAAAAAAATTGACAACCACTTTTTCCTCCTTTGATCATCTCAAGAATGATGGGATCACCATGATTATTTCTCTTTTTTAGTGTGGGAATAATTTTGAGGTATGCTGATTACGATCACACTTAATCATATAATTATATAAAATAAATAAATTATAATAAAAAATTCACTATCTAATTCTTTAAATAATAAAAAACTTCATTGTATCAATAGGAGTCCATTGGGATTTGAAAATTTTGAATATCACCCCATACAATTCTTGAAATTTAGATTCTAAGACACATGAAACTTCATAAGAAAGTGGGAAGCAAAGTTACAAAATTGATGTCTTAGCAAGAGATTAACTTTCCATTAATATATTTTTTTTCTTTTGTCAAAACTAAAGAAGAAGAATTGAAGAATATTGTGAGTTATGAGTAATGTAATGATTGAAAAACTTAAAAATCTAGAAAAGCAAACAAAGGGTAGACTCAATTCCAATGACCTCATCATCATTATCAAGGTAGAGTTTATGCTTATCTTCACCCACTACTATTTGCCTTTTGTCTATTGTTTATATGGGTCAATACTAAATTTCACTATTTTTTTAAAAAAAAAATAGATGAAAGTAAAAGATTAAATTCCAGATCTCAAAATTAATAAGGACAATTATAATCCAAGAAAAGTTATTACCTTTTGACTAAATTGCTTGGAATAAGTAGTAATACATTGTCCTTTTGTCCAAACTAGACTTTAGTTTTGGCTTCTTTCAATTTTCATAGGTAGGGTAATTTTTTTAAATGAAATTAAATAATTGAAATGTAAGATGGTCCTTGATAAATTAAGTCATTGGTTAAGAAATTGAATAATAAGATTTAATTAGTAGGAGCAGAAGAACACATGCATGCATGATATAAATTAATTATTATATATAATAATTTTACAATATAATAATTTTTTAATCATGCACTAAAACATCCCCACATCAATTTTCTTTCTTTTTCGCTTTATTTAATTTTTTTACTGAGTCAATAATAATAAGCTAAAGCTGAAACATAGTTTGTGGAGTGACACTCATAGTGCCTATGCACGCGAATCTTTGACAATTTTGGTAAAGAAGTTTTAGGGTTTTGTTTAATGTCATGATTTAATTACCAACTACTACAAATTAATTTTGAAGCTTTTAAGATTAATTTTTTGACTAATTGTCTTTGGAAATCAACCATTACTTGTCTTTTAACTACCTAATTTTAGACAATAATCAGACCATAAAGATTGTATTTGTTTATAATTAACCCAGCAATACACTGTTTTTCGGTCAACTTATTTTTTTTTAAATAGGGAGCAGAGAATTCGAACCTGAAATCTCTCATATTTATTCGAATGTATTCGCTCAACTTTTCTTATCATTTGCATTTATTTACTTATGTCATTTGAAATATATAATTTGAGTTAATTCGATTAATTTGAATATAAAAATTAATTAATTAATTAACATTCAAATCTCTTGAAATGGAGTAATGGAAGGAATTAATCATTCAAAAGTTGTGTCAATGATTATTTATTTATTTATTTGGAACAGTTTAATTAAATTGTGGAGATTTATTTCCAACATTAATTAATAAAAATGTTGGATATGAAAAAAGCAACAAGTAAGGGTGGTGGGGTAACCCACTTTTACATCTGAAGACTTTAAGAGATCATTAAGCAGACACAAAGACCCCACAACATTACTTTGAATAAATGACAAGAATGGCCCTTGCCAAATCTCAAACTAACTTTTGTTTTTATATATGCATTCAAAATTTTAATTTAATTTAATTTAATTAATTTTCTCAATTTAAACTAAATACGGTTCTAAAATAGGAATGATACAAATTATCTATTAAGAAACAGGAAGAAGCCAACGATAAATAAGACACCTAACAAAGCAAAGGATTAAGCCTCAGATTAATACGTACAAAATTTCATGCACTCAAAAGAGAGGATTTACGAGACAAGGAAAGTGATAAGTGATTTAAATTGATGGGATTATAATCCAGCCATGGCCCAATTGCCCATAATCTCCACTCATGCTAGGATTTTTTTGGTAACCTAAAATTGTCTTAAATATATGTATGAATTTTTGAAATGATTTAGATATCGTGTAAAATCTAAAAAAAAAAATATATGAGTGAGTTTATTCTGAGGAGATCACGTCTCTCTTTTTATTTTTTTTTCTTATTATCTATCGACACATAATCGACATTTTATTACAGTATTATCGTCACTCAAGTTTGTATAATTACAGTGTTACTGTCACTCAAGTTTATATATACGGATGTGCCAGCGTATCCTTTTTTATCAGACAACCATTTAATTTATTCAGCGTGCATTTGATAGAACTGCAAGATGACTGGATCTGCTCATCTACTTTTTATCATGTTATTAGGTTAGACTATTCTCTAATAAATCTACCCGTGTGGTCAGTTCGGCCTACTTTAATTTTGAGCGTGAAATATGCGACGTTAGATCGATGTGTTTTAGAGGATTATGATAAATTTTAAATCTAGATGTTTTTTTAGAATTTCATTTCAACTGTGATCATCATTTAAATTTAATAAATATTAATTATTTTTTATTTTAAATAATGTTAGCCCATATAACAGAAATCAAAATCAACCCTGATTAATAGCATTATCATTGGGATTTGGGCCTACATTTCTTGTATTATTAATGCAATAACTTGGATTGATATTCTGTCTCTAATTATAAGCTTCAATTATTTTCTTTGAAGATTTATATTATATATATATATATATATGATCTATTAATTTCCAATTCAGTTGAATCTTTTGGAAAACAAATCATATAGAGAAAATAAAACCCAAAAGAGACTAATAAAATCCTATAATTGTGCTTGGCAACAACCTAGCAGCTCTCTTGATCATTCCCAATCTCTAAATTTAAAGAACAAATTGATTAATTGACCTTATCTCTGCTCAAAAAATCCAAAATCGCTATTAACATGAAGTGGAAAAATATGATTAATGTGTTTTTGGCCAAAGGTCAAGACTCAAAGGGTAGTGTCTGTATGCAAACTGTAAAGAGTAAAGAGACCCACCACCCAATCTATCTACCCATATGCGAAGCCAAAGAGGACCCACCAAAGGAAGAAAGGATATACGCGAATGGGGCCCATGAGAAGGGGATAGGGACCCACAAAAGAGACCATTGTCGGCTGGCCACCCCGTTAGGTAACACAGAGAAGGACCATTACAGCAATTGTGGATCATCCTCTTTCCCACGTTTGGTTGACATCAAATTTTATGCCCACTTGGCTTAGCACTTTGCCCACCTTCACCACTCAACCAATTCCCACCGTTCACTTGACAAATATCAAGATTGCCAATAAGAGACTGCAAATGGCTAATGGGCATTGATCAGCAGGCAGTGATCTAGCCTACACAACTTCTGGGTCTTGGTCTCTAGTGGACATTGATTGAGCCAACACAGATTTGGGTCTTTGTTCTAGCTTTCTGAACATGCCTAATTTTGGGCTGACATTACTTTGGTAAGCAATCTTTGGGACACTATTGCTTTGTTGACGTTTACAACTCTTTAAGACCATGACTTAACCAAAACCTATATATTGTTTGATTGCCAAAAAGAAAAGCCAGGGAAGGGACCTAGCTATACAAGAAGTTTTGGAGGAGTTTAGTAGTTTGTCATCATTCTTTAAGCGATTGTGCTCTAAGATACTAACGAGTTACTGTCACTCATTGATATTGAAATCATCTTTAAAACTAAAAGATTTTGAGTTTAAATTTCAGAGTAATTTAGTAGTTTGTTATCATTCTTTAAGCGATTGCACTATAAATTATAAAGTATTAGTGGGATGTAACACATTGATACTGAAATCGATTTTAAAACTATAAAATTTTAAATTCAGACTTCAGTCGAAATCATTTATATAAAAAAAAAAAGCTATTTTGAATAACTATTGCCTTTGGATGGTATGGGAGCTTTTTATGCAAAACAAGATATTGAAAACACAATTAAGCACTAGAATAATTAAAACTACAAATGAAAATGCCAATTTTTTTTTCCTTGAAAGATGTTGGTGGGTGGACCATAGCAGACAAGGCTTTTTGAAAAGGATAATGATTCAAGATTACAATGATTCTAGATTATCTTAGACTATTAATCCAATTATAATTGAATCAAGAATGTGCTCATGGGAGAAAAAGAGGGATTTCTTGATCTTCTCCATTTTACTTGCTTCTAATGTTCAAAACTTCAAATCTTGATGTCCAATATTTCAATTTAAAAACCCATTAAAAAGGAAAAAAAAATCACTTCTCTTGTTCAAGATTTAAGAAATAGAAGTGGAAAGGGAAATCTATAAGCTAGGAAAAAAAGAGAGCATTCATTTCATAAGTTCAAGTGATGTATAGCTAGGTTAGCCGGAAATCCAGCTTTGCTCATGAGTAATGTGGGGTTTGCATAGCTTAGATAACTATTGATTAATTAAGTGATTATACAATAATAAAATTTTATTTATATAAATCTGATTTAAGTAAGAATTTCCATTTATCTTTTAAATATAAATCCAATGTGAGAAATGCTGAAAGTGACTCTCAACTGCACAACTCAATATTTTAGCATTTCAATTATGAAGTCTTTTTTTTTCTTAAGTACCAGAAAAAAAGAAAATCTTACCTCATCTAACATCACCCTTTTGCTAGTACACCTGGGATAGATAATCTCAGAAAAAAAAAAAACTTGGGATCTAATTAATATGAACCTAAAAATAGAAGAGAGAGAGAAAAGAAAAGAAAAGAAAAAAGAGAAATCTCATGCATGGTAATAGAAAATATGCTTCATCATTGAACACCACTAATAAAAGAAAAATATGATTCCCAACTGCCAGTAAATGGTAGCCAAAGAGTCTCTCTCTTGTATGTTATAGTCAAAACAATTGAGAAGGTTTACGTATTTTTAAAAATTGAGGAACGAACTGATTTGAGTTTTTTTTTTTAGTAAATTTTTTTAAAAATATGATGTTTCACTGCAACTCTCTTTTTCTTGTTTGTAATGGAATTTGAGAGGCGTACGATGTTGGGATATAAAATAATCCAAAGAAGGTACTGTAAAAAATAAAAAATAAAAAGATTTGCTATGGCAATGATGAGAGGAAAGGACACAAGTGGGCGCAGGATAAGCACGTGGGAGTCGCCTTTCTCATCGCATGCTGGCTTTGGCCAAGGAAAATGGAAAATATGCCTCAACCCTTGAGCCATATTTCTTAGTTTCAGCTTACAAAGAAGAAAGAAAAATAGCACTACCATAGATTCCTACATTTGTTAAGCTCCTGTTTTTGCCATTCATATCAAGAATCTTGGATTTAAGGTTGTAACTTTGTGACCATTCTTTATTTTTCTTTTGTAATAACCTCTTTTTTTAGTTCAAGAAAAGGGTTTTAGGATATGATAAGTAGTTGTGTGTGTTCTGTTCTAGGGAAGGTATGGTTTCTTTTTCTTTTTTCTTCTTTCACTGTCTTGTGTTTGATTGGAAGACAATTTGGTGGGTGAGCTGTATCTGATCTTTATGGGTTTGCTGTGGTTTTTGATTCTTTGTTTGCATGTCCAAATCCTATGGGCTACAGAGTTTGAATGATTGGACATGCACTTTGGAGTGTTTGATCTTCTGGGTTTCCTTAAATTCTATTTTTATATCACCTACAACTCAATCTTTTGGCATTACTTTCTTTGTTGGGTATCTCTATGTGCTCCATGAATTTTCTATCCCTTTTTCTTTTTACTATAAATGAGTGAAAATTACAGCTTTAAATGGGATTGAGGTATAGTTTGTTCTTTTGCTAAGTTGAAGACTTCTTTTTTTTAATCAGGAAACCAGTGGTCTTGAGTGGAGAACATTTCTTGCTTGCTAGCTTGCTGGGGAAGGAATTTTCTGTGGCTTTTCTTGCATTGAATGTGAAGTTAAAGTACAACTGATGAACACATAAAATCAGGAAGAAAGATTTTAAGGATTAGCTATGAAGTTTATGAAACTTGGATCCCGGCCGGACACCTTCTACACTTCTGAAGCTGTCAGGTAAGAAGTTTTCGGTGGTTTTGCTAGAAGACATGTATTTCCTGGAAAAGATGACAGGAATTTATTCCCTTAATGCAGGTCTGTCTCCTCTGAAGTCTCTAGTGATCTCATAATTCAAGTGAAAGGAAGTAGATATTTGCTTCACAAGGTAACATTTTAAGATTTTTTTCCTATTCTGATTATGATCTGAGGTTTTGTCTTGTGCTGATTCCTTGTAAGTTCATTGTTTTTACAGTTTCCTCTGCTTTCCAAGTGCTTGCGTCTACAGAGAATATGCTCTGAAACCCCAGAATCTTCACAGCATCAAATAATCCAACTACCAGATTTTCCAGGTGGGGTTGAGGCATTTGAGCTCTGTGCAAAGTTCTGTTATGGTATTACAATCACTCTCAGTGCTTACAACATTGTCGCCGCGAGATGTGCTGCTGAATATTTGCAGATGACAGAGGATGTAGAGAAGGGGAACCTAATATACAAGCTTGAAGTTTTCTTTAATTCTTGCATACTAAATGGGTGGAAGGATTCGATTGTTACTCTACAGAGCACTAAAGCATTTCCTTTATGGTCAGAAGATCTTGGAATTACAAGCAGATGCATAGAAGCTATTGCCTCAAAGGTCTTGACTCATCCCTCAAAGATAAGTTTGTCACACAGTCACTCTAGAAGAGTAAGGGACGATGTATCTTGTAATGGAACTGAGAGTCAGAGGCATAAACCGGCGAACAAAGGGTGGTGGGCTGAAGACATGGCGGAATTAGGCATAGACCTATACTGGAGAACCATGGTAGCCATTAAATCTGGTGGAAAGATAGCCTCTAATCTCGTCGGAAATGCATTGAAAATTTATGCAGCGAGATGGCTGCCTAACATATCAAGACCAAGGAATGATAACAATGAAGAAGCATCAGACTCGGATTCAGACTCGGGGAATGAGATGAATTCAAAACATAGGCTGCTTTTGGAATCAATAGTAAGTTTGCTCCCAGCAGATAAAGGTGCTGTATCTTGCAGTTTCCTGCTGAAACTGTTGAAAGCAGCCAATATCCTTAACGCTTCCGCTTCTTCAAAAATGGAATTGACTAGAAGAGTGGGACTTCAGTTAGAGGAAGCAACAGTAAATGATTTGTTAATACCCTCTTTCTCGTATGCAAGTGAAACTTTGTATGATGTAGACCTGGTAATGACAATACTGGAGCAATTCATGTTACAAGGGCAAAGTCCACCGACTAGTCCTCCGAGATCTAAGTTAGGATTCGAAAGGAGAAGGTCTCGCTCAGCAGAGAATATTGATTTGGAGTTTCAAGAGAGCAGGAGGTCTTCTTCTGCTTCACATAGCTCAAAATTGAAAGTAGCAAAGGTTGTAGATGGTTATCTTCAAGAGATTGCCAGAGATGTAAATTTGCCTCTTTCAAAGTTCATTGCACTTGCTGAGTCCATTCCGGATTTCGCAAGGCTTGATCATGATGATCTCTACAGAGCTATTGACATTTATCTCAAGGTAAGAGGAAAAATTTCCTTTCTTGTTCTCAACAAATTTACCATAATTCACTCCATAGTTGATGTTAGGACATATTTCACTATCACATTCTTGGAAGTGGGTCACCATTATCAGTTAGATAACCAACTCTTTTGACCTCAGGATCTTGACATATTCATAATTTTATATGCAATTAGGATTAGGCAGACCTAACAAATTTAGTATGAATGGCTATAATCTGTGTGGTATAGTTGTGAATTAGTAAATTAGTATTTCTGTTACAAGTTTGAAATTTATCATGAGTCTCTTATGTGAACTCCAGGCACATTCAGACCTAAACAAAACCGAAAGAAAACGGTTATGTCGAACACTAGACTGCAAGAAATTATCTGTTGAAGCCTGCATGCATGCTGCACAGAATGAGCTACTCCCATTGAGGGTGGTAGTGCAAGTTCTCTTCTTTGAGCAAGCTAGAGCAGCCATGGCTGGAGACAAAGTCACTGAGCTGCCTAGCAACATCAAGGCACTTCTAGCTTCACATAATATTGACCCATCAAGGCCAACAGCAGCATTAAGCACCACTACAAGCTTTCCTGCAGAGGATCAGTGGAGTGTCTCAGGCCTTAAATCACCCAAGTCGAAGATTTCTAGTTTAAGGATGAAATTAGCTGAAGATGATGATTTGGATTTAAATGATCTGCAATCAAATGGGCTTGGGAGAGCTTCCAAGTTTAAGGCTATTCGTGGTCTTCCTACACGACCAAAAGGGATGTTCAGTAAGTTACTGTCCATCAATAGAAGTGCCAGTGAAAAGAACTGAATGAGAATTTTGATTATTTCCAGGCAACAGTTGGTAATTTCAAGTGCAACTTATACGCTGGTTTTTTTCTTGTCCTCTGTAATCCTAGATGAAAAGAAAGAATCTTAATATGCATTATTGATGTAATCTAATAAAATAAGAATCAAGATTTTCAGGACATGAGAGCAAAATCTCTTGGTGGATCTCAATTTCAGAACTAGAACAGAAATCTTGAATGTAGATCTGTAATAGTGGGGTCAATATTCTTGTATTTATCTACAAATCTGCCTTTGTCTCTTCTTGCATCTCCCTGGATCCTCACTTGTTCATCACTGCAATTAGTTTTCACTTTGTCTTTTATCTGACAATGCATTGATGTTATGTTGGAAATGTTTTTTTGTCTTACTCCTTTCTTTAAGCTCAAAATTTCAGTTGTTAATGGAATTCCATAGCCTTCTGAACTCTTGCTAATCAAGGAATTCTTACTATGAATAAATCGAATAATTGAAAACTGAAATTTAAAAATAATGAAAACCAAACTGATTTTCTTGATCAAAACACTGTTAGAACTCAACATTGCGAAACAAAAACATCATCCTTCCCTTTTTCTGTCATCCAGTAAAGGAATTGACTGGTCTAATGCTATTGAAAATGGGTAATTTCCTTTCTTCAAATTCTATGCAGCTTTGAGGTGGTTTAATTATTATTTTATTTGATTTGTAATCATCAAAATTATTAGTTGCAAGCTACAAATTTGTCTGATGGGAACCTTTATAATCAATGGAGATGAACAATGCATGCTGAAATATAAATAATCTCAGTACCTACTAAAAGATTTTTGAATATAGGTCTAAGTTATGGAGCATTGGGCTGCATCATTGTGAGTTGGACATCATTTTGGTGAGATCATGATTGCAGCCATTATAGTCATCATAAGTTTCCTCAAAGAAAATGCTGTTCACAAGCAGCTGCATGTCTCTTGCTCTCCATCTCTACATTGTGTCTTTGTGATTCTTTTGCTTTTCTTCTTTCTTTCTTTTCTGCTTTTTCTTTCCCATTTTGCATTGAAGTGTTCCTTAACAATTATTGTCTCTTCTTTACTTTATTGTATAATCTTCTAAAGCTGGCTTATCTTGCTTAAGAAAGATTGTCTGTCTCTTTTGATTCACAATCCAATTTATTACTTTATTTACATAAAATAATTTATATTTAAAAAATATTCTCTGTCAAAATAAAATAACAAAATATGATATTTTTTTCTATTTTATTCTATTAATTAAAAAGTAATCACTAACCTTAAATTTTATTTCTTTATTCATTCCACTAATTTTTTTTTTTATAAAAAGGCAACTACATCACCTCTCACCATCCAAGTTCTTTCCCTCGTCTTCTTTTCTCCTCCTACAGCATTTAATAAGTTGGACTTCGAGTGGGAAAGTTCAAAGTTCTAAGGGACCAAAACTGGTTGTTGCCATTAACTGCTGATCTTGAAAATGCAATTCATTTGCAGTTTGCAGCTGTTCATCATTATATCAGGTTGATGTACAAATCCAATAGCTGACTAAATAAATAAATAAAATTAAATAAGCTGGCCAAGAAATGTGATGGTGGGGTATGTTTTGTTGGTAGCTCAAATATCTTCATGTCAATCAATTCCAATGTCTTGGTTGAGCCAAAAGCTCCTACCCGCATTTACAAGGCTTTGATTCTGAGCCTCAGATGAAGATTTCAATGCTTTGTGATTGAATGGCAAGAATCCCATTTGATTGAAACAGCTTCAATTTTATTTTAAATGCTAAGTTAATTAGAATCAAATGGTAAAAAGCTTCATTTTTCCTGTGTTGAATAAGCTTGGGATTGATGCTCCTACTACTGGAACTGTTTAGTAAAGTAGTTGAGTGTTAATTTAAATCAAATTCTTTAAACCCAACGAGTTTTATTGTCAACCATTTAAACCAAATCTTTTTTAAACTCAAACAGTTGAGAAACAGTAATGTACTAAGCAAACAACAGTGCACACGCAAATGATACAATTATGTGATGAATTACTGGGCCTCATGCATATATACTTGCATTAATGAGTAGCTGCGGGATCATCAGCTGTGGCATTAACCTTAGAGGCCGAGTCCCGGAGAGACAATGCAGAGTCGATGCCTTTTGTTCGTCGGAGGTTCGGGCCACGGTGAAGCCTGCACCTGAAAGAACCAGCATGGGTAGTTGGAGAGCATAAGCAATTGTTCTTTGTAAGCTGAGGCATAGTCACTTGACATTTAGCAACCACGTCACTAGAAATGTTATCATGGTCTGATGATGGAATCTCCACCTTCGTATTGTTAGTCTTGCTGATTATATGACCACTCTCCATTAATTTATTGATCCTGCAAAAAAAAAGAAAAGGAAAGGCTTTTCCTGTGACCCCTAGAAGAATCCTAAAGCCTCTGGAACTCTAAAATGGAGATGGTGCAGTAAAGAAAGATATATATAGAGAAAGAAAGAGATGGATGCAGCGCAAGAGATCAAATTAGATGATACTGAGCTTTTTTACTAAATTTCAAATTCAAATTCTGAGTTCAAAGAATTTGTTATTATCTTGTTTGTTTGGTAAGAAAAAGTAAAGAAAGGCAAATATGGTTGGAGGTTAAAAGAATTCAGCTAATCAATTGCAGGCCCAATTTCTTACCTTTTCTATTTCTGACTTTGCCAATGGGCCAACAAGAGGACTACTCATAATGACTATAATGATTTCAAAGTTCACCAAATTAACTAAATCATTTAATTCGAATCCTTTATTTTTTTTAAATAAATAGTATTTAGTTTATGAATATGAAAAAAAATTAAAATAAAGAAAATGATCATATCAAGTAAATTTTCATTAATGAATTATGATGACCGCTGAATTTCTTCATTCCATTATGAGGCCGGGCCGATAGCAGCAGCCCACAATCAGGAGGCTCCTAAGCCTCCGAATAAGTCAGGCCTAATCCGTTCATCCTCCTGATCGGACTCCTATTTAAGTCACTCAATTGAACCGGTCTAGCCCATTTCAGCCTTAAAGCCAGCCCTTTCCTATGTTCCGGTTCTTTTTTCTCAAACTCGGTCACAAGAAGAAAAGACTGTGGGTCCAGTCATTTCACAGCCCTGTCCACTTGCGCGCCGAAGGGAATTAAATGCTTGCCTGACACAGGGAGGGTCCTGGAGTTATCCGTACGTACGGACTTGCACCAAGGGGTCGGTGGTCCTATAGCGGAATGACCATCTCGCGTGAGGGGAAAGAAAGAGGATAAAAGAGAGGAAACACTCTCCTCTAAGGGGAGCTTTTGGCTAAGTTTACAGAATCCTGTTAAACCCTATTTTCTGGATCTCAGATGATCAAATTATAATTTAAATTTCTTTACTCTTTACAACCTTTAACACTCTTTACTCTTCATAGCAGACATATTCCTAGTGTTTGGCTTCATAGTTCTCGCAATTTGCTACAAGTTTTTCACTCTGTCTTAAGTATAATTATGGAAAGTAATATAATTTCATGAATTAATTTAATTGATGGATGATAATTTACTCTTTTATTTTATAGATAATTGGTAAATCTATCGATTAACAAGATAGTAATATGTGGCTGATAAGAAATTATTAAGTAATATGAATAAGGAGGGTAGTGCTAAATGGATGTAATCAATGGCTGGAGTAATAGCTCTACGTCTTAAATATTTAAGATGTTTGGAGAGTCTATGCTGTAGAATTGTAGAGAGAGTTATGAAGTTCAAGAAGACAAAATAAAAGTTATATTCTCGATGAAGACAAAGGTATTTATACTTCTATTCATACAATGTATATTTGACACATGTCTCTTCAAAGTATACCATTGTATTTTTTAAATTTACTCATTAATATTGAACAATTGGTTCATTTAATTCTTAATCGGCTAAAAATATACTTTTTTTAACGTATTTTAAGTCTAGATGGCTAAAGCACGTGCATATAAAATATTGTACGAACATTCTATTGATATAAACTTTTTAGTCTGCTCTGCTCATTGATAATAGACGGTCAGGCTCATTTAATTGGCTAAAAACATATTTTCTCTAACACACATTAAGTCTAAGTAGTTAAAGCACGCTCATGTAAAGTATTGTATAAGCGTCCAAGAAGTTGAGGGACCAAATATAAAAAACTAGAGCGCTAGAGAGTTCGGACTAGTCTAATCCCTTTCGAACGCTTTTAGACGAGTAGTGTATATATATCATAATAGTATTTAAGTGAAATATTTTTTTTTTGCTAAAGTTACTACGATATAGGGTATTGAGGGAATTGAATATAAAACTTCTCATACTTATCCTAATGTACTTATTTTTAGATTAGATATGCGAGTGCAATAAGCGAAATGTTTTACTCTCAAGAAAATATGTTTTCATATACTTATACTATGGCCTTATTGGCCCAATGATATGATGAACTTAGAGCACTATTCCACTATTGGACCTCATCATTGTACGCACTCGGTCCTAACATTTTTGCCTTAACGTTAACTTCTCTTAATTATCTCCTAAAAAAACTTAGTTAAGCTTCTAAAATTCAAATTTGTCGTTTTTCTTATATGATTTAGGTTATTATGAGATTTAATTTTGAATATATTTTTCATAGATTAAAATTGTGATTCGTTCGACTCAAAAATTATATACTATAATTTTAATTATGAGAAAATAATAAGAATATGGATAGAAAATTATGCATTCTAAATGTATAAAGAATTTTGATGGAAGGAATGTAAATTAAATTGATGCCATAAAAATTACGGGATCGAAAAGAAAATAATTTTAAAAAATTTTATATAAGGACAATAAGGTAAAATTACACACGTGCGATGAATGAAATTATACAAATAACCCCAGTTCTACGGATGAATTAAGATGATCTCTCTGGTTGTTTTCCATGCATGAATGCTGGTTTTACATTGAAATGCAGGAGACTTGATCATAGTAAATGCAGGAGACTTAATCATAGTAAATGCAGGAGCTTAAAAGGTGGTAATGGTTTCCAGGAATTTACAGCAGTGGAAGATGTAATAGTATAAGGTTGTTCAAAAGGACCTAATTGTATAAGCTCAAAGATTGGGTTATCATTAAATACATGGGTACCATTCCCCACAACTTTTTTTTGAGCTTTGCGGCTGTGTTTCTAAAAGGAATCGCTAGCTATAATTAAGCTTAAAATTATTGAAATAGCAGGGGCCTGGCTACAACTAGATGCACTGTGCTCAACCTGTTGAAAAATAAAATTTTGAATTAAAAATTTCATGCTACTTTGAAATAATAACATTTCCTTTAATACAGATGCTGGAGAACAGAAGGAGAAGAAGGAGAACTCCTTCAAGCCAGCCTTTGGTGGTGTTATATTTTTTTTCACTTTTAAAGGAAATTATATAGTCATTTTATTTTTCTTTTGAAAAGAAAAGAATCTGTTCGATTTCTTGTGCAAAACATGTGATAATATCATATAGTTGGGGATACAGAGAGTTGCAGACCAGTGAACAACGAGAAGTGATGTTTTGTCTTGTATAAGAAATAAGACAACATTATTAATTATGGATATGAACCTGGCAACTTCACTTCCCCAGGAATTTAAAAAGTTGGCCTTACCTTTTTAGGGTTTTCATTTCTTTTGACAATGGAGCTCTTAGCAAGAAAATAAAGGTACACAGGATCATCAGACATTTGATCCCTAGACATTGCTGTTCTTTCTTTTACATGAAAAGAGGAATCCAAAACGCTTGTTCTAAGCAGAATCAACACTACTGTTTCACTTCCAAGGTCAAACGCAAAAGCCACAAAACAGAAACGCAGAGAGTATCTTACAAGAAATATGCCCATAGAAAAAGGAAGAGAAGGAACGATTGGAGGATCACAATACGGAACTTAAACACATTGTTATCATTAGGCAGAACACTGCTTCAAGTTTTAAATTCCCAAGAGGAGAGATTACATACGGTAGCATTTAAAAATTAAATTTAAACTAGATAGCTAGCAAATGATTTTCCAGAAACCTTAGATTAGCATTGGGTTTAATATATTTCTAATGCTCAGAAAATAAGCTTGTTCGACATAAACCATAGAATATCTTGTGAACTTCTAACAAGTTGCACTAACTGAAAGCTTTCAACCCTTCACATAAAATCTGGATGTTGGAAAATATCTTGAAGAATGGAGTCGGCACCCATTTGATGATGAAGCTTCTCTTGCAGACCAACATGACCGTAAGGAACCACATGAGAATTAATTCCATGGGAACTCTTAAACTGTGCAGAACCACCATGGTAATGGCCAAGATAGACACCCAAGTTCTCATTTTTAACTAAGAGCTCACTCTCGATGCTCCTTCGAAACTCATCCAGCGATGGGTAGGAGGTAGACATTTCAGGTCCTGGTGCAACGATGGACTCTCCAGTGCAATTTAAGGAGCTGCTTGACGAGTGAATTTTCTCAGACGCGGGTTTTGGCAAAAAACCTTGAATGATCTCTTGTAACAAACCAGAATCGGATGGTTCTCTTGGAAAGAATTCCAAGTAATCAACCTGAGAGTTTGGCTTACCAGAGCCTCCAGATGAGTTATAACTCTGATTATCATCATTCATTGGTAAAGCACTCAAAGAAGAGCCTGCAAAAGTGTCAGAGACATTTGAATCATTGGAGGGATTCTTACCACTGGGGAAAGTGTTGGACAGAGAACTACAGGATCCGTTAATGTGCGGAAACTGATCGTATAGAGCTTGTGGATGATTATACAAAGATGAACCAGAAGAGGGATCAAGGAAATCTCGAAGAAGAAGCATGTTAAAAGAAGCAGAATTACTCCTCTGGGGAGCAGACCCGGAGAAGTCTCCAACGTCAGGGTTTCCAAAAGATGGCCAATTTGAAGAATTAGAGTTGCACTGGCGAGAGGGAATATCTCTGATGGACGCCTGAGCTTGTTTTGATGACAAACCAACAGGAGGGACAAAGTGGTCTGTAGAAGAGTGAGGATCAGAAGTAGGGTACACGAAATTGGTGCGAGCCTTGAGACCACGCATGGCTCGAGCAGCACGGTCATAAGCACAAGCAGCCTCCTCAGCCGTGTCAAAAGTACCAAGCCAACGTCTTTCTTTGGACTGAGGGTCCCTAATCTCAGCTGCATACCGACCCCAAGGTCTCCGACGAACCCCACGGTACCTCATGGTACCACCTGAGCCACCACCACTTTCTTTCAGCGACCTCTTGTTCGCGGTGGAGGCTGCGGCGGAGGCAACAGCTGGGGCTCCATTTGTGGACTTTTTGTGGTTGTCTGGAATGGATTCCTGGACATGGGTCATTCCACTAAGCCGCCTAAGAGCTTCCTCCATAAGAGGAGATCGAGTGAGAATAACAGTTGAAGAAGGACGAAAGGCCAAAAAGCAAAAGAGAAGAAGGGGCTTGAATAGAATGGAAATGATGGAGTTTGGCACCTGGACCCTGTGAAGTAGTGTATTTATAGGTAAACATATAATAAGGCAATAAAAAGTTGTGGGAGTTGTTAGGGATCGCTTAGAAAAGTGAACTGATTTAAGCCATGCATGGATGCTACCTTCAAATTCAATAATATTTTAACGACTAGGATTTTCTACAGGGCCAACCGTCCTTGATCTAGAGCCCTGCGATCATCCCTAAAGCCCTAGTTCTCGTGTACATAACACTATTCTGACCGTTGGATATAAAGGACAATAACGAGCTCCTTTTCATTCACATGAAAAAAAAGATCAAAAGCAACTTACAAATGAATAGTGGAGTAGTGGAGTAGTGATTAGGGCTAAAAAGATTGTAATAATTAGATGGGTTATTACATTAGGGAAGATTTATGATGAAACGGTAATTTGTCGGTTTTCAAGTTTAAGAAAGGGAAGCGGTTTTGTTTTGTTTTGTATTGTATTGGTGCCAGCTAAGATAATTGGGAGGTTGAGCTATTTCCAAGAGGATTTATATACCAGAGGAGATTTTTATTTTAATCCTTATCGTTTTGGGCTCTTGATGATATGATTGATGTAGATTGATAATGTTTAATGACAACAATTCTCTTTTCCATAATTTTTTTTTTATAAAAAAAAAAAAAGACTAATCCCTTTATTGAATATGTGGAAAGTAATTAGGAGGAAAATGAGCGATTTCCACTTTTAGAAAAAAAAAAAAACCATTAAGGACGGAAGAAAAAATAATGTTTATTTTTTTTAGTTATTTTCTTTATAATTTCGAGAATATAACTTAAATAAACAATATTTTTTGTTCTATACATATCCCTATATAAATAATAAAAAAATAAATTTATAAAGATATAATTATTTTCTTTATTTTATTTCTTTCAAATAAAAAATTTTAATTTAATTTGATTTAGTTCTTATTTATGAGCTATGGCATCTTTTCTGAGCATAACGTAATTCTAATTTCATTTTAATTAATTAATAGACAAACTACATATTAATTACAGAAATTACAATTATATTACATACGCTCTTAATCTCAGAAAAAAAATTTTATATTATTAAAAAATAATATCATTAAAGAATTTAAGTATTGAAATTAATAAATTCATAAATTAATTATCTTTTATTTAAAATTTATAATTAGATATTATTAAAAAATAAATCTATCTTAAGGACAGTGGAATATAGCACCTAATATATATATAATATTTTTTTAAATATAAAAAATGATGAAAAGAGTCATTTTATTTAAAATAATTTACTTTTTATGAGAGCACAAATTTATTTAGCTTTAGAAAATTTTTTAGTTCTAAACACCAAAAATAAAATAAGTATTTTTTTATATATATCTTAGAAAATAAACAAACCCTTAATACAAATTTAAAATTTTGTTATATTAACTTTCTGTTTGGGATTTTTTTTTAAAATAAGTATTTCCCTAGTTATTTTACTTAATTTATTTTCCTTTTTTTCTCCGAAAATATGATAAGAATATTCATATTAATAAGAGTTCTTTTGGGTCAGAGTAGAACAAATATCCATATTTATATATATATTTAAATTTATTTTCCCATGTAGAAAAAGTAAATTTTCTGGAAATTTGAGAACTACAAACTCTGATCCTTGTAATTATAAATCTGAATGATTACACTGGCGGCGCTCAGAAGTTGTTCCTCCCTATTTGGTTTATTTAATTAATTAATTTTATGTGTTTGAATTTCCAATGGTATAATAAATATTTGGAATCTGTAAAATTAAAAATAATTAATTAATAGTGAAGGAGGGAAGTAAATTAGGGTTTGAAAACCAAGGAGATTTGATTTGATGTTTGATATTCACATGGAGTTGAGGAGTCCATCTGTCTGATTAGGGTTTGTTCTCTTTATGCTTTAGCTCACAAAAATAAAAAAACCTTTCTCGGCTAATTCTTTGTAATTTTCAATAATAAACTATTTTATAGTTTTGATTTTTAAAAAAATTTATAATAATTTATTTAAAATATCCTTTAAATAAATATATTTTTTCATATATTAATATTAAATAACTGAAATAGTAATAATATATATGAAAATAATAATTAATATTATTTTAAAATTTTTAAAATGATAAATAATTTGAGATAATCCCTTATTGTAAGACACAGATAATACAATGCACGTGGGTGATGAGCTACGAAAAAAAAGAAAAAGAGAGAGAGAAATCCATAGGAAAACCCAGGACCTTGCATCAGCTTGTGTAATTGACACGAGAGAGAGAGAGAGAGAGAGAGAGAGAGAGAGAGACTCCATTTAGTCGCAGTTGGAAGCTTAGTGCCTAAAGTATGAGTTGTTCTGTTGTTTTTCAAGTTGAGCCAAAATAATAATTATAATAATAACCAGAGAGAGAGAGAGAGAGAGACTAACGAGGGTTAAGATTTAAGAACTGAAGGTGGTGGTGAGAAGGACGGAGACGCCAAAACAGAAAAGATGAAAGATAAGATTTTTAACGACAAGATGAGATCCTGTCAGCCTAAATTCATCAATACACACTTCAGCTTTTTCTACTAACACACCCCCTCACTCTTTTTTTTTTATATAAAACAATATTATAATATTTTTGGGGATATAGGGAATGTCTTCAATTCCTTTTTCATGTCCCATCTGTGCATGCCTTTTCCTTTCTTTCTAACCCCTTTTCCAATGCATCCCTAAGACTTGTGATGTGATTTCATGATGATTTATAATTTATTTTTTCTCTTTTGGACAGACTCATCAAAAAATAAATCACTTTCTCTTAAATTTCTATATATTCAGAAATCGAATTTAAGACGTTGATTAAAGAAAAAGTGATCAGTAATATCTCATAGAAGTAGAGTAATGGTCATGTGTTATTGTGGTGGCGAAATGTAGCAGAGTGGAGGAGGCATATGGCTATGGCTTAAACAGAAGCAAATAGTAGAGTTCTGAAAAGGCAGGGAACAAGAACTGGAAGCTGAAGCTTTCATTAAAATCAACACTGCAACCATCAATTACACTATTTTCGTACATTAGCATATCCCCACCAATTCCACTTTTGCCAGTGGATCAAGATCTGCTTACGGCTTCCACCCTTTTAAAATAAAATCTCTATTTTTTTCTAACCAAATGAGGAAGGAGAAGTTGCTGTGTGTTTATGTGCATGTGGCAGGCTAATGCATATGTATGTGAGAAAATTAACCATCTTACAATTTTGAAGGTCCTATACCTTTTCGAGATCCAAAAATGAGCAGGCAACCCTATTACTACTCTACGAAAACGTCGTCCTTATAGTCAGAAAAAAGCTCACCATCAACGTATAACGCGGATCAGAACCCTAATTGATCCCCGTCGATTCTTCTGCTCATCTCTCCAAGCTCTTCTCTTCCATCATGTGTAGTACCGCGTGGCAACGTCTATATCCATGCTTCTCTTCTTCTTCTTCTCTCTTTCTTACTCCTTTCTGACATTTGGCATGTACAAGAAAAGAAAAGAAAAGTACCCTCTTGACTCTATCGCTCTTTGGCGAGCTACAAAATCTTTGGATGAGACCAGTATCGAAAATGCTTGTCGGGTTCAGTCTCTTTTTTGAAACTATAAACTCGCATTGTCTACCAAGTAAACATATATAACCATGCTTCTCCTCCTCCATTCTTCTTCTTCTCATACATCCATGTTTCTCATCAGCTGAAAAGTTCTATGGATAAACAGTAATCGCAAAAAAAAATTCACTTTCTTATTAATTAAAAAGTTGACAGATTTTAATATTGGTAGTTTTTTTTTTTTGGGAATAATTTTCATGTAAAAGTTGTTTACTTTGAATTATGTGCTTTTGCAGTTGATGAATTAAGTAGTTTCACAATTTGTCTGAAACATCTAATCTCTGAAGTCCAAAACCTTTTTCAGAATGTCAAAAGAGAGCCATGGCAGATGTTGAGAAATTCAATATAGTTGAGTATGTGGGTGCGCGCGTGTGAAGCATTTGGAGCAGAGCACGCATGGGAAGTGAAAAGTGAAGAGACCTAGCTAGCTACTGTGACTGCAAATGTCTTCTTTGCTTTCTGGTCTACCACTCTAGGGCTTAGTAATTAATATGTTGCAGGATTGCTTCTCTACTCCCTTAAATATATACATAATGCTAAATGCACCCATGTACTAATAAAAATTAACCAATACCAAAAAATTAAAAAAAAATTAATCTATCAATTAAATACAAAATCAGTAGTCTCACTTTGTATAATAAAATGAAAGCAAAAGATGATATTGTTTTAATTAAAATTAAAATTAAATTATTAACTACTGTAATTTTTTATAAATTTATAATCTATTTTATATTTTTTATTATTTCATAGTTTTAATCAGCACAAAATTTGTTAGTATTTAATTGGACCAAATTATAATTTCAAAATGAAACAATTTTAATTATAATTTTTGAAAGTTTTGAATATTAAATTATAAAATATCTGTTTTACATGCAAAATATTGTTTGATTAGAATGGGAGAAAGCTTATTTATTTAGGTAACTGCATACAACAGCTGGGTAGCTCTTACTACAATTGTTCCTTTTTTTCTAAAGGAAAAAATTCTAAGACTAAGAGTATCAATTTTTTGTCAACTGCGATTTTCCTTCCACCTTGCCCTAAGGAGACAAGAGACTATTTCCATTTCTTTATCTAGTCCCCACCTATTGGATACAAAGGATTAGACTATTAACACTCTTAAGTTTATCAAAATTTAAAACAGACAGACCGACATCCTCAAAGTCCGGAAAAAATGGATACATCTCTTCAAAACTCATACTATAATGAGTTATTGAACGCATATTTGGCCGACCTCAATAATCGAAATGAACTAATCTATATATATCGGATGAATCAAGTACGACCTATTTAAGCCGGGATAAAGAGGCTGACCTCATACGTACTAGTCATCCCCTTAGTAAAGCACAAGAATCATAAATGCACATGCAGAATGTATAAACTAGGCAACTCTGTATTTATTGTCTTACAACCCATTATTAATATGCCGCCTGACACACTGCACAAAAATATCCCTACCTAGTATGATAGAGACAAAGCACCATGGGGCGTCAAAACTATTAGAGCTATATATATCATTGAATTAACCCTAAACAAGGGGACTCTCTCCCTTGGGGACAAACACACACGAAAAAACCCTAGCACCATCCTCTCTCTTCGGATAGCTTTCTTTCCCTTTTTCCTCTTATATAATTGAAAAGTCTCAAATCTAACTTGAGCGTCAGAGGCTTTTCATCGGGGCATCTCCAGTGGACTTCTAACCCCTTTCTCCATACATTGTAGGCCTTTTCCTCAAAATCGGCCAAGGAGGGACCTGTATGAAATCTCCAAAACCCTGCCAAATCTTACCTCATCAAATGGCGCCGTCTGTGGGGACAAAAGAAACCATTATGTCGTTGAAGTTTCCAAACAAAACCCATTGAGATCCACATGAAAAATTGAGAAAAGCTAACAGCCAAACAATAAAGGAGACCGAAAGAAAGAAAGAGAGTGAAAGACCTAGAAATCACTAGCCGCATCTAAAAGTCGCACGACGAAAATCTGATAGAGGAAGATGCTGAAGTGATAAGAAAGAGTAACACAAAGGCGATCCATTCAATCATGGAAAAAGAGTGATGGGCACAAATTACCCAAGTTGTATAATTACTTTCTTTAGCTTAAAATATTTTTGCTATTATGAACTAGTAAAAAAATTTACAATTTTATATTAAAGTCTTGTGTATGTGAACCCGAATGTGATAAATACACTGAAATAGCTTAAAAAACTCTCTTATGTATTTAATATTAGCATGAATCCATTGAAAAAAAAAATTATCTGTTTAAAGCATGCTAGTTTATGATTTGGAAGTTGTGAAGTGATTTATGCATTGGAATATTTATTAGATTCTTTTAAATCATATGAAATGATATGGTTGCATAAAATTAATATTTGCAATTCAAATTAACAACGAGCATTTTTATTACATATACTCTATATAAATTTTCATTTTGCAGATAAATTTTAAAAGTAAGAATAAGGCTAATAAGTCTAGAAGCCATAACCACAAAATAAAGAAGTCCAATGAGGCGAGTGTCGGCCTTGAAAATAAACCCTCATCACCAAAAAGCCGAGTTGAGAAAATGAAAAAAAAAAAAAAAACCAATGAGATGAGTGTTGGCCTCGGAAATGGACCCTAAGTAAGGGACTCTCTCTCTGAGGGGTAGACATAGGAAAAAACCCTAGAACCATCTTCCCTCTCCTGATGGCTTTCTTCCCCTTTTTTTCTTTTACACTATTGAAAGGTCTCAAACCTAACTTGTGTGTTAGAGAGTCTTCATCCGGGCATTCCTGGTGGACTTTTGACCCTTTTGTCCATATCTTGCAGGTGTTTTCCTTAAAATAAGTTATGAAGGGAGCCGTATAAAATCTCCAAAGTATTCACCCTTTATCAGTCCAATTTCAAATCAACAATCGACCAATCGAATCAGATCTCTATCTAGATGTCTGCATTTAGTCACCCTGTCGAATCTCGCCTCATCATTATATATACATTTTTTTTTATTATTTTGTTTTGTTGAGTTGTGCCACGTTGCGAGGAGAAGATTTTGATCGAGCAACTTCCTAGAACTATGGTGGAAATTCTGTATGTTGCATCTTTGTGTAGTTCTTGTGCATTTGCAAGTTTGATCTCCTCCTCAAAGCTACGAATCTCATAATATCATTCACTTCTTTCCTTCTTTATGCTTTGTTTGAGAGATACTAGATACAAAGTAAAATAAGGTTTTTAAGATAAAATCCTTTTAAGTGAAGCATTATACGGTTTTTAAATCAACATTCATCATCTTTTATTATTTAAAACAACTAAAAGTTTTTTTAATGTATATTAAAATTTTAAAGATAAATTATTCTTCATCCATCAAATTGATAGATTAAAAATGGAGATTATCAAAAAATTTTAAAAAATTTCCAAAATCTCAAATATAAATTCCAGGTTTTAATTAAAACATTAAAGGAACTTCCTTAATATAAATTTCCATTGAAATATTATTAAATTTAAACTCTCCATTTGTAAAAAAATAATTTATATTTAAAAAATAATTTTTGTGAAAACTGTTATATATAAAAAATATTTTTCAATAAAGTTCAGCCTAAACTTAACAAGTAGTGTCTGAGTTTGAGTTGATTTATGGCCCTCCTAATATTGAAATGGGTCTCAGCTGAAAGTCACTCTCAATCCAACCCAAACACTCAAGGCAGATAAAATACGAGGAAACCGTATAATATTTGTAAGAATTTGAAGTAATTAGTTAGGGTTAGTTGGAATTGAGTGGTCAAACTCAGTTGCATATGAACCATGAAGTCACTCTCACATCCTTAATTACCACATGCATGGGCCACCACTCCTACACACCATTTAAAGACAATTCCCACCGCATTCAATTCTGCATTAATTATCTATTCATTTCTTCGTAATAATTTTGAAATTTAAAAATATTAAAATAAATAATTTAAATACTTATTAAAAATATTGACAAAAAAATATAATTGTAATAAGAGATTTTTATCAGTTTCTCTTGTTTATTTCCCTTAAATTTGTCAATTCACTCTAATATCATATTAAAAAGATTTAATTTAACTTTATTTCAAATTATGAAATATATATTAATTATATGGGTTAAATTCAAATTTCTTAAAATATAATTGTTTATTAAGTTAAAAGAAAAATAAGAGATGTATAATTTAAAGGAGAGAAAGCTGAGAGAGAGCAGCAGGCTACTGAAAACTGGCAGTTGCAAGCAGACAATTCTGAGGCATTTGTCCCCTAAAAATGAGAAACCTTTATGCCAAAAGGCCTGAAAATCTCTGCTACGCAACCCCAGCGACCCCTCCCTCTTTTATTTACATGGAAAAACCCAAATCCCCAAGTATATCTAGAGAATATATACATCCATCATTCTACATTTATCCTCCTCTTCTGACATTTCCACTCTTCTGTCACCTCTTTAATATATCCCCGCTTTTATTACTATTTTTCTTTGAAATTACCGTTTAATTTTTATTACACGTTAATTTATTGAAATCGGCCCAAGTCACGGACATAAGAGCCCACATACATGGGCCTAGGAATAAAACTGAACCACTCTATTGAAATCAAAATAAGGACAATTTTAACAGAATTTTAAGTCCAATATGAGCCATGTGCACCCACACTCACCCTCAAGGGACTTGCATGGTTATTACCTGAAACTAACAGTTCTTAATTAAGCTCTACAGTCTTCGTCCACGTTAGCTTGTATGGTCCATTAGCCGTACGAGTAACTGTTCGTTCTGTGACAAATGGTCACCATTGACCGGTGAGCTTTAAAGGTAAATGGGTTCCTATTAAATTTTCTATGATGCCTCCACTTTTGGCTGAAGGAAGGCTCATTAGCAAAAGAAGTTATGCCCTGTCCTCGGTCTTCAGTTTCACCGACAATTTATATTCACAGAGGTTGCCGTTGAGAGGCAGAATACAGGGAAAAGTTGAGAAGAAACTTCTAGCTTTCTTGCTTCATGTTACACAACTCATGCTCTAGGTGCTTAAAAGACGATGCTAAAGGAGCAAGTACTCTACAACACAAGTTCGCATCATTTTTCAAGATACTTCTCTGGAGTTCAATTTACAATTTGAACAAGATGACGTTAAATCTCTCCATCCCATAGTTCTTCAAGGGACTTGTATGGTCCATTAGCTGAAACTAGTTGTTCTTTAGGCTGTAATCTTTGTTGTGGGATTTGATTAATCTTGTCATGATCATCTTTCAGTAGTGCCCAATCAAAGATGTTCATATTCTCCTCCAGTCTTTCTTTCCTATAGCTCTTAACCACAAAACTCGTTCCTTGCTCATACAACCATCGCAGACAAACCTGCCCACATGCATAATTAAAATCAAAATTGTTTATAATTCATATAGATCACAAACATAGATAATTTGTGCACAAATGGGTGTTCTTTAAGCTTTTACTTTTCCCCTCCCCCCCTTCTCTCTTAAAATAGATACCTGAGCAACAGTCTTGCCACGAGTCTTTGCAATCTCATTTAGTACTTCATTGTCCATAACTAAACTGCTGCCCCAGCGAGTCCCCTTTGCTCCTAGAGGAGAGTAAGCAGTCACTACAATGTCATTGGCCTTGCAGAACCCTCTGAGCTTCTTCTGTTGCCAGAGAGGGCTCATCTCCACCTGTAAAACTCACCATCCATTTCTGGGTTTCAATTTAATATAGAATCCTCATATAGAGTTTTCGACACATAGTTTAAGACAAATGAAAATGAACAAAACTATAGTTTAAGACAAATGAAAATGAACAAAACTTACTTGATTTACTGCAGGAGGGATAGTAGCAAAGGCAAGTAAGTGTTCAAGCTTCTTGCAAGAGAAGTTGCTAACTCCAATGGCCTTTGTGAGGCCAAGTTGTTGGCACTCTTCCATGGCTGCCCACACAGAGTTGAAGTCCATTGGCAGAAGCTCGTCCTTAGGCATTGGGAACATTAATCTTCCTGGCTTACAACTGATGGGCCAATGGATCAAATAAAGATCTAAATACTCTAGCTGAAGAACCCTGTGCCAATTGGATTATGTAATCCAAACTGATTATCAGGACAAGGATAAGCAAATTAAAGCTGAAATTTTTTGTTTGATTTTGCATTGATCCAAACCAATTCAGTTTTAAAGGATTTATTCCTCACAACTCTCATCCCCATCAGGTCTCAGTCCTTTGTCTAATCACTAAGAATCGATTAGGATTAAAATAATAATAATAAAAAGATAGCCAATTCTGCAAGTTATGCAGCAAAATTTATAGTACTCAAGTTGCTTATATGCTAATTTACAGTAATGGAGAGGGAAAAAAAATGGTAGAATCTGTTTCTTGCCTGAGGGAATTCTTTAGAGCAGGGATAACAAGATCGCTGTGAGCATCGCAGCACCACAGCTTAGAAGTGATGAAGAGCTCGTCTCGAGAACCAATAAGGCCAAGGCTAAGAGCTTCAGCTATGGCTTCTCCGACAGCTTTTTCTGACCTGTACAGTGGAGAAGTATCAAAGTGCCTGTAGCCAACCTTGATCGCCTCCAGGACCGCCGTCTTCATTGTGGCTTCATCGAAGGGGTCCGCCGCTGTCCCCATGCCTATTACCGGCATTTCCTGGTGACCGAAGTAGGAAGCCAGTGTCATCTTCGGTTTCTTCTGTGCGTTGTCCATGCCTTGAAGAGAGAATCTTACAAGTTTTGGTGTTGGTGGATGCAGTATACCTCTCCTTTCTTTTGGCTGGGGCAGAGGAATGAGAAATTTTATATTTAAGTCCTCCAATTTGAAGTATTTTCATATTTTCCTCCGAAGTATTTGCAGTGTATCATACAGATCACCCCTCTCAGAATTTTTTTTTTGCCCTTTTAGATTTTTTTTGAATAAAAAAAAATAAATTTCATTAAGTTTCAAAAATGATCGACTCAAAAATATAATCAGAAGAGGAGAAAAAAACCTTAATTAGGTCCAGAGTATCATGACCAGGTCAAGTAAGTGCATAAACTACACCATTAGCAGACCACGAACAAAAGTTAATAAAAATAAAAATTATCTCTAAAATAAGAGATTTACAATAAAAAAACAAGACTTTTATAAAATGATGACAAATTCTAATAATTAAAATCAGTTATAGTTCGAATTAAAAGTTGAGCGTCTAACTCCACAATAACCGAGAACCAACCACCATCCTTAAGTCAGTTTAAAATTTCCCTAAAAGTCATGATTTCACCGTAGAATTATTAAAATTATCAAAAATTCGTTATTGACGTAATGCAATAAACTCACAATTCTATCCCTTTAAGACACAACCCACTCCTATAGCCTAATGTAGAAATAATGCAGCATCAACATTTAGCTTAAAACTTCCAATAGATGGCTTTTTCCATTGAACGCAAACCAGAGCATTAACAACCAACTCCCTGCAACTTTTAGCCGCCTCTCAATCTTGAAGAATAGACTTTGCACACCTAATCACAACATGAGGTGGACAACTTTTCTACTTCCATACCACAGCGTTTCTATTCTTCCATAAAGCCCAAACTACCATAACTACCATGTGTAAAGTAGAAACATAAACTGAATTGCATACCCGAACAAATCAATCACTAAACGATTGCATGTGGGGGAAGAGCCAACTAGATTCAGTCATCATCCAATAATCACGAGCAAAAGGACAAGTAATTAGAGCATATATTATCGTTTCACTTTGACTAGAGCAAACAGGACAAGACTCACTGACTTGAACATTCCTACGAATTAAATTAACCAAGCATGGAATAACATTACAGCAAGCTCGCCATACCAGATTTAAAACCTTCGGTGGAGCCCGAATATGCCAGAGTTTCTTCCACATTGATCTAACCGCAACTGAGCAACTCAAGTGAGTAGTCTGTGTCAAGAATCTATAAGCACTTCGAACCGAATATAATCCACGTTTCTCAAATTTCCATACCCAATTATCTGCTTGCCCAGTGATACTCAAAAGGATAGACAATATATTATGAGCATCAACCTAATTAAATATAGACAGAATCAAATCCTTTTTCAGCATCTCTGTTGAATAAGATTAGAAACTAAAAACACATCACAATCTGTCTGTTGAGGAGTAGAAACCTTACCATTCAAATTTAATGGCACCCATGGATCCTCCCAAATCGAAATGCTTCTACTATGTCCAACTCTTTTAAGAGAACCTGACGCAATCAACTTCTTAATCTCCCACAAACTTCTCCACAAGTAGCTTGGATTACTCTCAATCTCCGAATCTAAAAAAGAGCCAAACGGAAAATACTTGGCCTTGAGAGTTCTTGCCACCAATGAATTATCTCTAGTGAAAATTGCCCATGTGTACTTCCCTAACATAAATAAATTGAACTCATGCAATTTCTTAAATCCCAACCCACCATCAAACTTCGATTTCGCCATCCGTTCCCAGCTTACCTAATGCATACCTCGTTTGTGAGAGCTCCCTCTTTCCCACCAAAATCGAGCCATAAGTCGCAGCAATTCATAACAAATTGTTTGCGGCACCAAAAATAAATTCATAGCATACGTTGGAAGTGTCTGGAGAATAGTTTTTAACATCACTTCTTTTCCCACCCTAGATAGACATCTTTGCTTCCAAGAGTTGAGTTTCTGCCATATTCTATCCTTCATAAACTGAAACAACTCACGCTTATTAATCCCTATTCGCGTTAGCAAATCCAAATATGCCCCCAAGTCTTTTTGCTCCATCACCTCCAATATAGAACATACATCATGTTGCATATCAAGAGGTGTATTACGTGAGAAGCACAAAGAAGACTTGGAATAATTGATTAATTGTCCCAACGCCTCAACATACCCATCCATAATCTCCTTCACCACACGTGCCTCTTTGCTACTTGCTTGGAAAGTAACTAAACTGTCATCTGTGAAAAATAAATGTGAAATAATAGGAGCTCTTCTCATAATAGACCATCCTGTAATCAAATCATGATTTACCTTAGCTGAAATCATACGAGACAACCTTCAACACAAAGAATAAAAAGGTAAAGCGAGATCAGATCTCCTTGCCCTAACCCTCTGGATGGAACTATAGGACCCAACAACAAACTCCCAAATAGGACCGAATATTTCACAGTAGAAATACAGTGCATAACTAGATTAATCCAGTTTCGGTTAAAACCCAAACTTTGAAGCATTGTTTGGACAAATCGCCATTCTATCCTATCATAAGCCTTACTAATGTCCATTTTCAACGCAGCAAAATAATCCTTACATCTCCTTTTATTATTGAAATAATTCATTATTTCAAAGGCTATAATGTTGTTATCCTGAATACTTCTGCCAGGAATGAAAACATTTTGTGTTAGAGAGACAATAATATCCAGCATAACCTTCAACCTATTCACTATTATTTTGCTCATAATCTTGTAAATAACGTTACATAATGCAATAGGCTTTATGTCACTTATTACCTGAGGTTTTTGCTTCTTTGGTATGAGAACCAAAACTATTTCATTCCAAGAGGTAGGAATAGACCCCTCCTGCAGATACTTAATGCACACTTTAGATACTTCAGGACCCACAATCTCCTAGTGACTTTGAAAAAATCCAGGATTAAACCATCAATGCCTAGAGTTTTATCAGGTTTCATGGTAAACAATGCAGCCTTCACTTCCTCCATTGAATAAGACTCCATCAGCTTCTGATTCATCTCCTCCGTAACACATGCAGTAACGTGTTCAAGGGTAGGCTCCATATTGCCCATGCGTGATGTAAAAATGTCTTTAAAGTAGCCAACCATTAAATCTTCCAAGCCCGACCCTCTCAAACACCAGACTCCCTCCGAATTCTGAAGCCTAAGCACATTATTTTTTCGCTTCCTGTCTGTAGCCATAGCATGGAAAAAACGTGTATTAGCATCCCCTTTCCGAAGCCAAAAATCTTTCGCCCTCTGCTTCCACTGAACCTCACGGTCATGTAGCAGTTGAAATAACTTTCGATATGCTTCATGAATAGCATTACGATCCTGCCCCAAATGAGAGCTATGTCGTACTTTAATTATATTCTAGCACTCTTCCAACTCCTTCCTATATATCTCCTTCAGATCTATATCCCAGTGATACAAAGCCGACCTGCAAACCTTCAACCAATCCTCCAAATTCATTATCACCCCAGAATTCCAATTGTTCAGAACAATTTCCTTACATTGTGGAAAACGAAGTCAATAATTCTCAAACTTGAATCTCCTAACGTGATCGCGAGTGACCATAGAGCGAACATCCAGAAAGATTGGCAAGTGATCAAAAGTAGTGATATCTAATGTATATGCCTGAGCATAAAGGAATTTATACCTCCAACCGTTAGATACTAAAACCCTATCTAATTTCTCCTCAATCCAATGATCAGAATCCTTACCATGCTCCCACGTAAAAGGATATCCTCCCATAGGAAAATCAGTCAAACCTGCATCACAAATAGCCTCACGAAAACCTTGAATGAAAGCACGTGGTTGTGGCCTCCCTCCTCTCTTCTCGTGGATAGCAAGTAAGTCATTAAAATCACCGAGACAAACCCAAGGTAAGGGGCTACAATCCCTTAAGTTACGAAGGAGATTCCAAGTTTCATTTCGTCTCAAGTGATTAGGCTGACCATAAAAACCAGTAAGCCTCCAAGAACCAATACCGTCAATAGAAATTTCAACATCAATGCAATGTGAAAATAAATTCAAAACAGAAATATGAGAGACTGAGCGCCAGAGTAATGCCAAGCCCCCATTATACCCTATACAATCAACAGCTACAAAGTCATCATAATCCAAACAAGTCTTTATTTTAGAAATTTTAGAAGACAAACAAAAAGTTTCTATTAAAAAAATAAAAGTTGGTCTTCTATCTCTCATATAGAATTCCAACAACTGTAGTGCCCATGGATTGCCCAATCCACGGCAGTTCTAACTAAGTGTACTTATTTCTTCCGGTGGGTCTAATTAACAAGACCGGCTGATGAAGTTTTTGTCATCTCCTCTGTCATCTCATCAAAAACAATATCATCATTTATGCGAGCACTCGTAGCGAACAACGTTTGAAAAAAAAAAATTAAGAAAACGGCTGAAAAAATCCTTTAAAAAATAGGATAAAAAACTTCTCAGATAGCGAGAAGACAAATTCCATTTTTTCAAATCAAGAGTTTGACTACCTTTTAGATATTAATATTTGATCGTATGGTTGAATTTATATGGTATCATCTCTTGCCAATAAATCTCCAAGGTCAACAAATTATATAAATATTATTATGTATAACTTATTTTTATATGGTATCATGAAGTCAGCAGCTCAAAAGTCTCCTTCACCATCCTCCTTGTTCCTTCTGGCCTGTAAAATTCTTCAAGGAACCATGCATACCGGTAGCTCCGATACACCGGAGGATGTTTCTCATCGATTAAATCCTCGATTGGACCATTCACAGTGTCCTTTCCCGGCACATAAAATGTCGCCAACGATATTCTTCGGTGTACCTTGTTAGTCACAGCCCTGTGGTGTACGCTTTTGTATCTCCCATTGCTCAATACCTACATGATAAAAAGAAAAACTAAGAAATGAAATATACCCATTTGGGCCACTGGTGCTTGTACACCAGAAAGATACAATGCTACCTGAATATGATCACCCAGATTGATGACAAATGAATTAGGAATGGGATCAACGGCCACCCATTTCCCATCTTTGATGACCTGAAGGCCAGTCACTCCTTCTGATTGTCTGACTATGGTGAGTGCATTAAGATCAGTGTGAACAGCCAGCCCCAAGGTCATCTCTGGGTCTGGACATGGTGGATAGAAATTTGATTGTGCTCTTAGAATGGGATTTTCACCTAATTTCTTCTTTAAGCAATCTTTCTCTAGGCCTAGCCCTTGAGACATCAACCTCAAAAGCTTGGTCATTAGTTCATTCATCTACATTCCATATTCAGCAAAAACCTCCCTGCAACAATCAAATTATTTAGCTAAATTCTATGCTACTTTTGATATTGCTGAAACTGAAAAGGATAAGAAGAAGAAGAAGTACCTGTATTGGGGAGGATTTTCTGGCAAAAGATGGGCTACATCATCTAGAGGATGCAGAGGATGCGAGAAGGTTTCACTCCACATTGAAACTTTGTCCTCTTGCCCATCAACTTTAAGATTGTAGTTGAAGAGCTTGATCTGCTTAGTGTGATCTGTGGTAAAGAACTTTGCCCTCTCTTGAGGTGGCAATTCAAAGAATTCAGAAATGGTTTTCAACATTCTCTCACATAATTCTTGAGAGACTCCATGGTTGATGATCTGAAAGAACCCATATTCCTCACATGCCCTTGATACTTGTTGAATCAACTGGGACAACTCCTGATTAAGGTCAATGACTGGAATTGAGGCCACAGTATACCTGGGAAAGATATGGCCTTTTGTTTTCTGGGAGAATGAAACTAGAAGAAAGTGAAAGAGGAGAGGGACCATTGGCCAACTGAAAGGATCCCATCTCTGTAGAGAATGTGTGGCTTCCTTTGAATGCAAAAGTGTAAATTATAGTGCAGAAAGAAAGGTGGTGTATATAAAGGCAGGACAGAGGAGGTATACCCCTCATTGTGCTCAACAACATAATATATTGCAATGATAGAAATAATACCTAAAATATTAAATAACTATTCCACCTAAGTTACTTTGACAATTAGGCAGAGATCATGTGATCCTATGCATATCCAACGGTCTTCCTTCAGAATTGGCTGAAGCAACCAAGCATTAAGGCCTCGTTTGGTTCAAAATGACATATTTAGAGGAAAGTTAATTTTCTGAAAAATAAATTTTAAAAAAGTTATTTCTAGAAAGTATAATTTGAATGTATTTAGTTAGTGTATTAAATTTTCAAAAAGTAAATGGAGTATGACTATAAAAATGACATCAATATCCTTACTCTAAAAATATAATATTCAATTTAATAGAAAAAAATTATATATTAACTAAATACTCCAATTTTGAAAAGTATTTCTCAATTCACATAATAACGATATACAACTTTTTTTATGATAATAATTATTTTTTTTATTTGAATGAATATATAACTTAAATAAAATTATATTATGACTCTACAAACATAACCTTCAATTTTTTATTAGTTTTCAGCTGAATTCTTAATAATAAAAAAAATTAAAAGGTAAAATAAAATCATACCAACCAAACAAGTCAAGATTTTATACTTCCCGAAAAGTTAAACTTCCTTACTAAATTACCTCCAACTAAACATAATATAAGTTTAAGTCCCAACCAAACATAACCTCAATTTAGGTTTTATTTAGTTGGAGTAACATAACTTTTCTAAGAAGTGCTAAAATTTTATTTGTTTCTTACTACAATTCAAAGAAGTAGGTTACTTCCTAACCCAGTTCAACGGTGAACTTTTCAAAGAAATAACCATTTAAAACCAAAATGGCCTTAGCCTGTCTGTAATACCCGGCTCGAGTCCGGCCTCGGAATTCCTGTCGTCTGGTGGAATCTCGGGTGTCGGAACCCTCGAGAAGGGTAAGACATATGTTTTCAGGTGTGTTTTACAGAGGTTTTGAATGTTTTTCCATGTGAAAGGAAATGAGTTTTGAAAGAAAAGCAATAAGGGAAAATGCAAAGGTTCGGCCGCCGAAGGTCACTTTCGGCCGTCGAACATTGCATGGTTTCGGATTCACGTTCGGCTGCCGAAGGTGGTCTGGCCAGCCACCTATTTAAAGGCCAAAGGTCGGTGGAAGGAGGATATTTCTCCTCCACTTGCAGCCAGAGGTGAGTTCCAGCCTCTCCCAAGTTGACTTTCATGTTTTCCATGTTTTTCACCAAATCTTTCAAGAGTTTTAAGAGTTGTGGTGTGTTTTGAAGGTTTTGAGCAAAAATAGCAAGTTTGGAAGTTTGGAGTTTTGGAAGAGGTTTTCTTCATATCTCCACGATAGGATCACTCATCCTAAAGTTCTTAAGGAGGTAAAGGTGGATCCTGAACTTCTTTGGTGATTTTTCAAGGTTTTATGAAAGGGTGAGGGGTAGTATGCATGATTAGGTTTAGGTGAGGTTTTTTGGTGGTCTTTGATGTTCAAGCATGTTTAAGTGTTATGTGCTATGTTTGTTTGGGGTTTTAGGATAGTTTGAGACCCCTTTGTGCATATATATGTGTATGTGCTAGTTGGGAGTAATTGATATTCATGTTGTAGGTTTTTGGGCAAAGTTTGCATGAAACAGAGCAGGGTTCTGCCCATCGGGCAAAACCAGGTTCGGCCGCCGAAGGAAGGTTCGGCCGCCGAACCCCTTGTGGAGGCAGTTTCGGCTGCCAAAACTTGCCCCCGAAGCTTGGGACTTTCGTCTCTGGAGGCAAGGTTCAGTCGCCGAAAGTGCCGCCGAAGGTTGAGTTTCGTCTCTGGACGAGACTTTCGGCTGCCGAAGGTGCCGCTGAACATGCATGAGTTTCGTCTCTGGAGAGGGGTTTCGGCCGCCGAACCTGCCGCCGAAAGTGCCCTGTCCAGCTTTCTTTTGCATGTTTTATGTGATTGTTTGGGGATCGTTGAGAGGGTTTTTGGGGAATTTCTTAGAGATGGTCTTGAGTTAGTTTGGTCCCTCATTTGTGTAGGAACGGACCAGAGGAATCAGGGAAGTCAGCAGTGAGCACGGTTTCAGAACCTGCAGAGTTAGTACAGAGTCAGCAAGAGGTGAGTGGAACTTTTCTTTTCAGACTTAAACTGCTTTGAGCATATATCATGCATCATAATGAGTCTAGTAGGATGATTGCATTAGTTTCACGAATATGATGCATTGCATAATACGATGCGTATGAGGCTGTGGATAGACCAAGGCGACTCCAATAGCCCAAACTCTGTTATAAGACCTGGCCGGGCCAGGCAGCCATCTGTAGGTAAGACCTGATTAGATCAGGCAGCAGAGATAGTAAGACCTGGCTGGACCAGGCAGGCAGAGTGTAAGACCTGGCCGGGCCAGGCAGACGGAGGTTGTAAGACCTGGCTAGGTCAGGCATCCTTGAGTGGGATTGTTGGTGGTCATGTCTGATCCCTGAGATGATGTGATGTAGTGCATTCCATGAGATCATGTTTTCAACTCATGTTTTATCGTTCTGCTCATTGGGCTTGTATAGCTCATTCCTCTCCCCTATCCCCCAGATTTGCAGGTTCAGAGTCCAGAGGGAGTCCAGCAGGGTTTGGAAGAAGAAAAGTGATGTAATAGCTAGTATGGACATGAAATTGTATAAAGAGATAGTGTACCGTGTATAGACTTGTGCTTGACTTAGAGAGTTGTAATCCCTTGTTGTATATACATGGTCAGTTTCTGTATGTATGTTTCCTTTATTGATGATGTCTATGAGAAAACCAGGCTAACACTATGAGTTGATAGACCAGATATAGTGCATGCACAGGTTAAGCCCTGGAGGAAAGACAAGTTTTACTGGTTTAACAGAAAATGTATGCTCATGTATGGGATTTCACAGGTACACAGACAGTATAGCAGGCTTACTACGGGTCCCGGCGATCTTAAGTCGATCTGGATCCTAGTGCCGGTAGCAGTTCGGTTTTCAGGCTGTTACAGATTGGTATCAGAGCCCTAGGTTCACATGGTCGGACCTATAGAGCTAGAGTTGGTGGGTCAAGCACAATAGGAAAACATGTCCACGAGGATAGGATGTTAGTCCTGTCTATATGATGATGTGCAATGTCCTGCTGCATGTGTTGTTTTCCTCTATGTGTTGCTTATGTGCTCTGTTATGTGTTGTTTCCAGAGAGAGGTAAGATGCGAGGAACTCGTCGATCCGCGAGATTGAATGGAGTCCCACCTGAGAGTGAGGGTACAGCTGCTCGTCCTCCTGCATTGCCAAGGGCAAGGACTCATAGGTCAAGCAGGGAGGGAACGTCAAGAGACCCTCGAAGGTCTTCTGACGAAAGCAGAAGAGGAATAGGCAGAGGGGGAAGATCAGAAGAAGAGAGAGTTTCTGTGGAGGAAGCTCAGAGTAGAGATGTAAGTATGGGTATAGGAAGGTCAGAAGAAGGTATGGGGGAGTCCCAGGGAGGCGCACAGGCCTCGGGGTTTGGCTATCCACCTTTTCCACAGGGCCCAGGGTATCTGATGGGAGGCACGTCGGATTACTCCAGCTTTGCCCCATATCCACCCTACATGCCCTATATGCCCTATCCTTCCTTTTATCCACGATATCATATGTATCCACCCCCACCTTTTTATCCCAGTTCAGCATCGCCTGAAGCCAGAGAACCAGTACCTCCACCACCACCACCTGAACCAGTAGCCCCTGTTGTTGAAGCACAACCCAGTTCTTCAGGGGGAAGTAAGGTGAAGATGACTGAGTACTTAAAGTTGGATGCTCCTAAATTCAATACGGGAGATGATCTCTTTGAGTATCTCAGTGCAGTGAGAATGATAACAAGTGAGTTGGGAGCAGATGAGAGCAGGGCCATTGAGATGGCAGGGTTCACTTTAAAATGCAAGAAAGCCAGAGAATGGTTCAAGAACTATGTGGACCCCAGAATAGACAGTATGACATGGGAAGAGTTTGCCAACGAATTTGCTGGGTGGGCTTTCCCTGACAGTTCGAGGGAGCTAAAGGTTGTGGAGTTTGAGCAGTTGAGACAGACGGAGGAGATGAGCGTTGATGAGTATACAGATAAGTTCCTGGAATTGTTACCATACGTGGGTCAGGCGTATGATACGGATCAGAAGAAGGCAAAGAGATATGCCACAAGGCTTCATCCCAGGTATTTCTCTTTGATTCTTCATGCGGAGAAGGAGAGTTTCCACTCCATTGTGGATGCTGCTAGAAAGATGGAGGCCAGTGCCATCAGTCAGGGAGTAGTCAAGCAAGCAAAGGCACAGGCTTCTGGTACGGCAAGTGCGAGCAAAAAGAGATGGGATAAATTCAGAGGAAAGAGAGGCAAGTTTTGGAGCAGGATTAAGACGGGTCTGGGCATGAGTAGCGGCTCTAGCTCTGGCACAGATCTTCCAGTTTGTAATAGGTGTGGGAAACCGTACAGTGGAGCTTGTATGTTGGGATCTACAGCCTGCTATAGATGTGGGCAGGAGGGACATTATGCACGGGAATGTCCTCAGGCGACTTTGGTTGCACCATCCCAGCAGATGACCTCAGGTAGTGTTGTACAGTCAGCAGCTTCAGTCCGTCCACCAAGCAGTGGCAGAGGTAGAGGAAGAGGGGCAGCCTCTTCATCAGGGATGGGTTCCCGAGGTGCAGGTCCGTCAGCTCCAGCACGGATTTTCACCATGACGCAACAGGAGGCAGACACTTCGAACACAGTGGTGTCAGGTAATCTCATCATTGGGTGTTCAGAGGTGTATGCTTTGATGGACCCCGGTGCTTCTCACTCTTTCATTTCTTCTAGAGCCGCAGAGAGATTGGGGTTGATTGTATCCGAGTTAGCGTGTCCTCTCTGGGTCAGTGGACCTAGATGTGACCCATCATTGGCAGAGTCAGTCTGTCAGTTCAGTCCAGTGTTTATAGAGGATAGATGCCTTCCAGCTGACCTTGTGGTTCTAGAGTTGACAGATTTTGATGTCATTCTAGGGATGGATTGGTTATCTACCTATAGTGCTACCTTGCACTGCAGGGACAAGGTAGTGAGTCTCAGAGACCAGGATGGGTCAGAGTGTGCCTTTAGAGGAGACAGGAGAGGGACACCTAGGGGTTTGATATCAGCCCTCCAGGCTCATAGGATGTTGAGGAAGGGTTGTCAGGGGTTCCTAGCTTATGTGAGAGAGCTAGACAGTCAGGTTAGGGAACCATCCTCAGTACCAGTTGTTAGAGACTTCCCAGATGTGTTTCCTGAAGAGCTTCCAAGACTACCACCTGATAGGGAAATAGAGTTCGAGATAGAGTTGATGCCCAGTGCCAGACCGATCTCTATTCCTCCCTACAGGATGGCACCAGCAGAGTTGAGAGAGTTGAAAGAGCAGTTACAGGATTTGGTAGCTAAGGGTTTCATCCGTCTGAGTACCTCACCCTGGGGTGCTCCAGTATTATTTGTCAGAAAGAAGGATGGACCTCTGAGACTTTGTGTCGACTACAGACAGTTGAACAAAGTTACTATCAAAAACAAGTATCCTTTATCCAGGATCGATGATCTATTCGACCAACTGTCAGGAGCAGGTTGTTTTTCGAAGATAGATCTGAGATCCGGATACCACTAGTTAAAGATCAGGGAAGGAGATGTTTCCAAGACTGCTTTCCGAACCAGATATGGGCATTATGAGTTCCTAGTGATGCCGTTCGGGTTGACTAATGCCCCTGCAGCATTCATGGATCTCATGAACAGGGTTTTCCGGGAGTACTTGGATCGTTTTGTGATCGTCTTTATAGATGATATCTTGGTGTACTCCAGGAATGCGGAGGAGCATGCCCAGCATCTGAGACTAGTTTTGCAAACCTTGCGAGAGCATGGCTTGTATGCCAAGTTCTCCAAGTGTGAGTTCTGGCTAGGGAGCATTGCCTTTTTGGGACATGTCGTATCAGAGGAAGGAATAGCAGTAGATCCTAAGAAGGAAGAGGCAGTAGCCAATTGGCCTATACCCACGACAGTGACAGAGATCAAGAGTTTTCTGGGTTTGGCAGGCTATTATCGGAGGTTCGTTCAGGACTTTTCGAAGATAGTTGCTCCTATGACCAGACTGACCAGGAAGAATCAGAAGTTCATATGGTCAGAGGATTGTGATGAGAGTTTTGAAGAGTTAAAGAGACGGTTAACTTCAGCACCGGTGTTAGCTCTGCCGAACAGTGATGATGAGTTCACAGTGTTCTGGGATGCATCCCGAGTGGGATTAGGTTGTGTGTTAATGCAGAATGACAAAGTGATAGCGTATGCTTCTAGACAGCTTAAGAAGCACGAGCTGAACTATCCGACACACGATCTGGAGATGGCCGCTGTTATCTTTGCACTTAAGATGTGGAGGCATTACCTCTATGGGGTAAAGTGTGAGATCTATACGGATCATAAGAGCCTGCAGCACATCTTGAGTCAGAGAGAGTTAAACTTGAGGCAGAGACGGTGGGTCGAATTGCTCAGTGATTACGATTATAAGATCCAATATCATCCGGGTAAGGCTAATGTTGTAGCTGATGCCTTAAGCCGGAAGTCACTTGGCAGTTTATCCCACATTGCAATAGAGAGAAGACCGGTGGTGAAGGACTTTTACAGACTCATGGATGAAGGGCTTCAGTTGCAGTTATCTGGTACAGGTGCTTTGATTGCACAGATGAGAATTACACCAGTGTTTCTAGAGCAAGTGGCTCTGAAACAGCACGAAGATCCTGAGTTAGTAAAAATTGCCAGGACTGTTCAGTCTGGCAATAGTGCAGCGTTCAGATTTGGCAGTGAGGGGATTCTTCGTCATGGGAAGAGATTATGTGTACCAGATGATAGCAGTTTAAAGGAAGACATTATGAGGGAAGCTCATAATGCAAGGTATAGCGTTCACCCTGGAGCCACCAAGATGTATCAAGATCTGAGAAGGGTGTATTGGTGGCCAGCAATGAAGAGGGAAGTGGCACAGTTTGTGTCAGCTTGCGAGACATGTCAAAGGGTGAAGCTAGAACACCAGAAGCCGACTGGAATGCTTAACCCACTGCCGATTCTAGAGTGGAAATGGGAGAACATAGCTATGGATTTTGTAGTGGGGTTACCGGCGACGTCCAACAGACTAGACTCCATATGGGTGATTGTGGATAGACTCACTAAATCTGCCCACTTCATTCCAGTCAGGAGTAACTATTCTGTGGACAAGCTAGCGCAGGTGTATGTGAATGAGATAGTCAAGCTGCATGGAGTTCCAGTGTCGATTGTATCAGATAGAGGACCTCAGTTCACCTCCAGATTTTGGCGGAGTCTGCAAGCTGCTATGGGTACAAGATTGGATTTCAGCACTGCTTTCCATCCACAGACAGACGGTCAGTCAGAGAGGACCATCCAAACCATAGAAGATATGCTGCGAATGTGTGTGTTAGACTTTGGCGGTTCTTGGAGGCAGCATCTACCTCTGGTGGAGTTTGCCTACAACAACAACCATCATGCTAGCATAGGGATGGCCCCTTATGAAGCTTTGTATGGGAGGAAGTGCAGAACACCTATTTGCTGGGAAGAAGTAGGAGAGAAGGCTCTTGCAGGGCCAGAGTTAGTTGAGATTACCAGCAAGTTAGTGCCTATCATCAGAGAGAGGATCAGAACAGCTGTAAGCAGACAGAAAAGTGACTCGCGGTTGTCGAAGCCGGTCAAAAATAACCTTTCTGGTTATCAACAATTTTACAACTGCAGATAGTGGTGAAAGGATCGAATCCACAGAGAATTGATTACCTATTTATTTTTCTTAACAAGACCAATAAAATAAACTGAAACAATAATAAATTAAAGATGAGATAAAAGACTGAAAGTGAGATCAAATGAGATAAACTGGAAGCAGAATAAAAATAAATTGCAATAAAAGTAAAATGGGGGGGGTTTGAGATTGATTACAGTAACTAATAATGAGAGTAATAATAGAAAGCAAATAATTAAAATAAAAGAGTAAATCAATATGAGAAAAGCCTAGTTGAAGATATGGATCCACTTTGGTTGTTTGGGTTGATCATTGAAACTTAAATTATCTTGATTGGTTCAATAGATTAGTTATGGGGGTGGAAGACGCTTCTCACCACCATGTCTCTCCTTATGATTAAATTAATTAGGGAACGTCCTCTAATTAATTACTAATTAACAAATTGCCAAGGAACGTCCTTGGGCCATAGGCATCAAAACAATTGTCAATTGCATAAAGAAATAGAGAGATCCAATCCTAGCTACCCAAACGTATGGAGATAACGCTAGATCATGCAATTTTCTTGGGTTTTATCCCAAGTGTTCTAAGGTCAGAATATTTCCAGTAATTACGGACTAAAAATAATCCCAACTAACAATCAATTAACTTTGCAATTAAAATCAAATGGCCAATTTGATCAAAACAACAAAGTAATCATGTAATTAAAGCATCAATTGCATAAAATATTGAACAAAACCAAAGACAATAATTTATGTTCAGATCTCACAACCCATTAAACAACCTTAGTTTCAACCAATCCTCAACTAGAATTAAAAGATTTCAGCCTCTCATGGCTGAAACAAAACTAAAAATAAAAGAAAAGAAGAAAGGTAGAAGAAGAGATGTGAATTTCGTAGGTGTCTCCCAAGGGGAGTTTAAAGACCATGTAGAGGCTTCCTATGTGGCTTTTTATAGTTGAAAAGTGTTGCCCTAGATCATACTTATTGCCCAAGAGGTATTTTCTGCCCAAGATGTGTCTGAAAAGGAAAGAATCGCGCTTTTCGGCTTCAGAAGGAAGGCTGCGCGAAAATGCACTGCGGGAGGAAGTTGGTGCGCGCGGTTTGGTCTCAGAAAGGGAAGGAGGCGCAGATTATGCTTCCTAAATAAGTTTAGATGCTGATCTTACTTCCTAATTAGTGTAGAGGCTGCCCAAGGTGCTGCCCATGTGCAACTTGCTGCCCAAGTTGTTGCAGAAAAGGAAGGTGGCGCGCAGATGGCTCTCAGAAGAGGAAAGCGTGCAGATTGTTTCTGAATAGGAAGGATGCACGAATTTTGATCTTCAAAGGGGAAGATATGCTTGTCCATACATTCCTTTTTAGGTGGAGCCTCTTTTGAAATTTGAATATTGAATGCAGAAGAGGAAGAGCATCTCTTTGAGATCTTGCTGCCTAAATAGGAAGATATGACTGCTGCAGTGTGTGCACATCTTTGAACAAGGAAAGAAAGATCTGCGATTTGAATTTCAAATGATCTTCTGACTGAGCTTTCCTTGTTTGCTTTTGCTTCTGCACTTTCCTCATTTGAAAACTTTCCTTTTCTGAAAACTTTCCTTTTTTGGCACTTTCCATATTTGGCACTTTTTAGCAGTTTTAAGAGCATTTTCTCCAGATTGTCTCTTTACACCTAATATCTGCAAAACATAATTAAAACCACAAAATTAAGTAGAAAAGATGTAAATAAACATCAAGAACATAATGATAAAATGGACTAAAATATGCTCTATCAAATACCCCCACACCTAGCTTTTTGCTTGTCCTCAAGCAAATAAACATAGTCAAACAAGCTTTCTTTGCTACTTGATCCTTATTTCCACTTAAGCTCTTACTCTAGACTCCTATTTTGAATCATTGCAGTGAAGAATATATGCATGAAGATTACTCACCTTCTTTCCTTGTTTCCCTTTACTTACCATGGCTAGGATCTATTTTCCTCAAGAGAGACCATACATGCACATTTATTTGTTCAGATAAGACTTTTTCTAGCTTTCAGAGTGACTTGCCCTTACCTTGAAGTACTTTATTCAGACTTTTGTACTTTAGATCTTGCTTGAAAAAGTCACCAACCTTTTTACGTGAAGGTACATATTTGTGATACCCACCCCCAGTTACTCAGTTGGTCACCTTTCCAAGTGGCTACTAGCTCTGTTCATAGTCTTTTGACCATTGGAACAATCTTAGATTTGTGCTTTTGAGGTCTTTGCCTTTGCTGAATTTTCTTTCTCTCAATAATTTGGGCAAATCAACACCAATTGCTAAATCAAGTCACATTAAGTTCATTCACACAATTTTTTAATTTATTCTCATCAATTGAGGGTCATCAATATATTTTTCACCATGGCAAGCTCAAAGATTCAATTCAAAAGGTAATTCTCAAACATGAATATAACTCACTGCAATTGATTCAACATAAGTTTAAAGAGTCATCACATCAATGGGGTCATGGAAAGAAAAGCTCATCCAACATAGTTTATGAGATTGAGTAAAGCATCTCAAAAACGGAAAAAAAAAATAAATAAATAAATAAAAAACTGTGGCTATCTGTGTGTGTTATTGAAAGCAAAACGAAAAATTGAAAAAAATCACACTGAAAATGAAAATAAAAATTCAAACTGAAAATTAAAGCAAAAATTAAAAAATTCAGAATTATGCACCCCCACACCTAAATCATGCATTGTCCTCAATGTGTAAGAAACATAAAAGAACAAAGGAAACTGAGTACTCCCCTGGGTGTGGTGTGCATGGTGCGATCCACTTGATCAAGGCTCAAGTAATTGGGGAAGAGAAAAGAGTCCCAACTGCATTGAGCAAAAAGTGTAGCACTCCTTTTGATTGGGTCATTGCCCATCCTAATTTTTCCATGTACTCATGAAGTAACATGATTAGCTTCTCCTCTTTCAGATGAGGTGTGCCTCTAGCCTTTATGTTTGCATTTTTGAGCACTTCCAACTTCAATTGATATTTCTCCATGGGTGGCTGCAATTTGGCATTAAGTTCAGGCAAAACAAATTCTACCTTATCTGGAGGTTTGGGCAGGCATTGATCTGCATGCTCCTTTGGTTTGGGCCATTGGACTACCATTTGTTCCTCCTGGGCATGGACTGTTTGCATTGGAAGGATGAAAGGAGTTTCAGTTTCCTCCTTCTGCATAGGACCTAACTGAGGTGGAAGACTGATTTGTGTTGGAAGCTGAAAGGACGCGCCTGAGATGATTGCAAGTACTCCTTCTTGCACAAGATTGATCTGCGGTCCAAGCTGAGGTGGTTCAGTTGGAGTTCCTTCTGACTGCGCAAGATTGATCTGAAGAGGTGTGATTGGCTCTCCTTTGTTCTGTGCGTGTTCGCAGTCCACCTGTTGGATGTAATAGTTAGTTTCTTTCAGTTCTGGCTCTTTTTGGCTCTCTTCCCTGCAAGGATCATCATTTAGTATATCATCTTTTATATCAAAAACATCTTTGTTTAAACAATCAATGATATCTAAACTATCAACAGGTTCTGTTTGATCAGTTGGTTTGGACAAACAGTATTCTGGTTGTGCCTCTTCAGTAGCTTGTTCTTGTACTTGCCAACTTTCATCATTTATCTCATCAGCTTGAAGCTCTTCCTCTTTTCTTACCATGTCTGCATCTTCCCATCGTTCCATCCACTGTTGGATGTTTTGCATCCTTTGTTGGACGCTTTGCAAAGAAATTGTAAATGTCTCCATCATCTCCTTAAGTTGTTGGTCATAACTTGGAGGTTCTGGTTGGGCTTGATATTCTTGATAATCCTGGTAGTAGTTAGCCTCAGCATAGCCATAGTTTGGTTGGTCTCCCCAGTATGGATTGTATGTGTCAGGGTAGGGATCATGCCTTGGCTGTTCATAGTATCTTCCAAACGCATGTGCTTGTTGGTCATCCTCATAAAGTGTAGGGCATTCAGAAGCTAGATGTCCCACATATGCACATATCCTACATGGCTGAGATAGCTCAAGTCGTCGAGCCCGTAGTTCTAAGACGTAGGTTTTCACACTTGAGGCTAGGTTAGGAATTTGAGAAGAAAGATTAGATGTACTTACCTCATCCATGATTCAGATCTGCGATGGAAGCTTTTTGTGCTCAATTTTTTTTTTTTTTTTTTTGGAATCTTAAGGAAGAATGTCCTTGAGTGCAAATTTGGCCCTAAAAGAAAAGTAAACAAGTTAGATCAACTCCCCGGCAACGGCGCCAATTTTTGACTCGCGGTTGTCGAAGCCGGTCAAAAATAACCTTTCTGGTTATCAACAATTTTACAACTGCAGATAGTGGTGAAAGGATCGAATCCACAGAGAATTGATTACCTATTTATTTTTCTTAACAAGACCAATAAAATAAACTGAAACAATAATAAATTAAAGATGAGATAAAAGACTGAAAGTGGGATCAAATGAGATAAACTGGAAGCAGAATAAAAATAAATTGCAATAAAAGTAAAATGGGGGGGGTTTGAGATTGATTGCAGTAACTAATAATGAGAGTAATAATAGAAAGCAAATAATTAAAATAAAAGAGTAAATCAATATGAGAAAAGCCTAGTTGAAGATATGGATCCACTTTGGTTGTTTGGGTTGATCATTGAAACTTAAATTATCTTGATTGGTTCAATAGATTAGTTATGGGGGTGGAAGACGCTTCTCACCACCATGTCTCTCCTTATGATTAAATTAATTAGGGAACGTCCTCTAATTAATTACTAATTAACAAATTGCCAAGGAACGTCCTTGGGCCATAGGCATCAAAACAATTGTCAATTGCATAAAGAAATAGAGAGATCCAATCCTAGCTACCCAAACGTATGGAGATAACGCTAGATCATGCAATTTTCTTGGGTTTTATCCCAAGTGTTCTAAGGTCAGAATATTTCCAGCAATTACGGACTAAAAATAATCCCAACTAACAATCAATTAACTTTGCAATTAAAATCAAATGGCCAATTTGATCAAAACAACAAAGTAATCATGTAATTAAAGCATCAATTGCATAAAATATTGAACAAAACCAAAGACAATAATTTATGTTCAGATCTCACAACCCATTAAACAACCTTAGTTTCAACCAATCCTCAACTAGAATTAAAAGATTTCAGCCTCTCATGGCTGAAACAAAACTAAAAATAAAAGAAAAGAAGAAAGGTAGAAGAAGAGATGTGAATTTCGTAGGTGTCTCCCAAGGGGAGCTTAAAGACCATGTAGAGGCTTCCTATGTGGCTTTTTATAGTTGAAAAGTGTTGCCCTAGATCATACTTATTGCCCAAGAGGTATTTTCTGCCCAAGATGTGTCTGAAAAGGAAAGAATCGCGCTTTTCGGCTTCAGAAGGAAGGCTGCGCGAAAATGCACTGCAGGAGGAAGTTGGTGCGCGCGGTTTGGTCTCAGAAAGGGAAGGAGGCGCAGATTATGCTTCCTAAATAAGTTTAGATGCTGATCTTACTTCCTAATTAGTGTATAGGCTGCCCAAGGTGCTGCCCATGTGCAACTTGCTGCCCAAGTTGTTGCAGAAAAGGAAGGTGGCGCGCAGATGGCTCTCAAAAGAGGAAAGCGCGCAGATTGTTTTTGAATAGGAAGGATGCACGAATTTTGATCTTCAAAGGGGAAGATATGCTTGTCCATACATTCCTTTTTAGGTGGAGCCTCTTTTGAAATTTGAATATTGAATGCAGAAGAGGAAGAGCATCTCTTTGAGATCTTGCTGCCTAAATAGGAAGATATGACTGTTGCAGTGTGTGCACATCTTTGAACAAGGAAAGAAAGATCTGCGATTTGAATTTCAAATGATCTTCTGACTGAGCTTTCCTTGTTTGCTTTTGCTTCTGCACTTTCCTCATTTGAAAACTTTCCTTTTCTGAAAACTTTCCTTATTTGGAAACTTTTCTTTTTTGGCACTTTCCATATTTGGCACTTTTTAGCAGTTTTAAGAGCATTTTCTCCAGATTATCTCTTTACACCTAATATCTGCAAAACATAATTAAAACCACAAAATTAAGTAGAAAAGATGTAAATAAACATCAAGAACATAATGATAAAATGGACTAAAATATGCTCTATCAAAAAGCTATGCAGACATCCGTAGGAAGCAGATAGAATTCCAGGAGGGGGATATGGTGTTGCTAAAGGTGTCTCCGATGAAAGGAGTGGTTCGCTTTGGAAAGAAGGGTAAATTGGCTCCACGGTACATAGGTCCCTTTGAGATCTTGCAGAAGATCGGGCCTGTGTCGTATAAGCTGGATTTACCTGCATCGATGGAAAGGATTCACCCGGTATTCCATGTTTCGATGTTACGAAAATTTGTGTCAGAGCCAGAGAAGGTTCTTAGTGAGCCTGAGGTGGAAGTTTTAAGCGATCTCACCTATGTCGAGCAGCCAGTGCGGATCCTTGACACCCAGATTCGAAAGCTGAGAAACAAGGAGATACCAATGGTGAAAGTCATGTGGACCCACCATAATCTCGAAGAGTGCACCTGGGAGACACGAGAATCCATGCTCCAACAATATCCATATCTGTTCTAAGGTTAGGTTTGCCCCTTATCTCTGTGTTTATGTGTTTCGTTGTTTGAGGACCATTCGGGGACGAATGTTCTTAAGGGGGGGAGAATGTAATACCCGGCTCGAGTCCGGCCTCGGAATTCCTGTCGTCTGGTGGAATCTCGGGTGTCGGAACCCTCGAGAAGGGTAAGACATATGTTTTCAGGTGTGTTTTACAGAGGTTTTGAATGTTTTTCCGTGTGAAAGAAAATGAGTTTTGAAAGAAAAGCAATAAGGGAAAATGCAAAGGTTCGGCCGCCGAAGGTCACTTTCGGCCGCCGAACATTGCATGGTTTCGGATTCACGTTCGGCTGCCGAAGGTGGTCTGGCCAACCACCTATTTAAGGGCCAAAGGTCGATGGAAGGAGGATATTTCTCCTCCACTTGCAGCCAGAGGTGAGTTCCAGCCTCTCCCAAGTTGACTTTCATGTTTTCCATGTTTTTCACCAAATCTTTCAAGGGTTTTAAGAGTTGTGGTGTGTTTTGAAGGTTTTGAGCAAAAATAGCAAGTTTGGAAGTTTGGAGTTTTGGAAGAGGTTTTCTTCATATCTCCACGATAGGATCACTCATCCTCAAGTTCTTAAGGAGGTAAAGGTGGATCCTGAACTTCTTTGGTGATTTTTCAAGGTTTTATGAAAGGGTGAGGGGTAGTATGCATGATTAGGTTTAGGTGAGGTTTTTTGGTGGTCTTTGATGTTCAAGCATGTTTAAGTGTTATGTGCTATGTTTGTTTGGGGTTTTAGGATAGTATGAGACCCCTTTGTGCATATATATGTGTATGTGCTAGTTGGGAGTAGTTGATATTCATGTTGTAGGTTTTTGGGCAAAGTTTGCATGAAACAGAGCAGGGTTCTGCCCATCGGGCAAAACCAGGTTCGGCCGTCGAAGGAAGGTTCGGCCGCCGAACCCCTTGTGGAGGCAGTTTCGGCTGCCAAAACTTGCCCCCGAAGCTTGGGACTTTCGTCTCTGGAGGTAAGGTTCGGCCGCCGAAAGTGCCGCCGAAGGTTGAGTTTCGTCTCTGGACGAGACTTTCGGCTGCCGAAGGTGCCGCCGAACATGCATGAGTATCGTCTCTGGAGAGGGGTTTCGGCCGCCGAACCTGCCGCCGAAAGTGCCCTGTCCAGCTTTCTTTTGCATGTTTTATGTGATTGTTTGGGGATCGTTGAGAGGGTTTTTGGGGAATTTCTTAGAGATGGTCTTGAGTTAGTTTGGTCCCTCATTTGTGTAGGAACGGACCAGAGGAATCAGGGAAGTCAGCAGTGAGCACGGTTTCAGAACCTGCAGAGTTAGTACAGAGTCAGCCAGAGGTGAGTGGAACTTCTCTTTTCAGACTTAAACTGCTTTGAGCATATATCATGCATCATAATGAGTCTAGTAGGATGATTGCATTAGTTTCACGAATATGATGCATTGCATAATACGATGCGTATGAGGCTGTGGATAGACCAAGGCGACTCCAATAGCCCAAACTCTGTTATAAGACCTGGCCGGGCCAGGCAGCCATCTGTAGGTAAGACCTGATTAGATCAGGCAGCAGAGATAGTAAGACCTGGCTGGGCTAGGCAGGCAGAGTGTAAGACCTGGCCGGGCCAGGCAGACGGAGGTTGTAAGACCTGGCTAGGTCAGGCATCCTTGAGTGGGATTGTTGGTGGTCATGTCTGATCCCTGAGATGATGTGATGTAGTGCATTCCATGAGATCATGTTTTCAACTCATGTTTTTCGTTCTGCTCATTGGGCTTGTATAGCTCATTCCTCTCCCCTATCCCCCAGATTTGCAGGTTCAGAGTCCAGAGGGAGTCCAGCAGGGTTTGGAAGAAGAAAAGTGATGTAATAGCTAGTATGGACATGAAATTGTATAAAGAGATAGTGTACCGTGTATAGACTTGTGCTTGACTTAGAGAGTTGTAATCCCTTGTTGTATATACATGGTCAGTTTCTGTATGTATGTTTCCTTTATTGATGATGTCTATGAGAAAACCAGGCTAACACTATGAGTTGATAGACCAGATATAGTGCATGCACAGGTTAAGCCCTGGAGGAAAGACAAGTTTTACTGGTTTAACAGAAAATGTATGCTCATGTATGGGATTTCACAGGTACACAGACAGTATAGCAGGCTTACTACGGGTCCCGGCAACCTTAAGTCGATCTGGATCCTAGTGCCGGTAGCAGTTCGGTTTTCGGGCTGTTACACTGTCTTTCATGCCAATTTTAAGCAGTTTGCAGTCCTTCGTAATGACATGTATTCTATCACATAAGCTGATACTTAGTAGCATAGATTACACAATTTTGTTCAAAGTTCGTAGAGATGCAACAACTTAATAGAGACGGAAAGGCAAATTCACCAGCTTTACATGCTGCCAAAATTATACACCATTACAGAAACAAACCATAAGTTGAGTAAAACTCAAAGCTGCTGGTCCAGATATGGATCTCGTGGAGCTTTTGTTCCTCCTAGATATTCTGAAACACTTCCAGAAACCCCAGAAACTATATTATGCAACATGGAATTGCCCCATGCCAGCCATTCTACGTCCCTGGCACTATGTATGGTATGGAAGTCCAGGTTGTACCCATTCTACGTCCCTGGCACTATGTAAGAGAAAGTCCAGGTTGTACCCATTCTACGTCCCTGGCACATTGGTATGCATGATATGTTATGTTAAGAGAAAGACCGGTTGTACCCATTCTACGTCCCGGCACTTTGGAATGTGGAGGACTATTGGTGACAATACCATCCGAGATGTGATTTGTTGTGATGTGTTGCATTACATGATGGCATGAGATTTAAATGTTGTGTTCTATTATTCTGCTCACTGGGCTCTAGTAGCTCACCCCTTTTCCCTAATCCCCCAGGATTGCAGGTACGGGCTAGACAGAGAAGTCAAGAAGAGTAAAGTCTTATGTTTGTAATAGATAGATAGTGGACATGGTAAATTGTATAATGATGTAAAGTTAAATAGTTATGTTATGTATAATGATATTGAGGTTTAGAAGTGTGCTTGACCATAGTTTATTGTAATCCCTTGTCGATACATGATCTTAATGTCTAATGATGTTTATGTTTAACCAACTCAACTTATGATGTATCGCCCATTGGGGCATTGATGAGATCCCACAGAGGGGTCAAGTTTATGATTATGGCTATGTTTAGTGCATGCACAGGTTGAGTTTGGCGTATGAGGAATGAATGCCAGAAAAGTTTTTAATTTTTATGTATGATTGTTGATCATGTATGGGATTGAACAGGTTTACAGGTTACATGTCAGGCTTGTTACGGGTCCCGGCGGCCTTAAGTCGATCTGGATCCTAGCGCCGGTAGCGGTCCGATTTTCGGGTCGTTACAGAAATAATTCATTATTTCAAAGGCTATAATGTTGTTATCCTGAATACTTCTGCCAGGAATGAAAACATTTTGTGTTAGAGAGACAATAATATCCAGCATAACCTTCAACCTATTCACTATCATTTTGCTCATAATCTTGTAAATAACGTTACATAATGCAATAGGCTTTATGTCACTCATTACCTGAGGTTTTTGCTTCTTTGGTATGAGAACCAAAACTGTTTCATTCCAGGAGGTAGGAAAAGACCCCTCCTGCAGATACTTAATGCACACTTTAGACACTTCGAGACCCACAATCTCCTAGTGACTTTGAAAAAATCCAGGATTAAAACCATCAATGCCTAGAGCTTTATCAGGTTTCATGGTAAACAATGCAGCCTTCACTTCCTCCATTGAATAAGACTCCATCAGCTTCTGATTCATCTCCTCCGTAACACATGCAGTAACATGTTCAAGGGTAGGCTCCATATTGCCCATGCGTGATGTAAAAATGTCTTTAAAGTAGCCAACCATTAAATCTTCCAAGCTCGACCCTCTCACCAGACTCCCTCCAAATTCTGAAGCCTAAGCACATTATTTTTCTGCTTTCTGTCTGTAGCCATAGCATGGAAAAAACGTGTATTAGCATCCCCTTCCCGAAGCCAAAAATCTTTCGCCCTCTGCTTCCACTGAACCTCACGGTCATGTAGCAGTTGAAAAAACTTTCGATATGCTTCATGAATAGCATTACGATCCCGCCCCAAACGAGAGCTATGTCGTACTTTAATTATATTCTGGCACTCTTCCAACTCCTTCCTATATATCTCCTTCAGATCTATACCCCAGTGATACAAAGCCGACCCGCAAACCTTCAACCGATCCTCCAAATTCGTTATCACCCCAGAGTTCCAATTGTTCAGAACAATTTCCTTACATTGTGGAAAACGAAGTCAATAATTCTCAAACTTGAATCTCCTAGCGTGATCGCGAGTGACCATAGACCGAACCTCCAGAAAGATTGGCAAGTGATCAAAAGTAGTGATATCTAATGTATATGCCTAAGCATAAGTGAATTTATACCTCCAACCGTTAGATACTAAAACCTATCTAATTTCTCCTCAATCCAATGATCAGAATCCTTACCATGCTCCCACGTAAAAGGATATCCTCCCATAGGAAAATAAGCTAAACCTGCATCACAAACAGCCTCACGAAAACCTTGAATGAAAGCACGTGGTTGTGGCCTCCCTCCTCTCTTCTCGTGGATAGCAAGTAAGTCATTAAAATCACCGAGACAAACCCAAGGTAAGGGGCTAATCCCTTAAGTTACGAAGGAGATTCCAAGTTTCATTTCGTCTCAAGTGATTAGGTTGACCATAAAAACCAGTAAGCCTCCAAGAGCCAATACCGTCAATAGAAATTTCAACATTAATGCAATGTGAAAATAAATTCAAAACAGAAATATGAGAGACTGAGCGTCAGAGTAACACCAAGCCCCCACTATGCCCTATACAATGAACAGTTACAAAGTCATCATAATCCAAACGAGTCTTTATTTCAGAAATTTTAGAAGACAAACAAAAAGTTTCTATTAAAAAAATAAAAATTGGTCTCCTATCTCTCATATAGAATTCCAACAACTGTAGTGCCCATGGATTATCCAATCCACGGCAGTTCTAACTAAGTGTACTTATTTCTTCCGGTGGGTCTGATTAACAAGACCGGCTGATGAAGTTTTTTTCATCTCCTCTGTCATCTCCTCAAAAACAATATCATCATTTATGCGAGCGCTCGTAGCGAACAACGCGGAAAAAATCCTTAAAAAAATAGGATAAAAAACTTCTCAGATAGCGAGAAGGCAAATTCCATTTTTTCAAATCAAGAGTTTGACTACCTTTTAGATATTAATATTTGATCGTATGGTTGAATTTATATAGTATCATCTCTTGCCAATAAATCTCCAAGGTCAACAAATTATATAAATATTATTATGTATAACTTATTTTTATATGGTATCATGAAGTCAGCAGCTCAAAAGTCTCCTTCACCATCCTCCTTGTTCCTTCTTGCCTGTAAAATTCTTCAAGGAACCATGCATACCGGTAGCTCCGATACACCGGAGGATGTTTCTCATCGATTAAATCCTCGATTGGACCAATCACAGTGTCCTTTCCCGGCACATAAAATGTCGCCAACGATATTCTTCGGTGTACCTTGTTAGTCACAGCCCTGTGGTGTACGCTTTTGTATCTCCCATTGCTCAATACCTACATGATAAAAAGAATAACTAAGAAATAAAATATACCCATTTGGGCCACTGGTGCTTGTACACCAGAAAGATACAATGCTACCTGAATTTGATCACCCAGATTGATGACAAATGAATTAGGAATGGGATCAACGGCCACCCATTTCCCATCTTTGATGACCTGAAGGCCAGTCACTCCTTCTGATTGTCTGACTATGGTGAGTGCATTAAGATCAGTGTGAACAGCCAGCCCCAAGGTCATCTCTGGGTCTGGACATGGTGGATAGAAATTTGATTGTGCTCTTAGAATGGGATTTTCACCTAATTTCTTCTTTAAGCAATCTTTCTCTAGGCCTAGCCCTTGAGACATCAACCTCAAAAGCTTGGTCATTAGTTCATTCATCTCCATTCCATATTCAGCAAAAACCTCCCTGCAACAATCAAATTATTTAGCTAAATTCTATGCTACTTTTGATATTGCTGAAACTGAAAAGGATAAGAAGAAGAAGAAGTACCTGTATTGGGGAGGATTTTCTGGCAAAAGATGGGCTACATCATCTAGAGGATGCAGAGGATGCGAGAAGGTTTCACTCCACATTGAAACTTTGTCCTCTTGCCCATCAACTTTAAGATTGTAGTTGAAGAGCTTGATCTGCTTAGTGTGATCTGTGGTAAAGAACTTTGCCCTCTCTTGAGGTGGCAATTCAAAGAATTCAGAAATGGTTTTCAACATTCTCTCACATAATTCTTGAGAGACTCCATGGTTGATGATCTGAAAGAACCCATATTCCTCACATGCCCTTGATACTTGTTGAATCAACTGGGACAACTCCTGATTAAGGTCAATGACTGGAATTGAGGCCACAGTAGATACCTGGGAAAGATATGGCCTTTTGTTTTCTGGGAGAATGAAACTAGAAGAAAGTGAAAGAGGAGAGGGACCATTGGCCAACTGAAAGGATCCCATCTCTGTAGAGAATGTGTGGCTTCCTCTGAATGCAAAAGTGTAAATTATAGTGCAGAAAGAAAGGTGGTGTATATAAAGGCAGGACAGAGGAGGTATACCCCTCATTGTGCTCAATAACATAATATATTGCAATGATAGAAATAATACCTAAAATATTAAATAACTATTCCACCTAAGTTACTTTGAAAATTAGGCAGAGATCATGTGATCCTATGCATATCCAACGGTCTCCCTTCAGAATTGGCTGCAGCAACCAAGCATTAAGGCCTCGTTTGGTTCAAAATAACATATTTAGAGGAAAGTTAATTTTCTGAAAAATAAATTTTAAAAAAGTTATTTCTAGGAAGTATAATTTGAATGTATTTAGTTAGTATATTAAATTTTCAAAAAGTAAATGGAGTATGACTATAAAAATAACATAAATATCCTTACTCCAAAAATATATATAAAATTTAAAATATAATATTCAATTTAATAGAAAAAAATTATATATTAACTAAATACTCCAATTTTGAAAAGTATTTATCAATTCACATAATAACGATATATACTTTTTTTTATGATAATAATTTTTTTTATTTGAATGAATATATAACTTAAATAAAATTATATTATGACTCTACAAACATAACCTTCAATTTTTTATTAGTTTTCACCTAAATTCTTAATTATAAAAGAAATACAAAGGTAAAATAAAATCATACCAACCAAACAAGTCAGCATTTTATACTTTTCGAAAAGTTAAACTTCCTTACTAAATTACCTCCAACTAAACATAATATAAGTTTAAGTCCCAACCAAACATAACCTCAATTTAGGATTTATTTAGTTGGAGTAACATAACTTTTCTAAGAACTGCTAAAATTTTATTTGTTTCTTACTACAATTCAAGGTAGGTTACTTCCTAACCCAGTTCAACGGTGAACTTTTCAAAGAAATAACCATTTAAACCAAAATGGCCTTAGCCTGCCTTTCATGCTAATTTTAAGCAGTTTGCAGTCCTTCGTAATGACATGTATTCTATCACATAAGCTGATACTTAGTAGCACAGATTACACAGTTTTATTCAAAGTTCGTAGAGATGCAACAGCTTAACAGAGACGGAAAGGCAAATTCACCAGCTTTACATGCTGCCAAAATTATACACACAGCATTTGCAGAAACAAACCATAAGTTGAGTAAAACTCAAAGCTGCTGGTCCAGATATGGATCTCGTGGAGCTTTTGTTCCTCCTAGATATTCTGAAACACTTCCAGAAACCCCAGACACTATGTTATGCAACATGGAATTGCCCCATGCCAGCCATCCAGTTTGAGCTTGTTGCTGATTCGACTCCTGCACTCTCCTCTGCTGTTCCGCGGCTAAAATGTCGAGCCACCTCTTTTGCATGAACTCCCTGACAGCTGGAACACCCTTGTGCACTATCTCCTTTGGAGGAATTACAAGTGGATTTTCATCCAAGTTCAGCTTGTTCAGATTTTCAAGCCTACCAAATGAGATGGGGAGAGCTCGGATTTGATTGTTGCTCAGATTGAGCTCTCTCAGGTTAGTTAGATCACCGATAGTTTCAGGAAGTTCAGTCAAGTCACTGAAATTACTGCTTAAGTTCAGGACCTCAAGATTTGTCAATCTGCCAATGGCGTGTGGTAGGCCATGAAGCTCATTGAAGTGAACATCCAAGTATCTCAAAGACTTCATTTCACAAAGAGATGGTGGAAGAAAACGGATCTTATTCAGCTGGATAGAAAGCCTTTCAAGATTCCCCAGCCCATACCCAATATTTGTTGGTAAAGACATCAAGTTGTTAAAGCTAGCATCCAATTCCACCAAAGAACTAAAAAAATAGTTCAATCAAATTTTCAGGATCCATACAAGTTAAAAAGAGTATAAGCAAAAAGAAAAGATACATCTAAAGGAAAGAGAACAGGAAAAGAGCATCACCTGCAAAGAGCAACACTTTCAGGGAGTGCATTCAACTTGTTTCCCGACACATTTAGGACCTTAAGATTTCGCAACAATCCAATAGAGTCAGGGAATGAGACAAGAAGATTTGAAGAAACATCAAGCTCCTCAAGTTTCACAAGTCCTGCAATTGAATCAGGAATGACCTGTTTCAGCAAACAAGGAAATCAACAAACACTGAGAAAGTATGCACCAATTTAGCAATTTTATCAACAACTGAATCAACCAAAAGGAGGTTCTCATGAATCTCCAGAATGTTCTTAGCTTTTTAAGACAACAAATGAGTAGAATGATAATCAAGATATGATTAGAAATGCTCAAGTCCAGCAAACAAACTACAACTTACAGACACAAAATGTACATATATAGAGCAAAATATCCATGTCTTGAACTAAAATGGAACAACACCCCCCCCCCCCCCCAAAAACACTCAGGCATGAACCTCCGGTACATGAAGTTTGCAGCTGTAAACATCCGTGAGTAGCTCAATATTAAAACACAGTCTCTGATACCACGTTGAAAGAAAAAAAGAATAGAGTCTAACTCCAACCAAAAGCTAGCTCAACAAGGAGTATAATCCAAGTACTTATATTTAGTATTAAATGGATGTCTCAAACCAATATGGAACAACATCTTCTAATGAATAAAGATATAACAGGTTCAGGCTGAAGAGTTCATCAAGTGAAGACCTGATTCACACAACTCCTCCCTAATATCTACTCTCCTAAACTCCAAATAAATGCATGTACTGGATTATAGGAGCTTGTACATAGCGAGAAACGCTAATCGAAGACATTGGTCTCACCTCACTACACAATTACTATTGTTGTTTTTAATGATACTACATTAGAAGCATCAAGCTAAAGAAGGGTAATAGCTATAAAGAGGATTTGTAATTAAATTACATACCTCTAGCTGATTGTGAGAGAGATTGAGCAGAAGCAACCCATGAAGCCTACCAAAAGCCTCAGGAAATAACCTCAATTGCCGCCCAGAAAGATCCACTCTTTCCACAACACCACCACTCTCTGCTGCTTTCAGTATCGCAACAACCTCCTCGTTCACTTCATCATTCTCAAATCCCCCCACAGCATTCCTATAAATCCCAACGAGCCTATCCTCCACTTCTCTTAACTGCCTCACATACTCCTCGTGCATCTCATCCATCCTCACCACCGCCTTGTATATCTCCACCTCCTTGTCCATCTCACCCGATTCTCCAACCCGGGCCATCTTGATTCGGGCCGTGGACACAGTTTCCGGGTCAGGTCGGGGACCTAACGCTTTGAGGAGGACTTGGGTCTGGAAGACTGAGGTAGGAATGGCTTGGGTCAGTGAGGAGAGAAGTTTTGGATTGTTGAGATGGGGAAATTGAGTTCTGAGACTTTGTTCAAGTTCTTGTTGGAGCGGTGGATGAGAGTTGGGATCAAGTTGGAACAGAAGATACGAGAGGATTGGAAAATCCTTCTGGGTTTGATCCATTTCTTCCTAGAAACGAATTGAAATGCTTCTCTCAGAGTATAGATATAGAAAACGATGAAAGACCAGAAAGCACCAGAGAAATGGAAACAGTGGGCTTCAGAAATTCAACGCGTTTTCAGATTGGGAAGAGAAACTGCAAAGTTTTGACAGCGGTTAGTTTCGGTTGCGGACAAGCAAATAAGTTCCTCGACATTTTATCAAAAAACAAATCAGTTTAGTTTAAATTATTATAAAAATAATTTCTAATAATCAAATTTTTTTATTTATATATTAATTCAAAATAATAAATAATCGTTGATATTTAAATTTATAAAGTAAATTTTATTTATAAAAATAATATTTTATTAATTAATACTTGAACTTAAAAGCGTAAATGTTTATTGAGTGAAAAAAAAATAAAAAGTATAGTTAGACTTTTTACAAATACGAATTCCATGTTGATAGATAATTGTCATTTTGTATGGAATAAGTATAAAAATGATAATACTCGATAAAATTGTACTACTCCAGTCATATTGATAATCTGATTAAAATTTATTTTAAATTTAATTATTATTAATTAAATAATATTATTTTTTAAAATAAATTTTAATTTTGAAATAGAAAATATGTAAAAAATTATAAATATTATTAAAAATATATGTGTTAATTAAATTAATTATTTATGTAAATAAATTTTAATACTTATATATTAAATATGAGTATTAATTTTTAAATTTAAACTGTCTCAAATTTGATAACATACTATTCAAGTAAAATTTTATTAAGGTTTGATTAAAGTACCAAAAATAGAATATCCATTGTCATTCCTAATTTAGAATGATTTGTTTTGTAATGTCTCATTTGAAATTAAAAAAAAAATTATAAAAATTTAATTTAATTTTTTTTATTGGAAATAAAAAAATTAATTTATAAAATTTTCATTTTTTAAAAAATAAAATTATATATAATTCATAATAAATAGAAGGTAAAAAAATTATATTTTTAAAATTAAAAAAAAAATGAATTTTTTTGTTTTAAATAAAAATTATTAGAAAATCAATTGTTTACGATTTTTTAATTAAGAGGTTAGGTATCGGTCAAGTGAGTGATGGATCTTAATCTTATATTACAAAAACATAGAACCTCAGCTATAAATGAAACTGCAACTAACAAATTTATGTAAATTGATTCAACATAATAATCCTGAAGAAGAAGAAGGAGGAGGAGGAGAAAGGGTGTTGGATGAGTCCTATATTTTTTAAGTATCCAAAATTTCAAAAGCCTTTGAGCAAGTTCCTCTCTGCCAAGTACAGTTTTCTGATAATCTACACTTAACCTGATGAATACGAGTATTTGTTTCATAAAAATTGTCCTTCAACACTCAGTGAACTGCTTTTTGTCTTTCAGAACCACCTTCATGCTCAACCTGATACATAAAGGAGTAATTCATGACAAATTCAAGATATTAGCATTGCAAGGAGGAGATGCATAACAGGAAATGACATGGGAAACTTTTGCTACTGCAAGCCCTCACCTCTACAAGTACCCTTGCTTTTTTCTTCAATTTAGCACCAGATTCATCTTTCTCAGGCTTGCTTGAAGCCCGATCAGATTCTTTTCTCACTCTCTTGTGATCCACTTTTTCTGGCCTCTCAAAATCATCATCATCTGTATCAATAAGCATCCATGAGCCCAAAGGCCCATTTTATGAAAGGCATCAATTGCCAAAAGAAAGGCAACTGCTATCATGTTGTGAAATGCAAGATTTTTTTCCCGTATGTATGAATTGCTAATGTCAAAAGGCCATAGTTCTCGTGCTTTAATTTCAATTTTCCTCAAAGGAATAAACATCAGACAAATAAGGAATATAACTGACAACAAACAGGATACTTCCAAAAGAATAGAGAAAAGTGCATTAGCAGATAGGATTTGAATTTCTTCTTCCAGACTCATGCATATAATTCATGAGAAAATACTCCACAGAAAACATTGAATAACATACTTACCATTATCACCATCAAATGCAAGGGGACCATCGATTCCAAGGTCACCAAAATCTTCTATATCATCTTCCTCTTCAAGATCATCATAGCCCTCAACATATTCGACCTCAGCTTCCTGCTTATTCCATTTATAAACACAAGAAATTTTAACCATAGAAACTATATCTTGGTAGGCTATACAAAAGAACTAAAAATATAAAATTGATAGTTTTAGTGCCTTTCAATCTTTTAAACTGCTCATAAGCTTCTACAATGGACTTAATACCAAATAGCAGGTCATATATTCTTAAAGAACTACCTCTTCCTCCTCTTCTTCACCTGCAACCTGTAGTTCATCCATATCAAGCAGTTCATTGTATTTATCCGCAGGATAATTGTATATGTCACCATAAACTCCTTTCTTAAGGCGTTCTAGCAATTCTTTTTCGATACTCTGCATAAAAAATAAATAAATAAATAACTGGTTCACAAAAACACATTTAAAAAAAATTGTACGAGTTAAAATCTAAGTGGAAGTACAACCTTATCCAACAAGGCTGCTTTTTCTGCCTTTTCCTCTCTTCGAGCCTCCCTTTTTGCCAGTTTTCTTGGTGTTGTCATGATCTTTTCTCTGTAAAAAAGCCAATATGATAGTCGGGGTAAAAATGAGAAGGAACACATTGAGTAGCAATCCAACCTAGTGAGGCCAAGTTAATGTGTTCATAAGCGCAGCTGAATGTACCAATGCATAGCTGAAATAAGCTCAAATTTTCTCAGTTTCATAACTCAAAGCACGTCCAACTCATACTTGAAATCAATTTTTAGCATAACTTGGATATTCTTCTAATAATTGGTTGTGCAAAAAAGGGGCACAATTTCACAGTATCTGAGTGCCATATTTTATGAATCAAGTTCATGTATAAAGAGCTAGCCATGCAAACCTATTTTATTGTCTGGAACAACTGTAAGTACAATATGTTTATACTGTCTGAAATCCACAACAACTTCATGCTTCTAAATCTTTCAGCATAAGCATCAATCACTTAAGAAAACGACTCTTATTCAATTCCTGTTAAATGTCCATTATCAAAGTAGATAGACGGGGAAAGAAAATGCAAATCAGCAGGATCCATACACAAAGGCGGTTAGGTCAAGAGTCAATGATAATATTCCAGAGGAAGGACCATGCAGAAGCTCTTCGAGATTTCAATGTTGCCACATGGACAGTGTAAGAGAAAGAATACAATTCTATGATTCTATCATTAAAGAAGATAGGGAAAAACAACCTCATTCACTCTAGATATTCATGTGTTCATGGACTATTATATTCAACTTATATTTAAATAAATGCGATAAATTGCATTTGATTATCATGTCATAACAACCCAAAGGTACAATATAACATGAAATTTCAGGAAAAATATAGCATGTACCTAAAGTGTTGCTAAACTCCAACTTCAGCCTATAACAATGTTGCCAGGACAAAAAAGCTGGTGCACTAGTACAGTCCACCAAATTCCCGCTCATAAACAATTAATTATAGAAATAAGAAACAAATTTCAGCAGAACATGGGGCTAACCTTGTCTTCAAGGCAAGTTTCCTCATTCGAATGCGCATCTGAGTCATTTTTGTTAACCGTTGCTTTACTTTGTGTACCAGCAACTTAGGCCAATAACTCTGTCAATTGAAATAGGATTTTTTTTAAAAAAAAATAAAAAAAGCTGCAAGACGTTATCAGATTATTGCCAAGCAGCTAATCTTCCATACCAGATGTTTATCAATAATCTCAAGAGCCTTTTCATAATTTCTGGGAAGCTTAACTCTTTCCCACAACTGATTTGGTTTATGAGCCCTTTCTATTGTCTTCATGTATAGATAGAAAACTCCTGCGGAGCACAAGAAGCACCACACGGAAAATTAACACATAATCGAAAATAAAACAAGGTACAAATCCAAGCAAGGACAAGAAGATAGGATAAAAGGGTAAGTGAAAATGACCATCATGATCTCGAATAGTGGCATATCGACTGTTAGCGAGAGGACAAGAACTTCTGTTACAAATCCCCGTCACATTGTATGGGTTTCTACAGAAATTCCCAGTCGTGATTCTGGAAAACCCACAGAAACCAATCAAATTCGAGAAGTCCCCACAAAAATTGAAGTGACCAGAATGATATATAAAACATCGGGAAGCAAAAGCATCAGCAGCTGTAGAGAAAATGACTTACTTGGCCATGAAACTACAGTGTTTGTGCCTGATAACTTGCCATATAACCTCATCGTGCTGCATCTTTTAGTTTCACTTGTCGTTCTCCTCCTCTTTGTTGTCAATACCTCCAGGTTTTGGGAATTAGGGTTTTAGCTGTTTCAATTTGTCTGCAAATCAAAAATTGGTGAAGTATACTACGAAGGGAAGCTTCAATGTCTGCCTCCTCAATGGAGAGCCAGCAGTTGGAGGTTTTAGTTACCCTAAAACCCAGAATGATTGGACGGGCTGTTAGGCCCATGGCCCTGCTCATGTGATTGATCTTTTCTTTTGTCTTATTTACTTAAATCTGATTTAATTAAATAAAATTATTTAAAAAAATAAAATCATACATATATAACCTTTTTTATCAAATTTAATCAGATTTAATATGATAGAAATTATAAAATTTAATCAGATTTAATATGATAGTAAATGCATTACAATAAATTTAAGAGATTTTAAATTTTACTTCTCAATTTTTAATCTTTATTTTTAAAAAAATTAATTAATTATTATAAAATTATTTCAGTCCCATAAATTTTTTTCTTAATCAAACAAAAATAAAAAATAATAATAATAAAGAAAGCTTCATGAAGTTAATAAAATTTTGTAAAAATTCTTTTTTTAAAAAAAAGTAGAAAGAGAAAGTAATTGGTAGTAATTTATTTATTTATTAATTTAAATAAATAAAAAGATTTACGCTGTTACTTACTTCAAACAAAATTAAAAAGATAAACACAACTCGTTGAAGAGGGATACCCACGACCGGGCAGATAGGAGAGGCCAACATACAGCTGAGTAAAAAGAGTGAACCCTAAAAGGAAAGAGAGAGAATACAGAGAGAAGAGAAACTAGGAAAGAGAATTGGATATATTGTCTTCTCCCTTTTTTAAGACATGAAGTAACTTGTATAAAAACCTTGCATAGAATAACTATTATTAATACAGGTTTGAAGTTTAAATTTTCAATTCAATCTTAAACTACATTTCATATTTCATAAACGTACACAAAGTGTAAAATTCAATATTAAAATCTCGATCATGATAATGATGATAGATTAAATTCAATAATTGAGAATAATTTTTAAAAATTAGTATACTCTATCCAATATAAAATTCATTCAATATCATGCAATATCTATTATGGGATATAATATACAAGTTACATTTATAGATTTAGTATGATCAGATTTAGTCTGGTGATAAAATTTGACAGTTTTCGGATTTACTCTTTAATTTTTAAATCTCCATTTAAAAAAAAAATAAAAAAATATATATATATATACAACTGTTACCTCAATTTGTTTTTGCCCGTACCTCTTAGAATTAAGAATTTAGAATTTTACAAAAACTCCATGGATTGAATTGTATTGATTTTTTTTTATCAATTATTTGCTTCAAAATAAAAAATAATAAATTTTTTCATTTAAAAAAAATTAAAATTTCGTATAATTTTATTAAACATTGAATTCTTTTGAAACTAAAGTTTCAATACTTTGCTGAAATATTTATGACTGTTGGATGGAGCTCTCAATGCAGCCATGGACAAAACCTCCTTCAGGTTTCATTCAAATTAATTTTGATGGGGCAGTGGATGAGGACCCATCGAGACTCAATTGCGGCGATTGCCAGGGATTCTGATGACAAGCCCATAGGATGGCTTTGCAAGAGATGTGCTAGTATTGAGGATCCACCCGTTTTAAAGGCTTTAGCATGCAGAGATGTTGTTCCAGCAAAAGAAAGAGGTTTCTCCAAAATCATTCTGGAAGGGAATTCACTTTCAGTCATCCAAGCATTACAAGGTTTTCAATGCAATTTGGCTATCAAAGGTTGCATTTAAAATTCTCATCTTTCAACCTCATCTTTACAAAGTGTTTCGTCCACTCACATCAAAAAGAACAAAAACAATACTGCTCAATTCCTTGTAAAAGGAGTGTCTATCAAATGATTCCTTCTCTCTTAATCCTTTGATGTAATATAATTCAATTCAGCGTTGTTCTCTATACCCATTTGAGGGAGTCAATATAACAAAAACACACGAGATCATCTTATAAAATATCAATTGCTCGAGCCAAGCAATCATTCAAGAAATAAAATATTAGGGGGAAAAAGGTAGTCTCTCTCCTGATAATACCCGCTTTGAAATTGAACATTCGAGGGGTCCCCCAATTGCGATTCCACCTTATCCTCGTCACTTCCAGCTTCATGTAAACTTACATGTGAAATGTGACCCAGAGTCTCAGATGGGGATTGAACACTGTGCAGCCTCTGTGGGATCCACTTCATGCACTATATGTCCACTTTGATTACTGCCATCATCTTCCTATATGTATCAGAAGCAAGCCCATGTTCACGGCGGCATTCTTCATATGAACATGCTCGAAAGAAATAAAAGGCAATCAGTGGTGGGGCATCGCAACCTTAATTCCCCCCCATTCATTGTCTTCCAGTAAAATTACAAATCGAAAACTCCATTATTTTTTGTCCGTCTTGTAAATTAATCTCCCTTATACCCATGTCTCCTGTCTTTTGAGGGCCAAGTTAGCGGAGAGCCTTCTTTTGAACTAAATATCAAGGCGGCTTTCATTCTCCTTGCAGCAACAGGACCTCCTCAGTCTTTCTCATTGATAATCATGAGGAGCATAAAAGGTCCTGTCCTTCCCTTCCCTTTCATGTAATTGCAATAATCTTACTTTTCATGCTTTAATATCCAGTATTTTAAGTATTATGGTATTTCTGACATGTAAAACATTTTTTTTAAGCTGGCCAAGTAATATGTTATTGGTCCTCTTATGGTATGTCTTTTCTCATGTTCAATAAATTCCGGAAGACATGGCTTCAATTGAATCTCATCGCTATCACTTCTGGATATTATCTCCACGCAATTAAAGAAAGCCACCAGTGTCTTTTGATTTGATATGCGTGCCATGCCAACTTCCTCGCGGAGGGATGAGGGATTGATAATATCTGGTCAAAATGAAAGCCACTCATCACCAGTTAGTAATTGCCATAACTCCCGAACACAAATAAAATAAGAGAGAATAATTAACAGCATAATGTGGTAGACAAAATTTAGACGTAGGAGAAGAATAAAGACACATCAAAGACGAAGATTAAATTCAATGTTCTATGAATCTCCAATTTAAGCAGAAAACAAATCACCCCTTAATTGTGATTGAAGATAGCCTGGCATCCATGCATACTTGATGAAAAGAGCACCCGCCCCAATTTTCCAAGGCCTCTGACCACTACGTTCCCAGAATACTTCTCGAATTCTGAAGTGTAACGCAGTGTTACTAAAACATGAGGCGACCTTAAGGCGTAGTACCTTGAGGTTACTTTAGGGGAGAGGCGACAGGAAAGTCGTTCTGAAAATTTATAAATCCATGTGTATATATATGTACGCTATAAGAAGTCAGCTACGTGTGTATTATCTAATTCCCTTCCTAACTAATTAGTATAATTATAAGGGTATATTTTCCTTATTAATTAGCTCAATTATGTGCATACTTGTATATAAATATGTATTTGTTTTAAGAAGTCGACTACGCAGATGTTAGGATAATTAGTTAGAATAATTACAAAAAGTTATTCCTAATTAGCTAGAATAATTATAAGACACTTATTCATAATCAGTTAGCATAATTATAAAGAAATTTAGGATTTGCTTTAAAAAAAAAAAGAAAAGAAAAAAGAAAGAAATAGAGAGAAAGAGAGCAGGAAGAAAACTCAGAAGGAAGAAAGTGCTGGCTAAGGGCGATTTATAAATAATGGAGAATAAACAGGTGCTTTTTTTAGAATAATGAATCAAAAATTTAATGCACAACTCATGTGGATGGAACGAGAAAGAAGTGCGATCTCAGGAATTGCCAAATCAATTTCTTGAAGTTGCTTTTAAGATATGCAATGCATACAAATAAAATGAGTTCGAATATTGATTGGAGAAAAGACAAGCAATTTTCGCCGCAAATTCAAGTGAGAGAATACCAAATTAATGTACTAATGCAGAAATGCAAATTACTTCTGTCATCGACCAAAGAAATCTAAAGAGTTACCCATGAATGCATTTTCCATAAAGGAGAATCCTTCATGTATGATTCTCCACCATCCTTCATGTTTATCCACCAGAATCTCCTCGTTAACCTGCCAATCAAATTTACCAACAAAACGTAAGCAGGAAAAGAAGAGAACAAGTAAAGCAATATAAAAGAAATCCTGATCAAACAATAAACAAATCAGTAAGCAGTACACCCAAAACAAAGACGAGCAAAGAGGGAGATGCAAAAGGAGGCGAAGACGGTATGTGAAAACGGAATGCACGAGACTATGGACCAAATGGCAGGGACGAGATTGAGCACCTAAAGGATAACGGAGAAAACGGACGCAGCACTCAAGTATGGAGGAATCTGAAAATAACTACAGAGGGTATCTGCCGTTCTATACGAATGGAAACGACGCCTGGAAATTTGCGGCGATGATGCAAAATATGGATATGAAATGGGACCAAAACAAAAAACAACTCACCATCAAATAATTGGTTTTTTCTGGGCATCCAAACTCGGAATTGGACTGAAAATTCATTAATTTCCACGGGCCGAAAAGCAAATCCTTTTTAACGACTTACAGTCCCCAAATTACAATTTCATATGTATATATATACTTCCGGTAGCTCCATTCTTTTTTTAATATATTTTTTTCCCTTCCTTTCACTTTTTATATTTCAATTTCTTCGCATATGTCTCAATTCAGTTCCGGAGCAGCTATTGCCAGTGATTCCCGTTGTGAACCATGTAGGCATGGCTACGGTTTCCATGAACATGGTAACAATAGTGAGGATGGGGAAGAATCTTCTTCACGGGACACAAAACCGGCTTCGAGATCTGATGGTAACATCTATGTGTAGAAGTTGAAGCCGTTGAACCAACAGTAGCAGCATAGCTATTAGAAGGTGATGATGATGAAGAAGAGGATGACGACGATGACGCCGAAGGGGAAGAAGGAGACGATATTTTTTTAGGCGTGGAAAGGAAGGCCCTGATCTTTGGGGTTGCAGCACGATCGTATTCCTCGATGAGATTAGCTAGATCCTCATCGGATGTGATCGATACCAGAGCATCCAGATCCTCTTTTGGCAACTGACAACGGAGACTCACCCTCGTCCCACACAACTCCTCAAGCTTCAACAACAGCTCTGTATAGATCACCAAAGCCAACAAATTCCATTCTAAATCATACTCTAATCAAATTATCTCTCACACATACACAATATAAACACAACGTATAACGCATTCAATCAATCCTTTCACAATAAAACACAAATAAATTGGGACTAACCAGAGAATGAAATAGATCGGTCGACGGCGAGGACACGAGTTTCGCCCCCGTAATAACGCAGTTTGCCGTCAGGATAACGGGGGATGATCTTGCCGCCATAGCTGCAAAGGAACTTGATGGTAGTGGCGGTGGAGGAGGGCTGTTTGAGGTGGCGGTTAGTGGTGTCAAGAGAAGGTCCGACCATGCTGTTTTGAGGTAGAAAATAAATGGGGTCCAGTTTTTGAGATTTGAAAAAGAAAGGAAGACTTGAAAAGGGCGGAAGAGAAGAGGCTTTGAAGGAGATTTGGGGTTGCCTCTTCAAGCCTAAGCAGAGTCCTCTTCGCCCATTATTTATAGAGCCTTCTGGTTTTACTTTCTTACAGCTCTGGAGTTCGCTGTGAAAAATGGGTGTGGGGTCCAGCTGACGGCGGTTAGATTCCTGGCATGGCCCCACCTCTTGGAGATAAAGGTTAGGGTTTGAAATGGCGGTGCGTCCACATCATGCTCCGGGAAAAACAAATAAAAGAAAAAAAAAGTACTCCCCCGATCTAGGTTATTCGCGGTAAATTTTTTATTTCAGCTGCAACCATTCCCGCTAAATCCTGATACATTTTAATCAGTTATGCTCCATTCGTTTTTTAAAATTATTTTTTAAAAAATATTGTTTATATTTTATAATTTTAAAATACTTTAAAAAATTAATTAATAAAAAAATCTCTTATCTTTAATTTACTTATTTTTCAGTTTAATTGTTAATTGACAATTAATTAAATATAACAATTCTATTGAGAAAAATGGGAACATTAATTAGTAAGACTCCACATAAATTAGTCTTTTCAAGCATCATAAAAATTAAAAGCTTAAATAAGATGGTAAAAGCAACCCAAGAAAAATAATTTTATTTTCAGTTGACTAGAATAGTCGCAGAAATTTTAAATATCTTTTGTTTTTCCTCAAACTAACGGCTTCTTCCTAAATCCAAGTTCGTTGAACCACAGCATCAATCAGCATGTATGGTCCAACCTTCCAGGAGTGATGATCAAGCCATATGGGAATCAAACCGGGACGAATCCAATTCAGCACTTGCCCTACTAGTAAATGATTTTTTTTTTTTTCTCAAAATCATCTAATTCAAATGGCTGAGAGATTTCCTAAATATCGTTTAGAGAGTTTAAGATCGAGTTTCCCAACTTTTATTTTTCAGGGTTGGCTTGTATTAAGTCTTATAAAATACTTCGAGCATTATCAAAAATAATAATAATAATAATAATTTTTTTTTCTTCTAAGTATATACTTCAAAAAATTTTATATTGCAAATTATTTTAACTTTTTTATACATAATATATATTGAATTTCTTTATATATTAAATTTGAATTGAATTTGTAAGCACCAAATTAAAATACAAAACACACTTTATGTGACTAACGAATTTATATCGTAACTAATCAATCTATAAAAAAAAATAATGGAAGATGATTGACAATTACAACAGTCATTCAAACGTTTAAGTTAATAAACCAAAGAGATTAGTGAATATCTCAAAATAATTGTATAAGAAAAGTATGTTTTAATTTATGTGATCATTATATTTTATAAAGATGATTCAATTGTCATATCTCCAAAAAATTTAACTAATATTGATCAGTAAATAGAGAATTATGTGATTATAGGTATAGTTAAATTTACTGAATTGTATTATCTAAAAATAATTTTTCATAAAATCTCATCTTATAGTTCATATGATGAGTTTTGACGGACAGTTTAAACCAGTCAAAATTTATTTTTTCATATTAATCAAATTGTTACTTGTCTATTTTGAACTATTAGTATCTTATATCAATACTTATTACAATTAAAATTCAATTTAATTAAATTAATAGGGTGAAAAACATTTAGTGAATGGACAAAACATTAAAAAAAAAAAGAGAATGGACCTAAAGTATTTTATATAAATATTATTTTAAATTCATTTTACATGAAACATAAATATATCTAACAATGATTATTTATTTATAAATATAAATAGCGCATAAATTTTAAATTTTTATTAAATTAAATCAAATTATAATTAAATATAAATAATTCCAAACAAATCTTTTTATATGTATGGTTTAATAGATAATTGTAATTTATATTAAAATAAATAGAGAGATATATTATTTAATCAATGGATATTATTATTATTAATAAATTAATTTATTTATTTTTAAAAATTTATTAAAATATTTTTTTATTAATAAAATAATTTTTATTTAATTAAAAATATAATAAAATATTAAATTACTCTATTTATCTCAATCTCCTCTTCATCGTCTTTCCACCTCTCTTTCTTTTTCTTCGATTCTTTTTTTTTTTTTTTTCAAGAGAATGAGGCATTTTTCTACTACATCATCTTCATTTTTTTTTATGTATTTTTCTTCTTTTTCTTCATCGGTTTTTCTAAAAAACAAAAGAGAAATAAACATTATTTTATTGATAAAAAGAAAAAATAAAAATATAAAAAAATAAAAATATTTTAATAAATTTTTAAAAATATAAAAATTATTTTATTAATAATGATAATATTTAGAAATTAAATAAAAAATTTTATTTAAAAATAAAATAAAATTTTAAAAATTTTACCTCTCACTCTTTATTTATATTTATCAAAAAGACAACAACAGAATAACTATTTCGTTAATGAAAAAAATAATTATGTTTTAAAAATATAAAAATTGATTTATTAATAATATTAATATTTAATGACTAAATTATCTAAATAAATAAATTTTATCATATATTTTATATTCTATTATATAATAAATAAATTTCAGTAAAAAGTTTATAAATTTATATTTATATATAATATTATTAATAAAAAATAAATATTTTAAATTTATTTTTTTTAATTAATGATATTCAGAACCGGTCACTATCTCAATCATGAGAAATTAAAAAATTATTAACTTCTATTTTAGAATTTGTATCACATTTTCAGTCTATTTTTTTTATTATATTTCTGATCAAATCAATTTTTAGACAGATATATTAACTAAATTTTATTTAAAAAGTTAATTATCATATGATTGAATATTTTAATTTTTATTTTATCTTAAACGATTATTATAAATATTTATTACTATTTAATACCTGTTTAAAAAAATTAATTTTATTAATATTTAAAATAAAAATATTATGTAATATGTAGATGTAATTTTAAGATACACTTCACTAATGCAATATAATTAAATTAATTTGCAAGAAGAGATGGAGTGTGACAGTGTGGGTGGGGTCTAGTGGGAGAACCAGCTGTCAGAATATGATTGGGGTAACTTATGTGTAATGTCTCCATCCATCAACATTACCGGATTATATATCCCCAGTGAAGTATACAGAACTAAAGATTTAAAATTACTGTCGTTTTGATAACGGTTAAATTATAGTTTTGAATCCGTACATGCATGTATTGCTATATTTTTAATTTAATTTAATTTTTTTTTTAAAGTCTGCTTCAATCTTTACCGTGGGCCATAAATAATATTGGATTATATAATGTACATTACAGGATGGCTCTGTCTTGTGTGGTCCCTTTTGTATGGAGAAGTGTAATATCTTGAAATTACCAAAGAAGTTGCATTGCGTAGGCTTAGGAAATATCCTAAAGGACTTGCAATTTTTTGAAAATTAAATTTTTTAAATCTATATGTATATGTGGGGTATTTTATTTTTTATTTTTTATTTTTTTCAAAATTAGAGAAAATAATATAAAATCATTTCCCATATTTGAGAAATATTTTTAGATAATTATTAATACATTTTATTTTTTAAATTATAATTAAGTAATAAAAACTAAGTTATTTTATTGAAAAATATATGCTTTTAAATTGGAACTAGGCATCCGAGAATCAGTTTTTTGTTGAAAACTATTTTCCAAACGAATGAATATTTAATAATCTAATACTTCTCATGGTACTTATAATTAATTATTATTATTATATTTATTTTATTTTATTAGTTCTCACATAATACAATTAATAAAAATTATTTTAATATACAGGTTTCTAGTAAAATGAAATTAAATTTAAACTAATAGTGATTTAAAAAGGGTTAGAAATGATAAAGTATTGGAATTTATCTAGTTTTGCATTTGGGTTTTGATTGAGTTGAAGTATGAAAGAGAGGAAAGAGAGAAAAGGAAAGCAAGAGAGAAGGGAAAAAGAATACGCGATGTTTTGGCTGTATTTCGTGATTTTGTAATCGTGTTTTTGGGTCAATCTTTGTTGCATTTATACGTATAGTTTTATACAATAATGACACCTCGTTAGAAAATAAAAGTAAAAAAATATATATAAAAAAAACAGTAAACTGGAAGGATTAAACTCACACATCTATTAAAACTCTACTCTCTTTCAGATATCAAATTATCACATATTATGATTGATAATATTTTGAAATTATTATCGTTAGGGTGAATATTTGATCGGTTCGATTTAAAATCGAACCGAACCGAATAAATTGAAAATCAAAATTTTAGTATTTATAAAAATTGAATCGAATCGATTTTGGTCAGAAATCGAATCGAACCGAACCGGTCTGATTCGGTTCGATTAAGTTCGGTTTGATCGATTTCAATTTTTAATAATTTTTTTTATTTTTTACCATTTATTGTTAATATTTTAAAATTTAATTAAATATTTTAATATTAATATGATTTAATTTCTCTATATTATTAAAAAATTATATTATTATTACTAATCGGTTCGATTCGGTTTTTTCGATTTTTTTTTTATCAAAACCGAACCAAACCGAAATAACAAAAAGTTCTGAAATTAAAAACCGAACTGAACGAAAATGTATAAAGAATCGAACTAAAATTTTAAATCGATTCAATTCGATCGATTTTCTTAATTTGAACCGAATACTGCGGATCATAATTATTGTTATATTTAATATATATGTATCTCAATTTCACGTCATTATTTTTGATGATGTGGATTCTATTGTTACTCAGTTTGATTTTTATATTTAAATTATATGTATTTAAATTTTAGAATAATAAAAATATTAGCAGTATAATGGCTAGTTTTAACGTAGCTTTTTTAATAAAAAAATTTTAATTCTTGATGTTTTATCTTTCTATTTCTTTTGAGTTTGATTGATTTTAACTATGAATTTAATTTAATTTTAGGATTTGATTAAATTAATCGGAATAGCTTAATTTGTACTTTTTAGACTGTTTTCAATCTATATTGGTACTCTTATCTTTAAGACCATCTTAAATGCAATTTTGAATACATTGATTAAAAAAAATTGAAGCATGAATGGTGGGGATACGAGATTCTTTGAATATATATATATAAGTAGTCTCGTTTTATTTTTTTTAAATAAATAAATTTTAGAATATTTTTTCTACGTGATAATTATTTTATTTTTATTAAAAAATGATAATTTTTATATTAACAAATCCTTTCATAACCAATGAAAGTTTATCATGTGACTTTTTTTAGTATTAAAATTAAGATTATTAATTTTTAATTAAATGGATATAGACATGGGGGTTTAAATTAATAATTTAATAATTTTAAAATATAATTATAGTATCATCGAGGGAAAGGTCTTGATAACAAAAATTTAATAATTTTATCTTTAGGTTGGCTGTTCCTCAAATAAAGTGGCTAAGTTGAGCATTTGAAGAATGACCATCCTTACCTTCTTATTAAAAATAAGGAACTTGTTATCATCATTATCCTTAATTGTCATAATCAAGTAGCTGTCATCATCCTTTATTTACTTTTTTTTTTCGAAGTATTTTATTTAATTAATTATATCTAATTATTAAAAATATAACTATAGATAATAACAAGATAATTGAATATATGCACGTATATTATTTGTTAAATTATGGTTATTTGGATTGAAATCATTTTAAATTGAAATTAATTTGAAAATTGAAACTATGAATCCGATCGAACCAATCGTTTCTGTTCGTGGTTGAAATCTGGGCTGCTCTGCATATCCTAAAATTCCCAGTACTTTTGAGCAATTTCCAAAAGGTAATGTGCTGACCATATCAAAGCTTTATCTCCTTATCCTTTTGATGAGAGAATCATTCACTTTGCATGGTTCGTTCCCGTTACATGTCATCTATCTCAGTTTTATTCTATTGAGTATTATACTTGTATTCTCTGCTTTTCTGCCAAAAAGGCCAAATATTCCACCACAAGGGTATATTTCTTTGTGCATTCTTTATTTTTTTCATATATTTAATGACCAAATTCATTTAATGAATAAAAATTATTTAATTAAAAATATTTAAAAGATTTTCTCATTATATTTTTTATGTGATTATATGTAATTTTTGTTTTTTGAAAATAACAAAGTTTAATTAAAAAATTCTTACATTTTGAAAATAATAACAACTAAATTTGATTTTAAATAGAAAGTAAATTCGGATTTTCTACCTTTATTCTTTTAACGTATCTTAGGATTGGATATGCGATTAAAATGCTGACCATATAATCTAATTCTACGTGGCATGGACCCAACTCCTCCACTTGTCAAAGGAGATGAGGGAGCGTCCTTTGCCCAACACGCAACACCCAATTTTTACTTATTGGGTGAGTTGTTGTTTCGTGGTATTTTCAAGAAGCGTGTGATGCCACACGTGTCAACAGAAAGAATGGCCAAGTTATCTTCATTCAGCAATATTTTGGGAATCTCATCACATGCCCAAGTTGGGAATTAAGACCCTGTGTGGTGGAAATCTAATGTATGTGCATATGTACCTAAACATTTGGTGTGTACGATCTTTGATTTGCATCTGATCATGATGAGAACGCAAATTGGCCCCACAGGTCCCACTTTCTTCCACTGTTCTTTACCTTCCACATGACTTGTTGGGGCTGCCTTCCCTTGGTTTGTGTCGGGCCTCCCATCACCGTCTGATTTTGATATCATGCCATTTGTTTAATACTTCAAATGCTTGGTATTGAAGTCCTGGAATTGAATTATTGGACACTTTGTTTTATAAATATGTCCATCACTCTAATATTGAAAAGTAATTATAATAAAATGGACAACTCACAAAATTAATTTAATAATAAATATATTTTAATAAATATGAAAAATTTCACACACAAATAAAAATTCACTTATCAATTCATTGATTATTAAAATTTTAATTATTTTTAATTAAATAAACATTTTATTTTATTATTATAAAACTGTATACATTAAATAAATAATAATATATTATTGAATATATTTATAAATAGTAAAATTACAAATTTGGACTGGTAAGTTAAATTTCAATGGAGTTCAATTAATTGAAATAACATATTTAATTTAATTAGTTGTATAAAAAAATGTTTTAATTACAAATGAATTGATTACGATAGAGATATTGTGAAGATACATGTCAAATATCAAACGATTGAAATGGGCACCTCGCCATCCAAGGTAAATTACCTACGATTAGAATAGGACAGAGAAACGTCAACGTCATTGATCAAGTCCCAATCTATAGCTTTTGAAGTGGTCTTAATGGTGGAGGAAATTAAAACCAGAGAGAACAAGCTAGGCTGGTCTTGTGGGTAAGACAATAGATGCACACCAAGTGTTTGTTCAATGGCCAATGTCCTGTATAGACTGGTACCGTTACTTTCACATTATTTGATCCAAAGTTCATAATTTATTTTTACTTAAAATTCTCCATTTAATTTAACTTTTTTTATTTTCCTTTTAAATTATACCACATTTATACTTTTATCATATTTCACATTTTATTCATATTCACCATTAACTAATATTTTACTTAGCTTTTATAAATTTTGAGTAATTCAATTTTATAAAACGAACACTAGATTTTCAGCTATATGAGCTCTACACTCATTTTTTTTTTTTAATAATTAATGGTTAAAAAATTATTATTTATATGAGTATGTATTTTTTTTAATCTTAAAAATAAATTAGAAGAGCAGTCGGATGATTTTGCAGGCATCTTTGTGGGGTGGGGACTAAAGCATTAATGGGAATGGGATCGAGACAGTACAATCTCCCACCGATGTGGAAATGGGCAGGATGGATCTCGACTTGACTCGACTCGTTGAGCTCAACAAAATGCAGCCCAGATTTAGGAACAAAATGGGGACAAAGTTGCCCATGTTGGTGAGTGTGGGAGGGTTTTTAGAATTGAAGATTGGTGATGGTCCCGCAAGCGACCTGTCAAGCACAAGCATGGACTGTTGAATTTTCTTACTTCAAATGCTGGAAAATGTCGACAATTTGGACCATAACATCTGCAAACCAAAACGACAACCCCACCCACTTTGAAACCTTCTTCCTTCCTTTTCTTAATTTTACTAAGGATTCGTTTGGTTTCAAAATCTTGTGCATTTGAAAATTATACATAGACCTAACGCCTTATTCAAATTATAAAATGGTTTTGTTTGATTCAAATGTATTTATTTAAAAAATAAATTTTATAAAAAAATAATTTTAAAAATTTAATTTAATTTTTTTTTATTTAAAATGAAAGAATTTATTTTTTTAATTTATAAAATTTTTATTTAAAAAAAAGAAATCATATATAATTTTTTATAATAAATATGCCTAATATGATTTTGTTTTCTTCAGATTTTTTTTATCAGAAGATAAAAGGTTTTATTGCTAAAAAGGCTACCTGATATGATTGAAGAATTCAGATTTAAGGCCCACAATTTGTTGTAGCCGATTTCTTAGGAAAATAAAAGGCAAAAAAAGGCGGAGGAATTTGATTATTGTTTGGCTGCCGAGAAAATTGAGAAGAAGTGAAAAAGCCAAAAGCTTAACTTGGGCTTGAAATCATAACTTGGCCTTCCTTTCACCATCCTCGCATGTGTACTTTCTTGGCTGACATGAATTCTCTTAGCCCCTCCTTTGAATTTTGGTTGATGCATTTAACTGCAATTGCTTCGTTGTTTGGTAGTATTTCTTTGTACACACTGCCAAATCCATCTGTACAAAAGAAGTTCAATCCTCATGAAAATCAGGTAATTTATACAAACGGTATACTAAATTAAATTAAAAAATATATATATTTTTCTCTTATGTATAATATTTTATTAATTTTTTTAAAAAATTAATCAAATAATTTGTTGAATTTTTTGATTATATATAATTTAACAAGTGTTATAGTCAGTACAATAACCTAAAATCATGAGATAGCTTTTAGTTATTTAAATAGAAGTGAAAAGAATTTTCGTTACTGTTATAACCCCTTAAGTTGATGTGTTTGTGTAAATTAGCCTGTGAGAATTCTTTAGTAGCCTCACTCAGTTCTTCATGGGACGAGGCCAATACTCAAGCTCCCTACCACTCGTGAATCTTGTCTTCATCTTCTACTTTCCCACTTTTCTTGAACCAAACTCATTACATTCCAAGCAACAAGAACACCATTACTGTAATGTTGATGATTTCAAAGCCAACTATAAACCCAGAGGAAAATGATGATCCGATGATCTTTGTGCATAGTCAGAAAAATTTGGCGAGTTTGTAGCTACCTATGCAGGAGCCATTGTGACATTGAACCCAAGTCTTGCTCCATCCATTTCTATCCAGACACGGATGATATTCTACTACTCATTGTAATGGGGACAAATTCTGATGTGGTGGTGGTGCAAGTTTACTGAGAACAAAGGCAAGTCCAAAGCCTGGACTACTGCCGTTTTTCAGGACAGAGGGAGAAAAATAAAAGATGCAGAAGATGATGCAGCTAAGAATACAATGATGATGGGGAAAATCCTGATGATTTTGTTGCTGCTAAGATTGAAGAACTCTCTGTGCACTGAAATTTGGTTTACCCTGATGAGCATTAATTCAGCTATCCCAAGACAAGGTAGAAAAAAGAGGAACAAGACATTAGCAACAGTTGTGTAGAAACATCAAAATTGCTCATTTAAGTGGCCAACAGATAAAAGATAAAGAGTTTCTAGTCTTCTTTTATCCTTGAATTCCTGAAACTGCAGTTCGGTAAGACAAGATAATGGAATTCATCCACAAATCCTTAAATTAAATTCCTTAAGTTGCAGTGAATTTGTTACACTAACTCCTGAAGTTATGACTCTTAAGGCAACACTGATAGCAATTGTATGGAGATCAGCGTTTCAGCAAGTTGGTTCTATTGGATGCCAACTGCCAAAATTCGCACATAATAACATAAAGAAAACTTCAAATTCAGCAGGAGTCCGAGATTATGGAAAAATAGTTCATGCAGCTGCCACAATCATAAACACAGGCTGAAACTTGGTAGCAGAACATTGAATAAACACACATTCTATTCCTTTCTATCCTTTTGTTTTGTGCAAACAAAGAACACTATAGAAAATTGAATATTTAGGAACTGATCAGAACAAAAAGATGAAAAATAAATGTCTAGAAGGACCACATACCACAATGATACAAGCCATGAGGTAGATAAAATAGTCATGGAGAGAGTTCTTGTACAGATGTAAGGCTTGGTTCCCACCCTGGTCCCCGCAAAATCCTTGGCTTTGGGTGAGGGGGTACAAAAGGCTTCCTTGCTCTAAAACTCCTCTTTGCTGAAGATTTCGAGTCTCTTGACCACCTGCCCTTGGAGGTATAAAATTCTTTTGCAGAAGAAACAGATTCCTCTGTAATGTCTTTACCTGCCTCCCAAGTGATATTTACATCTGACATCTCATTTTTACTTCCAGCGTAGTCTGCGACTTTTGTCTTCTCCATTTGTTTGCGTTTCAATTTCTGAGCAGTAGTAGATGGGATTAAAAGATATTTGTGACCAGGTAACAAATTCTCATCTGGCCATAACAGGGACTCTTGTGGATTTCTGAAAACTTCTGGCCGGGCAACACACATCCCAGGATATTTTTCCATCAAGTGAGATGCTGGAACTGCATGTTGATATAACTCCTCTCGCCCGCCGGCATGAACTATCCTGACAGAAATATCCTTTGACTGCGAGCACATATCCAGTGATAAAGGAGATTTTCCAATTTCTTTTCCAGACTCTTTATGAGAGCCTTGGATTCGTCCTAAAAAATGAACAAAGGCCTTCAGCATGGCCAGAAATCAAAAGCTGTCAGGTCCAAACATTCATAATATTCATCAACAGCAGGGCATACGAGGGGAGCATTGTGCCGGCAGCCGGCTAGACGTATTTCAGTATTATTTTTTTTTTCCAAGGTGGATATATTTTTGTTTTTCATGGTGGGCTCTTTCTAAATTAGTATTCTTCCACTTAAACCAAGATGAAATCGAGGCTTAGGACACTCATAACATAGAGGAAAGGAATAAATCCTTTTCTTCTCGTCCACGAGAAAATCAAAGTTATGAATGGACAGAAGACGATAAAATATTAACAGAAGTTCACTGAAGAAGTCTCAAAGATCCCAGTTAACTCAGCACCATGCAACCTCTGCAGCACAATCTTTTACTACTATCATACTCCCATAAACCTGACAAAACTTGACGTTCCAGCTTCTTCAACCTTCCACTTATCCAATTGTTATGAAGAATGAGACAGCCCTTCTTTGCACAGGCATTTTTCACATTTTTCTTCTGCCATAGGTCTAAGTATGCACCATTAGGAAAGAGGTTTCTATCCAAGAAATGAACAGTCAAATTTGTTTCAGGTTCCACACATCTATCATCACCAATACGATTGGAACCTCCTTCCCCACATAATGTGTCATAGAAACTTGGCTGCTCTGAAAGGCCAGATATTGTAGCATGCTTCACCACCTTCTCCAATGCAGCAATTGTAGAACCATCAGAATGAGCAAAGTAAAAGCCAGAGTTCAAACGCCTAGGCAAGTTCACTGGACCTGCAGATGAGAACACAGCAGAATACAGTTAAGGGATTGATGCTATATTATTAATAGGTAAACTGATTGACACTGAGGCTGAAAAGCACTTATTTTATGTTTTTTCTTCCCAGGAAAAAAAAAGTGGCATAGCCTTTCTTCTAAATATACCAAACGCAGAACAGGATTATGGGAAAGATGAATACTTAGTAAACTGCATCAAACTTTAACAAGACACTCTTATAATTTAATATACTGTTTTGATTCTAATCATTGAACAGAAGTGGAGCCCATAATTTCTTGCCATTGTGGATTAGTCATAATAGCTCCACGCTTAAGAGTAGAGAAACACCTGCTTTATTGTATTCATCAGACTGCGCCACAAGAACAGCAGGACCAAAAGAACGAAGAACTGGCAATGGATTTGTAAACCAATACACATCTACATCACTCAGAAGTACATTGTAACCGAGCTTCAATATCTTCAGGACCATTCTGGACTTCATTTTGGTTACCCTCTGAAAGCATTTGGTTCCAAAGTGGCAATCATCAAAGCTAATGTTACTTGGGGCTGATGGATCATGGAAAACAGGCAGGCCCTGGCAGAAAACAGAAATTCTTTAGTTCAAAGATGGAGATATCCTGATGGGGAGTGGAAATCCAAAAACCTTAAGGTCATTAATTGTGCAATTAGGATAGAAAATGGGACTCAAAGAAACAGAGAGCATTGACTCAAAAATACCTGTAAGACAGAGAACTCGTATGTTTCATGGTCAAGAGCACAAATCAAGAAGTTTGTGACCTGGAGGTGGCGCAATCTGCACACCCAACTCATTAGCATGTCCTTGTAACTATATCCAGCAACAGCAAGCACAACTGTTTTGTTCTCATCTGCAGTTCCTGAAAGGAGTGATTCTAAGGAAAATGGAAATTCTAATGGTGCTAACTCCTTTAACTGATCTCTAAGAGAGCAGTTTAACACTCTTTCTTGTGATTTGATATGGTTAACACAAGCCACAGTTTTCTTCTTTCTTCTAGAATGCAAAATTCTTCTATTCCATAGGTTCAGTCCCTGATCCATAAATGGGTAAGTGATGTCTTCTGTTAAGTCAACAAATAGATAGTGCCCATCACACTTGACTAGTTTTACTATGCTAGAATAATTAATTTCATGGAAAGACAATAACCCATAAGTAGCACCCAGATGGGAATTGCCAACATTCTCCCAGCTTCTATTTTTAGCATCTGAAAAACTTGAGGTTTTCTCTGACTTATGTTCTTCATCATTCAAATAGAAACTTGAGATTGTTGAACTTGCATCAAATACAAACCTGAAATCAGATAACACGGCCTCATTTATGACCCAATGATTGTGAATCCCCTTGCCGTACAAGAAAGGAGGAAGCACTCCATTATGTAAAGGTACGTTCTTGCTGTTCCATGCCATAAGCATTCTATCATCACAATGATTCCCCAGCCATTTCTGAGTAAGCATCTCCTGCAACTGATAGAATTAAGAATGATGTCAATTCTCCCGACGATCAACTTTCAGTCTCAAGTACTAATTTCCTCCATACCTCCTGGGGTTTAATCCATTTGCCATCCTTTCTCAGCCAGTGTTTCCCAGAATCATCCAAGTGGAACGGGAAGTAAGAAACATTTTGCGATGAAGCCACGAGAAGCCAATCACGATCAAGTTTATAAGCATAATTCAAGGTGCAAACAAAATCAGGCAAAAGAATAGTTTCCGGGTTGATAAAAACGGATATGTCTGTTGAGAATGCTAGCGATCTTTCCATCATGGAATGAAAGAATGGGGTACCGAGAAACCTATGAACACCCAAAAGTCCAATTTACTGTGACAAGTATAGTAGTAAAAACTGAAGAAACCCAATACAATAAGCAAGAAAAACGGAATGCTTACGTGAAATCAACACTGTGATCGATCAGAACTCGAGAATCAAAGGCAGAGGCGAAAGAAACAGCAGAAGGGTTTTGGGTGAAAAGAATCACCGTAATTTGAGAAGACAAAGCAAGCCAAGACCGAATAGCAAGACTCTGTCTAGCCCTAGCTGAACCAGCAAAGGGGACAGGAGCTGAGAAGATTGTAATTCTGGGATTTCTCACATGGCTGAAACCGTTGTGATTGAAATTGGATGTTCTCTGGATTTCATCCTTAAATGGAGGTAGCCTCTGAGTAGTATACAAGGAAAAACAAATAAGCACAAACCCATAAAGCCAAACCGACCAGAGCCCAACTCGAATCACCTGCCATTGGAATTAAAACAAGAATGAGAGAGAGTGAAGAGAAAAGAAAGAAGATGAATTGATAGAAAAAGAAGGAACCTTCATTGATGAGTAGTTGAGAAAGAATAAATATGGAGTTTGTAGTTAAAAACGGAAATGGAGAAGGTGGTTTTATGCGTGAGAGAGAGAGAAAATAGTGAAACTTTAACAGAAAAGAAAATGGAAGAAAAACTAATTCACAAGGCCGCCACTAGAAGTGGCAGTTCAGCAGCACCGAGACGGAGGAAGGTCATGGGGCATGTGAAGTGAGGCTATTGCGTCAAAAGACACGTCAGCTTCCATTAATGACCATTTTCAGATTTGTCAAACTTAGAAAATTGTATAGTATAAAATGAAAGTATTTGTCACACAAGTTCTCTTCTAATTATATTAGGACGTGTGAATAAAAATATTTAATAAATTGATAATTATTTGTATTTAATTTATATATTTTAATAATAAAATAATAAATATTTTAATAATAAAATAATAAATATTTTAATTATAATTAAAAATAATATGACGTGGTAGTCCATAGCACTGAATAATTAATAGTCAAACTCTGTCTGCGATGGGCGACGAGCCTCCCATTGTCTTCGCATCCTTCTTTTCCTTTTTTTCTTTAATGAAAAAAAAACACAAAAATCTAATGCTAAAAGTATAATTAATTAAAAAATAAAAAAAATTATTAATTTAGATAACCAGGGATTAATTTAAGTTTATAGTTAAAATTGTAAGTAATATCAAAATTATAAATTAATTGTATAAAAATAAAAAATTGTGATATAAATATGGTTTCTTTGAAATATTTTTAGGCAATAGTATGTAAATGTAAATAATTAGATAAATATAAATTAATTAATTAATAAATTTAAGTCATAAAAAACATAAGAATTTGATCGTCAAATTTGGTTAATTCCATCAAAGATCTGCAAACCCTCAAAACCATGTATCGACAATTAGGTCATACCCATTGGCCACACAAGGTTTTAATTAATTTATTATTATTATTATTTTAATTTCCTCGACGATCCGCCGCAGAGTTAGCTTCTCTGCAAGTGTACATGTTATCAGATTATTAATAACACGAGCATACCAAATATTTATTACAAACAGAATTACGTGAGGTGCCAAACTATGTTCTATATATGTAACTTTTATTCTGCATAAGAAAATTCTTAAAAAAATTATTTTGCACTCTCTTTTTCACATTTACACTATTCACATTCACTTAGAAATAGGGAATATTATTTATATATATATATATTAAAAATTTTCTTACCTTCAGACGTGTACGCTCTTTTACATTTACATTTATAAGGGTAGAAACTTTAGGAATATATGCCATTTATTTACTTATAAGCATAAAAAAGGTTATAATAACATTTGTTCATTTATTTGGTCATAATTTCTTATTATTAACCGATTCAATTTCCGAATGATATACAAGCAATGATTTTACTTTTTCTATTTTTCACTCTGTAATAATAATAATGCTGTCCTTTAAGCTCTCTATTTGTGGAATTCATATATAAAAATTTCAATTAATAAAATTTAGAAACAATTTCTTTTTTATAAAAAACCAAAAAAAAAAAAAAAATATATATATATATATATATACTCTCTTTAAAATAATTTAATTATTTTTTACCAAAAACTAGTTTTTCAATGCTTCAAACCAAAAAAAAAAAAAAACAAAAAGGGGGAAAGATACTAGCGTCAATGCTGTTTAATCTTTTCAAACAAAATGGAGAAAGGTCACCATTGAAATCATATCATATCTGATAGCCATTAGACTTCACACCCACTCAGGCTAAATTGAAACTCATAAAAGCAGATCAGGTCCTGAAATTGAAACACTCTTAAATGGACCTACCTAGCGGCTTTGATTTGGAGTCTAGCCTAAATGATAGGTAGGGTCATTTGCAAGTTCGAGCCCGATAAAAAAAAAGCCGGCCCGATAATAAGACATGGGAAAAAATGAGTACACTCCATTCCCTCACAGCTCTGTCCACAGGCGTGTGAGAAGAATTAAATAGCCACCTAACATGAATTAAATAGCCACCTAACATGAGACAGACATTTGACGCTTTCGTACATACAGATCTGTATAACAGAAACATGTGATACTATAACTGTGAAACAAACAGACATGAGACAGACGTCTGACGTTTTCGTACGTTTTCGTACGTACGGATCTATATGACAATGACAAGTGATACTATAGCTGTGAGACAGACAAAGAGAAAAAGATAAAGGAAGGCACCTTCCCGGACTCAAACTTACACCCTAGAAACCCTATTTTCTGGATTTCAGAATATCTTATTATTTAGATATAATTTCAATTCTTTAATAACTAAATAGAAAATTGTACGGAGTACATATTAGACTAATAAATATAAATGCAAAATTTCAATATAATTACAAGTGAACAAAGCCAACACATCAATGGAAGCTCCATTATCAGAATTTCCGCCCTTTTTATTTATATTTTTCTGAATTCATGGACAAGAAAACAACTTCTTCAACAGCAATCATTATGGAACAACAGATGCATATTCATGTTACCGGCTATCTATTTAACTCTTTAAAGCTAATTCAACAGAATTTCATTCCTTGCAAAGGCCAAAATCATACAACAAATAGCAATAATGCTTCCTGCTGTTCAACTACACAAACATGTTACATTTCTAAAACAGGCAATTTTTTTTTTTTTTTTTTTTAAAAATCACTAATCCCCCATAGAACACATTAAAAACCTGCCTTGGAATAAATTTGCAACCTGATTCTGCAGGAACCATTCAACCTCCTGGAGCAGACTCAACACCAGAGATTATACACGTACCTCCATTGCTAAAATTTGCTTATAGGCCACGTCTCCACTTTTAGGTCTATTGGATAATTTTCACACCACCATAGATCTTCGAGAACCTCTGACTGAAGTATTTTTCATTTCTTGGCCAGCATCACCCCAAGATATCCGCTCCCCTAGAATCATCTGTGCCGCCTCACAGGTGATTTGGACCTTGACCTTCTTCCCCTGCAAGAAACAAATATAGTAACTTAACCAGGGAACATTAACAGCAAAAATTTTGGAAGCTTGATGCTTTCACCTGTTGAGCATCCAGTTGTCTACGTCTCAAAAACATTAATACAATCTTAATCTTAAAGACTGCAGGGCAATATACCTGGTGGGCTCAAGAGAAGAGTAGGGAGAATGCCTGCGCTGAGAATGCTTGCTATGAGGTGACCGCGAAACTTGTCTAGAAATGAAAAACACCCATCATACTTGTTTGGTGAGTTAGATGTTCATAACTCGAGAGAAATTCTTAGCCTTTATAACTCAAACTTGATAATAGTTGTCCTGAACATACACTTCTCAGCTACTAATGGCATAATAAAGCATCTATATAATCAGATACCACCATCTATCCAAATTGGTAAATTCAGACAAAAGTGAAATTTTATTCATGAAGTATCAAGACATATCATATTAAACCCATGAAACAAACATAGTGCTCCATAGATATGAGGACACGTACATAATACATCCATTGCAGCCATTTCTTTTTGGTAGACAAAGGAAGGTTTGAATTCAAACCCGTCTTGGAATGGAGGTGTTGCTACCAGCTAACCATACCTTGACATTCTAGCTCTTATCAACCCACTATATTATTTCCAAAAGCACAACATAGGGGGCAAATAGCTAGGAAGAATAAAATGCAGGTACTAAGGACAAACATAGAATGATAAAGTAAAAATATTACACGAGTGGTTTGAACCATAGGAACTTTTTGGCCAGAAAGGAAGAAGTCCATGGCACTCCCCAGAAAAAGTGCATGGCACTCCCCTAGTGGCTGCAAGTTACAAATAGTTTAAAATATCTGCCAATTATCACATCAACTGTAAGAATTTTGTGGATGTAACAGAGAAAGGTTAGCCCATTTATGCAGTACAGAGAAAAAGAAACTACTTGATAGGTGTTAAAAAAAGAAATAAATAAAAAAGAAAAGAAATGAATGATCAAGCTACTATATATATAAAAAATAATAATAATAAAAAAGTGTTCAGAAATTCAAAGAGAAAGTCAGGTCATGTATCTTGAAAATACAAAGAGAACTGCTCCTGACATTAAATGTCACAGACAACAGCAATTTCATTCCTATGGCAGCAAAATGACATTTCCGCGGATATTTATTTTCTGGCTTCAAAAATGTTCTTGGCAAAGCGACTTTCAATGCATGCATTTGGCAACAGAAACAGTATAGCAAGAAAATCAACTCAATAATTGCACCAGTAGATATAGAATTTGAGATAAGAAACAACCAAATTGATCCATTCACCATTACCCAAACAAAAAGTTATGCCCAAACAATAATATCAGGTTCACCAAAACTACACACTGAAGCACAAACAACTTTACAGGAGCACGATATATAAATTAATACAATAAGTACCCAAAATAAGAAAATTTAGGTAGTCAGACAACAGTTAGTGGATTTCAAATGATTGTCTATATCAATGCAACTACATTTGATTTGTCATCCAAGTATGCAAACCTAGTTGCTTGCTACTGTTAAAAAAAGGAAAGCCAATTAGTTGGCAACTTAACAAGTTGCAGATTAAGATGGAAGTCTAGCATTACGATAATAGATAAAATTAAAAAAGAGCACATCCACCAAAGAGTGCATGTAGCACGTAGTGGGATAAACTGGGAGAGAGTTGATTAAGATGGTTTAGTCATGTCTTACGTAGAACTTTAAATCCCCAGTAAGAAATGTGGTAAGTTAGTGGTGAAAGGATTGAGAAGGAAAAGAGAGGGACTTAACTTAAAGTGATGTGATGGAAGTATCAAAGTTTGCAATTTTTTAATATTTAGTGTCAAACAGAATCAAAGGACGAAAAAGGACCTATGTAGCTGACCCAACTAGGTTGGCATTAAGGCTTAGTTATTGCATGTACAACTTGAATAACAATGATACTAGAAAAGAAATGCTGATAAGCAGTACCTTCTCCTAGACCTGACAGGGGAAGGTGATAAGTTCCGCTTTCTTGAATGTAGCTTTCTGCAGTATAGAACATAGGATAAGGAAAAAATAAGGATAAAATGAGAAAATATAAAAGATATCAGAGACAAACCTCTTAGGATCATCTGACACTTCATCACTCGAATCATTGTCCTTGTTGTTTCTGCCCCTACTGCTAGTTGAAGAGGAACGTCTCCTCTTGTATCTGTTTGAGTCACTGGTGCGCTTATGTCTTGCTCTATCTTCCTCCTTATCCTTCGCTCGTCCTCTTTTTCGGTTATCCTCTTTGGCAATTGATTTGTGAAGCTTCTCTGCCTCTTTCCTATCTTCCTTCACATCAAGATGAGAAGATCTTTTTCTTGATTCTGATTCCTTTGCATTTTCTCCAGTCCTATCACCTCTCTCTTTCATTCTTTCTTTAGAGTCATTTTGATTATCCGTCTTTTCCTTTCTCACATGTGCTTCATCCTGTCTCCTACGTTTGCCATCTTCTTTCTCATCTGCCCTACTCCCATGTTGTGCCTCCTTAATATCTTTTCCAGGATAACTCCTTTTACTTTCATGTCGATTATCTTCATGCAATTTCATCCTGGTTTCCTTAACTTGAGAATCTTCCTCAACATTTTCTCCAAAAGCAGCTCTCATTCCAGACCCATTAGCTGCGTGTGTACTTTTTTGACTATCAATATTGATCTCAAGATCCATGCCTCTAGGAACCACCTTGGGCTCACTCAACTCACTTAAAGCAGCACTGGTTGTACTTTTGGACTCAATTGAGCTGGTTTTCCTCAAAACATCCTCCAAATTTGTCTGTCCTCTACTGCCCATTCCCCGTTCTAGAGGAGAGCTGCCATTTTCAGCCACATCATGCATGTCTTGTGAAAACTTTGGAACGCTATTGCTAGATTGCTGAAGAACACCATTTTTCCTTAAATTTGGCATACTGGAACTCTTGATTTCATCATCATCTTCTTCTTCATCATCAGATGCATAGTTAGCAAGACCCAGTACATTTCCTGGGGCACCAGAACTGGATTTTTCACTTGCATCTTCAGTTTCAGACTCTCTTGCTTTAACTGGAACTAGAACCTTTGCAGATGCCTTTAGCGTTGGGACTCCTGGAGGAGATGGAGCTGCCTCATGATTTGAAGTGACAGTATTGTGCTCAACTGGAAAACCAAAATTTAGCATTGTAGATGAGATCTTAAGAGTAACAGAATGGATTAGCAAACTTCAGGTGCTGTTTGTAAAAACAAATGCATGGAAAATAAAGATCAGAGATCAAGGAACATTCACCTTCTGCAGTTGGATCATCTTCATGAAGAACTTTTGTAGCAATTTCATCGAACAGCTCATCAGTAACCTGCTATTAAGTAATATGGAAGTCACAACTATGATGGGAAAAAGTAAATTAAGGATCAGTAGATTTTATGCTGCTAACCTTCAAAAGAACTTCCGTTAGAACGCGTTTTATTTCTTGATTAATGGCTGCATTTCTAGCAGCTTCCTCATCATCCTGCAGAGACAAAAAGACAAAAATAAGAGGCTGTTTTATTTTCCAAAGTTGAATACAGGGTAAAATATGGGAAGACAACTCGTAGAAATTTTATTCTCAAGGGGATTTTTTTCAGTTGTTCATGCACCGGGGGGTGGGGGGTGTGAGCAAGCGTTTCACTTTTGGGAAAATAGAACATCAAATAACTTAAAAGGTAAAAACAAAATACTAGAACAAAACAAGAACCTCATCCTCTTCTTCTTCTTCAGTTGACCTAGAAGAATCAATACTTCTGCTATCTGCCTGATCACCCTTCCCAAAAGATTTATCAACACCGTCATCGTCAACGGATTGAGTTTCCTCCTTGGGATGCTCTAGAGAAGACCTCGTGATAACAGATGCATTCTTGATTATTTCTTCTTTAAGCCAATTAGGCACAGAAGCCTGGAAATTTTCAACAATAGCATGACAACCAAAATAACTATAATTTTCATTAACAGGAAACCAGTCCAGACAAGTACTCACCTTTTTAGGGCGTTCAGAAACACCATACACATCACCTGGAAAACCTGCTGTAGGATGAAGTGCACTTCCTGGACCAAGACCATATGGCACACCAGCAGATGGAATCGTTGACTGAAAACTTGTTCCATGGAAACTTCCAAATGGTGGTGCAGCATGTCCAGAAACAGGAGAAGGTATACCTGCTAAAGGGTCATGCTGAAAATGTACCAAGCATTAGCACATTAATAAGTACATAAAATTGAAATTATGCTCCCCACAGCCACAATCAATACCTGAGGCCCTGATGGAAGACCCGGAGGGTTTGGAGGATAAGCAGAACCAGTTGCCACAGGAGTCCAAGAATTAATAGAAGGTAATGGTGCAACATGGCCAAGACCTCTTACATTTCCTTCGTGATGAGCAGAATAACTGGATTGCATGTGTGGATCACGATCACGGCTAATACTGGATGTAAAATCTAAAGGCTGGTTGCTAAGATCAGCAGTCAGATCAGCTCCTTGATTGCCAAATGCAAAGGGCTGTTCAGTCAAAACTGATCCACCAAGAGCAGGCAGTGATGGTTGCACATGATGCCCTTCTTGTGTTGATGATATGGGCAAAGGTAATGATTTGTACAGCTGATCCTTTTGGTCTGTAGCCTCTTCTTTACCTGTCAGATAGTTAAGTAGTCAAACAGCAAATTTAAGAATGAAAAGGACAAATAAAACCCAAGAACCAATATAAGCTCAACTTGGTCACCAATATTCTCTTGTTAATTAATTTAAAAGAAAATAATTTTCTGTACAAACTCCAAAGGCCATCCAAACATAAAAAATTTACGTACAGGGAGTTAGATCTTCCTTTTTATGTACTGCAGACACTGGAAAGAAAATTCTTTAATCATCATATTTACAATTTATTTAACTGCCACTGCATCTTGCTTGCATCCAATAAGAAGCAACTGTGCCAGCATATTCCATAAGAAAGATATAAACATATACATTTCCCTCTCTTTCACATTCCTTGGAATAGCTCAGTCATTCATTTAGATTTAGAAAAACCAGTCCAAAAATATATAAAAACAAATTCTATTTCTTTGTTGCCTCATTTTATTTATTGGAAAAACACACAACAAATATCATAAATTGTGTCTGTAATCAGACAATTTAAACATCACTCAGCGTTATTGATCTCATGGGTACAAATAAGTGTTCTAGAGCAAAAGGATGATCAAGATGGTAGTATTTTTCTCCCAATTTCTCATTCATCCTGCACATGCTTTATAACTATGTTATACTTCCATCTGGCAAATAATTTAACAAGGAAAAAGAGCATTGCTCTAACATGGTATTGTCTTCAGCTTATAGCTCAGCCTCGCCAGTAATTTTTCAGCAATTTTGTTTGCAAAAATTTTTAACTAGTTGGTTCATACAGTAAAATGTGACGCGACACTTTTTCATATCAGTGGCACTTCTCCAAAGGATTCAGTTCCAGCATATTTTAGGGAAAAGCTATAACTCAAGCCTAGCCAACTAAATGACTGACTATTGAAATTTGTTTGCTAATGAAACGAAGTACTGCCATATAAATTTGATCAGTTTACTCTTCAATTGAATTCTCAAACCAGTCTATGAGCATCTTCATACATTAAACACTTAAAGCATGCATAAGTGCTTTCAATTGAATAATATTAGTCTGAAGTTCAGCTTATGAAACCATCAACTGATTACAATTGCCACCTGAATGGAGCAGCATGGATTTGAAGAAGAATATGCTGGCATTGTCCATGAAAATGGCCTTGAGCAAAGGTTCCCACATTTATAAGTTATAACTTAACGATTGAATCAACAACTTTATCATTTTGGAGAAGTAAACAAAAGGAATAAAGGAAAAGCTAAAGAAAAGAAACAAGTAATATGTAGGCACTGGACTCATTATACAATATGGAATATCATCCAAGCAGGTCAAATCTATAATCCTTTGTGCAACACAGTTATTGAAACTTAGAGATACAACTTTAATTTTTCAACTGTTAGAAATGTACAGTATCTAGCCCATTGTCTATGGCCGTCATAGTTTCCAAAATTATTAAGTTATAACATGTTTAAAAATACTACATAACCCAAGAAAATTTTACAGCTTGCATATGCATTACAATCAAAACGTAACAGCAGGTATCTCATTCACTTCAATACAATTCTTGAAACATTGAGAACATTGTATGTGGAAGAAACAGAACAGCCAAACTGAAATTATCAACTGACAAAATGAAACCATGATTCAAATGAAATTTCACGGAAATCACTGTCAGATATCAATTGCTTACTAATACACAAATTTATTTAAAAGGATAAGGTACAATCTAATGAAGCCTTAAAATCTCGGTCAAATTTCAGAAACATCCAGACCACTTTTGTCTGAAATGCTAAATCATAAGTTCCATCTGAATGATGTCCCTAGAAGGTCCAATTGGTAAGAACTGACATAACTGAAAAGGTGGAACCTATGAAGAACTGTTCTCCTCATAGAGAAGCAGTTCTTGAATACATGCTTCATATGCAAGTACAATATGCTAAATGAATTTTTACCTGTAACAGAAGAATAACTAGAAGGTACCTCCTGCTGAAGAACAGATGGACTTGTAGTCGGTGGTCCAGATGAAGTTCCACCACCAACAGTGTAGGGTATATGCCCTTCAGGAAAATTAGAAGACTCCCCAGAGTTGAAAGATGCATTATCCTGCGAATAAACTATCGGTTGCTGGTGCATAGTTGCAGCTGAAGTTGGAAAATGTTGGTAGCCCGATGAAGGAAATGGCTGTTGTTGAATATCTTGATAATGAGAACCAACCGTTTGTGGAAACTGGTCATGGAAACGGTTTTGTTCTTCTGTTCTGCCAACCTGTGTAAATTGAGTCTGAGGATGGTGATCCTCCATTGCAGCTTTTTGTGCTGCCCATGCTCTAGCTCTAGCAGCCCAGTCCTCCACATTGTTATGGGCTGCCAACACACATGTCATCACAAAAGATGAACCCAATAGCCATTAGAATTTATAGATAAAAAGAGGTTCCCAGATGAAGATAACACTAAAAAGAGGTTCCCAGATGAAGATAACACCTAAGAATGTTCAGTAAAAGTGCTTGCAAAAGAAGCAGCAAACAATAAAATAGAAAGTGATACCCAGATTACAGGGCACACCACTTAATATAATGATCAATGCTACTATAAGTGCCACCTACAGGCAATTTTTCACCTTCAGCACCAGTTGAATTATCACCCTAAAACATTATTTGCTTTCCATAGCAATCATGAGAATGAAATTTGATAGGAAAATAATTTAGCCGCCAAAAGGCCCCAGCTAAAAACCTTTTTGTTCCAAGTCCTTAGCAT